>NC_071334.1:25271186-26484936 GCF_027744825.2 Synchiropus splendidus | reverse complement strand
AGTCCGATAATTTCCCAAGCTCCTCTGGTGCAGACGGCGCCGCTGGTGTAGTGGTAACATGCAAGATTCCCATTCTTGCGCTCCGGGTTCGATTCCCGGGCGGCGCACACTTTTGTCATCCACAGGTTGCATTATTGTGAAAGTTCCGACCGGAAGGCGGGGTGAGAAACATAATTTTGACGTCATCGGTGTACAGTGGAGCTCGTGCCGTTCCTCCAGACACCGTGTAGACGAGACGTCCGCGCGCGCGATTCACGTGCGCAGCTAAAATGCGGTTGCATGGTGTGGAACGGCCAGAAAACCTGACCCTGTCCTTCATTTAACGACACTTTAGTGGAAGAAGAAGGTGAAAACGGGGGAGATGAAGAAGCACCAGAGTCCCACTAAACAGCAGCAGCCGCCGACTGAAGCCCCGGCTCCAGGCGGCGAGGTGACAGTCCAGCAACTCAACGAGCTGCTGTCCAACGGCAGCGGCTTCTACAGCCTCCCGACCCAACACTTCAACGAGGTCTACCCGAGGATCTACATCGGCAACGCGTGAGTCATCACCCGTGACAGCACGACGGTTTAGTTGGCCACGGACAGGTAGGACGAGGTTCCATCGCCTCCATGTCTTTCTGCCGCCCAGACTGTCACCAAGGACGAAGCGACTGCCTGTTGTTGTCAACAAGCACCGACGGGTGCGTGACAGTAACGGTAACGATCACAACAAAATCCGCTCGCCTTCTAATGGAGAGACGATCGATTCATAATACCGAGTCGAGAAGGGACGTGAAGGGCGACACAAAGACTTGATCTCTCTATCACGACTTCAGTTCTGGGTCCATGCCGATCATGTGTAATGCCGCTGTTTCACAATGAAGGGGGACGCGCTTACGTGGATCCTGACTGCTCTGACCAGACTTCTCATCACTGGAGTCAATAGATATTGAAATGTAGCTCACCTGTTGTCATTGGGGGAGGCTGAAGCATTCCCACATAGATAGGACGAGAAATGGGTCAATAGTCCATTGAAAGTGCACTATTGAAAAAGCTTCTCCTGAAGCATGTGATTGTTCGTATTGATAAGAAAAAAATATATATCTCAAGTTTTGGTTTCTAAAAGAATTATTTTGAGATGACAGAGATGATCTGTTTGATGTGGGATTGAAACGTCTACTAGTAAAGATAACGATAGTAGCACTACTATCTTTAAAAAAGTGTCTTAATCAATTAAAACATGCTCTCTTTTACAACACTGTTACAAAGCAATAATAATAATAATAATAATAATAATAATAATAATAATAATAATAATAATAATAATAAAAACATTCCATGAATATTTTTGACAAATTTCTCATAAATGTATGTGTAAAATGTGTTTTTCATTTGACATGTTTTCTGAAGACTGAGGGGGAAAAAAAATCAGGGTTCTCTCCAGCACTTTACCAGCATAGGGGCCCAATACGATTCCACACACACTGGTATTTTCCCAGCCGAGCGTTTTTTTTTAGCTGTCAAGCACTCCCTCAACGTCTGTCGAGCATCCACTTCTCAACCCTCATCATTTGTCAAGGATATTTCATAACACTGAAGGAAATGGTGTGCCATTTATAACCACATGGAACAAAAACCATTGATTGTAACCTGAATGGACTAATAAACAGAACAGTCACATTCATCAAAATGTGAAAGAAAACTGAGCAAAAGGCTTTTGCAGTGTGGTGATAACAGGTCCTCTATGGTTCCAATCCGACTGTCTCCAGTTTGCAGCTGAGAAGTGGTCCGGTGACGCCCCCTGAGGAACTTTGTGCAGCTCTGCAGTCCGTCATGTGCCAGGAGAGGAAGATTTAGAGCTGGACAGAACACAAACACATTACTGTATCTCAGCGCTACAACACAATCAATGGGAATCTGCCAATTTCCTCGGCCAAGTTCCCGAACAAAGAGCTGGCAGTCGTCAGCGTAGCTGCAGTGCCAGACTTTAGAATTCTTCTAAATAGAATAAATCTTAAAGTCATTGCTTTAGATGAGTTTCAAGAAGATCCACCCAGAAGATTCGAAGCGTGTGTACTGTAATGTGATATAACATATGGCCGGGCAGGGCGAGCTGTTATTGATCGACGATTAGAGCCCAAGCCTTGTCCTCCGTTTCCACCACTGGGACCCACTAAACCTTTCTGCTGACGTGTCTTGTTAGCCACGGCCCTTTACAACCTTTATTGTGTTGTTGGCTGACAAAACTGGATCAAACAAAATGCACTGATTTGCAGAATGTAAATGGTTCAGGTCACTAATATATTGAATTATGGGTCAAATGACATCTATGAATGACAGTCTCGTCCTTGAGAAGGTACACTGAAGGTTCTCATTATGGCTGTCCTTGTTTTTTTCAGGCTCATCTCATATTTGTCTTTTAAAAATGTATTTCAGTTTCACTACTCCTAATGGCAAGTTTATAACTACAGACAATTTATTAGACCAAATGGTGACTAAAGAAATCCATATCTATTGCCACAGTCTTCTGCCATGTTTGTGTTGTTAAAGAGCAAAATTAGTCCCGCAATATCAACTTATTTAATAATAACAATTAACTGTAACTACAGCAGTATTGTTTTTTTTTTGTATTAGTTCTGCATTTTAAGTCCTGATTATAAACAAGGGAAAAGTCTTATTAGTGTTTTGAAGTTAGTTGCGGTCAGCACAATAAAAAGTGTCCGTGTGCAGTTCAGGGACAACCTTAAGGTGCTCATGTTTGCTCTGAGGAACGCTTTGGCTCTTACTGAAGTGGCTCTTTAATAATGGATGGAGTGGGACTGCGGATCCCAGGGCGAGCAAGAGGAGGCCAGGACTCGCCAGGTAGACAGGAAAGAAGCCATTGGCTGTGAACTCACTTGAACCTTGATTCTGCGTCCTGAACAAAATGTCTCGCACCACTGAAGCCACTTTACCTTTTATACTCAGCGATGCTAGAACAGTTAAGTGCAGCTCGTACTGTGCTCTCAGGTGTTTACGCACCCGAACCTCGCTTATTTGGGTTGACTGGAGTCCACAGCTTGCAGCCGACACCGAGCAAGAACTCTCTCATCCTTCTGTGGTGCTGCGCTGAAGCAAAAATGCTGCTTTAATAGTCCTAGCTTGCACTTGCCACCTCTGGGGAGCAGACCGGGGTCACCCTGCCTCAACCCTGCAGCCTTCTACTGACACTGAGCAGATATAGCAATAAAACCACGCAGTGCTGTCAGGGAGACACTATTAAAGTGAGATTTATGTGTCTTGCTGTACAGCAAACTCAGGCCTCAATAATATACGTTCCTTTCTTGTTTCGCTTTGCTTTGATCAGCTCTCAGAGATATTGTGGTGAGGGATGCTGTACTGAACTTTATTGCTCTCATGTTCAACAACTGGATGTGGTCAAGTTGGACTAAAAAAGAACAATCACAAATGAAGTTGCAGGTGTGGGCAATTAGCTCCAGAAAGTTGTCTGAAGACTCTTACCAATTGATGAACAGTCTGCTGTTGCTTGCTTCAGCTGAAACCTCATTGGTTAAACTGTGTGTGTTTGACTGGTTGGAACAAAAATCTGCACCATCCTGGCTAAAATGTAAAAATAAATAGTAGTAAAAATCCACATTACGGTTTCCCACAGACATTTATGTCAAAGTGGTGACTGTGGTTGTATCTGTGTATTTATGAAGAGTCACATTCACTCTTAAACAATATATATATTTAGATATAATATATATTATAAATATACAAAGCAGTTCTCTCGTAACCGGTGTAAAACTCTCAAAAGAGGCTTTTGTCAGGCCTCACTTGCCATTTGTCTCACCTTTCTAGCCAAATTCTCAACCACTTGACATTGCTTCTTGCCACCGTCACAACGTGGGGAATAATCGATTCTGGGCAGAAATATTGATATTGAATATTGTCACGGAAAAACACTGTGCGATATATTTGAGCATCGATTTTTTCCCGAGCCCTAATCCCAACCCTTTGTGCATTGCACTGACCAACTCTAGAGCGAGGTTTACATAAAGTTTGAGAGATGCTAGCATCATTTTATATTTACCATGTGTGAATTAAATACACAAATACAATATAATTGGCTTATGGGAACATGTGATATGTATGTATTTTTATGAGTGTTTTATGATGATTTTATCTTGGGGTCGAAATCATAAACAATCTACAATGAAAACACATTATGTTTTTGTTGTTGGAAAACAGTTTCTGATTTATCTGATTCACTAAACAGTTATTTATATAACTATAATTATAACTCTGCTGGATACAACTTTGTTAACATGTAGCGGTATCAGTCAAACCAAAAGTAGGTTTCTGATTGCAGCAACTGGCGTTTAGATGGATTGTGAGTGATATGATTGATATGAAAGCCAAGACATAAAAATGGCTGGCAAGGTCATTAGTAGCTTTTCGGTTCAATAGGACGTACTGCTCTGGCAGCCTCTGATGTTTGCTTCTTTCATCGTTTTTCTTTGTTTGAGTGGCTTGTTGGACGTGGATATAGACAACACTGGTAAAGAGACACCCAGTTGTTCCTTTCAACCTTTAAAAATGTTCAAAAGAGCGTCCCATTGCAAGATCCTGACACTGCTCGGAACTGTCTACCGTGGCACCAAACACAGCCTGCCTGCCTGTTCCAGTGTTGCATTTCAGAGGCTAATGTATTACATAAATGAACAACATACTTGTGCATCAATAACAAATCTTTCCTCTGCAGATTCGTGGCCCAGAACACGATGCGTCTGCAGAAACTAGGTGTGACGCATGTCCTCAACATGGCGGAAGGCACCTCTTTCATGCACGTCAACACCAGCGTTGAGTTCTACGCCGGCACCGGCATCACGTACCACGGCGTCCAGGCCAACGACACGGAGAAGTTCAACCTCAGTGCCTTCTTTGAGGAGGGATGTGAGTTTATCGACAAAGCCCTCGCTCACAACAATGGCAAAGGTCTGTCCTGGTTGTTGGTGTGTCTCTTTGTTTTTATTGTTTTCAACATTTAGAGGTAATAGCTAAGATTTGTACTCAATAGTAAGAAGAGAATGTCTTATAGCAGAGGTACATGAAATATGAAATTGAAATAAAACGTCACTTGATTTCATGTTTCTCATGAAACAGAAGAGGTCAAAGTTCCAGTGTGACCGCACAAACCTAGAGCTAGTAAGATGTAAGCGTGAAGGACAATGTGCCTTTTTCTTTTAAATCACTCAAAAGTGTTCGCTGAATTAGTGAATCGGCTTCAGTCATTTACATTAAATGACCCCACATCATTATCTGAATCTGAAGTAGACTCTCTCTTGAGTCCTGCTCCACATCTCCTTTTCTTATCTGCGTTGCCCTGCTCCATTTATATCTGTGGAATCGCACCTCAGTTATTTAAACTTGTGTTTCTTGTGTCCGTTTCTGTTTTCTTGTCAATGTGCAGAGTGATGTTACTGGCATGTTGCAGTGGTTTCCACAGCCTGTGTTGACTAACTGGGGGATAGAAAGTAGGTAAAGGAGACAGCTTTTTTTAGTAGCCTGGTGTGCAGTATCATCTATGGCACTCTGTGTCCTCCAGCTGCGGGTGTGGAAAAGGTCACTGCCTCAGAAGTGTATAATGAGGATCTGTTGATGTCCCTTGGACCCGGGTGAAGGTCCCTGTGCTGTCAAACCCAAACAGTGTGTATTGCTGAGTTGGCTGTGGTGCATGTGCGTCTATCCAGAATGATTTTAATTGTTCCTTGTGGCTTGGTATTGTCTCACATGATGCTCCTTTGCTGAATACAGAACTGTTTCTGAATTTTATGCCCATCAAGTCGCTTCAACTCCCAATTATTTTTTAAAAGTTTTTACTTAAATTATGTTAGGTTAAAATCTATAAAATGGCTGCCAATGTTACCAACCTAAACACTTCTACAACGCATCCTCAAACAATGAATTTGTGTTTTACTCATTCATGATATCATGAAGTAATCCAATATAAAGCAGTATACATTCTACAGCATCATACTGTCCTGAGTATTGTACTCGTGCTTTACATTTTAAACAGTTGCTACTTGACCCAGAAAACAACAGTACTTAAAGAAAGTGCAGTGAAACAGCACAGTCAGCTGTTTTTGTCTTTAAAGAAAGTCAGCTAAAAGAAATATTAAATTTTGGTGTATAATATCCAGTTGGGATGGAAATCAATAGAGCAGAGAGGAGCGAGAGAGAGAGAGAGAGGGAGAAGGAAAGAAGACGTGACAGCTGTAAGTGGACGACGGATTGTGGGCATAATTGACGCCGTGCGACCTAATGAGTGTAACAAGACGATACAGCCGAATCAGCATTGATCCATGGCAGGAGCAGCGGTTAGGGATTGACCAGCGTGTTTCATTGGCAGATGCAGGGTGTTTTATGGGGGCCAGAGGGGAGAAGCAGGATTGTTCCACAGATGAGAAGACAGTGATGCTCGACGGTGTTCGGCTTCAAAGAAGGCGTGAGGCTGCAGATTTGGTTGAGTTCCACGCTGGACAGTTGGGGAGAAAATGGAAGTGATGGCGGATACACGGCAGCGCTTCACAGATCTGACGTGACAAGAGTTCCCGGCAGAGGTCAAGTGTCTGGCAGAGAAGGTGCTTCGCTCTGCAAATTTAGTCACAGCATATGTTCCGTGCTGCTTCTCATTTTTCTCCCCTGTCTCTGCCTTTGTTCTCCGGTCCCAAAATGAATGGCCCGACTTTGGAGAATCTTCCTTATTATTTTGCATTATTGATGCTCTCCGCTGTTTTCTGCTGCATAAATGCATCATTTTGTTTGCGTGAAGTTAAGACAAATGTTAGTATAGACCACACAGAGGTTTCAAAGGAACGCAAGCGTGAATATCAAATACTTAAAAAAAAGCACATTATTCATGGCTCACAATGTTGATTATGTTGTCAAACAAGGTGAGGTGTTGTTAGTTCAGATAATATTGTGGACCAACTGTGGCACTTCTGATCAGCCCATCATTTTCAAAATGCTCAAAGCAGAAACAATGTTTAAAAGATGTTGAAAAGATGAACCTTTTGCTTTAAGTCTTTTTAGTAAAGCCTGTATCATCTAGATTTCCGTATAATGTTTTCTTATCGTATTGCTTTTGCATTTCATCCTTGTCATCTTGTGTTTGTAGTTTCTCATTTGTGATCATGTTTTTCAATGTCACTGTCACATATTCACATATTGAGCTAAACATTGAGGATTGCCCAGGTTTTCCTGTGGTCCCATGTAAGCATGGTCTGCCCACCACAAGTACGGTTTTCTACCATTACATTGGCGTGAACCACAAGTGTGTCACCATGTGAAATGTTTCTCTGAGCGTCTGTACTTCTAGAAACGTTTGGGGGGTTACACACGCAGGATTTTATAAGTCTTTATAGGTTATTACTATTGTTTTTGTTTTTGTCTGTGAGAGGCACCAAACATGAAGCATAATAATAATCTCAACACAGCACATCATGTAAATCTGTCCCATTGCCAATCGCAAGCTAGACCTCCAAGCCAGAAATATTCGTCATCACATCCGATAAAATGAAAAGGAAATGCAGCGACAACCACAAAACGAAATACACAACACAAAAGTGGATGCGACGACGGTGGCCTTGGGTGTTTATTGTTGTTAAGGGAATAGTCCGCCAGATATCCTATGAACTAAATGGCAGGAGCGACAGAACTGGTTGTGAGTTTCACTCCTCAACATTAAAAGCTACTTTTGGAATATTCTAATGAGAGGTTAGATACTGGAATTGAGAAGTGAAAACATCCATATTATGGCTAAGTGTGTCTCTGGTCTTTACGGTATTAGTCGCACACATTAGAACTGTTGGCTCTGCGCTGACGGAGTGTCATTGTTCTGTCTGTGTCTCCAGGGAAGGTGTACGTCCACTGCAGGGAGGGTTATAGCCGCTCCCCCTCCATGGTCATCGCCTACCTCATGCTGCGACACAAAATGGATGTCCGACTGGCAGTGGCCACAGTGAGACAGAAGAGGGAGATTGGTCCCAACGACGGGTTTCTTCGCCAACTGTGCCAGTTGAATGAGAAGCTGGCGAAGGAGGGCAAGCTGAACGGGGAGGCGGGGAAACTAAAGACCAAATGAGTTGAGCGCCTACAGCCTCCCATCATGCCTTTGAACGGTTTGCTGTCGAAGACTGGCCGCACTCCGACCAAACCAGCATCCATCCGACTCACCGGGGTAAACACTTGCACATACGCAGTCTTTCCACCCACTTTTCATGTGGACGACTCCCCTCACCTGTTCTGCTGCAGGATAATCAATCAGCCTGCTCTGAACCCAAAACACACATCATTCCTTTTTGAATAACAGCGACTTGAGGCATTCCTTCATGTCACAAAAAGTGGAAATTGTAGCCCAAAAATCAAGGCGAGTATAGCACAATCATTCCATAGTTTTCACTGCCCGGAATGTGGTTGAGTTCTTTTCCAATGCCGAAAGTTACGTTTTACGATCATTTGAGGTGATTGATCTGAACATTCCAAGGAGAGTATTTACAGCGTTTTTAATGGCACGCTCCTGTCGTGCTGGCGTCCTCCACTCTTTGGCCTCTAGTTTGACAGTCCGGCCTCAAACCTGACCGAAGCAAAGGTCACACTCATTAAAAATAACAAGCTGCAGCCATTTTCAGCTGACAGTGTAAGGAATGTCGGCCGTGGTTTTTACCCTAAGATGCAATTTTTACTCCGAAGAACACGTCCGGGACTCCGTGTCAGGCTCCTCTTTCCTTATCTGGAAAGAGAAATGTGTCCAATGCCAAACATGATTATATTTATATGATTGATATTTTTATTAACTAAGGGAGAGCGATGATCTCCACTGCTTGTACAATTTGTCATGACACGCCAAGTTCACTCTGGAGCAGTGATAGCGTCCGCTCTCTGATAGCTTGGAACCACTGTATATTCAAGTAAATTATGAAAGGTTGATGTACCGGCTGGACCATGGCTGCCGAGTCTCACCAAGGCTCCTCCTTAGCACTAGGCTTTACTCAAATGAGTCTCTTGAGAAATTGAAAAGAAGAGCTAAAATGTGAAATGGGAAAATTATTGGACTAAATTGATTTCATTTTCAGAAAAAATAAAAATAAAATGGAATTTCTTTTAATGACTTTTATGTCTATGTTGCAAAGGAAAATACAGGCATACAGTACAAATGAAAATTAATCGTACTTGACAATGTTATTTAGTTGTTGTTATGAAATGAAATTAAGCCAGCATGGTGTTGCATAAAGATGCAGTGTTACACTCATCACAAACATTTGTTAACTCTGAGATTCTCATTTTGATTTTCACACGCAATTATCTGTTGTTAGAAAGCTGACAAAGCAAATCTCTTGTTTAATTGTTCTTCTAAAAATATATATAAAAATAAATGAGTTTTATAATCTCTTTATTTTATTAAATTAATTTTCTCAAGATAATAATTTATTCCTGAATAACAATTTGCTAAATCGAAATGGATGCAAATATTGTAAACAGCCTTATAATAAAGACCATTTTAAACAATGGATTAGAATTAAAGTTCAACCGTATTTGCCTAAATGGCATTTTATTTGTCAGTCTGCCAACTGATCCACTGTCACAATATTATCATCCTATTGACACCCCCCAGAATGAGGCAGTTATAATGATACAGAGATGTTTTGGCCTTATACATATGTGAAAACACATTCAGGTGTCACACTAGAGGCCCAGTTCTCGGCAACAGTGCTTCATCTCATCTGCAGCCCAAAACCAAACCTCACTACATCAACACCGGACCCAACATCTTGGCCCATCTCCTCTTTCATCCTCTGTCATTCATATGTATAGCGATACCCCGTCAGATATATAGAATGTACTTACTTCGCCATTATTCAGGCTGTAGTTGTTGCGTATCCAACAGTACTTTCTTTGAGGTAATATTACTGGCAGAATACTGTAAACTCCACCTCAAGTGTTTCTAACGCCGTCAAAGATACAGTGTGTTGGAGTGGGGAGCAGGTGGTCTCACCGCATTAATGGCACTATTTATTCCTCCTTTGATGTATCTGTATACATACGACTATAAACATGTATACTGTATATACATACCTAAGTGTTGACATATATGAATGTATGTGTAGGTGTCGTCAGTGTGTCCCTGTATGTCATATATGTGTGTCATGCTGCTGAATTATTCATGACTGTTTTTCCATCCACATGCACATTAACATCAGCTATGATGTGCATGAGCACCATTGATGCTGGGTCTCACATACTGAGCTTTGACTGAACCCTCAAAACGGCCTCTTTTTTTTGGTGAAATACAAAGCAGCAAGACCCAGGTGGAAGTGCAGTGTTGCATCAAAATGTCTTAATTCTCTGTACCTAGGACTGATCATCTTCACTTCAACCAATTCATGTGGTCATAGTCTCCCGTCTGGACAACTGTAACCCTCTCCTCACTGGCATCCGCAACAAATCTCAGTCACGCCTCCAGCTGGTTCAGAGCTCAGCAGTAAGGCTTCGAACTGGCTCGAGCAGACATAGCTTCTCTGCACTGGCTCCCTGTCCACGTTAGAATGGACTTAAAGATGAACTTTGAACTGGCCCCGACTACATTGTAGAACTGCTGACCCTCTACGAGCCTGCCAGGACCCTCAGATCCTCAGCTGGGTTTCTACTAGTTGTCCCTTAGTCAAAACTGTGACAGAGCCTTTTCTGTCAGGGCTTCTCCACTCTGGATCAGTCTGCCAGAGGAGAACTAAAACACAACGTGCACCGCCACCTTTAAGATTCTGCATTTTCATTAGTTCTTCGTTCCTTTTCTGAGTTCTAATTCACTGAGGGGCCAATTCTCAGTACTTTACAATATATATATATATATATATATATATATATATATATATATATATATATATATATATATATATATATATATATATATACAGTTGCTATTGGTGGCTTCTCCACTAGATGCTGCTATTTCATTTTCTCAGTCCCTACTACCAGGAATTTATTGTAATTTTGGCTTACTCCAATATTTATTAATTTTCCATTTGAAGTTTTAAAATGTAGTGGAAAATGGCTGCTTGACATTTTTTCTACAATCTACCCAACATTTATTCCATTTGTTTTAAGAGCCAACACTAATACTTTCATTCTAATTTAATTTGCAAAGTCCACAGTGACTTTAAACTACTGAGTTGAGAGGGGAAACCATGCTGAGAACTCATTTGTATCTGATGTTGTGTATGTCTTTTTTATTTGGGAAACAACATTACCATGTGACCTTAAGTCTTTGAATGGATTGTTTGTTGAAAATTCTTTATGACAAAACAAGAATCTCCAGGAAAACCTTAAACAGATTCTAAGAAATTGTTACGCCTCAAATCCAATGAAATTTAGCTTTAACCTTGGACATCCCTCCCCTCCATCCATGCCTGCATTCAGCCTCCAGCTTGATCGACATCAACACGCATCACAAAGGAACACTGTCGCTTGCCGTCCTGCTGTGCTGCACAATGTCATTGTTGAATGATTTGACTTGGGATTTATTCATAACAATCCTGCCTAGTGTGAATCTCTGTCGTGTGAATATAAAGTGATTTGTTTACCAGCATATAATCCAGTTTGCATATGTATAATCCAGAATGTCAAATGTGAGATGCCATAAATGGAAACACACACACACACACACGTACACGTATTTGCTTTGCATTTATTTCAAATATATATATATATATATATAGAATATATATTTGAAGTTAGTTCTTTCCCCTATTGGCTTATATAACAGCAATGATTGTTTGTGGCTGGTGGAGTTCTTCTTTCTTTGCATATGTGTGTATACTGCGTTTAATTTTCTTCCCAAGGACATTGTGTAATTTTTCGTAAATGTTTGTTTGCTTTGGGTGCAAGACTTTATTTATTTTAGAGTAATCTTGTCAATAAATGCATATATTTATTTATACTGAACTTAAGAATTTCACATTGTTTTGTAGCCGGTGGCCCTGTTTGCTGTCCACGGTCAGCTGTAAAGAGAGCTTCATGATGTTGTCATCCATGATCCATGCTGGGTTTTAAGGGGAGTACTACCATGTTTAACCTCCTTAGATCTGTGCCAGATGGTAATGAGTCTCGTTCATTACACACGTCACCTTCACTGAGAGTCCGGTACCATTGGGTTGCAAATGGTTTCCTGTGATCCCCTCTGGACCACAGCCTCTGGTGAGTTCTTGTGGTCAGAGAGACCAGAACCTATTTGATGAGGCAGTGGAAAGTCATGTGTGAAGCAATAACCTGTTGAAATTCACTTGTCGAGGACAAATACCTTCTGGCTCAGATGGAGTTCCTCTTTTCCAAGTCCTTCGAATGTTTGTGATTCAGTTTCTTGTTCAATATCCATGTCTGTGCCGTCGCCGCTGACTTTCACGTCTGTATTGACTCAGCACCCAAAGCCTTACAGTTATGGAACAACTTTTTTCAGTTTGTGTACGCCACTTCACGCAGTCTGTCTAAAAAGGGGACGCTTTTCTTGAACAGAGGGAGACATCGCTGAAGTGCACTTGATTTCACATCTTGTTTTCGTACCTTGGAGACGTTTCTTATGTTTCAGAAATAAATGGCTGAGGTAACTGTCTGCTCTCCTTCTTCTGATTCTTCAAACAGAAGGTAAAACAGATGTCCAGGGTGTTGGGGTCGCTCCAAGATCACACTGGGGAAGAGAAGAGATGCAGAACAAAGTTTTAAAATTTGGACCAAAGATATCAGAAGATATGAAACTGAATCAGCCAATAGAATTGGAAGACAATTGAACTGTTGTTGTGCCACAGAGTTATGAATACAGTCTGTTGCCCGTGGGACCGGAGACATGTAAAAGTATCTTACCATCCAGCAAAAAGTATAAAGAGTCTTCCTGCGGCTCAGACGGAATGTTTTCAAAGCTCTCCAGACCATAAGAATGTGCAGCAAGGCACATCACCGTGAGGCTACTTTTAAAGATCCTTCTGGAATACTGTGCATCAGCAGAAGTCTGACATGCACATATAAGTAATAAAGTCCTTGTGTCTGCTAGTAAAGTAGGCTCTGCAAGTGACCACAAAATGCAAAGATGGTTTTGAAATATTTCATTGTGTGAGTGTTTGTGTGTGTTTTGTTTTGCCTGATGGACAAAAATATTGTTGGGTAAAATAACATCAAATATAGATTAAACACACTTGATAAGTAGCATGGTTTTTGGCTGCAACTGCGCCATATGGCCACTAGATGGACACAAGCCCCTTTAAAGTATCGATGTAGACATCAACCCCTAAGATGAAAGTGAGAAAGAGGACAGCAAGAGAGGGAATGATACTTCAGGGACAGACTTGGACACAATTGTCCAAATCCTGATGCAAATGCTCTTTTATGTTTCGCACGACTTTTACGGGAAATCTGCTGAAGTGTCCGGTGGGGTTTGTGTGAAAGCGCTGACTGACCACAGTCTCTGTTACCTTCGACAGAGTTTCTGAGGTTGCAATTACTCCAGAGCAGCTGCAGGATCTCTCAGGGGCCACCGAGAGCCGGGCCTGGTGCTCTGGATGGAGTCAAATGGTACTTTTGAGTGGCTGCTCTTCATCTAGGCAATGGGGTAAATGTTATTCAAAATAAATCAGAATGATCTTTTAAACATCGAGATTTAAAAGCACGGAGGACAAACTATGATACACCAAATATATATATATATATATATATATATATATATATATATATATATATATATATATATATATATATATATATATACATCATATCACAGGGTTCTGAGGGGCTGGATTCCTTCCCAGTGAGTTGGAAAGCCAAGAAGACCCTGGACTGGTCATCAGTCCATCACAGTCCGTCACTCATGCTCTTGACTACATACAGTTTTGTTATCACTTAACATCCCTACCTGTGAGGGGAAGCAGAGAGCTGCTGGAAAGTCACTCAAGCCGCACATCCACTCAGGAAGTACTACTCCCGAAACACCTCTCACAAAGAAGCCTTATCACCAAACCTTCTTGAGAAATATGTCAAAAGTGGTCGCATCTTAAGTGACATGGTGAGATGAGCGAAACACCTGAATGCGACACTTGCTGGATTCCTTCCCTTGAGTGATTCCAGCCACTTTATAGAGGCAGTCTCCTCAGCGGGACAGGAAGCAGAAGGTGTCCCTGGGCAGACAGCTTCCTGCATTGTTGACAGCATAGTCACATGCGCTCATGGCGCTTTCACAAACAAATAAAAGCAGTTTCCATGAATCATCGTCGGCGCAAATGAACTCACTCACTCTTCTGCCTGAACTTAAGGCAGGTTTGATTCTTCTTTCACTGGTGAGAAAACAGGATGTCCAATCAGTCTGTTTTCTTAAATGAGCCAGGATCAGCCTTTCACTCCCAGATTCCGTCTAATGATGTTGTCTATCCCGTTTGAAAGCACTTTTACAACCACTTGACTCATTTATCTGATTTCCCACAGGCTTTATGAAGTCCAAAGTCGCTTCCATTTCTCTTGTTCAGCCATATGTTTGGGTTGATCAGACTACTTAGAGCGCTTAAATAAACTAGCTCGTAACTCTCCGCAGCTTTCTCACAGGCGGGCCACTCGCCTTTCATCTCTGTCCTCCTTTTTAATGGCTTTATGAAATAGAAAGCATATGATGCTCTCAGAATACATGGACGTGGTGGGAAGAGGAGGAATAACATCTGCGCTGCAGCGCTAATTATTAGGAAATATCAAGAGTGGAAGGAGAACATGTTTGTCGGAGTTGTCAGAAGTGGGTCCAAGGTCTTGTTCCTCTGGTGTTTCATCTCCCTTTGCTTGTCTGCCTTTAACAGCGGTGGTAATGTGGCACCTGTTGATGCAGTGTTTACACGTCAGACCCACACACAGCCATGATGGATGACAAGAGTTGGTCACCAATATTCAGGGCAAATCATTCCAGGTCTTTGATACCTCTGTTATGTTGTTAACAGGAGCGACAGTCAGAGAGATCTAGCAGCCGGGGGAAGTTGTTGAAACAGGCCTGTGAAATGAATCCAGCACTAGCAACAACTTTAATCGAAAATATCTGTGGATTTCCATCGTGAGTTTTTAGCCCTCAGCCAGCATCACAAGAGAAGTGGGGAAATACAAAGAGAGATCCGTCAAATACAACAGTATCCTGTATTAGCAAGGAATGGTAAAATAAAATAAATAAAGAACAAAATTCAACAAAACTGAATAAAGTGACTAACAAACAGGTGAGGTGCCCCACGCAATATTATTTTCAGAAAAGCATCAGCATCACAGTTATAGTAAAGCTTTCTTGCTACACCCTGATGTTCTCCAGAACTTTTTCCAGGATCGCATGCTCAAAAATAGCTTGTGGACCTGAGGTTGTGGCCTAGTCATGGTTTATCACCAGAGATTAAGGCCTTGGAAAAGAGGAGGCAAAGGACAGACAGAACAAACTGAACAGAATGTTGACAGTACTACAGTTCTCTTCATCAAATCACTCGCAGTAAGAAAGATGTGGGGCACAGCATATGACCCCGACTGCACAACTGACCGATGCAAGAGTGTGCCACCTCTGGAGGACACAGTCGAGGCCTCGTGCTACAAAAGTCAAACCTGATATAGATACCATGTAACGGCAATAATTGAGTCAAACAGTGATTTTGGATGCAGCGAACACTGGGACGTGAGCTGCACTATAAACAGAAGCAATGAGTTATTGGACACATTTTTATGAGGTTGACATAGAACATATTTTGATCGGAATCCATCATTTCTGAACTCCCACCTCAGGCAATCTCTTGAGTTGTTGTTACAACCGCAATATTTTAAAAATAAAACCACGTCCAAGCCAATGCTTCAAACCCACAGAGTCTCCCAGGCCTTATAAGGTCCGCTCACAAAGTCAGGGGGCTTGTCAGCGTTTGATGCTCATGCTAACAGTAGCGCAGTCCAGAATAAAGGTCCACGAAGCTCCACTGTCTCATGGAGTTGCTCAGTGTGTGGGCAGGAGATGCACTGTAAAGTGCTGCAGGTGCGTACAACAACAACCAGATCTCACCTCATGCTTCTGATTATAATTAGCCAGAATTGGATGAACACAGAAAACTATTTTTACATGCTTGTTATGGCGTTTTAATAACCTTGTAAAAATAACTGTTGACAAATCAGCCGCGTCAAGCCTGTCATGTAGCAGATGGTCTTTAAAAGTTCATGCTGGAATGCAAACGATTCCGTTTTCCGTTTTATTTTCCGTCAGGAACCTGCTGTAGATTGGCACTGGATCTCCTCTCACACAGTATTTACATTCTCAACCCTCTCAATCATCTAGTTGGCTGGGAGATTGCTGTTTTTTGTGTGTTTTACTGGCATCCCTGCTTATCAACAGCGGTGAGTGCTTGTAAATGTTGGATGCGAGACCTGGCTCCTTTGTAACAGACTGTGGGCCAAGTTATTTGTTGTCAAGAGATTTCTCTCCCTCTAGTTACAACGCATTACCACATCAGTTTTCACAGCGATGAAGACATTAGAGGAACTATTCAGGTATCTGGGGCTTCATTTGCTTCACAATGTCCTGGCAGGGTGTCCCTTCCTAAACAGGCAGGCCAGGGCAACATCTTCAGTCATGAGCGTGTTGTATCAGTCTGACACTCTGGCAACAGGCTAAGGATGTACTTGCATTAAGTGGGTACCATTTCTAAGGAACAAAATCTTCCTTAACCCTTGGTTTTGAGGGCTGAGGTTGAGGGCTAAACATTGAGGAGTGAGGTTGAGAATTAAGGAAGGAACTGGAATTCACCCTATGTCTGTTGCTCATCCTGGTTCATGGTCGATAAAAGTGAAACCGAATCCAACATGGAATTGGGTTGGGTGTCTCAGTGCAGTACGGTTGGAAGGTGATTTCAACTACAGCTATAACGCTTCACTGCAGTGAGGACGTTGACCCAATACACATATACATTTTTACAAATGAGTTGCAATTCAACTCCATGGAGTTTCAGACACAGACATCCATTTCGCTTTGTACTCCTCCTACAGTGGATACATCCAAGTCATTGAGCCAACAACAGCATACACACAATGAGCAGGGGTCCTTATGATAAGCGTGGGTTGATCTTAAGCCATGGCTGATGAAAGCAGCCTTGACCACCGCCCATAGGTCATGAACTTGTTGTAACTGAAAGTGAAACGTTCCATCTGTTGTAAGTACTCGATAAGGACTGTAGATGAGGAAACATCTGACATAGAGGACAGTTGAAAAAAATAGTGAGAAACGGGAACTATCTTACGAAGCTTTTTGGACGCATGGAACGCACCTGATCTTGAGACCGAGACCTATATACATGAAACCCCAACCATCACGAAGTTACTTCATTTAACAAGCAGGACAAGCTTTTTGGCTCAGGTTTTTCATTTATTCATTTTCATTCATCCTCTCCTCTTCCCCGTCCAACCCTGACATTTCCAACAAATTCCAATTAGAATGAAGGGCGCAGACTTCAGAGCAGAGATGTGGGACTCGAGCCTGACTTAATCCACCAGATCAGGCACTTGTGTCTTGCATGCAGTGACTTAACAAATTATTTCTTTCTTCATTATTGACAGAATTATGAAAAACATATTCTGCATTTTTTTATGTATAGATGTGAGCCAACCTGGCAACCTGAATGTATGGTCATGTGACACACATCAGTCTCGTACACCTTGATGCACTAACCCACACGGTATTCTCACTTCTACATAAGTCCAAAGTACAAGGCCTAATTCATATTTTATTTACATTTTTCCTCAATCTGACCTCCCTACTGAGCTTGTTTTCTTGAGAAGTATTCAAGGCAGTGAAAGGGTGGAGGAATCTTCTGTAGATAACAACTTAACCTAATCATTTGTTTCCTTTTTAAGTACAGTTCTTTAACAGTCCCCAGAAGACACTGCACTGGTGGTAAACCCTGTGATAAGATGCACAAGGTGGTTAGCGAGTGCCTCACATCAGCCTGCGGTCCAGTCGAAGTTCCCACCCTTCAATCAACTTGGCTATTTTCAACCGTGAATTTTGTTTTGTTTTTTTTTGAGATCATGAAAATAGCTGGAACGTCTGGAGACCTTTTTTTATCGGTCTTATCTTAAAGGCTAGTCCTTCAGATTGAAAGATAGAATGCATCACATTTGAATGGGGTTGTGCCTTGAGTCCTCAGTGAACCTTCAGTGACCTGGCTTGCACATGAAAAATAACAAGGACCAGTGTTGAAACTAAGATAAGAGAAGCTGATCAATGTCCAGTTAGTTAATCCATGTTTTGGTGTCGTACTTGCTGACTGGCCAGATCCTTTTTGAAGAGTTATCCAGAAGCCATTTGTCTGGAACCAGATGAATAATGATTTTTCAACAGTTGGAAGGGCTGAGATGAAATGTGTATTGATCCCACTCACGGTGTGTGAGAAGCGCCTCTGTCAGTCAGGAAACGCTTCCAAATGTGTCTCAGGTCATTGCACAACAGTTGCTCAAGATCACAGTTCTGTTTGTAGTCACAGCACATTCCTTGGATCCTCTGTGAGATGCAGAAATAATGACACCAATCAAACTGTTGCAACAATAACACAGTTGTTACTGATTGTCTGTAAGTCAAATCGAATTTATTAGCACTGAACAAATATCTTTTTTAAACAAAGAAAGAGCAATGACTCTTTCTCAGCACTGCTTCAAAACTTATCATTGATGCAGGGCGCCACCTAAACCAGAGCTGGTGAACCTGTGTTGTGAAGCTCAGCCAGAGATTCCAAATGTCAGGTTGCTATCAACATGCAAGTCGCGAGATGGAGTGCAAAGCTCTCTAGTCGTCTGCCAACTCCCAGAAGTGTGTGATCATCATTACGCCCTATTACGTGTTTCCATGTGTCTGGAGTGATCTGCGGTGTTAGCAAGATGAAATGTCACCTCCACATATACTGGAGTTTGCTTCGCTGACTCAGCTTCACAGCTGGTTCCCTACAGAACTCATGACATAGTTAGAAATGACGTTACAAATGTTTGTTCACGTAACCTAAACTTATGGGAAGGATGATGGCTGCACTGTAAACACAGCCTCCAACGTAACTTCTAAACTGTGGCTCACTATTGTCTTGAAAGATGGAGGAGTTTGTTTTTGCTGCGAGGGAGGGGAACAAGTATTTGCCTTTCCTAAATGGCATGCAATGAAGACTCCATGGATTAGGTTTGTTTTTCAAGACAGTTTTGACAGTTTCACAGACATCGACAACAGGCTTTGCTAGAACCCACTCATGCTCTACTAAGGAACCTTTTCAGAGACTTCTGATTCTGATGGATATCTTTTACATCTGTCAGAATCTGTGAATCCATCTTGACTGCAGCTGGTGTCCTATAAGCTAATATTATTCTGTGGTGTGAACTTGATGGTGTCCAGTGTGAGGACAAACGTATGGAGGAAGAGGAGGAAGAGAACATCTCCACATATAAACAGTTTGTGTGACATCACATGGTACACAAACTGATGTAGTGAAATGCAACAGCTAATATCTTGCCAAAATGACACCTGAGACAGTTTCGTTTTTATCAACACTCTAGTTCATTCAAGCAGCTCTCAGTGTTTTAGGATTATTTATTTACGATCAGTTGAAACTGGAACAAACTCACAGTCCTTGTCACTATTTCAATATAAACTGGAGTGTTTTGGGTGAAGTGATCATTTCTCAAACTTGATATGAATTTTAAGCAAATATTTACAATTTTTGTTTTCTATGCAAAGCTACTCTATTAGTGTGTGAGATTTAATTTCAAAGAGGATAAAATGGACGATAGGCCAAGTGGACAGACCATTAGAATACTGCAAAAGGCAGATTGCTAAGCATATGTAACCGAATTGTCTGCTAAAGCAAGCTAGTTACCTGAAGTTACCTGAGCTAGTAAGAGATAAACAGTGCTGGTCATGTTTAGTGCCAGATGTGGACGGCTCGCGGATCATCAACAAAGAGTGTTTCAACTAACTCCTGATGAGGAGGAGCAGAGAAGAAGAGAGGACTTCAACCAACCATATGCTGGAACCACACTGAGACCAATGTACACTGTAGTAGTAGGAGAGAAAATGCGGAACTCACTGATGAAGGAAATGAAAAACATGCACAACATGAAGGTTTTCCAGAAAATGACTCTGACACAGAAGCTGCTAGATCACTCTGAAGACTAGCACTCAGAAGTAACTGAAGGTTAGCAACGCAAAGGACTGGTCAGAACACAAAACTGACAAACAGTTACACAATGACAACTCCACGAAACTGACTGACAGTAACACACACATCTCTATCGTTGTGGGGACTCATTGCCATAGTTCTTGCCCCAGCCTCTCACCCTACACCTAACCATGCAAAACACACGGCTAACCTTAACCAGGACTCTGAACCAAACTGAAACCTAATTATAATGACCCAGTTATCTTGATGTTTTCATCCTCAAACTGAAGCTTGGACTTGTGGTGACTGGTAAAAAATTCCCTGCAAAGCAAAACACCCCCATAAGTTGGTGTCTGTCCAAGAATTAACTATACATGGACACAAACACAAAAGGAAACTTTAACACAGACACATTTTCACATGCAGTTACAGACAACATCTGCAATGCGTGCTGGTCCTGATCCGAGCTGGTCTTTGATCAGAAGTGAGAAACTAATGCAAGTTCCTCCCTCTTCTATTATACTGTAAATACAATGTTTTGGTAGGTAATCTTCCACTCCACTCCAGTCTCTTAAATGAGTGAATGAGAAGAATGGCCATCGGAAAGCAACACGTACATTTGAGCTCTTTTGGCGTAGAGAGATTCTTTACATCAGGTTTGTTACTAAAAATGAAAATCTGTACAAACCGTTATGCGTTGAACTTGCACAATTTGAAACCAGTAATTTTGCATGCATATTTAATTTTTATTTTTTAAATTCTTAACTGTGTGCTGGGAGGACTGCAATATCATTTATACTGGATGTCCAACATTCAGTATTCATGACAATAAAGTTTCATCCATGACTGTCCAAAATCTTTTCCAGTATACCAGGTTTTTGTAAAAGAGAAATCGGCAACAAAACTCCACATCAAAACTGAAAACAATGTCTTGTTTACATTCCAGCTCAAATGAATGGGAGCGCTGCAGCTTATCAACCCTACTTCATTTAATTTGCTCTGTCACAGTGAATAAATCCATCGGCTTTTGAAGTCATCAGAAAGTCATTTGTATAAGACACCAATGATTGAGATGACAGATTTGTAGCCTTTATATCATTAATGCATTTGATTATTCAAAGCCAGAAAGAATGTGGGTTGGTTGATTCTTTTTACCCAACACTGTGCATACTTCTGATTTATAAAGGTCGGATGCTTGAATGACTTGTCATCGAATGTGAAACATCTGTCTTTCTGAGCTTATTTAAATTAAAACCTTGTGGTGTTTTGATATCTACATTAGTAACATCATCTCTGGCTTTAGTTTGCACTGTCTGCACCTCCGAGTTCTTCTTGTTCGAAAGCTATTCCCATTTTCCGTTACAGTACATTAAATGGGGCAGGTACTACGCTCCTTTGTCGATCCCTGAGAGCATTAACATTGAAGGGGAGCGTTTTCATATGTTGAATGAGGGATTGAAATGTACTCTTTTTTTGTTACTTTTATTCTATTAATAGGATGACACAACTACTCCTGTTTTATTAAGGGATGCACGATACTGGATATATACTCATAGAATGGCGATGCAGATACCTTGAAAACAATATCACGGTGGATCAAAAGCCAATAAAGTGATTTAAAAAACCCGCAATTTGGAGCGGATTTATGGGCGACAGGGCAAACCTACTATTTCAGTGAGCACCACTAAAGAATCTGGGACAAAACGATGAAACGAAGCACCATAAACATTCATCGAGCAGAAAATATGAAAATAAAGTGTACATTTGTCGCTAGAAATGTGATCAAAACTCAACAAAAACATTTAATTGTTTTAAAATCTCACAATTTAGAGCAAAAATAGAACGGATGTCCGCCATGTTTTATGTTCAGACAGGAGAGAAAGCTGTCAGTCACGTGACCAAAGGAGCGCCCTTCACTAAACCATTGAGAAATTAAACGTACCTGGGATACGTTCAAATTCGTCAAACCAACGTTTTTTCCAAGTGGACAAAACTGGGTTGCACTTTATGGCAGTCCACAGTTTTTGTAAAATCCATGTACTTCATGCACAAGAAAAACATTCTGAGGAATGTTGTTCAAATAATGGAAAAATAAAAGAAAATGTTGGAGGTTCTGTTCCACTGCTGCTCGGCCGTGGAACATCAGGAGGGAGGTTTGCTGTTTATATCCAGTTGGTCCGTGGGAAGAACTGTTGAGGAGCCGAGCGGAGCGGACCCCGAATGCTTGGATGAGTGATTCACAAGTGGACAACAACACGTCCGAGAGCCAATTCAATATATTTGACAAACATACAATAAAATTAAAACAATCGAAAAAGAGTCCAAACAGAAAGCTCCACCGAACCGGGAGATCAAATACAGTGGAAAGTGCAAAGGGAGAGTGTCACTGAACTGGGAGATCAACAAACATAAATCTAAAAATTGAAACACATGATGGTCAGAAACAACTCACAAAAACAAATGAAAGCGCAAGCGTCAAAACGTACTCGGGAAACAGGAAACACACGGTGATCAGAAACAAACTAATACAAAATAAATAATAAGGGATAAGCAAGAGATCAGACACACGGAAGCCAATGAATGAACAAGGAAAGCCAAAGTCCCAATGATGAAATGGAGTCGATCTGGCACATGTTGCTGGAACCAAGGCGCTTAAGACAGCTCCAATGACGATTTGTAGATTTGCTCCAGCCGTGTGTCATGACTATGGGAAAGCCTGTCCACCAAAAACGGAAGTGACAGGACAAAAAGCGAATCATGTCATGGACAATTTCTTTCTAAACCTCTCTGACCTGGATATGTGATCTTGAAAAGAGCGTGACGTTGTGATAACGTCGTGTGAAACTGGACTCGCTGCAACATTTGATGAACATGAGGCACTCGAGCGGTTAGTTTATTGACTGGAAACACCGTTTTTGCTCATTTCAATAAAAGTTACACTATGGCATCCGCTGCTGCGCCGCTGGCTCTCTCGCAGTCTGGCCAGCATCTGATTGTTATTTAGGCCTTGTTGTGCTGCGATCATGATACAAACCAACACAGCGTCGCGGCCCCGCAGGGCACTGTAAAGAAACCCGAGGACGCCTAAATTGAAACACCGACTGACATCCGTTGCTATGCTGGTGAGAAGGCTGTAATCAGAGGAGGTTTTGTATTGCCAGGATAAAAAAACTGGCATAAAGTTCACACTCGGGGTTACACACAATACGAGGTCGCCGCCGACTGCTGTGGTTTCTTAAAAACCTCTTTGCTTGTGAAAAGGAAATTACCCTCAGCATCACAAGTTATAAAAGCGTGTCATTGCTTGGGAACACAAACAATTTATTTTTGAACTGAAGAACCAGTGAGTGTAAACTAAGGCTTTCCAACAGCTATTGTGCAGAGCGTTAACAGGATGTCGACCACTGAGAAACATGAAGCGAAATGAGGCGTACACAAAGTTCCTCAAGATGTTATTTAAAAAACTTTTTTTTTTGCAGCAGCAGCAGCAATCCATCGCATTTACAAGTAATCTCAGTCAAAGCAAAGAGACAGCGAGGAAGATGGACTCCATTAAATAATTCTAAATGTAAAAAAAAACAATAGGACGCCGGAAAAGCGGAATATTGATGCAGACATAATTGGAGCGAGAGAATATGGTGTGTGACCTGAGCCGGTGTAGTTGATGAAGAAGACCCTCCATGAATATTCATCATAAAAATGAAGTCTGATTTTGGAGCTAAAACAGTTTTGGGATGCCTCAGCTTTGACGCCATACAGGAACGTTGTGTTGTTGTTGACCTACTCAGGCTTTCGTCATCAATGTCCGCTTGCTGCTTTCATTTCATGATCTGTTTCAGCCTTTGTCCTGCAGTCGCCTGTAAGCCATTATTAAAAAAAACGTCAAGGCCAATCACCTCTTTGCCTGTTTCTGTTTAGCTCATGTGCGTCTCATTGTCTATTTAGTCCAGTTCATTCACGACTTGCTTGGTTGTCTATCGGGGGTCTTAGGTTCCCTTTCAAGTTTTGCACTTTCTTGATTTGTCCCTGCTGCCTTTAAAAGATCAAAGGTGTATGATTGAAGTAACGTCATCAAAACATGTTTTCATTATTTGTTAGTGTTGTTTCTGCGTGTATGAGTTTCTGAACGGACACAGAAAGAGATTCCATCAGTTTTGTGCATAAGGCTGAATGAATTATTGAATTTCCTTGCTTTGCTTATTTACCCGTTTGTTTTCTAGCAGTGCATTCACTGGGTCGATTGAAAAGTAAATTTAAATAATTGGATCTTTGTGCTTTATATATATATATGAAAAAAAAAAAAAAAAAAGAAAAATAATAATAATAATAATAATAATAATAATGGGACGTGAACAAAGATTAGAGTAAAAGAAAAGAGAAACACAACGCTACAAACAAACAAACAAAGCCCCTGACTGGACTAGTTTTTCATCTTCAGCTCTGACGGTAGTTCGGTGCAAGCCCACATGGACAGAGAGGCATGTTCGAATGTTACTGACATCTGGACTGATGGTCCAGATACAAGACAGTCCCATGGCTCTCCCAAACAATCTGCCTCTTCTTTCACCAAGCGGATTCACCATTGTGGAGTGTTGCCATGACTCTTCTACTGCGCTTTATCTCAGGCTCAGGTGGATGTCTGGGTCCACCCCACACCACCACACCCTGCCGACGTCCCTCATTGCCCACAGTGCGCATTCACTACCGCGGGGTCTCCCCTAGTTTGGGATAGTCAGCCATGAGCTTATGAGCCAGATCGTCCATCTCTCCAAATTCTCATCTAATGCAGTTGATGACACACATGCTGTGATCAACTACAGCCTATGAACGACACAATTAATGTCATAAATTGCAGACACCTGCTCAGCTGGTCCTGGTGACTGAAATACCTCATGATTACAATGTTCTGGTAATCGCACGGGTGTGTGCAGCCAGGAGGAGATCACCAGGCAGACTCAGAACCAAATGGAAAAATTGCCTGTGAGGAAGGAACACCACTGTCAGATGGAGACATTAGACAGTGAGGCTTGGAAAATTCCAGCTCCTCAGGATGAGATGCAAACAAAGTCATGGCATCAAATCCAAGTGGTTACACGAAGAAGATTTCTTCACCTGCTGACAAACACAAAGAACATGAGAAGGTCCACGGTTCTGGGTAAGTTCATATAGAGCCCGATAATGCGTTCTGTGTTTCACAATTATCTAGATAAACTATTTTCATACATTTCTGAGTAATTTTCATTTTCAAAGTAACCCTGATATTGACTACCTTATCGCAATGATTCAAGGCTAAGCATGGTCCAGATCGATATTTCATGGAGACGAATGGATGTGGTACCTTGCCCAGAGGGACACTAGAGACCACACCTGGAGCATGGCCTGGGTGTTGGGCCCGATGGGCTGTTGGGCGTGGGAATACTCAGAAGTCGCCCGGTTGAGCACCTTGTTCTCTCTGGTGGACCAGAGGGTTGCCTCTCTGTGGCTTAGGCTTAAGGGAGGCAAAACTCTGACTGTTGTTTGTGCATGTGCACCAAACAATAGTTTAGATTATTCTACCATCTTGGAGGCCCTTGGTGGGGTCCTGCCGATGGAATCCATCGTCCTACTGGCGGACTTCAATCCACAAATGGGCAATGATGGAGAAACTTGGAAAAGCGTGATTGTTCTGCCTGATCTGAACCTGAATGGTTGTTTGTTGTTGGACTTCTGTGCTAGTCATGGTTTGTCCATCACAAACATCATGTTTGATCAAGCTCACAAGTGTACGTGGTAGGTCAATGATGGATTTTGTAAGCCTATAATCTGACTTGTAGCTGTATGTTCTGGACACTTGGGTGAAGAGAGGGGCTGAACTGTCAAGTGATCACCATCTGGTGGTGACTTGGCTCCCATGGCAGGGAAAGCCTCTAGACCGACCAGGTAAACTGGGAGCATCAGGAGGACGAAACTGTCAGAGGGGTTTTCAAGTCACACTTCTATGGACCTTTCTCCTGCATCCATGTGTAGGTCCCTGATAATCTTGGTGGACACCAGATGTCACGGAAGCTATTCGACTGAAGGTGTCTTATCGAGATCTTGTGTCTGAAGCTACCGTTCGTATCTAAGCTGTTTACTGTAAGGATGGAACACTGTTGACCTCAACTGAGGATGTAATTGGTTGTTGCAAAGAGCACTTTGAGGAACTCTTTAACCCGGACACTCCACCCTCTGTAAGCGAGATAGAGCTGGAGGATGGTGGGCAGTCTTCATCGATTTCTCGGGCTACAGTCTCTGTGGTAGTCACAAAGCTCCACGATATTTGTCCAGAAATGCTGAATGCTCTGGGTGTTGGGGGGCTGTCTTGGCTGACACGCCTCTTCAACATAGCATGGATGTCTGAGTCAGTACCGGACGAGTGGCAGACTGGTGTGGTACATACATACATCGTCAATTAACCATTTCTTAGTCCTGTTCAGGGTTGCGGGCAGTGCTGGAGCCTATCCCAGAAGTCATTGGGTGAGAGGCAGGAATACACCCTGGACAGGTCACCAGTCCATCACAGGGCACAGACACACCATTCACACACCATTCACACACACATGCACACCTCGGGGTAATTTTGAGTGTCCAAGTGAGCATGTCTTTGGGTGGAAACCAGAGAACGGGAGGCAAAGAGAAGCCAAGTGTTGTTCAGAGGTTGACCTTTACTGGTGATCTCCATCTCACAGTATCATTACACTAATTCACTGTTATAACCCGTAATGTCTGCCGTGATTGATGATGGATGACCAGTTCGCTGCTGTCTGACAAACACTGACGCGGCTGTGTCATTGTGGAAGAGTGTGGAATAAGTGGATGTGAAAAGAGCTGGCCCTTTTTTTATCACTGTCTTTATCTGTACATCTAAGTTTAGAAGCCAGGTTTGGCACAGATGACAACTCCACACTGCTGTGCCAGACTTGTTTATTCTCCCTCAAGAGGGCAGTGTTTGAAAGAGAGAGTCTCCATCTGTCAGCGCTCATCTCTCAGACTTGGGAAATGAAAAAAAAAATGAGTGGCTCAGTTCTCAGGCCATTTTAAGTCATATCATACAGGATTGGTCAGGAAATGATCATGTGGAGCTTAAACATCTCAACAAATTGCAGCTCTGGCGGACTTTAACTTCAGGAGGGGGGTTGAAAGCTTTCTCAAAATTGCATCAAAGACAGAAGAGGAACGTACTGTATTGGCTCCTAGCAGAGTTCTAATTATGCAAAGTAATGTGAGCCTTTATAGTGGGTCTCTGGATGAGTGGGCAACTTCTTACTGCCAAGATTTTCCCTCAAAAATAAATCACCAAAAGTAGAATTTGTCCGGTCTAATCTGAAATCATCAAGAGGAGGGAGCTGCATCATTCTGTTGAGGGACTTGGTTCCTGACTCACGAGGATTGAATGTCACATTCATTGAAATCTATCATTCATTTGTTTGGAATAGGAAACGAATTTATAAATCTCTTTCAGCACAAATTCTGCGAGTATCATTGGCAAAGAGAACAATCTGAGTGACCATATCAGTGAGTCATTTGGATCTAGGATAAATAATGTACATGGGGTGAGGGACACCCTGGACAGATTTTCAGACCATCACATTGGATGCACAAACTCATCGCAATTCTCAGCTACTGCAAACATCTCCATTCTGCGTTTTCTTTCTGGTTAATTAATATAATCATATTTCATTAATATAGAATTAAAGGATGGGCACCTGACACATGCTTCATACCACGCGTTCCCTGGGGCCGCAGAGTATCTCCATCGGACCCTGTTCATAATGCATACATCTGTAAAAGAACAGACACATTTGTCTGCGGACCGGAGGTGAGAGATGCAGGAGTTGAAACGCTCCCCATCCACGCCTCCTCCTCGCTTCTCAATGAATCTTGGGCGCAGGTTCAACTCCTCCCACTTTGAGTAAGCGCCTAATTTGTCAGACGAAACACCGGCTTTATAAAGCCTCGCGCAATGCTCGGAGTCTGGAAGTTGAACGCATCCCCGTCAGTGCGCGCTCTTCTCTGCCCGGCCATCATGCAGGTGTCATCGGCTCAGCTCGTCTCCAGCTCCGCTCTGCTGCTGCTGCTCCTCCAGGGATGCTGCTCCGTCGTCAGGGGCTGGAAGGTACTGAAGAACGACGCCACCGAGATTTTACCGGACTACAGGGGGATCAATCGAGCTCCGCATGAAGCGATACTCAGCAGCAGCAGCAGCAGCAGCAGCAGCAACAACAACAACAACAACAACAACAACAACAACAACAACAACAACAACACGGTCAATAACCGAGCAAAGAATGGAGGAAGAAATGCAAACAGCGTCTCTTACAGTAAGTGTTGAGATTTACTCACTGACTTTCATCTATTCGCACATTTCAAACTATTAGCTTCGCACTTACAATTAAATCATGACAAAGGTTTTCAGAAATACTTCAGACAACATTTTAAAAAAAGAAATACACTCAAGAAAGAAAAAAAGAAATGTATTTTTATGCGACTTTTTCTTTGACCATTTTATTACAGTGTAATGGATTTTCCACTTTTTTCCCCCAGAAGTAGTGTGCCATTAAAATTAAAACTACAATGAGGTATAATGGAGGCATTATAATGCCCTTCTTGTTTTTCGACCATTATTATTTTATTGCTCTGTGGCCGACCCACACAAGGCAAAAACAAGCCTATAATTTCACTCACCTATTTTGGGACTCAAGCATTCATCATTTACCTTTTTATTTTCAGTTGATTTGTTTTCTTGAAAGCCGTGGAGAGGGTTTAGGATGGTGAGAACTCCTACGCCTCACCACAACTGCCAAACACACACACATTCTTGTGGTTTCTCCCTCAATGCAGTTTCAAACACAGCATTCCGATTGACACCTTCCCTATTCAATATCAGTGGCCAGCAAATATAAATACAGTATTGGGGGAATCAAACCAAAAGGTGGCATGTTATAGTGCTGTCAAATACACTTATATTGAAATAACTATTTGGTATTCTGGTAACTATTGACTGGAATTTTACTGGACTATTCTAAAACCTCTTTAGTGACAAAAGACCAGTGGCACCTGTGACACCTGAGGACATGGTGACTTTGAAAGTGTAAATGTTCTCCTGTTGTCAAATGGCTGCTGCAGCGTTCTCAAACCGCGAATTCCTGAGATGAGCCCTATAAGTGTGACTGATTTCTGTTTGTTGTGGCTTTTACCACTACTGGCTGGCCTTCTGCATCACATGCGCAATGACTGCAACTCAATTATTTGGCTAAGTAGCCTTTAAGGATTGGGACAACAAATCCGCACTCTTGTTGTTTTAGAGACAGAGGGCAGTTTCACACAGTGTGATAATAATCCATGGGATTATGTCCTTCATCCGTCATGTCCTGGGATGACTTTGGATGGGGTCACCAAAAAGGCTTGGGTCCCTTTTAGTCTTCTCCCTTGTCTCTGTTGTGAGATCAAGCTCAGAACAGAGCGGCTGTTTTTTGCCTGTATAATCCTAAAACAACCAATGTATTTAACATTAATATCTCATTCATAATTCCTCTCAATTTTCCTTTATTTTCAAGTCATAGGAAATACTTCATGACCAATGAACAAACCCCAAAGAAACCTTTCTGAAGAGTTCAATCAACATTGAGAAGACTGTGATTTGTTTTTACCCGAAAAAATGTGTGTCTCATTAGTTTACCTCATGTTTTGGTGTTAAACCACTGCTTTTAAATGACTGGTATTTTCAACTGGAGCAGTGTCAGGCCTTGAAGCTCACTCAGTCTGATCCCAGATGTATGGCGTCACACCTGGCTGGTGTACATTGTTCCTTTATGCAAATGCTTCCTCTGTAAAACCCAAAAGCTGAATAAACTATTATCAATGAACAACGGTTATTTAAGACTTGACCTAATCTGCCATTCAAAAAAACAAAACACAGCAATAGAGAAAAGACAAGTTTCCTTACTGGGGATTTATGATCATAATGTGAAGCTGGTATGAAAGAATAACAAGACCCCAGGGGAGACAAGAAGCAACAAACTCCAGATGCATGTCAGCGATTAATTCATTATATCATAATGTTCCCCACTATTTCAGCTTACATCTTAAAATAATCATCTGTGTCATGAGCCAGAGACGTTGAGCAAGGTGACCCGACTCTTTGTAGGAAAGCTGCTGCCCTGTGTTCTCTGGTCTTTGTTTGCTACCTCTGTTCAGCAGTTGCAGAAAAATACGGGATCGAGTTCTCGACAGAGGAAGGAGAGGAAGTCATCCCACATAAATCCTTTGTCCACGTCTTTATTTGTGAAGAATGACCCACAGGAAAACAGATCCCTCTATACGTGTATCATTTCTTCACCGTTGGTTCCTTTTGACCTTTTTTACACTGTGCTTGTTACACAAAAAAGTGGCACAATAACTCATGCGTGCGCCTGTAAAAGAGCCGAAACATAAGACCCTGGGCTCCGTGTGTGCGTTCTCTCAAGTCGGACTGGCAGATGTCCAGCGGGACCCGAATGGTACAATTGCAGTGCTGCCTTAAAATAACCGGCGAGCTCCTCGATCGGCGCGTGCATTTCCTCTGGGCCAAGGCGAGTGTGCCAGCTCTTTCCTCCGGGTCGGGCCTCCATTAGGTTTGATTGAGCTGTTAAATGGCCCTCTGGTCTGGATTTGCTATCAGCCGATTGCTGCCAGCTGCTTTTATTTTGTCAAGCCTGTCGTCAGCTTAATGGTTGCACCATGAATCAAACTCAGACAGTGATCTCACTGCCATCCATCTTTAAGTTTGGTATGAAGCTGAGTTTATGGAACGTCTTAAAATCCTCTGCGGTTTTACAGTTATGTTAAAGAACTGAAATGAAATGCATCTTCCCCCGTGGCGCAATTTTAATCCAGCTAATGTTTTCTACCGTGGGGTCGTTCAACAAATAGCACAATCAGCAGGTTTATGTTGGCTGAATCAGACTGAGAAAAATGATCACTGCCACATCGAAAGCCGTGCAACACTACAAAGTGTTTGTGTTGGTCCGAGTCCACGAGCGTAACTGTGTTTCCTTTTCGTCAACGCAGGTGCCTCGGAGCTGAGCTGCAGGGAGCTTCGATCAACGCGCTACATCACCGACGGGTCTTGCCGCAGTGCGAAGCCTGTGAAGGAGTTGGTGTGTTCAGGCCAGTGCCTGCCTGCTCACTTGATGCCCAACCAGATCGTGCGTGGGAAATGGTGGAGAAGCAGCGCGTCAGACTACCGCTGCATACCAGCGCACTCTCGGACCCGGAGAGTCCAGCTGCACTGCCCCACCGGCAACACACGGACTTACAAGATCCGTATCGTCACGTCCTGCAAGTGCAAGCGCTTCAGGCCCCACCACAACCAGTCAGAGCCGAAGGATGTGCCGAAGGCCCAGCGCAACAGCAAACGTTTACCTCAAAACCGGACCAAGGATAACAACACACCACTGGTTGGGAATTCGTTTTAGTGTATCCTCCGAAAATCTATTGAGGACAGAGACCAAAGTAGACATGCATCTCCCATGTGTGGAGAAGATGTGTGAGAACATGTACAGATAAGCTATTTTTCCGCTCTGATTTGAAATCTGTTTGCTCAGCTACACGTTTGGGGCTCATGTGCATGACCAACGATCCATGCCGGGACTTACCCTGACAGCTCAAGAGATGTGACGGTGGGTAACTGATCAGTGAATTACTCAAACTGAAAAACACTTTCCTGGATTTCCAGTCTGTCAGAAGCAGACTTCAAGCACCAAGAGTAAACATCCCAGAGGTTTAAAAACACATCTGTACAAACATCCAGCGGATGTAGATCAGCAAATGTATCTTAAATATTTGGAGGTGCTTCCCTGTGACAGGAGGTGAGAACAGCCAGGGCTCGGGTAAACTGTGGATCAAGTCGCTTCCTCACCTCGACCAGACCTGTAGATGTTGGAGGCACGAGGGATTTCGGTGAGCTTGAGGGAGACGGAACAACGGGGCATTCCTGTGACTCGTCTTAATGACTACATGAGTACAGTGTTAGGATTTGAGTCATAAAAAGCCATTTCCTCTCTCCGGTTCCTGTTTGTCAGAATCACACAACGTTCTCACAGAACATATGTGGAGGAGGCATCGCAACATTTGCTGTGTTGTACCTCGGGCAGCCGTCTTCAACAAACACCCACGACAGGAATTCTTTTCTAGATGGGCCAACTAGAGCAGCAACTGTGAATCTGCTGTCGCTCTAGACACCCACACTCTGCTCCCTTTCTGTAAATAACTCAAACCAGGAGAAGATAAAAATATCGACAGTTCATCGTCAAATAGGTACCCGGAAACATCCCATGTTTGCTTCCTCTTTACTTCTTGATTTCTCAAACCTCTCCGCACTCAAATCAAGTTTCATTCCGACTATTAATTTCACTATGAGCTCTGAGTCATGACTGACAGAATCAGATCACGGTTGAGTGGCGCTCTGAGTTGACCAGTCGACACTTGGAGTAGAGCCATTGCCTGAGAGCGGGAGGAGGAAGCAGCAACTGGAAAAGTGTTTTTCATGCAAGTGGAGCGCTGCAGTGACGGGACGTTTAGAGAGCGTGCGCTCAAATCCCCTGGCTTGAGAGGGGAGAAAGGGAGGACTCACAAAGAAGGACTGATATAAATACTGAACTGCATATTTATTATTTTGTTTTGTTTTACACATTTAAATTATTTATGCAACTTTTTGTAGTAAATGGCAGCCATTATTGTCCTGTAGTACAATAGTTTCTTTGGAAATGAAATACTGTACAGTGCATTAATAAAGTAAAGGCAGATATATTTGACATGGCTGGTGTTGTCTTTGTGCTTATGGAATACAAAATGGTACCATGTGTGTACAAGAGATATACAGTGGCTCAGTGTGATTCACACTGTGTACACTGCACATGCCAATCTTTTTATTTGTATGACATGTGATCACATGCACATGTGAAGCTCAGCACTGAGAATGCTCTACGTTTGCGACCGTGATTCTCTGCATTGGTAGTCAAGTTTTTATCGTTGAGGGAAACTTCATAGATGATCCTGAAAAGAGGATGTATACTTTTCAATTGCATGATAGAGAGTGGTGCCATGGAACTGGTCTTTCTACTTCCTCATCAAGTTTTCCCCATCACCACTGTCCTTCAACTCTGGGGTTCATGAAAGAGAAGATCACGATCGTAGAGACTGACATGGTTTTCTTTTCAATTGGTTGTTGAGCTAGAGGACTGAAATAAGACCCCTGCTTTCACCCATCATTCCAGCGTGATGAAGAAAGAGCTGAGGCTGAAGCAAGGCAGTTGATTTACATATTTTTCTACATTCCTTCTCACACTCATGGTCACAAACCAAAAGAACAAGATTGTGGATTCTCTTGGCTGAAAATATTCTTCTCCACATGGTGGTATAACTGTCCCTCAGGGGCTGGGAGAGGGCCTCTGTATTCTGGGAGCAGCTCACAGTCGGACCACTGCTCCCACACATTGATGGCTTTTTCTAGGACTCCTGACGTTGGGCTCCTGGCAAGCCAGACTGCGAGGAAGTCCAGGGACATACTGGAGAAACTAAATCTGGGAACACCTCGGTATTACCCTGGAAGAGGTTTCTGAGAAGAGGAAAGTCTGACCCCGCCCCCCGGTCTTGGATAATGGATATGATCCATGATGTCGATGAACAACAACATTTGCTATGTTTGTGGCTCAAGTTAAATCCACTGATGCTTTTGTGCTATTTCCAATGAGTGGTAGAGCCTTCTGAGTGTGAACACAGCTATGCTTAGTGATCCTCCATCATCCTTGTCAATCTTATAAAGTTTAATGGCAGGAAACAGGAGGGAAATGAGGGAACTGAATGATGTGTGACATCTTCCTTTATTCTGTAATTCCTCATTTTGGGCTCAATTAAGTACGTCCATCCATCTTTCAAAGTACATTTACATAACTGTTCAATTCTATTTTCTGTTTTTTTGCTGATGTGTTGTGTTCCTTGTTTGTAATGGGTTGCACTAATGAGTGTCATTAAAAATGAATACATCATGATCCTTTTTATCGCAATATTCAATAATGAATTTGACGATTGGTCCGCCATCATGAACCAAAACAAACCATTCCAAAGCCAAAACACACTCACGCGATCGGCGTTGCAGAGTTTTTCGGTCCAAGCAAAGCAGTGTAAATGAGGCCGTCTAAATGAGGTGTTTATATGTAAACCTAATTTTTAATCACGGGGACACGACCTCCCTCTGTGGGCCCTGCAAACTCAAAACAGACAACCGCCGTGGCGACTGGACCGCTGTGCCAGTGGAGGTCAGTGGAGTTGGATTTCACTACATCATCTGCAAAGTGACGTCATGATGTCATTTTCAAGCTGCTCTTTGCTGGAGAAAACACACAGGATTTCAGTCAAGGAAGGTGAAAGCATGTCAGTATCAGAAGAAGCAAACCAGTCTATTGATGCACAGAGACGCTTTTGTGCAAGCTCTCCTCTGCCATGTTGTGAATAGTTTGAAAGCAGTGGTTGCTCCAAGCGTCGAACCAGGTGGTGTGAGATTTGGGCGTGATCTCAATAAACCGAAAACTCCTAAGTAAACCTGCTGGTTTTTCTTTCTCAGGCCTCTTTAACGCTGACACAGCATCTGTCCTGCGTTATTGTGCCGTGGCCCGTGATTGACCCCTGCAGACCTGTGGGATACCTCCGCACAAGGAGCTGAGCGGATCTATTCCCAACAAATGTAACAACATGTCTATCAGGCCTCCATACAAGTGTCATCGGTAAATTTGGGAAATCCAGGTGCAGAATTCCCGCAGGATCTTAAAGTGTCAGAAACAGGATTGAATTAACTTTGGGGTCAAAGTTGACAAACTGTTCCTGGCAGAGACACTGTGTCGGCTCGGAATATTTATAGAAGTGACATTTTGGCTGTAATAAATGATGGCTTCCTGTCTATATGTGGGAATTCACACCGGTGTTGAATTCAAACTGAAAAAAAAAAAAGGTTTTGCTAGAATTTTCCCCTGAAGGCAAGTCATCTAAGGTGCACCTTCTTTTTTTTTTTTAAACCCCCAAGTCGCTTCATTGTTGACATTCTGTTTGGAACTGGTCTCTTTGCTGTTTCAAAAATACCTCTTTTCAAATATCACAATCTCCAGTTCACAATTGTTCTATAATCCCGAGCAGCACATGCAGCAGAAAATAGTTGCTGCAAATATTTCAGTGAAAATTGCTCCTCAGCGCCACTTGGTCCCACGTGCAGACTCATCCGATCTTTCAACGTTGGCTTTCATCAGATAATCACATCCTGCTGCGAAGGCTGCTAGACAATCGACTAAACCTCGCCACGTCCTCACTTGGTCTGTCACCCAAAAAAAAAAAAAAAAAAAAAAAGCTGGAAGTCTTTTCTGTGCTCCATGTCCACGCATTGAACTTGTTCTTTTTAATTTGTGAAATACATCACATGCACTTCCTGCTTATTCTGTTTAGGAAGAAAGGAAGCTAACTGATCTCCTGCCAGACGCACAGAACACGTCTCTCCGAAACTAAATCATCTACAAATTAAGTTTCCTACAGTGTCAGTTTACCAGTGGATTCCTTTAGATGAAGAACTAACCGCCCTGAAAACCACTGGTGTTTCACACGAGGAACGCAATAAAGCATTTCTTCTTGCACACGGAATTCATGAAAGTTCCTGATGTTGTGAAAGTCAATTACATCACCTTATATTGGAAAAAAAACCTCTCTACACAAATGGGATTTAGTGACCAAGGCTGGAAATTCTCCGACATATTTGTCAGTATTACAAATCCTATAAAGTTTGTCAAAGCCACCCAAAAATGTGTTATCCAAAACTTTAGCACGCCATAACTACACCACCACATAATGATCATAGGGAGATGTTCTAGTTGTGGTTGCAGTAAATGGAGCACTAAATGTGTCAGTGGCTGCTGCGCTTTTATCTCATTCCCCCATCAAACTCCGACATTCTTTTTTCAGGCCCGTCGCCATCAAAACCTCTGTTGCTGAACCATGGATAGAGAGACATCTTCATTCCGATGACTACTGTAAAGTAATAGTTAAACAAAGGTTTGCATTTAAGTAACAGGTTTATTTCCTGTTGTTAACACAATAAATTAAATCATGACGGTTGCCCTCACCAATTAAATTCCTTTGTTTCTTTTGTATTTATTTTTTGTCAATGACGTGGTAAGTACGTAGAACTGCAGCAGCATTTTTAACAGGAAAGAAACATGACAATCCTGTAATCCCTCTGTCTTTTTTGAAGGATACCAACAGCTAAGTCTTAGTATAATGCTAGAAGTTATCTCAGTCACACAATGATAAACCAAAATTAGAAAAAATGGAATACAATAAAAAAGAACAAAAGAAAAAGACTAAAATAAAATCTACATGAGCAAAAGCATCAAGCTCAAGGAATAATTTGTGAAGTTGCTTCGAGAGCTTACACTATGCTGTTTGTGAAATCCTGGTGACCTACTTGACATTATCATATTGAAAGGCAGTGCTTCTCATATTCAACGCCAGAAATTGAGCTCCAGGAATGTTTGGACTAGCCACAGAGGAAGAAGATCACAAAAGGCGAGTAGTTTTTCATCAGAACTCATTTGCCTCAAGGAAAATGAGAGTATTATTTATAGGAATATTGTTTGAGGGTGACGGTTCTTCACTCAACAAGCGCTGACACCAATGTGGTGGCTTCGGGACTCCTCACAAAAACACATGCACTACACTGACAAAGGTTTTCCATTCATCTCGATACCTCATTTTCACCGCACGCTTCAATTGCTTCTCTGCAGCAACAGGTTTGATCTGCTTCCATCGAGCCTGCACATGAGCGTTATGAAGATAGGATAGTCCTTCGCATGAGATGGGAAACACTTTCTTTGCATTTAATAACATATAATAGAATTTATATATAACTTTAAGACATTGTGGCTGCCCCTGGAATTAAGGCAATGATGATGGAACAATTGATTTATATCAGTGATTCAATTCAACACGTTTATAGATCCACTTAGACTCAAAAAAGAAAAAAAAAAGCATTGTAACAACGCAAGTGGCTCGTTGCTCCATTCACATCCGGGGTCATCAAGGTGAACCTCAAAGGACACGTAGTTTAACCAATCAGGTGTCAGCTGAAACAAGCTGTACCAGACTGATAGTCAACTGAATACAGTCTTCACACACCTGACCGGTTAAACTGTGTGTGCTTTATTAGTCAAAACAAAAACCTGCACCACTTTGGTATCGTTCAGGCCTGGGAAGCTTTTGTCATCTGTCAGAGTGAGTTTAGGCAGATAAAACTTGCTATCTTTTGTACGAACAGTGGTACCCACCATACTTTTACCTCAAAACCTAAAACAGAAACTACAAACCTATGTATTTGACCTAGGAACAGCCAGTAAGGACCGCCTATATATTCTATATCGTCGCAGATGGTCATTTAGAGGAGCAAAACTAATGTTTTAGACGCAAGATCGGTTTGATTTTCTTTTCAGAAAATGTCATTGTGGCAGCGGTGGATGAGGAAGGCCCAATTTTGTTTAAATCGTAGCAAATGACAGAACAATTTTAATTTGTAAAGCATACATAGAGGAAATGAAACAATGTGTACAGCATGTGTGAAAGCACAGCTCAATGGAAAATGCCATGTGAGTAGAACTGCAGCGTTTCAAGCTTCACACAGGAACCAGAAGAGACAACTTCCTGCCTTAAAGAATGTAATCTCTAATTATTCTGTATTTCCTGTGAGAAACTCAACACCGAGCTTCGGTTCAACATCTTCATTATTTTCTTCAGTGGAGTTAAAGACAGTTACTCTGCGTTTTGATCTTCTGTTCTTTTCAGTGACATACATCTGTTTTTTACTTGTTGTCAGACGGGACATCTAATACAGCGTCAGCCCTCCACAAACCCCCTCGGTAATGACGAAACATGGCGTCGCCTGCTAAGCCCCGCCATGGCTGTGGAAGCTTTTACGAAGATGGAGAGCAGCTCCAGAGTGGAAATGAGACGAGATAGAGTAGAGTCATTTAGAGGGTCCGGCCACTCCGGCAGGAACAGGAGGCACCTGCGTGGAGTCATGAGACAGCCTGTCGGGGGCCCCGGTGGAGAGTTATAGGTGCTGTCACAGCTCCAGGGTTGTGTCCTTACTGTCACGCAGTGTGATGGAGCCCAGAGAGAAGCCTTTTCATGGCGATGTCTATCTCAGAGGCAGACACTCCCCCACAGGAGAGACAAACTGTTCTCCTTTTGGCCCTGTTGACCTGTTGGATGCCGACAAAAGGAACGGCTTCATTTTGCTTCCTTCTGAAGTCGCCCTTGTGATGCCACCTGATCGATTATCAAATACATCGTGGAGGAGCATTCCAACAAGAACAACTTTACGAGAACATTTTGATAGTGGCGACTCACAATGACACAATCATGAGGGGAGTTGAACTTGTGGATCAGCCTGCATTCCTGCACGTCCGGAAGATCAGCAGATGATGGAGGGATGGAGAAGGGTTGCCAGTTACCATCTGGCTTAAAAATCTGCTGCACTCCCTCAATGCCACGTGGTATTATAACCCGCGGGTTCTATTGAGGTACTAATAAATACCCGGTAATGCTGGTTTGTTCACCTCATGTTTGCAACATGAATCAAAAGTTTGAAATTGCTGGGAAAAAAGGAGGGAGTTGAAAATGACAACAACAACTGCATTAGAAAATAAAGGAAGTAATCTGTTTGCAGCATCTTCTGTCTTTTGATTCAGTCTGTTCATTTCGTAACCTAATCCATTAGGCAGATGGCGCACAAAACATTTTGTTGTCCAAGAAATGGTTTCCAGTCGTAGCTGCCACTAAATACACGGTCAAAGCTTTTTCTCCAAAAGGCTGGACGACAAAGATGACAGAAAGACTTCAAAGACAAAGACAATCAAAGAAAGGAAAGACAGAAGAAGTATTTAAAAATGGCTCAATAACTGAGAATTAATGGTAACTTGGTTTAAATTATTATTGCAATGGTACGTTCCTCGTGAGGATGGCTTGGACTTTCCGTAGCTTGGTAGCAATTTTAGTTTTTCCACAATAACCCCTGTGACTTCAGTGATCGCAGGGCTTTTTTTTTTTATCAGTAGCATTTGGCGCTTCCCTCTGTGACAATGAAGACCTGTGTTGTAAACATGCTGAGTGTTTTTAAGAGGTTAACGGTGCCACGTCTTGGCAAGCATGCTGACGTGCTTGTGGTAAGACTTGTGTTGCCAGTGCTTCCACTTAGATGCAGTCCGTACTGACCACTGCTGTTACAAATGGCATTTAAGCTCACCGTAATAACAAGGCTGAGCAAGTATGAGCATTGCATTGCTGGAACATCACAATGGCAACCTTGCTATGTTTTATTTCCTTGGTCCACTTCAAATGCTTATGTGAACCACTGTGGGATCAACAAGTCATTCTGACCAACATTTGGAACATTTGAAATCCTCGGGTTCTGGCTGGTATTTTCATGGCAAACTTTCGATCGCGTTCCCCTTTAATCTCCCTCAGACTCCAAGCCAAATGAAACGTCCATGGGGTTCAGCGACGCAGCAGTTGCTTGATGAAGAAAAGTCGCTCAACAAAGTGTAGCAATCAATCAAGCCTGCGCTGCTGCCGAGTGTGCGGTCACAAGGAATCCCAGGCATGTGGAGTGCGGTTTTGAGGAGCGCTGGAAGCGCTCGCGTTTCACTCTTCCTCCACATTACAATGCTCAAGTGATCTGACATGATGCTCTCTGTGTGAAACCCTTGGCGACGTGGAGAGTCACACAAGCATTCTGCTTTATTTAATCAGCCGGATCAAAGAGTTCCTGTTACTCCAGCGTCGAGTCAAAGGAAAATGTTGAAGCGAGGGAATTTTACTGGAATCCGTAATGCATGATTTTCCACTAATAGCTTATTAATTTGTTTTTTTTTTTTTCTACTTCATGCATGCTCATATTGTCTTTGCAATCATAAACAGCTTGTCCAGATGCTTGTGTTTAAAAAAGGCTTGGGAACCTACAGTGTACTGTTTCAACACCTGCGATCCACTCCCTCATAAAAACACTGTGGTTCACTCCCCAGGGTGACTTAAGGGCATGTAAGACGCTGCTGTAGCCTCCCCCTGGACTCCACACTGCAGACTTCACCCGCCTGCTGACATCCCAGCAGTCATCTGTGTTTACTGATGGAGCTCTGTCGTCATGGAATCCAAGGACTTGAAGATGACCTCATGAGCACTGAAAATGGAAAAGGACTCGAACTGATGATTATGCAACGATTTATTGAGCAGATTTCTCGACTTGCGGAAAACGCTCCAAATCGATTCTGAAGAATAAAAGCTGTCTGTTTGAATTTAAGTTAACTTCAGATCAACCACGAACACCTGCTCATGGCTCTTATCTGCCATGATGGATTACTACACAGAGAGTTTTAGTGTTTCTTCGGGCGTCCGCCAGCAGCTATAAATGCAGTACTTTTTACACTATCTATCATGAATACATTTGGAGCCATCACAGATGTGAGTTGAAAGGAGTCAGAGAATCTGTGAGGCATGGATACTGATGTTCGGTATTTCGATTGGTAGTCACTCACACGAGTGTTGGTGGGTCTTACTCGGTCAAAAGGTCACCATAGACTGTTACTTCAGCGCAGACCTCGCCTGAAGATGAAAAGGCATAAACCTCAAACAGTCAAATTAGAAACAGATGTCAGGTGAACGCTGACCAGAAGATCAGCGACTAGTTATGCCATCTGAGTTTGCCTCCACTCTGGTCAACCGCCTCAACTACCAAGACACTCAGAGAGTGCAGACCACTGCCAAGCAAGTAGACACCTGATGCTTTGGTGGTTAACCAGGACAACACTTAAGTCCAGGGGTGATTTCCAGGATTCAGAACACCTGCAAAATAGAGTTACACCTTGTCGCTTTAAAACATTGCCTTCAGATTGAATTGGAATCTCTTCAAGTTACTTGACAAACAAACTGACGAGAAAATGTATCTGTTTCAAAAACTGCTACAATACACTGGAGAGGAGATCAAAAGCAACAGAAGGTTAGCAACGACTACAACAACCATGTAACATCCATGGCAAATGGAGGGAAATTGTGAAAGCCCGGAGCTCAACGTCTTGTACAGTAGGGTGACTCATTTGACAATCAATTGTGAATCTTATCTATCAGAAAATGATTCACTTCTTTAGAGCTCATCGCTCTCAGCAGCTGCTTCTCGTCTCCGGTCCTCCAGGAGATCCAGTCTGTTGGCAGACCAGCGGACCAGCAGGCAAAAACAGCGCATATGGAGCACTGTAAGGTAAATAAAACACCTGTGATTTCATCAGTTTGATGTGACGAAACTAAATATTTTGACAGCATGATGCTCTTCAGCCTTGTTGCATAAGCCACAGGGTTCAGACCGTGAGAAAAAAGCGGCGACTTACAGTCCGGAAAGTACGGTATGTTTACTCAAACTACTAAATCAAAAGGTCCAAGTTACAAATTGGTATACATTTTTTCAAACATTTGAATTTACATTAGCTAATATATTTAATAATTTAGAACAATCTGGTTTACAACACAGGTTTAAAGTCTGGCAGCATCCACTGAGCCGCCAAAAATATGAGGAGGCCCCAGACAAATAGGCAGGACTCTAATAGGAGCTCATTTTAAAGGAAAACAAGGTGAGGACGTTTTAAAACACACTACAATGGTGATGTTGCAGAGACGGCCTTCATGGTCTCCCCTGGGGTCTACTTCCAACTTAAGATGGCTGGAAACCAATCTGCCAGTCTAACAGCAGACCTCCCTGAACCAGACATTTTGGCTCAGTAAATTGTCGATTTAAAGTATGTTTTTCTCTACTGGATGTCCGACCATTCTTTAATAGCTGAATTAAATGTGAAGTTTAGTATTGAATAAGCAGAGCGGGTTTCACACGCTACATAGAACAGAACTTCCTCCACAGAGCAGGTTGCACACGGTGACATGAGTGACTTCTTCTAAAGATGTGATTCTACTGTTCCAGCAGACCTGTGTGTCTTTCACAAGCTCTAAAAAAAAGTTGTTGACACATACACAGGGACCCTTTTCGATCCTTAGGGACGAATGTTCTCTCTTCAACTCAGCTGCTCTGATAGCTAACAGGCTGCTACAAGGTGTTTAATGACTTTGTAAGGTTCCCACAGGGGACTGCTGCTTCGAACAATGTTTCTCCTTCTCAGTTCCAAAATACTGTGAGTGGTTTAATGGACAAAACAGGTCTGAGAGTTACTACCTTTTTTTTTTTTTCTATCCCAGCACTGAAACGTGCTCTCCATCTGTCTGCACATGCCGCGGACTTCTGGACATCTGACATTGAAATAATGCGGTGCAATACTTGCAACAGGTCTTGAAGACATCGTAAGTCATCACTTGTCATGTGGCGAAGGTGGAAGCAAGGAACAATGTTTGGAAGGCTTGCTGCTTCCCAGCATGTTTAAAGCATTTGTGTGAGCGGTCCTGGCTATGCACTGATGAAATACTAACTATAGGTAGAGGACCATCTGTTGGCTCTCTGGACTTTAAAAGACAAGACGGTTATTGTTAGCCTCTCTTAATCCCACAATCTAACAAAAGAAAAATTTGGTTGACAATATTTGAGATTGTGGCTGGCGTCATTGCAGATTGGATGAGGAACTCTGCCATAGATCTGCAGGATCAGTAGTTCTGGTCGGCATCCAGTCAGGTTACATCTCTTGCAGGTTTTCTCAGTAAGGAAAAGGCTGTATCATTTCTGTGGCTTGGGAACTCCTATGATTGAGCAACGCCAGATGATGATGATGGTAAACCCATGCATCAGTAATTGCCCGTTTTACGATGTCAGAAGTTGACTTTTTATGAGTCTTTCTCCGTGACTGGTTCATTTGGGGCTGTGTGGCCGACTGGCACCTTAACTTTTATGAGCTGGACCCTGGTCACTGAGACTAAAAGGTTCATACGGAGTGTGTGCTTTACAGTCCTGTCCCACATTTTCCAGTGTGTTTATTTGCATAAGTGGCGACAGACTCATTAGAAAGATTCCAGACCTACACTTTGGCTAACGTCGAGAACACTTTACGAACGACGGCAGGCTCATTTAGCATCAGATTTGTGACTAAAAATAGAACCGGGATACACACGCACCACCAACGAAGCTGCTCTTCGGGTACATCTGTCTCAGAGATCTCACAAGCATCTGCTTGAAGAATCTACTCCCACCCAAATTGACTGTCACAGAGATAGAAAACATACAGTTCCTTCCTGCACACACATCATGTAAATTTAAGACAGGATGCACGGGATGTTTGGTATTCAACAAGACAAAAACATCATACAGTTTCTTACACAGAATATTAAGATAACATCTAACCACAAGGGTGTGAAGTCATAGTAGGTTGCAACTCTGTCATTGAAGATGAAGATGTTTGACAAGTGGATCTCATGCAGCTTGGGTTTACTGATCTAGGAGGTGATTCATTCTTCTGAGGAGGTGTGTATGACTCTCTAAATGAAAAAATGAAGCTGCATGAGCCCTCAATCCCATGGTTATGTGAATTTCAACACACAGTCACCTGCATATTTTGTCGAAGAGAAAAAGAACCCACAACCTCAGTCAGTGAATCATGTGCCTTTTCGGAAATCCAGGTGTCCCACTGGGACACACGCCGCTCTCTCCACAATCCAGATAATGGACGTCCTGGAGAGTGAAATATTCTGACATCACAGCAGATGTACTGTATCAGAATGAAGCCCAAAAACTTCACCACCATCTCAGTGATAGAGTATGGTAAATGCAAAAGTTAAGGAGCAGGGTCTCTAAGGATTTATCCCAAGAACAGGATCCAAACTCATCCCACATCTTTTGGTGACCTTTAACAGGGCTTCTTCAACTACAAGAATGTCCCAGTGCATCCCGTCCCGTGTTTTTCTTTGTAGTTAGGCTTGTGACTGTACTTTTTTCCAGGGCTATCAAAGCTAACTCAATAAAAACGCATCGACCGTAAACAATTTTGTACGGCCCTTTGCTCCTTCACAACATTTTCAATCCCTCCCAGAAATAGAAAACTGACGTCAGTGAAGTCAGTGTAAATAGCTTTACTTGGTAAGTTTGGTGTCGTCACCAAACTCGTGATGACAGTAAGCACAAGTATAAAACAACAAACAACAAAGCAAAGCAAGGCTGTATAAAAACTCAGGTTGCAGGTACTTTGATGTATTGTACTGAGATTAATATGATGTAATCTGTGGTGACCATTGATGCCTCACAGTCGCTGGAGAAAAATGATATGGAGCAGGATCTTGTGGCTCCACTACACTTGAACGTTGAAACATACTGAGCTCCTCTTGAGTGTTCTTTAGGGCCTGCATGTTCACTGTTATACTAGCCAGTTTCTGAGTCTTCACTGCCGCAGAAGTTTTTCCATAGAATATTTGTGCCAGTAGCTGTTATCTTGGCTTGTTGATATATCACTTTTTTGCATTAAGAAAGCACTATTGGTCGTCTTGGGTTGAAAGACAACATTTTGGAAAGTCTTCCGTTTAGGTCCATTTAGAGCAGACACAAAAAAAGTGTCATTTATTCACGATTGATTTTGATTTGGCCCAGAGCACAGTTTTCTTTTTAATTGTGTTAATGGCTATGTTCCCCTCTGTCCTCCATCCTCCTCCTCTTCATTTGCTCGCTGTTTTTTTTTTTTTATATAATTGAATACATCCACATCTGTGTCTGTTACTGCCTGCTCAAATGTAAATGTTAGTTAAGCTTGGTTAGCACCTGACTTCCTGTTATGTTGATTCTGGCCAAGGCTGTGGTCCTGGAGAATCAGAGTTAGCTCGACATTAGTTGGACAGATCGTTGAAACTGCACGTTCTGGAGTATCAGGTCACATCTGGATTGGCTGCCGGAGTCAATTTTAACAAAAACAAAACACTATTTTGTTCTACAGATACTGTACACCTGAGCAAGTTCTGTGTAAGTGGTGAAGAACTGATGCAAACACACATTTGTCAAATTGACTCTTTGCTTTCATTCTCAGCCTCAGCAGCCATAATCAGGTTAGAGGAGCATTTTGTTATAGCTGAAGGCTTTATAGGTGCGCCGCTATTACGCATCTAAGATTTACGAGCTGCAATTGTACAGCAAGTAATTTTCTTTTTCAATTTTAATGGACTCGTGATTTTGAATGATAAACTACCTCATGAGGGGAGAGGCAGCTGTTCAGTCCAGAAGGGAACATTACTGGAGGCCAGTGGGCTGCAAGGCTTCACTTATGCAGATAAAGAGAGAAGAGAGCTTTGTTACTCAGTGTGAGTGATATTTGATTTAATTTCACATAGAAAGATTAACTTCTTTTCTCTGAATGTTACTTTAACCCCATTTGCAGCAACATCTTTGTGAAATGATGGAATTGTTGAGATGAACTTGGGTGCCCCAACCACAATTTACAGTCGCTACAGTCATATTTTGCTTATTTGGTTGGTCATTCTTTGTAGTTGTACTACTCTACCACAATTTTATAGATATAAAGAGGACCTCATGTCATGCATGGCAAGTTATATCGCTCAGTTAAGAGAGTGAAGAAGTAGTTGCTAAAGCAACTTTTATCTTCTTGAGTTGAACAAACCACTTTTCTCCAGAGGCAGAAAACATGTAGTTTTACGAGCAGCACTTGCAAAGCTGTTCCCCCAACACTTTTAAAGCCTGCTGTAGTAAAGGTAAAAACTGATATCCTTTTATGATTAATCTGTCGAAGCAGTGGGCTGGAGTTGTAAATCTTGCCATCCTCCATGCTGAACTGATGTTCCCTGGATTAGTAGCTACGTGCATCAGCAAGACCAATGAATCCCTGGGCCAATATTGACAACTGATATTGCTGACAACATGATTTTAATAGCTTTGAAGCGCTCTGAGAATTTTGTTTCCCTTCAGGTTCAAATAAAGGTTGAAGACTGCCTGCCGTAAATCATAATCAATCCGTTCCTCCTAATTCCAAGTCCACCACTCCCAAATACTTCTGCTTTTAAAACCGGCTGCTGCCAGTTTCATTGCCACAGAGTGCTCTTAAAGGACGCAAGCTTTAGCTTAACAATCCGTCCACTTGTTTTATGTTTTCAGCGATGGCTGCTGAATTAACAAGCTGGCGCTGCTTCTCCTCACTGCTGCTTTTTTTTTAAGTAAAGGAAGGAATGGCAGCAAATAAAGTCAGCAGTCACAATACCGTGTCAAGTGTAAAGCATTTTTTTGAGGGTCATGTGATGCCATGGTCTCCCTCAGATCCTAACCGAAAACTTAAATTTCTACAGATGGGAAAGTTGTTTGTCACAGCTATGGACCTCCACCTCTTCTCCCATCACTACCAATATCTGCCAGCATTCATCTGAATCCCTGGTCTGCCTGATCGTAAACCATTGCATGATCAGTGGAAGCGTTGGCACCAGCCCAGTTCTGCACTTTCCCGGTCCAGCATGATCACTCATGGGTTGTGTTCCCCATTACACCTGAAACTAGCACTGTTCAACTGAATAAAGATGTACACTAACCATCTGCATTTGGCGCCTCCTGGTAAAGGCTGTGACAGTGAGATCAGGCCAAGACTGGTGGGTCAGTCTGGTTGTGGTGGTGTCGGTCATTGTTGGCAGGTGTTGGTAAATCGTCTGAGACCAGAGTTGTAACAATATTGCTGGGCATTGTCCTGAGTTGAGGACAATGTGACACCACTAGTTTCTTCCGTCTAATGTGACTGTCGCCACACTCACAGCACTCCACATGACAGAGGTCCTCGAAGGTCTTCTTTCAAGCAAGAAGGTGCGATTCTTGGGAATCTCCAATTTTCCATTTGAAGCTGTTGATTCATCAAGAATGGATCATGCCGAAGTGTATTACTAAAATACACCACATGGCAACAAAAAGAACTTCCCGTACAGTGGTCGGCCGGCAGGGTTCCTCTAGTTTTGCATGTTCCTCATTGTGACTCAATGTACAAAAACACGCTGGATCGCTCAATCCAATGTGTCAAATGGCGACAGAGAGTGAATCAGTGTCCCCAAATAGGCATGGAAAATAGTTGCTACTTGACACCTCAGATCAGAATGTGTCGGATCTGTTTTGTGTCCAATATGGACTAAAGTGGCCACAATCTTTACTGCTTTATTTGAAATATTTCATGCTGTTGGTGAGTGTGTGTTGCCAAAGCAGTCATTCATCCATCTCTTGCCACTGGGTCCGGGTTGCAGTCTCAGCAGGGAACCCCAGAGACTCCTGTCTTTGCCCACTTGCACCAGCTCCTCATGGAAGATTCCAAGGAATTGAATTGAAAAGTGAAAGTGGTATTTAAATGCATCCGGATGTCAAATATTCATGTTAGCACCTACCACAAGATTTCAATGCACGACTCAAAGACTGAAAGGATTAAAAACAATGCGCAGAACCCTGTCTCTAGGGGCCGCCTTTGGTGGCAGAAAAAAAACCCCCTACATTTGCTTCTTAACCTTGGGCATGTCCTTTTAAACTAAATACTTGACGTTCTGCTATTGCACATGCACAACGTCAGAGTTCACAACATGTTTAATGTATTTGGACAGAGTTAATTGCGAATGCACGGCGTAATTGACCTTGTTCCTGCCAGTTTTTCTTGAGTCATCCTCTCCACTGACCTCAAGTTAATTGCCCGGCGACACTCTCGCTCCAACACGTGTTGAGTTGACCTTTTCCTGCCGCTTCAAATTCCACGCGATGGAATCACAAATCATTTACACCAGACGTTATCGACGTCTCTTATGAGCAGGACTGTTCTCAGCGCCTCCAATGCCCACAGGTAAAACAAACATGTTTCAGATTGTACACTAACTAAATTCATATTTTCGTCTGAACAAGAGCATACGGTGGTGATTAAGCTGGGGAATGCTGTGGGACTGCAAACCTTGGGGTGCGCTGTGGTTGTTTAGAGCTGTTTGTTGACAGCCCTGGTTCCTATCCTCTCCACCTCCTGTCTTCCAGACCACATGTTGCTTGCACTGTTTTCTCACTGAAACTGATCTTATATGAAAGAATGGGGAGTCCTGAGCTATACTGAAGTTCTCCTGCAGCATTCGATGCCAAGTCAACACCCCGGTCCATGCGATGCACCAGGAAACTCTTCTGAGTGAGATTATGTTATGAATTCAGTTATGGATGAAAGCTGTTTTCTGAGATGTCCTCCTGCTTCTGAGTAATAGAAATTCAATGTGACATATCCTACAGACAGGAGGGTTTGAGTTATAGGTGACTATGCATTGTTTGAGCTGCATTTTCTCAAGGCTTTTAACCCAAGTTTGCCTTTTAATGATGTGACCACATGGCACACCATCTGTGTGGCATTTTACAGAGGAGCAATGTCGGATGTATAATTCAAAATATATCGCCAATGTGGCACCTGACATTCAGATCATGCCATTCCAACTGTCACGTGCCTGTACGGGCCTCAATACTTGAGCCAGATGTGGCAGGTTCCCTCCTGCCACCATCATCTGCCTCCAAACACACCACCAGATATCCACCATGCATCACCTGTGCTCTTGACCACTGGTGCACAACGCACTCCCAGACCAAAGCAGCGAAATGTCTAAATTGTAAAATAAATGGATCCATCTGTCCTGTGCTTTTAGGCCCCAATGAAGAAATAGTATGTGATTTATGGAAATGTACAGAAGTTCAACATTAGGCTATCAGTTGTATTGCAATGGACGCAGATGAGATATGAGTCAGAGAATGATGTGTAACCATTTACATGACAGTATTTCCAAACTCAAAAGCCTATTAACTTAGTTTAATTGGATAAACCTTTTGGAAAGTAAACACAGATCACTTTGACAATATCTTGGCCTCAAAGCCACAATAGGAAAACAGCTTTTTTCACTCTTTAAATCCAACGGCTCCACTTTAGCGAGTGTAGTGCTGCGCCATGCGCTCATTATATTATTGGGCTCAGGGACCAATAAACCAGTTTCCCTCGCTTAATGTCAATTTCCACAGCTGTGATTTGACACGAAACAGAAAACGTCAATTAAAAGTGACCAAGTCCACGCAACAATTAGCTAGCTTGACAGCAAACATATGTTTACGTTCACAAACAAACTTGTTTATTTGGCTATCTCACATCAAGAGGGATCCGGCTCTTAACCTCCAACTGTCACGGAAAGCAGGAAACTGAACCCTAACAGCTTGAATTGGAAGGATTTCTTCCAAAATAAAACAATGAACGGAAAGAAAAATAATTGATTTAATATAGAATAAAAATGGAAGCACATTTTGTCTATTATTGCATTCACAGGAATAAAAAAGGTCATGTTTCTTCAATCACACATATTATGCTTTATTTAATTTCGAATGGGTTTTGTTGCTGGTGTGTCTTTTTCCCACATTCTGCCTGGTCAACTAGGCCACCTGCAGACCATTACCCTCATCAGCACCAGAGCTTTTCAAACCAGAATCCAATATTCACTCGCAGCTTCACACCAAAAACCCAAGACGATGCCATATGACCTTCATAAGCAGACTATCATAATGTGATGTTTTTTGTTTGCAAATGTGAAAGAGCTGAACAAAAACAGTCAATGCATCGGCATTTGTTTCTTATACTAATTCAGCTTACTCTAGTGGAAATAGTTTTCAACCCCATATATAAATTCTAGTTAACCATCAATACATTGCAAAAGCATTAGTTAATACAGATTCAGATAAAATTGGTGCAAAAAGTTACTGAAGTAGTATTGCGTTCATTTTTTCAATGTATTGTCATTTGACTTTGAAAGAAAGATTATTTTTTCATTTTACTGAGCAGATTCTAGTCATCAATATTGCTACAGTAAAAGTTTTATTTGATCAAATACAACTTTGAAATTTGCAATGATTCATGATTCTTTGTTGGGCCTGCACGCTTTAGTTTTACATTAGCATCATGTTGCTGCATGACAAGCTTTATCCAGTGCCACTTGGCCTCCGGAAAGTACTCATAGAGCATACCAACGTCTGCGAATGTGTTTGAGAGGGCTGTTCTTGGGGCTGTTGAGAGCATCGCAATAAAGTGATGTTCTCAAAGAGATCTGCTTTGCAGATGACACTTCATTTTCTAAGAGGGAGGTTTTTCCCTATTGAACTAATTGTTTTTTCCACCATTGAAAGATGCAGGTTTGGCCACTGAATGATGACAGATGTCCTCAAAACACCACATATGTCCTCAACACTGAAGACAGTTGAGGGAGTACAAACAATGGCGATTTAACCCTCAAAGACCTCAAAGAGAGACGCAGCTTTCCAACATATTGGGTTTCTGGTTATGTCACAGCTGGAATTATTTGCTTGAAAGTCACAGTTATCTTTGTGTTTTAACTGTGCTGTGCACCTTAAATGGATACTAACATCCCATCAACAGCCATGGAACTCATGGCAGATATCTACACGTTTTTATCTTGTAGTTCTGTGACGGAACCTGCTGAGTACATAAACAATGATTCAAAAATGCTGTTCATCACTGGCCACAAGCCACACCTCCAGCCTGCTTCAGGGACTTCTAAAGAAAATGTAATATAAGACAAGTCCTCGCTCCATTTGGATTCCAGTGCTTCAAGGTTAAAAGGGTCTCCTCTGGGCTTAACCTTCACCATAATGGGGTCAACATTCAAGAGAGAAAGTAATCCCATAGTTTAAGTGGATGGACCTGTTGAGATTTGGTTAATTTTCAAGAGAATTGCATCATTTCTGTGAGGTGGGTGTTGCTGTGCTTCTGAGTGCAAAGTGGCTTGAGTGAAAATCCTTCTCTAAAGGCTCATTTACACGTCTTTTACATGCAAAATTGTATGAGTTTCAAATGGTGTTTATGTCGCTGCTCAAATACTTTCATCCATTCTTTACGTTGTTATTGCTGTTCAGCAATATATCCACCGGAGGGGTGGGACAGAGTCAGAGTCAAAAGTTGAAATTGGAGGCAGTGTTGTAATAGCTGGTGGCTGGTTAAATATATCGCAACTGAAAGATGGAGAATATCCGTCGCTGTTACGTCTACATACAGACAAAATGAGCGCGGAGCACCGACAGAAGGCCCCGTCCGTATCCGGATCTGTATGTTACGTTCGGCGTAAATGTGCCTTAAGTCCGAGGAAAAGACTGGATTGACACAAAACAGATTCAGTGTGTCAGATGAGCAGAGGAATCTTGGTATCTGGAATCCTTTTTGATGACATAGGGCTCCACAGGATGTAAACACACAAACTTAGTCAATGAGTTTCTTTTTTTTCTGTATATAGTGAAATAGCAATAGCTCTTCATTTCATTGAAAGAGAAGTCCCTAAGTCATTTATCGATCTTGAGTAAAGGATCCCTGCATTGGGAGCTGCAACCGAGAATCACCAAGTGGGAGGGGCTTGGATTTATCATTCATAGGTACAGCAAAGCTCTGGAAAGGAGAAACAATCCAGCATTTACAAAGCTACTTTCACCAATGCGACTACATTGACCTTTTACCGCCACCTGGAATTTAAGAAGGATCCAGCATTTGGTCTCAACCTAGTGTTTGCTTTGTTGGCCTCGACTATAATGCTGATAAAAGAGGCTGGAAATGAGTATGACATTTTAGAGTCTGGCCTATTACTGGAAGATTGGTGAAAAGTCAGATGAGATGGCTCAGGGATGGTGATGTTCTGGGCGGTGGAGGCCCAGAATGGATTTGGAGAAATTCCTTATTATCCTGGGAAACCATCGGTATTCCCCCAAAAGAGTGGGAGGACGTTTTTAGTGAGCAGGATGTCTACTTCATCTACTCCCCTCACGACTTGATCAGAAAGAAACAGATGAGTATGATATCAAGAACATTTGAGCACAAAATAGAGCCAGTTAAATGCTTAATAATTGTATAATTTATTATACCATTTCTCTGATCTCTGTTGAGTAACCACTGACACAACATTTCATCTTTTTGAAGCAAAATAAATCAGGGGGAAATATGAAATTGTGAAATTTCTGTGATCGACATCATTATTAAAGCATTGATGTGGTCACAAAACAAAGTGGTGGGTGTGGCGTCGACTCATAATAGATGGACAAAAGTTGCAAAAGCAAAATGCCGCAGGATCCCATTGATGTTTGTGCCATCAAAAACATGTGTCCTCTGGTGACCGTCAACAAAACTCTCTCCAAATATGCTGTTTAGCTGAAACTCTAGATCACCGAGGGGAGAAAAGAAAACTTTCTGGAAGTTAATGTCTTCCTTTTGGAGTCGCTCTCCAGCCATGAATGCTGTTATCTGACCCCAACTGTATCTTCTATCACATTGACGGCTCACTGATGATGGTGAGCAGTGTTTTGTTGGGGCGGTGATGGAAAGGTGCTGCGTTATCCATTAGCGTAAATGTGTCTGTGAACAAACACATCTTGGTCTCTAAGGTGCTGATTGAGCAGATGGAGTATAGATTATGATGAAATGGCATCACTGAATTTGAATCTGAAATCGTTAATCTACAGCCAAAGGGTATTTTCCGCGCGAGATCAGGGGAAAAACAGGCCCGAAATGACTCCACTAAACCCTCTATTGGCGGCTGCATTATTAGAGCATTTCAGCATCTGCCATTTCATATTCCAGAGAAGCTTATGAATTTATTGAGGCAAGAAATTTGTAAATTGATGAAATATTTTCTTCCTAACGTGAGCTTTGTTTTCTTTTGTTGTCATGGTGGTTTAAGGGGGGACAGTAAATCCTAAATGTTGCTAAATTGTTGCTTCATATATATATATATATATATATATATATATATATATATATATATATATATATATATATATATATATACAGCTCATGTTGAGGTGGTGGAAAGTGAGTTACTGTGGCCCAAATGGTTGTCACCGCTACACCAGTCCTAGCAAGTTTGGGAATTAAGATGGAGGACCACACATTTGAAATCCACATTGCGCTAACAGGGAAAAAAAGATAATGAAAAGAACAAGAGATGGGGAATAAATCAAGAATACGGACTGATAGTACCAGTTAACATCTCAGGCTGTTTCAATTCACGAATGTTACCACATTTATAGGTTTTTGTTTTTGTTTTTAAATTGGTGTGTATATGCAAAAAGAACAGAAAAAAATACTTCTGTGGCACTTGAGATGCAGCCGCTTTGGTTCAGATCTTTTTTTAAATTTTTATTTATTTTTTTACTTTCCAGTCTGACAAGTAAAGTGATGGCATTGAGGTGATGTTTGGGCGTCTGGCTGCTGCAATCCTTAGCTGTTCCTTCATGTTTGAAATAGGACAATCGCCAGCCAAAGTTTTTCCAAAGTGGTTGTAGGACTGTGGCAAGTAATAGCAGAACTTGAATAGACAAACGTCAAGAAACAAACCTAGTTTTTCCCCACTCTGTGATGTCCCACTTTTGAGCCCCATTGCTATCCGGGTAGATTTACACGGATGACATCTTGGCTCACTGAAACGTGAGGGCTAGCGTAGCTGTTATGTCTACTTTCCACAGCGCGGTGATACAGAGTTGATTGTAGTACACGACCTCAACACTAGATGGGATAAATTCTTACACTGTGGACCTTTAAGGTCAGATGACACAAAAAACAAAATGTTGTCCACCGGACACGCTGTGACTTCGCAGTTACTATTTTGAATATGTCAGGCTAATATTCGATTTTCTTACATTGCAAAATCCATTTGAGTGATTCAACTAAACCTGGTTGGTCAGTGGGATGGTGAGTTTGTTTGCTATAGAGCGAAGAGGTTGCCAAGTCAAGGGGACATAGAGGTAGAGCAGTGTGGCAGGTCATTTCAGTATGATTTGTTAACATTATTGTTAACAAATAATGTTGCATTTTGATGCAGGATTTTCATCTTGGGAATCCTGCATCAAAAAGTGTACGATCTCACAGAAAGATGTGTCTTTATGTTACATTTACCTGAATTGCATATATTATTTTAACTTTGGTTAACAAGTGGCCACAGATATTAAAACACATGGACCCATCAAAAGAGGAAAACCTTCCTAACAGACTGATCACAGCGTGTGAGGGATGAGTTGCATGTGTGCCTGTCCAATGACAGCATAATTCAAATTTGCAAATTAGTCCAAAAAAACAAAGCAAAACAAAAAATTAAAACATAAAGAACCAAATGTGACTTCAAAAGGAACATCACTAGTTAGAATCATCACTAGTTAGCTGGATAATTTGATGTCGATAAAAATCCTGATTTCATTTGAGCGTTCCTAGTTTGAAGTGAAGACTACATTCTCACATCAAAGCCGACACACTTATTTACGCATTATGATCAGGACAACAATCTTCGCCAGAGAACCTTACTCACCACTTGAGACAGGAGCCAAGGAGGATGAGACAAGCAACTGGTTGACTCTCATTTATCACTTCATTATCGACACAAGCTAAAATGGAATTTGGTTCCCAAGGAAGATCTGCATGTTCAGCTCTCGACTGGACAATGTTTTTGCTAATGATAAAGATTAGCATGAGAGTTTTTTTTTTCCATTCTCCGTTCTCTTGTCTTCAATCATGAAGCCCTTATGAAGTCCATATTTGCTTCTCTTCTAATCTGCACTCGCTCCACCACACTTCACCTCAACTGAAAACAATCAGAAATCTAATGAGATGCAAAATTGTCCTTCGTTCTCAGTGAGTGAAACATCAAGGCCAATATGTGACTGTGTTACAAGACAAGAAAATTGGAGTCGACTTCAGTTCACTGAAAAAAAAAAATGTGTTCACGGATAATTCCACCTTTTTATATGGTGAGGAAAGGCTTGTTTCCATGCACTAGACTGGCACATCACCAGATAGTGTGAATGTGCCGTTGATTTAGAGAGTGTCAAAAAAGGTCCTGATCTCTGGACTTAATAGACAGCCAGTGGCAGTAAAACACTCCGTGTATGTAAGCCACTAATGAAGCTCGTAAAGCAGACTGTTGGACTGGCACCTGAGAGAACAGGTCCTTCTAATCGGGTCCCTCGCGTCCAGCAACTTCAGGGAAATGCCATTAGACACAACAGTACACACAGTGCTTGAGCGCTGACAGTCCCTGAGGTGCGGGTCTGTGCAGGTGCATGTCAGAGTCACGGGGAAAGAGTTTTTAATGGTAAATGACAGCCCAGGACGGGAAAGGGCTTGTTTTTGTCATAAGAGAAAAAAAAATAGAAAATGAAAAAAAAAAATATTGCATTTTACGGCACGTACATGAAAACGTGATTTTAACTTCTCCTACAAGGTTCTTTCTTTTCAAAAATTCTGCCTCATTTTTGTTTTCTTTTGGCATACATTCTGCAGACAAGTGTAAGGTATCAGGTCGATAAGAATACTAGGAATTGATGGTGGTGGTAAATATTCATAAAAAGGTTGCGTTTGTAAAAAGGAGACACTGATAATGATTTTGAACAAATGAAATTGCTACGCAGTGGAGCTTTAAGAATAGTCTATCTACAGTAAATAGAAATCTTGCACCAGTCGAGGCAAAAATATGTCAGCTGAAGGAAATGTTTATCAAGTTTGTTTCATTTCATCATTGTATATGTCTTTCTAAATAGTACTGATATTGTTTTCAGTGCTTGTTGTGCATTCGACTGTCATATATATAACAGAAAAAATGTTTTTTATTTTTCCTATTGGGATCTTTTGCCTAGACTCTGTCCAACTGTAGTTTACAGAAAAGAGAGAAACAACAGTATATGAAGAAACTAAAAAAAATACATGTACTACTTCGGAGAACTGTGTTTCTATATCCAGAAGTGAGACCTTACACGTGCATTGCAATTCAAACAGTCAGGATCCCTGTTGTAAGTTTAAGAGCTGCAGTGCCTTTGTCTTCCAATAGGCCAGACTTGACAGACAGGCGACTTCCTTCTACCGTTTGTTTCAAACATTAATAAGAATTATGGAGAACTGGTTAGTGGTCCAAGACTTCTCGCGTCTGGAGGATGCAGTCCTAAAAGCGAAAGGAAGCCTCCACAATCAGACTCGAGCCCATGAGACAGCTCTTGATCCTTAATTCTCTTTTAGATGATTTAACATGGAAAAGCAGGCAATGGAACTCATTCGTTCGTGACTTTCTTCCCTTAGGAGGATGGTGGGGGACAGAAAGGATGGATGCAGCACTAACCAGTCACAACTGTGACTGAAAAGGAATCCCGTCACGCTGGTTGTGGCCTAATTCTGTTTGTTGACCTTTCATGAAACTTTCCGTACAGCAATATTATTAGTATTTATTAATATAATATATTAATCTTTATCAGTAAATATCTCAGGGCTAATTCGTCTCGAAGATGTGAAACAAAAGAAGGTCTTAAGCGCTGGTGAGTGAACACACACAGGGTGAAATTTGTTCCATCACATGCAGATTTAGTTAGAGGCGAGCCAGTTTCTTCCGTGGAGAAGTCATAACAGGAGTCCTCATCAGTTCTGCTTAATGCAGATTGACATTTGGCTGTGACACTCGTTTTAATTCCAAATGAAGTGGCCAAGTTTAGTCGTGATGTGTTGGAAAATACTGAAGCACACTTGGAGACCAGTGGCATGCGTGTGGGGGCAAAAACACTTAAGATTCTCGAGGGTCCTTCTCAGAGCTCGCAGTTGGTCCACCTCTATTTTTCAAGCAATTTCACCTGTCCGCAGCTGCCGTCTGATCCCAAGCTGATGGTGTGTTGAAGCGTGACATCGGTGTCTTTTGGGGGTTTCTGGGGAGGAAATCAGTTAAATAAACGACTTCAGTCTGCACCTCGGAGGTGTTTGCGTATGTGTGGGTGTGCTGTCGCCAGGGGTGTTTTAGTGCTTTGGCATAAAGTTAACAGGCCGAAAAATCTGGCACATTTTGTGGATCTTTAGTTTTCATCATTGACTTTCCTGGTGGTCTTAAAGCCCAATGAGCTGGCGCTGCCTAAAAAAAAAAAAAAAGAAACCTGGCGAGAGAGAAACCTGGCATTGGTTTTTCATAGAGTGGAAAAAACATATGCGTATGTATTGTGGTGGGGGGTGATGGGATTGGGGTTAAAGGCATTGATTCTTGAAGCAGGCGGTAATGTCATGAATTTAAACAGCTTGCTGCGGAACCGCGCTCTGGCGAGCAAATGCACATCTGATGTGACAGTTAATGAAAAAAAAGCCAACATGTGCTTAATAGGAGTCTGTGAAGTTTCACAGCTCCCTCTCGCACTCATGAAGCTCCACGTCCCCCTCGAACATAACACAGAGTCCTTAACACTGACTCTGTTCAGAGCAACAAACAATACATTCATAAAAGATCAAATCAATTTCCTGATCGGAATGGTCCTGATGCCAATGGTATCGTACCTATGGCTCATATGCATTCTGTTTTTTCGAGGCCAACTTCACTGTAGCTGGACATAGTGCCATCACCACCACTGCTGGAGTGTGGAGTGCATCTGGCTCTTGAACGTCATCGTCCTTTACATGTGGTAGCTGCGTTATCGATGACTCTCAGGTGCACTGCTCTCTCCCTGTCAAGATCTCTGTTTTTTTGTGGCTTTCCTGTGTTTATTTCACTGTCTTAATGTTCTTTGTTGGGCACCCACCCTGTTTTTATTTCTGAGTTTATGAATAAACCTAGATAGTCTCCATTTAGACAATGAAAAAGTCACACTTTTGTGTTTCAATGAAGTGAGATGTGAATGCGTTGATACTTTTTGAAACTGAGTTTCGAGTGACTAAAACGGCATGGATACAGATACATTTCTCTGTGTGGACAGGGGAGCCAGATATTTTTGAAAACAGCTCCGTCAGCCTCGGCTCTCTTCACAAAAGTCACCACATCCCAATGATACCGCTGAACAAGAGAGCAGTACACAGAAAGTAGTACTGTCATTGTAATGAGCACCAGATGATCATTGTGATCCAGACATCGCCTAAATGCCTCTTAAATATAGGACCTTGTGTACAGTATCTATGTGCCTAACAATAACCCTTAACCCCTAACCCAATGCATGTGAGTGATGTGCATAGCCACATTGGGTGCTATAGGGTCAGGACACCCCAGAGGAGGCAAAATGTGTCTTCATTGGTCACATTATTCATAGGGCGCATCTGAGGTGTCAAACTCAGTTAGAGATGGGGACGAAACTGTAAATATGATGACTAGTTGATGCATGAACATGTTCACCATTTCTGAAACTGACATTCTATTGTTTGTTCTTTGACTCTTGTGACAGTGAAAAGAGCATCATCTGAGGGGAATTAGGACGAAGTTGACCATCCTTCTAGTAGAAACAGCTGCTTAAAACTTGACTTTCATTTATTATATTGATTTTAGAAATGGTTCATATGAAAGCTGCAGTACAGCCCTCCCCCATTAGGTTCAATATCCCAAAATAAATTTGCTTCATTGTAGAAATATGGATCATTTAATGAACACAAAAATGTCAGATTTTGGCAAGACATGAAATTGGTTCAGTCTTCCACGCTTCCTCTTTCATTCTATTCCAGACATGCTCAATGATATTCATGTGTGGTGACTGAGCTGGCCGGTCCTGGAGCACCTTGATCTTCTTCAGGGTGAATCTTAGGCGTGTTGTCAGAGGCCAAGTTGCAGTTGATGTGATGGTCTGATGAGCTGGGACATCAGAAGACAAGGCGACAAGACTTTTGCCAAGCTGATAGCTTTTCAGCAATTTTGTTTGGCACCAAAGCACGATTAAAAAACAAACTGTTGGGAAGAGCTTGGCCATTTTCTGTGACAAAAACAAACTTTTGTCAGGGACTGTATGTGCAGTTTCCTTTCATCACTTGAGCCTAACTATAAGCATCAGCTACCTTTTGATAGTGCCAAGATGTTTCTGTTCATATTGTCCAGCCAACTAAGCTACTGATTTTAAAATAGTTCTAAGTTTTTAATGTAAGCTATGTCCCTCGACTGTGACTCCCTTTGGAGACCATAGCAAAAGAACAGGTTTGTTCTGTCCAAAGCTAATGATCATTTCTCCAGCAGAAAGTATTCCATTTCTATCTTTTTATAACCTTGTTAATGGGTTCATGCGTTGTTACTACATTCCTCATCTGAAACCACAAAGAGTAATTAACAAGGAAACACAGAGGAAAAGAAGCACGACGTTTGTTGACTGCTGAGAAAACAATCCTCACATAAACTGGGATGACAGAAATGTTGGACTGCAATAGTGTAAAAACAAAGACTGCAGAAGTTAAATGCTTCGCGTCAGCGGAGAGGAGATGGACTGTGTGTTCCCTGAAGCGAAGGTCTCTGAGTCGAGATTCCAGCGAGGCAACCCACTGACTGGAGACGGGTTTGTACATTTTTGGCTGATGGTGTGTTAACACTTGTCCACACGTTCCTTTCATGTGCTTCCAAAGTCAACTTTGACAGATTTATAAGCACCGCCCTGCACCCTTCTGAGAGACAGACATAGAGAAGAAATACAGGAATAGATGACAGCAGATGAAAAGGAAGCCATAAAGCTGTAGTGTAATACCTTAATTACATTCGCTAAAGACATGTACTACATGTTTTCAAGTCTTTCTATCCCTAAAAACACAATACTCTCAGTTACAATACTCTCATCTTCACTCCCACCAGCTCTACTTTGAACTGTTTCCATCTCTTTGTTGCAATGCTGAACAGAAAGCAGAGAGATTGACAGTCTGACATCATGTGATCACGTCATTTGCTGAACATTGCCCCGCTGGGAGTGAGCTGATCTACCTCTAAGAGAATATTAACAGTGACCCCTCATGTTCATAAACGACCTCTGGAAAGCCTTGCGTCATCATCTGCTTTGCATGATCCAACTTTTCTGAAACGCTCCCTTGTGATAAAAAAAAACAAAAAAAAAACACCAAGTGTCTTCCCATTGATTTTATTTTGCTAACATAGTGGTAAGATATTTTTGTTCTTTGTGTTCATTCTCGGCCAAAGCACCTAGCCTAGCCTAGAGCACTGTGACAGTTTATAGCATCCTCCACTGGTGAGTTTTTTCAGCCCATTTTTTCTGAGATTGTCACAGATTCTGTTGATTTTTTTTAAACGGATGCTGAAACTTACAACATATCATTTCATCGGTTTGCCTTTAAGCAACTGTTGGTGTTGAGTGCTCATACGCCCGCAAAAAGGATTTGTTTTTTAAATGTTCCTGTAGTTCTTCTCTGGTCTGGTGAACTTAAAATGACACAGGAACTCAACCATTTCTCCCAAACAGACTTTCAAATAGCAAACTTTTGGAACATTCTTTAAACATCATGGTTCACGTTAGTAAAAGCGGTGTGGAAAATCTAATTTCTAGGAACCTAAACCGTTTTAATTCTTCAAAACACATGAGAGGAAATAATGAACTTGGACTTGAAAGCAATTGTGTTCAGTGTGATCATGGTATTTTTATTTAAAGGGATTCTTGTGCCGGAAATTAAATTGTCTAAGCTTGTGTGACATTTTCACAAAAGTGATCTTCAGTATATGCAGATTCACCCCGGGCATCTGCAAGGAATCAGAGCAGAAAAAAAATGAAGCATCCTTTATGTCAGTCACATTTTTTTGAGCAGCTCTTTCTATAAAACTCTCCAAATGTCTTTCTTTTCAGTGTGAATTGCACATTTATTACTTCATAAAACAGGCCTCAGTTTCACTGAATTTCTAACGATCAAACTCTTTTAATAGGAAACACGTTTGTTCTCTGACGGATCTGTCTTAATGACTTCTTTGTTTTTGGGGGTTGAATCAAAACATTGTGGTTTGTCCATAAAAAAGTGGGTGAATCAAAGCCGTGATTTATGCAACGTAGCTCAGTTCCAAATGGAGATTTCCCACTTCATTAAACACCTGCAGAGAGCTCCACGAACCCTGGGTTGTTTATTTCAACTGGTGTTTGTGTTAAAGCGCAGGCTACTCTCTACAACGATAATTCACTGTGAAACAATAAGGAGACGCTAGGGAACCATTTGGTCTGGACCGGAGTGATTGAATTAAAACTTTGATTTCACAGAGGAGCGGGGACTCGTCCAGATTTCTCATGCCTGTAAACGCGCGCACAACTCTGAAGTCATGTCGTTCCAGGCCCACGGGCCTGGGAGAACTTTGCTTTGTTCCAGTCGGCTGCTTGATGAGAAACATCGAGTGTAATTTTCTAATTGGGATGTCCTAACCACTTTCATGTGGCGCCTGCGAGACGAGTAGGTACAGCGTAATCACAAGAAGTGAACTTCAACAGAGAGAGAGATGGAACACGGGCGGTTCCTTATACTCTGGCCGATATTGGGGATATTTGATTATCACCTCGACATCCTTTTGGCCGACTTCCACCCCCAGGCTTCCTTTTGCTTTCATTTGTACAGGAGGTCCACCGCGTCAGTAATAACCTAACCTTGCTGACAGCTTAGTTGTCAACAACTAAACACGCTGCATCAGACTGACAGTGAGGGGTGAAACCGTGTGCTGAGCCAATATGATCTCTGTAAGATGAAGGTACAGTGTCTGGTTGCAAATATTTTGCAGAAGCAAATAATATAAAATATGACAATAAAATATCAAACAAAGTACCTTAACCTTGCAGATGGATGTGGAGAAGACAAAGCTACAATATGGGTATGAGAATGTAGAATGTAGTCTGAGATTCAAAGGAGAGGATGAGGAAGTGACATAATTTAAAGTCAACGTGAATGAGCGAAGGAAGCGACATCATTGCCGGAGGACCAATGGGAATGAGCGTTGCTTCAAATTGTAGTATACATTACATTTGCATTGTGCTATATGGGTCTCTACAGACATTATGTGATGTTGAGGCTGGAGGTTCATGCTGGATTTTTACATGTGAATAACCACTACTTTTATACTTCAGACTTTTGGTCCTCATTGAACTTGACCACAGAACCTGGACTTGTTGCATCGAAGAGGAGTGAAACAGGGGCGATCTTTAATGAGGCCACATATCAAGAAAGAAAATGGGGAAAAGGCAGTAGAGAATGCCTTTTGAAGGAACACATTTATGTGTAGAACGATAATTCAAAAGCATGACTCAATCCGCCATCATTATGCCATAAAGGTCTTGGAGATGTGTCGCGCAATACAGATGAGCTTTAATCATGATTTTCTCTGCATTGTCACTCATAAAGTGTCAAATACCTTGAGTGCTAGAAAAATGTTTAAAACATAAGTAACCCAAAAAGACGGTTGTCTGTGAGAGACGCTGCTAGGGCATTGGTTTTCTGGATAGATAGACCTGCTAGGCGAGGTATCGACGTGTAACATCCCTGAAGTTGCAGGGCGTCACATTCTGCCTTCCGCAGCACATTCTGACACCTGAGGCAGCGCGACAAGTTTAATATAAAGAGAGTGGTCGGGGAGAGGGTTAAGACGTGGAGCAAGGTTTAGCTCCAACTAACTCCAACCACTTTTTTTGAGAGTCATGCGATGGGCAACATTTCATGACGATTATGGATGTAGCATAACTAAACCAAGTTTTAAGTACAATATTTTGTCAGATGTTTGCGAAGATGTAACTAGCATCTGTAAAACCACCCGCTTTGTGCTCAAGCTCTGTTTTCGCAGATTTGGCTGGTCTGATGGTCACGGTGTACAAGGCCAAAGTGGCCTCACAGGTCACGCATAACTATTGGAGTGAGGGTTGATCCAAGGTCCCCCAACACATTTAGAACTGTAAGTAAAACAAGGAGCTGGATTAAAGAACCTAAATATCTTTACCATGTTGTTTCAGTCATTCTCAAGTCAGTTATTCATAATAACAGAACCACACTTTAATTATAATGGAACCTTAATTCAAATAATTACAATTACAATTGTACCACATGATGGTGTAAAACATTGTGGTAGATACTACTATATATCTGAACTATATTTGGAATCATAATGAAATGGTAGTCAGTATCAATTGATCATTTCATAAAATCATAATGTATAATATCATATTCATACACAGCCTGAGACAATAGTGCCGGACATAGGTACAGTTATGTTGCCACAGGAAAATGTTCATCATTTTCAGCTCAACTCTTCTGTGAGACAGACATCCTCGCTCACGCAAATAAATCAGGCTGCGTTTTATGCTAAAAGGAACGGATGTAAACAAATTCAACTCAGATGTGATATGGTCACAGTAGTGAAGCCCAACCATTACTGACATGCGTAATGGACAGCGGCTGCAGACATGTCGGGATCTGCTTGAGAGGAGATTGAATCATCTTGCTGTGGAGCTGGAGCTTCATACAGACATCAACTGGGAAAGCACAACATCTGGAGCCCTGAAAAGTTGAGTTGTTGAGCAGCTCTTCACACAGTCTCTGGTGATGAAGATAGTTGTTTGCTTCCTCTTTGGAATTCAGGGACTTGGGAGAATAAACCATTGTCTATACCCCCCACTATTTTTACATTCCTTTACACTCCCTCTGATTCCCTGGCTTCCTAGATGAAGACATGGTATGTCCAGTTCAGTTAGGCCTTCTGTGTTCAGACCATCATTGGCCAAGTTATTTTATCGTATGTGTCACCCTGCGTCACTTTTCTGCCTGATCGCTGAGATGCTCCCAGGAGAGAGTGGAGCTATACTGTATACTCACCACTTGGTCCCAGGTCCATCTATCCCGCACCAGAAAACCAATGCCTTAGCAGCGGTTATACTCCACGTCTCTCACAGGCAACCGTCTTTTTGGGTTACTTATGTTTTAAACATTTTTCTAGGAATTGAGGTATTAAGTTCACGATCATAGTTATGTCAGACAGCCGGATAAAGCACGGCCTCCCAGCTCAGCTCACCCTTATGTAACCGCTTATTTATTGCTCTCACTGTTTTTGCCACGAAATATGTTTTTGGCCCCTCATCCAAGAACAGTCTGATCATCGCCATGACCCCTTCTTTTTGCATGTGTTTAGTCAGTGTTCTCCAAACTATCAACAGATGCGCATGATGAATAGAGCCATAACAGAGCCTGTGATTTCAAATCAATACCTGATTTGAATCAACATTTTAGAAATAGTTCTGTATTCACTTTCTGGAAATACCACAGACTGCTACCACAAGGATCTTGACAATTTGCAATCATTTCTATAAAAAATAGAAACATCATCGTGTGAGGAGATGAAAGGCGAGACAACTTGTGATAATGATCGACTGAGAGAGAGTCATTTCGAGGGGATTAGATGAAAGAGGCCTGCATGCACATTTGTCATCTGGAGTCTTCTGTTTTGTTTTAAAATAAAGTTGAACCAGTCTTTTGACAGGGAGATGGACGGTCAGAGACATGCAGCATATGTGGTACGATATGGTGCTGGTTGGTGTCAGTCAACAACCAAACTGCCACTTGGACTGTTTTCTACATTATAAACATTATAAACTTCAATTTCATGGGATACAGGACAAGTTTCTTCAGGGGAAATTTTTAAATTTATGTGTCTAATATTTGTAACTCAAAGCTGCAGTTAGCAAGCGCAGATAGGCTTTTTGCTGAAATATGCAACCTTCTCCTGAAATTCCTAAACATGTGCATGATCCATAAAGGCATAACATTGGCTGAGTGAAGCAGTTTCCGTCTCCATCCATGAATGGAGCTCTAGGTCCCCAAACAGGCAAAATGATGTAAATGTAAAACTTCACTTCCAACCATGTCATCAGAGTTGAACCTTGATCAATTGTCCTTCAGTTACTAACTCTTCAAATTATGTCCACAAATGCATATGTCCCAATTTCATACTTTAAAAAAATAATAAAAAATAAGAGAGCTACATTTCAACTCTAAATATTGGCTGTATTTCTTTGTGTTGTGTCCAACTGCTTTCTCAGATCAATGAAGCGAAGCACTGTAAAATTTGAGGTTATTGATGAATGGACTGTTAAGACACAAGACGTGGTGATGTGAATGGCATAGCAGCATGAGAGTCATCAGGTCTTCAACATACCCACAAATATGCTCCCAAAGGGTTCATGAGTAAATGAAATGGCTCGACTTTTGACTGGTAATACAAGAATCATGCATCTCGGAGCTAATGGATTCAAGCTTCACTGTCTCTACTTTGTTCCTACAAGTATATATTCTGTCTTCATTCACGCGTGATTACAATGCCAAGCTCCCTCTTGCTCCAGGGCTTTCGGTTGAGTCTCTGTTGTTCTGGGACTTAATGGCGGAAAATGCAGTAAATGCTGGTCCAAATGAGAACCAGGACTTAGTGTCAGTGTGTGTTGCATGTCAGCCTTCAGCTTCACCTCTCGTATCAGACAAGCACAGCCAGTAAACTGCCCACAGACTGAAAGCCTTTCCTGAACATCCACTTGAACCATCACAAAGTGTTTTGCTGGTCAGCCAGATTCGGGGACACACATATTGAAGGGTGGTGCCCAGTCCAGATACTTGAAAAGGCTTAGAGGAGGGCTTTTTAGAGATTTCAAGGTACAAGGGCTGTCTCGCTTTGAACTGGGCCTTTATCTTTCAGGCTTCACTTCCATTAGAAAGCTGAAGACATCAATAGTCGAAGAAGCTCTCCCTAGGAAAACTTGCTCTTTTTTGACATCTTAAAATGATTACCAGAGTTAAAGAGGCCCTTAAACATTAGAAAAGGGCTCTATTCTGGGGGGTTGGTGGGAGGCATTCCAGGAAAGTGGCACAAGGTTTCATGCTGTGGGAGTCGACGCATGCTCTGCATTAATTTTTATAGTCGACGCCGCCAACGGCCTAATTCTACAGCTGATGTCATTTTGACATGAGCAGGTTGATTTAAATTTATAAAAATCAAATAAATATCTTAATATTGCACGGAGGCAGTCTGCGAGGAATCGCAGAAAACTAGGTCATCAGTTTTTCAAGTCTGAGTTTAAATACTTTTGAACTTGTAGTTTGCTTCGACATGCTTTTCAAGCAAATTAAGATGCTCTTTTTTTCTTGTGGTTCTCTTGCCAACACACACGAAGACATTTAATGAACACCGCTTTCCTCCCACCAACCATGTGTAGGGGATGGACAATGGTGAATGAACGTGACACACGCACCCAGATGTGTCCCCACTAATTTTCAGATATAAAATATGTAAAATGTGTTACTGTGCAGCTGTGGCCAGCAGACGTGTGCAAAGAGACCAAGTTGTGCTTCAGATTTCCATGCAGGAAGCAAAAGCTGCAGGAGGAAAGATTTCCAGGGCGAGACCATGTCTGGTCCCATGTCAACTGACTTCTTTGACTTGCAGGCTCTTAAGTGGTTGCATATGAGGGACCAGGGTTGCGTTAGGACAAGTGTCCATGCTGCTTATAAGTGTCTTGGTCAATAGAGTCCAACTGAGTTTTTATTGTGTTGTCTGGGATGTATTAGATTGGGTGAGGACTTTCTGTTGTGTGGAACTACCCACCTACCTGAATCACATCTCTCTTGTTTAGGCCTGTTTGTTTATGGCGACCCGCCCAGTGATGAATAACTGTGCCTGCCCTGCCGGAAGCTTTCCGGCCGGCATCCCTTCTTCCGCTCTTTTATCCTCTCAACAAGGTGCTCCTGCTGTATGTTCACATTTGTCCGTACATGAGTGGGTTTCTGTCACCGGTGAGTGGCTTTACAACATGTAATTGCTGCAAACCTGATACGCCCTGTAGAACAGGAGTCATGTTTGTTGCCTCACAGCAGATCTCGATCTCAGTGGTTGTTCTCAAAAGCTAGCAAATGTCTGCATGTTGAACTCTTCAAATGTCTGTGTTTGTCTCAATGTGTTCCCAATCATGAAGTATTGGCTCAAGACTTCTCAAAACGGTAAGAGGCCCAAAATGCACTGAACTGAAAGAGTCAACCATAAGACACTCCCAACAGATAAAAACAAATTGCGCTTGTCAACGTTGAAGAAGCACCTGAGGTTCAAGCTGAGGTCTTTTATTTCCGACTCTTCTTAGAGCAGTAAAGAACTTACTCTGGAATTTAGCAAAACATCAAGAGCTTGCACACCAGCAGAGCTGTTCCTGGGACACAGCTGAACAGCTTCGAATGACAATTCACTCCAGAGTCATCTCTTTTGAATTTTCAAAAAAGCAAAGTGGCAGCCTCTGACATGTTCCTTATTCTTTTATCTACATTAACAGTGGGTTTGACTCCTCTTTGTGGAGACACATCAACAAAGTAAAATCCCTGAATAAACCACTGAAGACTAACAGATCCAACTGTAATAATAAAAATAAATAAATAAATAAATAAAGCATGCTTTTATACCCCTCAGCTTTCGAGTCATTTAATCTTCATTAATTCTGGAAGTGCATTTATGTGAAGACCTGGAGATCCAAATAAATTAGGGTGTGAAGCAAAGACAACCTTGGTGTGTTTGTGTTTACTGACCAAACAAACTCCATGGCTAAAGTCAACCTTGGTCTTTGATGAAATCCAAGAATCCACAGTATTAATGGCGACACACCGCGGCCTGGTTGCGGTCTGCTCCACAGCGTATGTAAATATTATCTTTGCTGAGGCAAAAGGGACTCAAACTCTCTGTGGGAAACTCAGAGGAAGAAGGTGGTTGGCAAACCAGGCCTTGTTCAAGCACCGTCCCAGCAGAAGGAATGTGATTCTATTTAATTAGGGACCTCAAGTGGGCTCTTGGGATCCCTCCTCCCCAGTTTTAATCTCAGGTCCCTATGGCTTCCTGGCTTGTCTGAGGCCGGTGGGGGTCAGCACCACACGACCCAACACGGAGTGCCATGCTGCCAGAGGTTAGCAGGGCCAGCTGGTTCTCAGGCTGCGTGCGCTTCTGAGAGTGTGTGCCAAGTCCATTTCATTTACAACCTGTTGGACTGGATGGGTTTTCCAAAATTGCTTCTTGGTCCATGCGAGATGAATATAATTGCTGTTGTGTCATTAGGTCATGAGTTTGTTTGTCACTCCATAAATAATCAAATTCAGAATAAAAAAATTTAAAAAAAGAATTCTGCCAAGAGTGTAATGCATAGAAAACAGACAACTCTATTTATTAAAATAACCTATTTTCTAATAAACTCCATGTATTTCTCAGTGCCACTTACTTCAGTCATTTAATTTTGTATTAATAATTGCTTTCAAAGTCATGATGATGACATACATATATATGATAGATTCCTTCAGAATAACTATAATTTATGAGAATATAACAAATATATATATATATGTATTTATAATGCTATATGACAATTCATAATCTGCTGACTAATGTTACTTTTCAATTGCAATAATGTCATTTGAGATTGAGTCTTTCTACCTTGTTCAACGTACTGTGCCAGAAAACCCTATGAGAAAACCACCCTGCCATTGAGATTGTCACAAACCACAAACGTCTTTTGCTTGGGATTGATTTGTCCTGCTCCAGCATCCCTGTAATCCGAGACTCAAAAACTCCCAAAGGACCTGGTTGTGTGCTTTTTATGTAAATTCTCAAAATACATGTAGACTGGTCTCTTTCTGCCCAGAAGATCAGCAAGGCAGCAGGACAGCAGTAACAACTGGAACCTGGGGCTATCTGATATGTCACATTTAGAAACCTAGATGTAGCAGCCACATCCATGACCCAGCAACCAAGAAAAAGCTGTGTATAAATACATGCCATGAGGTGAGTATTGACTTGGTTATTGATTATAACCAGTTCCCTGTTTCTCATAGTTAGTTATAATGCTGAATGTCACATGGGTGAGCACAACTGAGCGTGAGTGACACTGGCAGCAGTGGGTCGGTGGGAACCAGTGATCTCTGGTCAAAAGGTCCTGCTGTTCAAACATATTGACCCAGGAGATAACAGACCACACAATACACCCATCAATCACCTGCCCATGACCTGGACTGCTGTGGGACTTGTTTAAAGACACCTCTTCACAACTTCTTAACTGAAGTTGACACGACAACTTGCGCATGATTGATTGCTGTGAAATGAGGTGCATGTAATGACTTCAATCCACCCACCACTCAGTGTGTGCTGCAAATGCAATTTATCTTCAAGTTTTTTTTTGTTTTTTTTTAATTTAACGTGATGCTTCAGGTGACCATTCAGCTGTGTCTTCTTCCCAGACACGGCAGCAGACATGCTCTCTCAGGATGTGCTGACCTTCTACGTGAAAAGCCTCTGATGACAAAACAAGACATCAATAGAGTGGAAAGTGATACTCGGCGAGCGGAAATGGCGCTGGCGCATGGATCGGCCCCAGAATGGCTGTTTGGAACACAATCGAGTCAAGGAGGGAGGCGCTGAGGTATTGTGTTGACCCACAATAGCCGACTGTAAACTCAAAAAACGTAACACCCTATGGATTTAGTAGCGCTTCATCACAAACGCTTTTGTCCTGCCTTGAAAAAAGAAGCAGTGCTTTGTAGCTGTGTGGATCAAGTGACGATAGTTGAAGATCAGTGGAGATTGAGAGATTGGAGAACTGTATCGATGAATAAAGAAGGGAAAATCTATCTAAGCAGCACTTGCTGCATGTTCCGCATGCACACTTGGAGGTGTTATTGTTTGACTTAACCTGACTCCTTAAGCAAACTCCTGATTCCTAGATAAATGTTTTCAAACCTCCATAAATAACAAATATCTCTGGAATTCTTTCCATCGATGTTGTTGCTCTGGAAACAGATGTGAATATGCAAGAGCTTTGTTTCTTTTTGGACCACTGTAATTCATAGACGTGAGGCCACTGGAGTTGAGGTTAAGTTGGGACTGCATAAAACTTTTGGTGAAGACCAACATCCAAGTGACATTGATGTCGATGAAATAAGAAAACTTGAAAGAACGGCTTCTCTCTAACCTTAAAATAGCAGATTGTGTGTATGAAGATGGGGCTTAGCGCTGAAAGACAGGCTAAAACTGCATGTTTAAACGAGCCTTGTGACTGAGAGGGGGACTGTTCATTGTGTGCAAGGGAGGCCATTAATATGGGTTTTTAATGCTAAAGAGAGAGCAACTTGTGAGTGGAATGAAGAGCATTCATCTTCATCCTGTTGCTCTAGAGGATTGTAGATACTGGAATAACACCATCTATGCGATCGATGATCGTCCTGGGCCGTAAAACGGCAGGGAAAGTAATCAAATATCGCTTACTTAATCCAGATCCCACAGCGTCTCTCTCATGCTGCATCTGCGCTTTGGTCTGTGATAATGCAGGCTCTCAACCACTGAAACAATTCATCCCCCAAAATATTACTGTCAGAACTCGTTCTGGCACTTTGTTTTTGCACATAAACTGCTTTGTGTAGTTTCTTACAAAGTCACTGTCCACCGTCCCATAGGAATACACCAGCATTGCGTGCGGGACTCATGGCACTGGCGAGCAGCAGTATGAGGGGCCACAACTTGTTCATCGACGGCTCCTCATACTGCTATTTGCCAGTGTCATGAACTCAAGCACAAGAGCTTGTGTATTCCCATGGGTCCCACAAACGCACATACCATTGCCGTCCCACTTGTGATACCAATTGTCACTGAGCAGTATTCTTGTCCTCATGTCATTTTAACCATTTCATTTATTCATCTGTCCTCTTGAAATCCAGGGCAGGGTTTATTGTTACGTTTTCCTTAACATTTTAAGTACTGCTCTTGCTTTTCACCATCATCCCTTGGTCTGTTGATTCCTTTGATCTGGACTTGGAGCCCAATATCAGGCTGTTGAGTTGGCAGTGCTCATCCCTATGTTTTGAGATCTTTTCCTGTCTATAACTCCCGCCTCTTTCTACATCCACACTGCTTTACTTGAATCTTGCACACCTCTTTATCTGTAAAGCAATTTGAGCTACATTTTATACTGTACACATCAAAGGTGCGAAATGAAGTCAGACTGTAGGAATATCTATCGGAATAATTTGTGAGTTAAAATATCAGCATTTTAGATTAGATTATCTGCACAGTTCTGCAAATCAAAAGACATATTCACACCATGTAGTAAATTAAAAAGAGAAACAAATTTGAACTCACAACAAAATATCAGTTGGAGATATTTTGTTTCACTCCTCTCTTCGGGGTTTGCAGTAATGGAAAAGACAGACCTATGAATTGGAGTTTGCAGCTCTGGTCTGATGGAGTCAGGCTCAGTCATGGAAAAGCAAAGGCGAAAATGACACTGACACTGTTCTTGTCCGCAGGTCGTGTAATACATTAATGGCCCTGCCCACCTCACTCACAGCCTATAAATCTAGCAGAATGGTTGATCCCTGTCCAGGAGGGTACGGCCGGCAGGATGCTCTGGAGGAAATTATATCACTAGTCACTGAAGTCCATCATGGAGCCCTGGTGTTGGACCTGCTATTCATTCTAACTGTTGGAGGTGACTTCATTGGTCTACCTCTTGGCTCGCCTTTCAACGTCGACTCAAACAAAGCCTCTGCACACATGTCCTTTTTTAGTCACCGTATGGTCCATTGAGCACTCTCCCACCTCAGTCAAAATCCATACAATGCTTGGAAGCCGAACAGCGTGTGTGTGTGGTGTTTTTGCACGATCAGGAGAGAAAAGATGTTTGCACCATGTGAACACGGAAGGAATTGTTATACTCACAAGGTTAGACAAAACTTGGCGACCATGCCAGGCGTAACAGCACATCTCGTCATATCACCAAGCCCCAGGTCTTCTCTCATCGATGGGGAATAAACACTAAACTAACAACTTCAGCTTTCAGCAGAGCCACACAAGCTGATTATAAAGATGAGGTCCAAAAATTATGGTGAAATCACGTCAAAGTAAATTCGCTGACAGAATACACATGCAATTCGTTCCTGTTTCATCATCTATTTGGGTTTGTTCTCCGAGTCAAGCATATCTCGTCACTATCTTTGGACTTTGAAGCTGCTGCCAGGTTCTGTTGTTTTTTTTGCCATCTTCATTTTGATTTAGTGATGACAAAGAACAATGGAGGCATAACAACAGACGGAAATGCTTCATCTTAGATTAGAGATGATGGGAGTCAAAGCTGGTTTCTGTCATCTTGTTGAAAGGAAAACCATGTTCCCAAATTCACCTCACTGAATGGGCTACACAACTTTTTGGCCAGCACATTCGACCTGACACGAAAAAAAACAATTTCACTCATGGTTTTCATCACATTGCCATCTGCCAAATGCGTTTTTGTCGACAGGGGTTTATCTGTTCTTTGTCTGAAGATTGTGCAAGGAGATTCTTTCCTCCTGAAGACACAACCTCACTGCCTCACTGGCATTTGGGGTTGGGGAGCAAATAAGTGCGCTACATTCAAATACCATTGAATAAATTATATATTCAGTTTGTAATGCAAAGCTTTGCTAGCTATGGATACATACTGGGACTCCCCATCAAAACAATTATCACATTCATTACAGATTTTATAAGTTATTTATTCATCACATTTTAATATTTGACCCCAGAATGATCAGATTTTTTTTCAATCCCTTCAAACATCAGGTTGGAAGAGCAAACAGGACGACTCTTCTGTGTCCTTCCGTCACACAGTGTCATTTAAGGCCCATTTATGCTCCCTTTACGTAGGAAATTGTACCTGTCCATTTCAAATGTTGTTACCATCTATCATCTTTATGTTGGTACTGCTGTTCACCTATATGTCCACCGGGGGGCAGCCCACTGTTGAAACTCCAAAACCAACATGGCGACTGTGGAAGAAGTATTGATAACGTACCTCTTGCACAAAAGAGGAAGACGTAGGCAGCGGAGATGGTGGTCGGTGAGGCCAGTAAATATATCGCAACCGGAGGACGGAGCATTTCGGCCATTGTTATGCCTTCTTTGTGTCTCATTAGAGCTATGTATAGAGTAGGAACTGCCCCCACGGTTTACAGTGGTTTGGTCTGTATCCGTAAGTTTGGTGAACACGTGCAAAATACGGACAAAATGAACGCAGAGCACGGGCAAAAGGCTCCGTCTGCATCCGGATCCGTATGTAACATTGAACATAAATGGGCCTTTAGTCCCCTTCATCATGGATGTGTCGGTTATGACATCATATTGTACAGCATAATGTTGAGAACGTGGAAATAGGAACTCTAAAGTTCCAGCCTGTCCAGTTGCATGTGTCTCTGAATGGGTCATCTAACCTTACGAACGTCTCATGTTCACCACCGCTCGGATGTCCCAAGTTTCATTAGCAGCATGCTGTTCATGGCCACCAAGGAGACCTCCAACATCACTCTTACCACACCCACTGATGTCATCATGTAGTGATCAAGTGTGACTTCGTAGGTGTAGCTGTAACCTTGGTGGACTTGGAATGGAACCTGATCTTAGCAGCTCTACTGTCAAACAGCTGTTCATCAATAGGTTGTTTTGAGGTGAGTGTGTCTATTGTGAACACAGGCAATGTCTGGTCACCAGGTGAGAGACAGAGTGGTGTCCTATGGCTGCCTACTGAGAAAAAGTAGAAGGGAAGGTCAAAGAGCTAAAGAGTGCTACCATTACCCAGACATGTGTGTGTTTTCCTTTAGTTTTCCTTTAATACTTTCATACATGTTTATGATGTCCCCTGTGTTGTGGTAGTGTCACCAGGCGAAGCCCTCAGGCACAGTCCGTGTTGCTTTGGATGACAACATGTTCGAGGAGCCATTTAATGTCACCAGAAATAGATAGGAATACTTTAGGTTTCTCTTTCTCTACTTCACCAACGTCAGTGGTGCTCATCACCCCATTCTGTCTTAGCAAGCATTAGCTAACACCATAAGGAACAAACAACTCATGAGAGGTTTTGTATGTTTTGAACTGTTGCGTGTAAAAAAAAAAAAAAAAAAAAAAAAAAAAAAGTTGTGTATTTACTTCAACTTGTGTCCTTTGGATTTTAAGTACTCCTTTTGAGCACAGTTTGACGATCCTACTGGGCCCATCCACAACAACGCATGTGTGTTTGTGGGGCTACTTGTGATTTCACAACAATGCACGTAAAAGCAATGTGCTGGCTCTTTATGCCTTTTTCTGTTTTTTGTTTTTGTTCTCATCACACAGAGCAGAGAAAAGTTGAGCATTAAGCAATTCTGTTGGTGTAACTAACAACGCTGTAACTCAAAACAGCGGTTAGATCAGTACTTATCCGCCTTTTTTCTGGTCATGGCCTGTGTTCTGTCTAGGCAAACAGCCAAATACGTCCCTGAAATGCAGTTGGGTTACAGCAACATATAAACAAAAAAGAGGAGGAGGAGGTGCCCTATGCATTTTAATACTTAAGAACCAGTCACCATAGTTAAAACATGAATTGCTGTTCCTTTGAGGAGGATGCATTTGCAGGAGGATCACATGTAACAAGGTCTAATTCTTCCTGAATACCGGACTTTGTAACTCCACTTTGCAACCGTGATTTCTTTGCATTGTGACTAATCCTCACTGTCGATGACGCCCCCTCAACACTTAAAAGCATCCCATCCTCCAGACAGAAACTCCTCTTACTACACCTTTAAACTGTCAACGAACAGACGACAGATGAACTGGGTGTTGCAGATAAAATCTTTATGTGAAATGGAGTTGGGTAATTGCTGCAGGCGCTTCATCTCATGTGTATCACAAAGTCCCGTATCGGCCTTGGATGTGGAAAAGCCGAATGGCTCTTGACAAAGACAAGGGCCCATTTTGGCCTGCCTTCAAAAAAGACTTTATCCTACAAATATGTTTGAATGCAGAAGTGGAGGGAGAGGTATCACAAATCACGTGAATAAAATACAAGGCTGCTTTTAAATATGACACTCAAGTTTGGTGCGACTTACAAACAAACAAGTAACATGATCAAATCGGGGCGCATGTGCTGTCTGTCGCTTTCAGCAACAGTTAAGTGTGACTCCTCCAGGTGAAACATATACTGAGTTCCTTTCCAGGGATCAGTGCCTGTGCATGTAAAAGTATACTTGAGCTCCTTTATACAGGCAGGTACAAAGAGAGGCCATCATTTTGACAAAATGTGTCATGAGGCGGAAGGTCCCACCCAAGCTTCACCTGAGTCCTGCTGAAAGAAAAGCGTGCGGAACAGGATATGATTACTGTCAAAGAGGAAACAAGGCTTAAGCAGCGCCAATAGCTGCTGTAATGCCCTGAATGCTTTATTGTGTTGGTGGTCTGAGGCTGAATGTTAAAACAACACAGTTCTGGCTCCCCACGGTGGAGAGTCCAAGCTTCGTTTGTCTCGCAAATGTTTTCAATTCCACATAATCAACGTCCTCATTCACCTGCACGCTCAGTGAGACCAAAATAGAAAAGAAGACAGATGCTCAGACTCCACCATCAATATGTTTGTCAGACGCCGTGTTAACAACGGAGCATGCTTTTCCAGTCCGCCCGAGTGTGTGGGAATGTTGCATGACAAGCGCTACCTTGGAACTTGAACTGCACACAACATGCAGTTGGGTGTGTGTGGACTAGTTTCTGACATAATTTTGCAGGGCAAACTTTTTAACAAAATATTTATTATATGCTAAACAATAGCATCAACTACGGCTCAAGGCATCTGTCGAGCAGCGCAATGAGAACTTGTTGTAACAATTTCACAGCAAATTTACCGTGGCCTTTTCTGCTTTACTTGAGTCACAGGAAAGTAAAACAGAAACGGATCATGTTTGCTACAGCACCATGTAAATCTTTGCTTGGCAGCTTAGTGAGTCCGAATCCCTCCTCCATCTCAGGGGACGTGGTCTGTCACTTGGATTATTTAATCACACACCTGTGACATCAACAGTTAGACTTGATTTGTGTAACTCCCCGTTGATAATAAATAACAGCTGCAATATAAAGCTGTAAATCACCACTAGAGATATGTCAATGGTTTCCTGAGTGCCTCCTATATCTTGTTGTAAACAAGATGAATTGTTCTAGTCTCAAGTGTCGATTGTGTTAAACGTTTAAACCCAAGGAATATGAACGTAATGAGTGGATACGAGAATATATTTTTTTAAATTCTGTTTTATTATGGTGAGTGCATCTAGCTGACGTAGGCTTTAGTTGGCAATGTATAATCCGACAAAGCAAGCACTCCACCTGCCATGAAAGCTGTCATTCAAGGTTGGCCAGCATGCTCAAGCAGAGAACAGAAAATATCCAGTGGTACCTCGGTTCTTGACCACAATCCGTTCCAGACGGCCGAAGACGGCCAGCGAAGCGATTTGTTCGAAATCTGAATCGATTTTTCCCATTACAATGAATGGAAAAAGAAATGACGCGTTCCAAGCCTTAAAATAGTCTTTTGTAGGAGTGAATGTAGCTGCAGGTGCGCTGTTCCTCTATGTGTGTGGCCGCTGCATGTGGGAGGGGTTGCCGAGTGAGTGACATCTCTCCAGAAGTGAAGAGGTGCCCGCTGCGTGTCCAGCTCTGAATGTGCGCTTCTGTGCAGTTTGGCTGTGACAAAGTCATAAACCAAGTAACGCTCTGTCCCAGACTCGCCTCATCCCTGTCCCAGCTCCAGCCCACAACAGGACATCAAACCCTGGTGTGTGCGCTCCAGCCTCGGAGGTGTGGAGAGTGAGCACATCCCCTGTAACACTCTACCACGGTCCAGTGCGGAGACAAGGAAGGCTTTACACCTCAATATGAAGGAAAAACAGTCAGTAAATGTAGCTAACGGGACACGTCTGCACACAGAGGCTGCGTTATACACAATAACAAAGCGCGTCGTGGGTCAGCTGACCGGTCTGTGCACGTTATGTTTTTTCCCGCTATTTTCTGGGGGCATTCAAGTTCTGGATTTTTGTTCGAAATCAGAAGCAAAAAAATCTCAAAATTTTTGTTCAAACTCCAATTTGTTGTAACCCGAGGTACCACTGTACATGAATGTGAAAAAGGGAACCGTCATCCCATACAAGGATGTTTCACAGAGGCAGGGGATATATTCAGTACTTTTTCTTTTATTCTTGTCCTTAGAAATGGCTGTTTCTCTCCTCAATGCTCAGTGCTCGAAAATAAAGTATGGTAGAAATAGTTGCTGTGAAGGGAGCTGCCGTCACTTTAGAACCTGAGAAAGCACAGTGTGAAGTACAGTGTGGAAATGTTTTAGAATGGGTACATTCAAGGTCATTCCAGAAAGGCTTCAAGACCCAAACCGACCAATGTATTCTTTATGTGCACAGTTTGTCCAGATTGAATCACTGTTTCTTCTATAAATTATCCCCCTGCCTCTCTGCTCTCTCCTCACACGCTCCCACAACTCCTACGGACAAGGTCCAAGACGAATCAAGTCAGATGTAAACAGGAAAGTCAGCAAATAAACCTGAGCCTCCCTTCGTTTCTCATGCCAGCCATGCTGCTGTCAGTCAGGAGCTGCTGGCCTGTGAAGAGCCACCACTCAGCACGTTTTTCATTCTTCTGGCATCTCTGGTCTTCTTCTTCGTCTTCAGTGAGTGAAAAAACTCCCGGCAGAGGAATATCTGTCATGACAGAAACACGCTGCTGTGGTCAATTTCACGCTGAGGGGAAAGATGTGTTAGATTGAAAGATTTGCACAAGAGTTTCCACTGAACATGCTGACTCGTGGTTTTCATGGCTCAATTCTTCCTCATTATGAGACGGTGTTGTTGCTGCCAAACAGAGTGGCTTCATGATTTGGATCTGAGGGCGGGGTGTGTTTTGGTTTGTCACTGCTTTTTTCATGAATCGAAATTGATTTCTTCATTAAAAGAAAGCAGAACTTAATTTTGTTTTTTTCACCCTGTCACTGCTGTGATATTTAATGCATTTTAATTTAAATAATTTCCAACTTAGCCTGAGTAACTGAGATAGGTTCCAATCCCCCAGAGTTGCTGTGTCAAATCCAGCCAGCCAAGTCATTTCAAGTTGCCCGCAAGAGCTTCAGTACGTAGAGTTGGCCCAAATACATACAACTGTTGTTTTTTTTTTTTTATTCTTTCATTATTTGGGGATTATTTAAAATTTTATTTATTTATTTTTAGCACATGCATAGGTCTTAAATTGAACTGCAAAACTTGAATTACTTTATATTTTGACACAAAATACATTTCATTTCCTGTTACAGGAGTGCCTGCAAGTAAAGAATTCTGTTGTCCCTTTGACTTGCATGTTTTAGTTTTTACACCTGCCTGAAAGGAATGAATGACCAATACATGTCACATTACTTGTTCTTGACACTTTCTCCCCTTGAGGCTAATTTGTATTTACTTCGTACTAGTGTGTGTTTTGGTCATTTCTGGAAGTGGGGACGTCCCACCTCACTGCCATGGGCCAGTATCTGGTTTGTGACATGGGTGGTCACATGGTCTCAATTATCTGGGCATTTATTCTGTACCTCTTTTGACTCTGCAAAGCTGCTTGTGTTGCAATTTACTTGGAATTTACCCAACATTCTTAAGTGAAAAAAAACAACATACATCTTCTGGTTATGCCCCATAGCATGCTACAATGTATTTCAGGAAAAAAGAGATGCAGTTATTTGAGGCCAGCCATAGTACCATCTGTGGCAGTCCAATCCAAGCTTTGTGTCTTAATCTTAACCTTGTGTATGAGGGACTTCCCTTGGTGGAGATGCTGGGGTGAGCCAGAAGTCATGAAAGTGTTTACAAAACCTTTAGTCAAAGACAGTACCTCCAGACTTTCCAGTTGTTATTGTACTGTATTTGAATGTGCTCAGGTGGGCAGTTAATGCCAGAGTGACCAGCATATTCACTTTGTCAGGAGTAACTGGGACTGGCAGCCAAAGTTTGCCACATTTTCAAGGGCACAATGTACATACCTTTGCTCTAGGGCAGTGATTCTTAACCATAGGGCCGGGGCCCATGGTTGGGCCGCGAATGGTTCTTAATGTTGTTGGAGGCAACGAACCCCACCAGTTTCATATGCTCATTCACCGAACCCTTCTTTAGTAAAAAATATAATATGATCCACTAACTGCAGACTAGACTGAGGGGTGGACCTCTGCGGCGGGGGCTCCACCGAACCCCTGAGACTGACTCACCAAACCCCTAGGGTTCAATCGAACCCCAGTTAAGAACCACTGTCCGAAAAGTTGTTCTGCTTTACACCTTTGGGCCATGTGACACTCAGTTTTAATACATTAGCCAGTATGGTAGTGTTAGTATGTCACTGAATTGATTTGACAGCTGCAAATCTGTGACAGTTAATAACTATGGAGGAGTTCTTGAAGAGAAAACAATGATAAAGAAAGTGACGTCGTACCCCCCAACAGTAAAAACTGTTCATTAAACCACCTGCGATACTTTCATTTACATTTTTCTTAGATCTTCTTTGGATTTTAAATAAGATATATTATTTTTATTTTATGATATTTATACATGGTTTTAATGTATTAATTTTATTCATAATTTTATTCAGTTTTTTCAATTTTCTCAACAGTGCATCAAGTATTATTTTATTTATTTATTTATTTTCTTCTGCAAATTTGAAAAGCACGACTTGCACCTGGTTCTGCTGCTGGTTGGACCTTTTTTTGACCAATATCTTTGCAAAGATCACATGGTTTCATGCCATTTCACAAGGTTTTGGTTTGTTTATGTTTCGGTAGATTAAATATGGTTATTGATCACAAATAAAATCAACCGTATTGCATCAGTCCTATACTTTGAATGAACCCCGGGCCCATTTGTTCTGGGAAAGGTGGGCCCCGAGATCAAAAAGGTTAAGAACCCCTGCTCTAGTCCACACCCAACACATACATGCCTCACTCCAACATACGAAAAAAACGTTTGTAATTACAATAAGAAAAAAATTCAAGGTCCACAAAGCTTTCAAATGGATTTTTTCTCCTGTACAGCCCAAACAAAAACATGAGTGCTTTTATCAAAAAGAGTGCTCTTCACACTCAACCAAACATCTCTCCCACAGTTGTTTACTCGACAGGCATCGCTGTGTCAAAAATGATCTGCCGCCCAGGACGCCAGTGATTACTTTACACAAATACAAACAAGCAAGGCTGATTCCTCTCCTTATTCCAGTATGAGTGTGCATGCCGCCAGACTTCCCTACAACAGCAGGTGTACATCAGACTCTCTGTTTTCAATTGCTACATTGCTTATTCTGAACGCCTACCGCCTCGCACTCACTGGAATCTGACTATTTCTTTCTCTGTGCGGGTGTCCTTGTGTATTATATGCTGTTAAAATAAACCCTACCTTGCTTATATATTCAACAGCCGGAATATAAAACAGCTTTACAGTCATTCTTTCAGCGTAATGATTTTCCAAAAGAATTTTCGTCCACACTAACGTAACGGGGCGGGTCCTATTAAAGCAGCACATAAATCTGAGGTAATGTTCACAATGAAGGGTGTGTGTGTGTGTGTGCGGATAAATCATACAAAATATCCATCATTTCCCTGTGAATACAATTGTTTGACAGCCAGTTTGCTTATTTTTAATTTTCCTGTGATTAGTCATAATTTTGCGGTGGCAAGGAAACGGATTATTATTATTTGGGCCAAATATTTAATGTTCCCATTATTTGGGCGAGCGCATAAACAAATGCGTCAGCGGCGATTCATTGCTCGTACAATAACACCAAGATTGTTTCCCACAGTGAAGTCGAGCCTGGCAGTCGTGGCCCAGGGATGCTGGGAGGCAGCCAGTTCACAGTCCAGACCACCGCAGCACTGGCAGACCACCGCTGCAGAACCAGAACGACAGCACACACCTCACACACTAGCACATGTGTGGGTACCTCGGACGCGCCTGCGAGCTTTTACTGTAGCCTGTGTGGTCGCCGGCATCACTTGCCTTCTTAGCGGCTTATTAAATCAATAAACCAGTGAATTCTCGCAAATTGTGTTGATAAATAATAATAAACTCCCTCTCTCCTAAACTTAGGATTTCTGATTGAATCAGCTAAACAGCATCAGGTAGTACTTTTCGACACGTGTCTCACACTCACCGTGACTGGAACATTTGTTACAGTTTTCAGACGGATCATCGAAATAACATAGCAATTTATTTCATCACAAGGCAGTTGGACAACAATCCGCAATTCATAACTAATACAGTGAATACATTTTCGCTGTATATTCTTTACATACCAAGTTTTTTCATCAGGTTCTAAACAACGACCCGGTGGATCTGTGCAAGCATTGACTGCAAAACCTTTAAATCCATTGCAGCCCTATTGAACATCCTTGCCTTACAACTACGTAAGGTTCAAATGAAACACCTGTTTACCTTATTGCTTATGAGATCATCATTTCAGATAGTTTTGTGGTATGAGGTGTGTTTAGAAAGCTAGATAGAGCGACTGCAATGCTAAAGGAAAATACTCAATTAAAACTTGTGTGAACGATAAACTACAAAACACAAAAAGGTGTTGATAATGTTACTCTTGTATAAAAGACAAAAACAGGGGAAGCATTGGTCAGTGAGGCCATTACATATATTGTGACTGGAGGACAGAGTGTAGTGGAACCTCGGTTTTCGAACGTCCCGGAGTTCGAACAAAAATGTTGAGATTATTTTGCTTCAGATTTCAAACGAAAATGCAGACCACGAACGCCCCCGAAAAAGCCGAAAAAAACATAATGTGCGCGGACCGATCGGCTGACCCATGACGCGCTTTGTTATTGTGTGCAACGCAGCCTCTGTGTGAAGACGTGTCCCGTTAGCTACATTTACTGACTGTTTTTTTCTTCATATTGAGGTGTAAAACCTTTCCTGTCTCCGTACTGGACCGTGGTAGAGTGTCACAGGGGAGGTCTTGGCACCTGCGAGGCAGGAGCACGTACTCCAGGGTTTGATGTCCTGTTGTCGGCTGGAGCTGGGACAGGGATGAGGCGAGTCTGGGACAGAGCGTTACTTGGTTTATGACTTTGTCACAGCCAAACTGCACAGAAGCGCACATTCAGAGCTGGACACGCACCGGGCACCTCTTCACTTCTGGAGAGACGTCACTCACTCGGCAACCCCTCCCACATGCAGCGGCCACACACATAGAGGGACAGCGCACCTGCAGCAGACACTCTACATTCACTCCTACAAAAGACTATTTTAAGGCTTGGAACCCATTATTTCTTTTTCCATTCATTGTAATGGGAAAAATCGATTCAGATTTCGAACAAATCGCTTCTCGAACGACTGTCTGGAATGGATTGTGGTCGAGAACCGAGGTTCCACTGTATTCCGGCCATTGTTATGTCTTCTTCGTGTCTTTTTAGAGCTACATATTGGTTAGTAGCATCCACACTGCTCAGACAGTTTCCAGTGGAAAGTGCACCCCAAACTATGTGGAAACGTGCAGATATATGAATGAATTCAAGTAAGATTTATGCTCATTGTGACGTACAGCTCTGCCCAGACATCACACTGAGCTTAAATGGGCCTTAAAATAAGTGTGATGTACTGTGATGACTATTGGGGACATTACAGACAAATAGTACACTTTTATCATCACATATGGGGTCCATGTGAGATATAAATAAATAAATAAAATGATTATTATTATTATTATTTTAAATAGACAAGCCTTATGTGTGAGCCCCACTTAAGTGAAGTAAAGAAAAGGGTCAGCTGTCTGGTTTCCTCCAAGTCTGCATTGTCTCAAACAGCTTGAGTCAATGGAAATTTTCTCAAAATATCTTATAGAAAGATTTATCTTCAAGGGTCTTTATTCCTCAGCCCTAATTCAATCCGCTTCAACAGACGAGCAGCTACGTACACATGGTCTAAATATATTCTCAGTCTCACAATCCTTCATCTAAAGTCCAAAGACACAAAAGCTCTTCAGACCCGACACATCGTGAAGTCTTGTTCTCATTTGTCAAATTTATGTGTGATAGTTAAAAACAGGGAAAATGTTACAACCAGACATCTATTCATTGTAGAACATCGGGGAGTCGACCGCAGTAAGGTGAAGTCACTGCAGATGAGCCTCCCCAAGCCCCCAAAACATGAATTCCAGAGCAAATTCACGCAGCAAAGCTAAACGACAGACGCACGGACACTCTCACGCAAATGTCACCGGCCACAGTGTTACTGAGCTACAGTTTCTCGTGGGACCCCGGCTGTATTGACACGGTAACACACATCTGTTTCTCAGTATTTCGGAGCACACATGTGGTCTCTTAATGATATCCTAAACAAAGGAACAAAATATTTTCATGTGGTTTGCCATGTAGTTTCTCAGCAAGCAGATATGGGCCACATTATTTTACGACGACAGTTAAAAAAAAAGATAGGGCTTTTATCCATACTGACAGTCTGAGCAGAGACTTTTGACATTTTAATTTTAACATTTCTAATAAATTGGGTATTTGCAGGTGAGGGTTTTTTGAGTAAAAAAAATATATATATATATAAATGGGAACACTGGTTGGAAAGTCAGGAAACAGTTTTTCCCTACATGTCTCAGCAACATGGATCGCTGTCATGCAAGACTTGGATTTAGAGCTAGCTTCCAATATTTCACTGTTTTTGTCAGAAAAGAGTGAAATCAATCGCAATGTCTGTTTTTTTCTCAAATGTGAGGATTCACAATGTTACAGGAATATTTCACTAAGGGAGTGATTTAGTTGCAAATGTGCAATTTGGGGGCGTAATAGGCAATTTAGTGTGGTATTGGTATTGTTTCCAATGTATTGCAAACACATAGCAGTGTTGGCATAATTGTCCACACATGGCTGCTATGATTGTCGTGAGAAATGGACGTCACATTTGTACCTTACTTTCTGGACCATAATATCAATTCAGTGCACTGGAATATTAGCCAGCTCTACCAAAATGGAAAAAAGGAAACTATACCTCATGGGTGCAGTGGTGCTGTCTGCGTCATAGGAAGGTAAGTGGTGCATACACGAAGATCACCTCTAAAATTGTTTTTAAACCAGGTTGCAGCATCGAGACCGACTCATGAAACAAACTTGACAATGTTATGAACTTGAATAATGAACTTGTCACATATTACATCTTTACAATAAAGTGCACAAAATAAGATGTTTTTGCCTACGTGTCCGATCTGAGCTGTTCCCGTCTTCCAGGATCGGCTCTGTTGCTGGAGCTGCCGACATGCGGGTGAAAACAGCGCATTTTGTGCACGCCTGTGATTTCATCAGTTTGGTGTGACGAGGCGCAGTATGTTGGCATCATGACGCTCTTTAGCCTGTAAAAATCCTTATATTAGCCACGTGGTTGCATGAACCACAGGGTTCAGACGACTAGAAAAAATGATTTATAGTCTGGAAATAACAATAGATCAATATAAAAGAACTACCAAGATAAAAAGGAGGCAGAGCATTGAGATTTGAGTCTGAGATGTGCATAATGTCACATCTTATTTAGGGCTTGTATTTAGTAATATATTTTGTTCCTGCATATAGCCGTTGTTGTAGTTTCTCACCTGAGTACAACACTGTTATGGTTAGGCCTATATTTTTTGACTTGAGACTGAACCGTTTTGAACTAAATTGCGGAATGCCGCAATATGTGATTGACAAAAAGTCAGTCAGGCAAATGGTTTTGATCATGCATGTTTTTGTGTTTTCATATATGAAGCTACTTGCCAGGACAAAAGCGAAGTGCAGCGATTCAACACATCTCTCTCTATTTTGCTCTGCAGAATAAAATGAAGTAAAACCGTGCACTCTCCTTGGATCAGTCAAAGCAAGATAGTGGGTCGTAGTCACCAATTGGTTACTAGTCTGTAGTTGCTGAATGGTCATACAAACAGATCACTTTTTTGGTACGTTAAAAATTTGTAAAAAATCACTGAAATGCCGTTTACCATTATTTGGTTTGCCTTCTCTTCACTGTAACAGTAAACAGTAGCGGTCCAGACCCATTCTAAATCCTGTAGCTGTACATCGAGACATGTTTTGAAACAGACATAGATAATTGTCAATTCTTCATTTGGGCAAACGACATTTTGTTGCAAGGCTAAAGACAAAGTATATGTATTTATAGAGCCTGACAAAAGTACAAGTAGCGACAAGTAAAAGTAATTAGCAGTTATTACTCTACTTGAGTAGTAAATGCCTAACAAAAGGATTTGCGGCAGTAAAACCTGCTTGCTAAGTAATACATTTTTAGCCTGGATTTTATGATTCTAAAATGGAGACGATTCGATGCACCAGCCACAGTGGAGACGACAGATGCTGCATCATCAAGATTAACAGCTAAAAAGTCGTCTGGTTTCAACATCTGGGACCAGGAAAGTGTGTTATGAAGTGCGTGTAGTATCTCAATTGACTTTGTGGGAGGATTTCCAGGGGGCAGACACTCCTGCGAAACCCCTCCGATCACTTCTTCATTCTTGTGCTCTGACATGCTGCACTCTCATGCAGCGAAAGACTGTAATCTGAGCAAAACATATTATTATTATTGACCACAGGGACATACTTAGAGGAGTAGCAACGGCGCTCATCTGGTGCGGGATCTAAATCAAGAGTGTGAATGGGAAAGGTCCAGAGAGAACAGCAGTGGTTCTTCCTCAACAGGCTATGAAATGGATGAGGCATGCTTGTAAACTAGGTGCCAGCGTAGAAGATGATTCATCAGCAACTTGCTTGCAACTGCTGAGTCTGGAGAAGGCATAAAAACGACACCTGCGATATGTGTGGACCTGTAAAACCAGGATTAAGAATAATTGAGGGATTTATGCAAGTTAAATGTTCCATAAATTGTTTTACTTCAAAGGAATGGAAAGGAAGTTACTCAGGACTGCAGGGTTCTTTTCAGCACTTCATTCTTTTATGTACTGTAAGCTCAGTTTTGCTTGGCTCTCTCTGGTTGATTAATAGGTATCACTTTCACATTTCCTGAGATTACTGTCCTCCAAAAATGCTCTTAAGAAGTACTTACCGTCATTTCCGAAGCCTACTTTTACTTGTGATCTAAACCCTGCGGCTTATGCAACGACGCAGCTAATATGTGGATTTTTACAGGCCAAAGAGCATCATGCTGCCAAAATATTGAGCCTTGTCACATCAAACTGATGAAATCACAGGTGTTTTACTGACTTTAAAGTGCACAAAATGTGCTGTTTTTCACCCAAGAAGATACGAGAAGCAGCAGCTGAGAACAGCTGTGGTGTCAGAACTTCGGGCACGTGAAAACAGCGCATTTTCAGCTCTTTAAAGTAAATAAAATATGTGAGGAGTTCATGATTCACGTTCAGAACATTGACAAGATTGTTTCATGAGTCACTTGATGCTGGACCGTTTTCAAAACTAGTTCAGAAGTGATCCTCATGCATTCTAAGCCAGGCGCACCACTGACCATTCTACATCACAGACAGCACCACTGCACCCGTGGCTTATAGACCCATGTGGCTTATGTGCGAACAAGATCTACAGTATGTTCAGGTGTTTTTGTGGTGCACTCTATAGTACGGTATTTAATGGTTTATCACTATGCTATCATGCTTTCGATAATGGAGACACAGTGGGCACAAAACCAAGTGAAATTTAACCAAACCACGTAAAACGTTTTTCCCATGATGCCAACTCCTTTAGATGTTCATCTGAGTGTGGCAATGATCAAAGAGGACAAGCCTCACTCACCTCTTCATTTCAAAACACCATGGAAATGTTTACTCACCTCTGCAGAAACTGAATCTGAGGCAGATTACAATCATCAGCAGCAATGATCAAGGAATTTGTTCCCCTGTTCCCTTTAGCTTTCACCCAGTGGGATGTAGTCAAACTTCACGTTTCTCTTTTCCATTCCTTAATTTCTGGCATCAAGTCCCAACTTTGTGCCGTCATTTTTAATCGTCTCAGATAAGTGGAATATTTATGTTCTTGAATAGCCTCACTAATACCAGGCTATTACCTAAAATCTTTTTATGAAGATGACTGGAACTTTAATACCATTATACTTATCTTCTTGGCAAGGGCAGCTAAATGACAGCACGCTTTCTTTTGTGCTGAATTTAGTAGCCAACGATTTGTGGAGAATACATTTTGGCAGCAGTAAAATTCTTGTATTTTTCCGTAATTTCACCAAATCATGCTGTGACAGCAGTTATTCGTGTCTGCTTATTAAAAATAGCATTCGGTCACCCCTCCTGCTCGCTCTCTCTCACACACACAAACACTATTGAACACTCATCAATCATAGGTTTTTCCACAGGAGCGTCCTCCAAGATTGAGTCCTCAAGTCTGTTTTCAAATCTGGACCATGTGTTGTAAACCAATATTAGCTTACAGTCCCTGGTGCCTTTGAGCCTCGTCTGGTCCCGAGCCTAAGTACTTCTCAAAATCAAATCCATTTATAATGCAGCGAAGCGTGAAGGCTAGCTTTCCCTGACTGACTCTACGGCGGATTTGAAATTGCGTCATTAAAATGATCCGTTGAAATCACTGTAATTGTGAAGATCTTAAATGTAATTACAACAGCTCTGACCGAGAAACAGTAGATGTTTCTTAATGTTTTAAAAGTGCTCCACCTACACCAGATTTGCGTGAGGCCTCAAGAGTGAGGCTTCCTTGGCTTTCTTTGTGATTGACTCATTCTTGCAGAGAGCTTCACTTGGTTGTGCCTGTAACACTAAAGCATGACCTCATCGCAGAAACGTTACTCTCGTACTCAACCTGCCGTGCTGGACCTAATGTGCAATCTTGTTTGCAACATCATATTGGTGAACAAACATATGCCCAGGGTGAAAGCTTGGATTACTATATGACTTGGTGCCTGTGTACCAGTCAGGTCAGCCAAACTCCATTGATACTCAACCATAATAAAGCCGCAAATAAGAATTAAGCCGGTGAAAATATGTTTTTTTCTTCAAATTACTATTTCTTTAATTCATATTACCAACACATTCTTCATACAAACAATCGTCAAGTTGACTTTTCTGTTGCAGGGTGACACATTCTGAATTGCATGTTGCACGTATTCGGCTATCAGTTGGATCAAATGTTTCCATGCCGCAACACTCCTGACAGCTTTAAGGACCATTTACGCTCCCCTTACATACGGAATTGTACCCAAACATTGCATTCAAACATTGCTACCGTCACTGATCACATACTTCCATGTGTTCTTTACGTTGATATTGGTGTTCACCAGCATCTCCACCACAGGCAGCAGCCCACAGTCAAAAGTTCAAAACTCCATGACCAACATGGCGACTGTGGAAGAAGTGTAGATACTGAACCTCTTGTACAAAAGACGAAACGGAGGCAGTGTTGTCGGAGCAGGTGGTCGGTGAGGCCGTTAAATAAGGACGGAGAATTGGGTCGAAGAATCGGGTAATGACCGTAAGAATGAGATGGCGGATACAAGCGGCTGAGATGGGTTTCCTCCGCAGGGTGGCTGGGCGCACCCTCAGAGATAGGGTGAGGAGTTCGGTCATCTGGGTGGAGCTCGGGGTGGAGCCGCTGCTCCTCCACATCGAGAGGAACCAGCTGAGGTGGCTCGGGCATCTGATCCGGATGCCCCCTGGATGCCTCCCTGGGGAGGTGTTCCGGGAATGTCCTACCGGGAGGAGACCGCGGGGAAGACCCAGGACTCGCTGGAGAGATTGTCTCCAGTCTGGCCTGGGAACGCCTCGGGATCCCCCGGGAGGAGCTGGAGGAGGTTTGTGCTGACCGGGAAGTTTGGGCTTCCTTGCTCAGAATGCTGCCTCCGCGACCCGACACCAGATAAGCGGCAGAAGAAGGTGAAGGTGAATCGGGTACTGCAACACTGCCCCCACGATTTTCGGTAGTGCTGCTGTGTTTGGCCCATATCTGTAGGCTTTGTTGCAAGGTCAAGAAATATGGATGAAATGAACGCACAGCATGGACAGAAGGCTCCGTCCGTATCCAGATGGATATGGAAAGTTAAGCATAAATGGGCTAATAGCCAATGCTCCATTGCTCTGCCTGTCCAACACCAAAGAGGGGGATTAAGGATCTAGCCATGAGGTAGTGCTCCTTCAGGTTCCACTCCTGGAATCCCACATAATGTCACTGCGAATATCTGGTGCCTTGTTATAATATGATCAAATCACGGCAGCAGTGAGAGCTTTCAATCATCACCCATCCTGAGCCCAATATTTTACTTTATTTATTTATTTTTTGAAGATTAAGAAATACTGCGTGAGGCAAACCTTTGATTCAGTTGAAACACCTATTGCATCAACAATCAAAAACGCCAGCAATGGATCAACTGATAGCACATGGATGGATATCAATGTTTACATTATTTGCAGAGAAGTGATGAGCTCTTACTCACAACTATGTACATCCCTGCTTATACAAAATAAAATACATACAAAAAGATGTGGGTGTGCTGTCCACTTTTTTCTACTGCAAAATGTTTCTATTCATTTCACCATAAAAGTAGCTTTGTACATTTATTTATTTACATTTCCTTATGTGTTTCTTGGTACTGTTTGGAATCGGTCCTTTATGACCTTTTTCTCACCTCAACATTTTTGTGTCCTTTCTCATATCTGTAGAAACGGGACCCCGGGGTACTCAGATTAGAATCCAGACACTGAATATATCAGGGTGAAGGTTTTGGAATCATGACAACCGCCGCCGGGTGTGAAGTTGTGGACAAGCTGGACTGGGAAATGGTGGAATTTAGCTGGATTTACCGCATAATCATACACGAGCAGAGGATGATGTCACCGTGAACATGAGCACACCTATAAGACAGCCTCTAAAAATTACAAGGACAACCAACCGAGGGAATCCTCAATGGAGTTTCATTGGGGAGTCTCCAGTCAATAATAAACAATAGTCATATAATAAATGAACGGTGAGGTGTTCTGCCATTCGAAGGAGCGTCCACATCTCAAGGTGGACACACTTTGGTGTCAGAGCATAGGAGGAGGTTTGGGGCTGTCTTGTTGAGGAGAGTCGGTGAAGCGACACTTATAGAGAGGAGATTTCTTTATAAGCTTCTGCTCGGCCATCAACCCACCATATTAAGTCCATATTTATTCATCAATCACTGATGAATAAATATGATCTGGCCATGACATAAGAGCCGTTTGACATGGATCAATGTACCTCACTGTGAATTCTCAAGACAATGCATCAAAGAAACCAGTTATATGTAGGTATGTGAAGACTTTGGTCACCAATAAGAAAAACAGCCGGTGTAATGCTTTTGAAAGGTTGGGTTTCTTTCTTTTTATGCTGGCTGAAGTTCCATACAATGTCTGTCCATCCAGTGGGATTTCTCTATGTGATCCACTCCCTGATACCACCCAGGAGAAGCAAAAGGAACATCTCACCCCTGGCTGCGCCCGGTATGACTTCCTCGAAAAGCTATGCAGGGTGACATCTGCAAACCATAATAGCCACTTGAAACTGTGATACAAAGAACAGGACCAGTCTTTTTTTTCAGAGGCCAGAGGGAAGCCTCTTCATAGAAAAAGAACTTGAGAGATGTGGCTCCCTCAAGTCCTGTAGCTTAGTACAAAGTCACTTGATAAGTTAGACATGCCCTTTCCTTAATCAAAGCATTATCAAAACAAATAATTCAGACTTTGAGGAAGACAGTTATTTGTTCCTATAAGTCTCATGCTAAGTGCTTTAGAACTACAGGCATGAATTATCGCTAGTCTCTTGATAAGATCTCTTCAAGTGAAGTGCTGAGGTCGCAGGAAATCCACTCCACTGATGGCCCCCGACATTCCACTGCATGCGGCCCCTGACATTGTTTCAATTGTGTGGCTGAGCCCAGTCATGGCATCTTGGGTGCCGGGACAGTCCTAATTTAGCGGCTGGCTCCTTCAAGGATCAGCTCCATCAGACGCCAAAGCAGCCTGAGGACTTGCTGGTCCACAGCCCTTACGGCCTCTTGGAATTCAGCACGGTTACAAACATCTGATAAGAAACAGGGGGCCTTGTTGACTAAAATGTTGTGACACAACGTTTTTGGGGTTTTTACATGCAGTTTATAAATACAATTTACTAAGGGTTTAGTTTTTCATTCAAAACTCATTATTTGCTTGGCTTTTCTTAAAATCTTATACCTTTTTTTCTTCAGTATTTATATGCTATTTGGCTGTTCTGGCCATTGTTGACCTGAACCGAACGTGCTGCCTTGACATGAGACGTCAGTGGAAAGCTAAGAGGCACATTGTGAGCTCTGGAGACGGTGGAATTTTTTACTGTCAAGTCACACAATAAGACAAAAGAACAACGACCATTGTGTGGATTAATTTCACAATGCCAGGGGAGAACAAATGCTCCAGAAAGATGAAGTAACTTAATTATATAAGGGAAAATGACCAATGAGCAGTTCCTCAAACTCATGAGTGAACATTGAAAAAAATAAAACAGCCAAAGAGTGAGCAGTCCTTGATTTGGCTCCATTTTGAATTCACTCCAACGACAATCCCCTATAGGTGGTCCTCACACAGAGATTTTCTACATCTGATATGTATAAAAATGTCTCAAACAGCAGCTGCCAACGATCCATTATTTTATGGGAATGTTGTAAAACCTTCTCAGAGTCAGCGCAGGGGTTCCCATTCACTGTCCAGAGCATCGATAGACGCAAACTGTTCCGAGAACTGCCTCAACATCTGAGAGGATTCAGACCTCATCCTTATGCCATTGTGAGCATGTGTCATATCATGACTTCAGTTTTGCTTTTAACTGATACTAAGCTGGTTCTTTTTCTCAAGCATGTTCATATATTGCTCAATCTCATTTCTCAATGTGTATGCTCACGCTCCTTAAAGCAGCATAATATTCATCGAATAGACAGGATAAAATTTATTCCCCTGACCTGGAGAAAAAGTTGACCAGATGTGTGATGTATGTTAAGGCAGTAGAGGATCGGTGTCAGCAATGCCAGCACGCTCCTCCAATGCCTCCCGGCCATTCCTGGTACAAGGTTACTGACTCACAGAGCGCCAAGTACAGGCGCGGTGCTCCGGCTTCACCTTCGCTTCCTCTCTCATTTCCTCCTGTTGTGAACACATGTAATTGCGGTGTACTTTTCCCCTCTTCCCTCTCTGGCAAGCAGGCAATGCCCTGTGGATTCATAGGCACTGAACCCTAATTGGGCTAATGGTGGCGGCATATCTAAATTACCTCCCTCCAACCATGCGGGTTGCTGTGTTTATGTCTGCTGCCTCGCTCTAACTCCCACCTCTGTCCTGTCATTTATCCCGACTTGCTTGTTGGAGAGCCGCCGCTCGACAAGAGATCCTTATCAAGGTGGCCAACTGACCTGTCTGGCCCTGCAGACGATGAAACAGTTAAAACAAACCCATTATAACCAACCAAATTCACTGTTTTTCCCAGACACCATCGGTCGCTCAAACGGTTGAGCGTTTGATGTATTCAAGATAGAAACTCACTGGATTCAAATGGTCAGTTTTAACACACAGTCATGCAAATATTTCCAGTGACATTGCAAGAAAATTAGGAACCCGCCTGTCCTCATTCTCTATAGTGATAGTTTTATTTATTTATTTACAAGAATTATTTTGTAATCTAAACAAATTTCACACAGCACATACGAAGGATGATCGTCCTTCTTTGAGCGGTTTGAAGTGGCAATGGAAAGGCCGCAATTTTTATCGGTTCCCATCCACATCTTGTTTACTCGGTAACGTTCAGAACGGCTAGCCCAAATAATACTTCCGACCCCGTCAAGAATGTAAACAAATCTCAAGTGGGGAACTTGTGGCTTCCACTTCTAACCAGCACCACTTCTCCCTCATGAAGTCACTGTTGCATGTAGCTGCTCCTCGAGAGAAAAACAGCACTGACAGATGGGATGTGTCGGCCCGTATGATCAGAACTGTGTCAGTCAAATCCTAATTTGCTTGCCGCTGACCTGAGCTGACCCGCGCCTCGCCGCTCCTCTCCACAGGATCCGTGTGAACATTCTTCATGAGTCCATCTGGTGACACCAAGAAGGCGTTCGTGGGAACCCTGGAGAAGACATGTTCTGTGGTGTCCCCATCCACACATAGGTTACTGTTTCTGTGCCACGCTGCTCGGCGTTTTGGGACAGTTCCAGTGATAGATCTCAACTAAAACAACCAGTCATTGTCTTGTTGAGTGGATTGCATTTGAGCTTTATAATTTGTGGATTTCTACAGGTGATTGATGAAATAAATGTCGGTAATAAAAGGCATCATTTCCTCAATTATAAAGTTTGTCATATTGTTTTCCATTTGCTGTTCTCATGCCTGAGTCATCAGCGAAACAGAGCCAGTCCTTCTCCACAACCTGCCAACAGCTTAACAGCTGATAAGATAAGTACAGTTTTGCCTTAGTGCCATTTGGACTCGGCTCAAACTGCTCGACAATGGCTGCTGGACTTGATGGAGTGCAACTTGGAAGGATTTCTCCACTGTGTTCCAAAGCCTCGGAGAAAGTGGACTGTCCAGCAGTGATTCATCTTTTTTTCTTTTTTTTTTTTGCCAAAATAGTGCAACAGATAGAAATCTATTGAGAACAAGGTGATGGAGAAGAGTGTAAGACAGGATGGGACATGACTGGTTTGAAAAGACAATAAGGAAGTGTGAAAAAATATTACGCCCACAAATGAAAAGACTGCTGCGCTTTCTGTTTCCTTTTTGCAGAGGCAAGCACCACTGTCAAACGATTATTCCTGGTCCTAATGGAATAGAGACAGAGCACAGCGTGCATGTCAGTGGGCAAGCTTTATCAAAAACTGTTGTCAAGCTCAAACGTACTAGACTGTCCCCAGTTAATCAGGTTTGGAACCATGGAACCATGGTGGACAGGTAAAGGCCACAGCATGGGGACAGCACAGTAGAAGCTGGAACACAACTTTTTTTTATTATTATTATGGACAAATAGCTTGTAGAATAAAGAGTCTGTGTGCTGCTGCTGCTGGGTGGGAACACAACATGCTTTTCCAGATGTGTTCGTGTGGAGTCCTCCATAAACAGATCATCTTCCCCGGCTGAATTCCTCCTGCATCGATGAGACAAAAGCAACAGAACACAAATGATGAGCTGAAATAAAGGACGAAATGAAAAGAGACAAGAGAGAAGAAGGAACTATAAATCTATTCTATGGGTCTATTTGCTTCCTCCGACTTCAATTTCCTCACTCCCAAGTGAGAAGTCTGGTCCAGGTTGAGGAGCACTGGAGCGGACACCATCCTCAGACCTGAAGTGAAGGCTTTGCTCAAAGGAGATTGAAACCATCTGAGATGAAGCAACCGATGCATTGGTGTCACACAACTTTCTTGATGTGCACAAATAGTCCTGAGACGCCACACCCACCTGTATATACAACCCAGGAAAAGCAAGGCAAGGACATAAATCTGAACAAGCTGTAGTAAACTGCCTCACATCCATCTGATCGCAGGTGAAGGAAACAAGCTGATTACATGGACATATGATCAAAGGCTAGTCTGGGATGGATTATAATCCATTATGTACTCTTGTGGTCCACCAGTCAACTGTGTATTTATGTTTTAAAATGTTTAAAATGCTTATTGTCAGACCATCTGAAGTGATTGGAATAAGTGACACAAGTGTTTTGGAATCTGATGACCAGGTTTCTATGAGATTCTCATCGAAGTGAGACGCCACAGTATTTCCCTAAGCTTCATGTCGTCGTGTATATATATATATATATATATATATATATATATATATATATATATATATATATATATATATAAAGAAAGAAAATGCCCATTGCAACATAAGCCGTGTGCCACATTGAAACTTCACGTCTTTCTCACACGCTGCCCAAACTCCACTTTGTGTGTGTTTGTTTTGGTCGTATCTCGGAAACCGTGGTGTAGAGCCACACATTTATCTCCTCAAATAAGAGTCAGACATACCAATCATGAACAGACGATCTGCCTTCACTTGGCTCTATTGTCTCTTTAATCTGTACACTGTGTCATGTGCACACAAATGCACCGGGAGGCAGATGAGAACTGGCTTTGCCAGTAGTGCTAAACAGAATGAGTTAAGCATCTCCCACCGCTGCTGCCACCGTCTTTCTTCCTCTGTGTCGTCCAGCACACACCGTGCCAGCGAGCCACACAGGGAAAGTGTGTCTCATCTTCCGCATGCTAAATTTGGTTTCTGGGTGGGCCACATTTATCTCATTTGCTTCAATCGCGTTTGGCAAGTTACACCAAACCAGCTCTGCAGTCGTTGTCACTCGTCGGCACCATAACTACGTCAATAAATACACTGCGGCAAAGTGAACAAAACACATGAAAAACAAATTTCTGTTCCTGAGTCTGAGTGGCTCAGCTGAAGCAATGATTCAGAACTGTTAACAATCACAATCACTAACCCTGGGAAGACAAGACAAACACAAAACTCATTACCAAGTCCTCAGTCACAACAGACTACCAGCCATCTCAAGTCGGTTATTCATCATCCGGGAACGTGTGTTCTTCCTCACCAAGACCAGGTCGTATCTGACACACATTTTCACTTTGGTTTCCAACCGCCTTGTCCTTGTTTGGTTTTATATCGTGGTTAACAACATTATTGTTTGCTTCCAAAATTACTATTACTGTCTTTCAAATGCAAACACACTCCAAACTGTGTAGAATTGGAAGTGGTTGCTGTTGCAGTACTCATAGGCAGATGATGACAGCAAGATCAATATGAGCTAAAGTTTTTGTTATCCTGTTGCTTGCCTGTACTGTAGACCAATTTGTCTTTGGTGCATGTTGGGGTGAATTCCAATCCCTCCCTTATTCCTCAATCTTTACCCTCAACCTTAGCCCTCAAAACCGATGGGCTATGAGTGACTTAGATATTGGGCACCTGTTAAATGTAAATACGTCCTTCAGACATCACGCAAAAGCGGGATTCTGACAGTCAATTCAGAAGAAAAAGAAGAAGGTTGACAAAAGATGGTCAAATAAAAATAAAGCTACACTTAGGTAAATAATAAGTAAAGTGAAATGGGCTAATGTGATAGTGGTTTTCAGAATATTCATTCCTCCATGGACAAAAAATACGCACAGCATTCTGGGTAGTCTGGGTATATCTCAACCCTGAGGTAGGTGCTGGCTAATCTCAAAATTAAGGAAGATTCCTCTTCCTCAAACTTGCTCCTTAACTTAACTTCCTAAGAATCATTCCAGCCCTTAAACTTTGCAGGAATGCGCAGTTTGAGATTGCGGACTGAGGTTTAGGATTGAGGAAGGAATTGGAATTCATCCATCGATTTGTCGTCCATTTGAATGGTGCCCTAAAATGAAAATGGCGCAAGGAGAAGGCACATTCAACCATGTTGACAGTGATATTGGCTGGTGCACAAACCTCTAAAAGTAGAGAAATCTTACTAAAGGTTTTAGGTTTTTTTCAATGAGGGAGATTAGGAAAAAAAAGTGATGCTTTCTTGCACGGTATGTTGCTGCGACCATAATGTTTGATGGTACTTTTGCCTTCCTGTAGCCCCCTGAAGAGACAGTTGAGAGGGACAGTAGAAGTAGTAGTAATAATAGTGATCAGTCCTGCAGGCAAATCCTGTCGATCATTCTATGTCTGGTCTATTCTGCTAAATCTGTGACTTGAACATGAATGGATTCATAAATAAGAAATCACGAGGATAATTATTCAGGACTTACTCTCTGTTTTTCAGCAAACAGTGCCCTGGTCTCAGATGTGTTTTTCTTGGTTGGTTTGCAAGATTTCATGCGAAAGTCAACTTGGACCATTGGTTGGCTGGCTGACCTCCCTGAGATTACAATTTTCTAAATTTCTTGTTTGGCATTGGTGTCTCTTGGTGTCATCGTCCGTAAATCACCCACTTACTTTGAGCTGAACAACTTCAGTGTCTCAATAAGTCTGGAGGGTGTTTCAACTGTCTGACATTTGCTTCATTAAATTCAGTGCCAACTCAGCATATGACCCTTTACAAAGTCAGATTTTAAACACAATATTTTTGACACTGAAGAGAAATCCAAACCTGGGGATAATACGATCACTTTGACACTTTGTCCGAAGAGAAATTGACATTTCCAGCAGCATGACAGGTGGAAACATAAGAGCAAGTAAAAACAATAGTAAAAATAAAGATAACAAAAAATAAAATAAACAAACAACAACAGTCCAGCATGTGAATGTGTGTGTGTGTCGCGAAATAAAGTGCATGTGTGTCTATGGTGTGAGTGTATAGTGAGTCTGGAGTGTATTTGTCCATTTTATCGTCCTCCCCGAAAGATGTTGAAGAGCCGAATGGCGTGAGGGAGGAACGATCTCCTCAGTCTGTCTGTGGAGCAGGACAATGACAGCTGTCTGATATGTCCGTTTCTTCATTTTCTTACTTGGTCCACCAGAAACAGAAAGTTTAGCATACGTTACGTTACGTTACGTTACGTTACGTTACGTTACGTTACGTTACGTTACGTTAAGTTAAGTTACGTTACGTTACGTTACGTTACGTTACAGCATACAGGCTCTTGAACGTGCAACAAAATAGAATGTAAGTATTGACTGGTGATCATCTTCAGTTTCATTGTTCAGTGTCACCATGAGAATGCACCAAAACAAATAGTGAAGCGCCTTCGATTGAACCTGAATTCCAACTTTCAACTTGTTTGAACGAGCTTTTCATAAATGGAATATACCGGCCACAAACGTGACACCTCCTGGTCCAGTATTCACTGGAGACTCGAAGGAAAGTCCTACACGCTTGTTAGTCAGGAACATGAAAACAAAACTTCTGGGATTGAACCATTTGACCTTGACCAGCATCATGTTTCTTCCTCATAAGCCGTCGAATTTCTTGCTCTGCTGTTTGGCCTTCATGTCAAATCAAGCCTTTCCAAGATGTCAGGAGCCTGCGACATCTAACAGAAACCGACACATTCTCTGCTCTATGTGGTCAACCACCACGTGATCTGTCCAGGTTACAGAGCTCGCCTCCACCGACGAAGTAATCATTGCAGCAGGTTATCCCCTCTCGTCTCTCATCTTCTCCTAGTGAATTAGTTCAAGATGGTTTGCATTGATTTAGGGTCTTTTAAGTGGTCGGCCCATGGTTAACCGCTACACAACATGTGGTGCGGTTCCTCTCCACTTTGAGTCGAGAGAGACCACAGGGCGGCAGCTAATCCAGACAGCGGGAGAAGGAGGGTGAAGTAAAGCCCTGATGTGCAGCCTGGTGCGTTGCAGGCCTTGTTTTGTGTCGAGATATTTGTCACCAAATTGTTATTATTATTGTTATTATTATTATTATTAGTTGTTGTAGTAGTATTAATAATAATAATAATAATAATATAAAACTAACTAATGCTCAAAATGTATTTTCTCCAGCAGGATTTCTCACCAGATTTTGATAGGGACCACACCTAACTTTCCATCTTGGTGACCAGTCTTGGAATGTAACCCTTCAGTGGCAGGTTTAGGTTTTCCAGTCAGTGCTTCAACATCAAGTGATGCTACGTAGCTCACGTGCTGGAAAGGCCTCACATCACGATGTAAAATGGACCCAGCACCTCTCTAGGGAAATACTGTGGTCTATAATTGGCCCATTTGGAGTCAATGACTTCCTGCCCGGTCGCAGCATGAACCGGATGTACTGACGTGCGCGTTTGCATATTCCTGTGGGTGTTTTTGGTGAGTCAGATTGGAGGTGGGTTCACTCCAAGTTTAGAAAGGAAGTGGAGAGAAAACCAACCGGTCCGACTCTCTATCGGAGGGAAAGAAGCGTGATTGGAAGTGGGCAATTACCCTGTTGGCAGATAACAAACGTGGGCGATAAGGGTGCCACGATTCCGCCAGAAAGGCAAATCCCCTGTAGGCTTTTGAGAGTGCAGCTCCACACGCACAGCACACGACAGAAAGAGACCTGACTCCCTCCACTTGCTGGCTATCACTGGATCTTTAGATATACAGTATCAAATATAATGACACGTCCAGACAGCTCTTCTCATACACGCTGACAGCGGAGAGAGAAACCTGCAGTAGATAGCAACCCAGTTGTTGTTGTTGGAGTTAATGAAGGAAAAGAAATGGTTGCCATGTGTTCTGGAATGTCATGTGACCCGTTGCGCAATCTAAATGTGACCACAATGATTCACATAGCTTTGACATGTCTTGGCCATTGTCTCTGGACTGAGGTGGGATCTTGTGTGTGTGGTGGATGCAGAAGACATCAAAGATGGTGATGATCTAATGTTAAGATTTAGAAGGTAAATATGATGTTGATCTTGTTTTAATTTTTTCAGGTCATTTTTTTCAGGATCGATGTCTCGAGGATCAATCGCTCTGGCGTTCAGTGACTCACCTGTGGGAAGGGAGTGTGCGTCACAGCATGGCGGACCTGAAGACGAATATGTCATGTCCATGTCTTCTTTCACATTTCTCTTTTTGCAGGGGAGTAACACATGCATTTTTAACAGAGGTCAACCGCTTTTTTTTCTCTCCAGGAGCAAAGTATAAGTGTGAACATATGAGTGTATTTTCCTTCAACTGTCGCACTTGGTCCAGCGAAAGTGCATATATTATGATTTATGAATTTGAGCTCCTTTGACATGGATTGCCACAGTCCGCAGTGTCTGTACGACACTCCCATGATCATGTCACCGTCCAGGAGCTCGGACCAGTTTTTTAGGGGTCCAGACATGAACCAACCTGTCAGGTTGCGAACCAACTTTTTTCCCAACCAAACACGGCAGAATTACTTTCGGGAACCAGAGCCAGCATGGGGCCAAGCCGGCGTGAAAGGCTTCATTGTGACAAAAGCGTGTTGAGAATTCCAAAATTGCAAACACATTACATTCCAAGAATAAATGATTTACGTAATGACATAGTGCAATCTGAAACAGATATGGACTTGTGTTTTGCATGGAACTGCTTCCTGTCACTGACTGATGGTAGCAACGGTTCAACATTTACATGAAAGAAAAAAAAAAAAGATGAATAAGTCTGACTGAGTATTGAGCACATGCTCATGGATACAACTGATAATAATTCAAACTATTTCTATGTATGTTTATATTCATTTTTAAATCAATAACTATGAATAATGTCTGAATTCTGACTTATTGCAAGTGTCTTTGGCCACAGAAAAGCCGCCTTAATGAAGGAGCAGCTCTCAGAAGTAATTGTGTTTGCTGTATAAATACAGACAGGAACTGGTGTTTATGGGTGTCTCAATGGCAAATGTAATTTTGCAGATTTAAATCTCGCAGCTCACTCTCCAAGCGTCCTGGATCATTCAAACATTATTCCTGATCCTAATCTCCTCTAAAAATAATATTGCAGATGCTGGGGAAAGCAATGCAGCTATTGTGAAACTGTTTCTTTTGAAAAGCAGCCATAATGATTTTCTAAATATTTAATCCCACTTTTGAAATTGTTGACAACACATTTTGCATCATGTAATCACTTGTGAAAGTCTGTACTTGTTTTCCTTCAGAAGGATTCCATAAATCTCAACACTTCCTCAGAACAACTTCAGTTGTTCAGAAGAATCAATCATTTGAATGTGACAATATTTCTCTTTTAGAAAACAAAGAGAACAAAAGAACCTGGACTATAATGGTTGCTGTTGTGATTCTTTTTGCGAGACAAACAAAACATTGAAGGGTGAAACAATAGCAGCCGTGTTGCTTTTGGACAGATGCGTCATAGGTGACTTGCATCTCTTTATATTTGTGATGTTGCATGAATTAGTAAACAATAATTTTACTAGCTATTTCAAAAACTCCAACCTCAAAAGTTCCAGGAATTCTTCTCTTTAGTCGTAAACAAATCTGTGGACTAATGGTTGTTTTTTCAAACGAAAGTTGCTCAGATTAGGCAACACTGTGGCTTAGTGGTCAGAGCAACCACACGGCAAAGTGGCCTTGAATCCAGCAGTAACTCAGAAGTGACCTGGGTGCTTTTTGTGTTGTGCGCTAATGTCCTAATGTCATCTGGGCACTATGGTTTGTGAAGGGCCACATTACATACAATGACTGCTGTCAACCCAAGTGACAGAGTGTAAGAAAAAAGTCTTAAATTGAACTCACATTAACATTGGTTTTTTGTTGTTTTGCTGTGACCGCATGAGAGACGCTCAAGTACAGTCAGTGGGCCACATGTGGCCCCTGGATAGGCCTCACCCAGGTCAGGCACACAGAACAATTGTCTTGAGTGATGTTACAACACATTCATCATTTACACAAAAAAAGAAATGAATCGTCAAACATGTCACTCAGAAAGTGCTTGTGCTATTCCCACCACTTTCTTCACTGTATTTCGTGCTGGTTGCTGCTACATCAATTGAATTAAACAGTGGAAGAAAACAGGACTTGCAGGTTGTCTGCTCACAGAGCCTCCTTCACTCACTATCCACTCTCAGCCTGATCTGAAAAACAACAGTTGAATTTCATAAAATAATGCCAGGCACAACTTGGTTGAATCGACTTGCATCGTATGCTCATCTCAATGATGCCAGTCAACAGGTGAATTCCACGTATTTTCTGAAAATAAACATGGCATCCAAAATGGCCCTGAAGTCGAGCTACAAATTTAATAATTTTCTTTGTTAATGGACTTATAAAAAATATGAAAACCACTGTAATATCTTAGTTTTGGCCCATTTCATGGATTATTTACCTCATTGTTGCACAACATGTGTTTTTTTTTAATGTTTTATTTTGTCAATAGTGCTAGCAGGCTTGATAAAATGAGTTGTGTCTTCTTCAAGATGAGAATAAAATTGAATCACACTGTTTCAACCAATCAAACCATTGTCAGGTTTGTTTTAATTTAATGCCTTCTCCTTCTACTTCTACTACTTCTTCTGCTCTATTTCACATACATTTCTATTTTTTTAGGACAAAAAGTCCTGTAATCCAGTAAAACATCCCTTGCTAAAATACATCAATAAAACATGGTATGATTTGTGGCAATCAATGAGCGCCTAAAAAGTTTCTAGTGCAGACGAGCTCCATGAAATATTTTTTGAATTTCAGTGACTTTCTATGCGCCAAAATCCTTGAAAACTGCCTTGCTGAAGATTAAGTTAAAAGTGTGTTGCAAAACTATCATGACCAGCTATTATCTGATGCTTCCATTTCTTTGCCTAAAATTAAAAAAAAAATATATATATATTGACACATAACTAGAAAGCACTGCCAAAATGAAAAAAAAATTATGTATCGCGGCTCATTTCCCGAAACATTCATCCAAATCCATCCATTACTTTTCAAGTTATTTTGAACACAGACAAACAGAGAAACCAATGGTGGAAAACGTAACCGCCTTGGCGGAGGTAAAAACCTTCCCATTCAGCTGTCACATTCATTGTATTTTCTCTTTCGTGTGTGAGATCATCTCATCCTCTCTCTCTGTGACAACCTCTCAGACTATTTCACAATTATTGTCTCCTTTCCTGTTTACGTCTCCACTGAGTTCACATGTCGTGTCACAGTTTTGATCATTTCATCCACGATGGGCTCTTCCTTTGTTTTCGGGCCAGATGAAAAAAAAGTGGGGGAAGGAAAAAAAGAAGAATATCTGATCGAGCAATAAGATGCTTTGAAACAGTTTGCTATTTTCCACAGAGCAGTGACAACGATGGCAGGCCGACCATAAAACCAAATGCTGTAAATCAGAGCGGACTCAAAAGAGATCATGAAAAGAGGAAGAAGGAAAGAATGCAGTGGAAACCGCAGAATTCTCCAGCCCAACGGATATGAACTGTCTGTTTTCTTATAGATGAACAGGCTTAGATGAAAATCTGTGTGAAAAATCAACTCTAAAACTGTGATTGACTTTTGCTTAAATCCTTTCATATTATTGTGTTTCATAAAATTTTAGGTTAAGTTTTGTTCGTTTGAGTGTATCCAGTCACCAGTAGAACATAAGTGTCTGCATAAGAGAGAGAGCTGAATGTCAACTATACAATACAGATAAAGAGATCCAGAAAAGCTGGAAAAATAAACATGCAAAGGACCACAAAAGGTTTGAATAAATCCAACCAAAATACACAATTATTCTGCACAAACACAGGCTCAATATGGGCCCTGTTGCTGGTACATGTTTGGCCCGCACTATGCAACAGTCTTCAGCCCACTTGGGGAGTTAAAGGCAGGAAATGAAGAGGATTCTTGTTTATTGTTAAAAAAATAAATAAATAAAATAAACAATATACACCAACAGTAAATAGATATGCAAGTGAGTTTCACAGCAAGCCCCACTGTACTGGCCTCTCCTTCAGAAGACTCCTGGATGTCATGGCAAACTCCAATAATTCCCAACCCTATCGTTGAAGATATTTTGTCTCGGACTCGTTCTACCTATCAGGAGGTGGAGCGACTCAGGAATCCAAATAACCCAAACTGATGCCTCTGCAGTGGAACTTGAAGTATTCTTTACTATGAGTAACTTTCCGTGTCTCGTGAATTTCCCAAATATCACTCTGTGCCTTTACCTAGTCTAAGAAAACCTAAAATATCAATACAAAACTCCTTGTGCTGCCCCAAATGGCCTTCAAATGAAAAACTGTACGCATATGCGCGAAAGCACCAACAGATGAAACAAATGAAATAGAAATAGAAAACAATGTTACTTTGACTTAACACCATGCCTGGACGGTGAAATCTGTTCATAATGTTTCGGCAAGCCAAAATATACCTCATAGATGGAGGTAATAAAATGGCAACAATGTGTACGGAGGAGAAACTGTGAGAACAGCAAAAAAGACCACAGTACATGAGACTCAACTTCGCACGGAGGTTGGTGGAAATCTACTAGTCTTTCATTCAGTGCTGTTTGCTACAGTACATGCATTAAATCCAGTGATAAAAGTATCATTTAGAAATGCGGTTTGGTGAGAGGCTGCAGATGTTTGGGTCAGAGATCGGGCCTCGGGAGCCTCACATTGGATATATACCACCCATCCCCACATCTATGTGGCACCACAACAATCTAACAGCCCATCCCTTTTTTACATTATACTCAACACTATACTGAAGTCAGATGGCCAATGACAGCGCTATTGTGTAAGGCCATAGCAATTGTTGTCACAAATTTAGCAGAGCAGATGTTGTTCCATCTTTTCTGTGCTCTCGGGGTGATATGGGGATGAACAAACAGGCACCAAACAGCCTCAAAAGCAAACAAACACAGCCATGAAATGAAGCAAAACATGGGTAGAAAGCATCGGCACGAGCTTCTGTTAGGAATCCCATCAACCCTGGTTTGAATGAGACGGTTGCAGTGAGGACAGAGGGAACTCATTGTGAGTTAGTTGGTAAACAGTCAGCAAAGTTATGACAGTCAGAAAATCAGATGGCGTTCACAAACATGCAAACACACACAGGAAGTGGGGCCGCGCTAATAATCTTCAGCGGAGAGGGCGTAAAAGTGCGAGAGAACTGAGAGCACGGGGTGAAAGAAAGCAAACAATGAGCAATAGGAAATGATCAATGTAAGCAAGGACAATTAGACGGTTTGGGGAAACATTCCTGTGGCGTTCTGTGTTTATACTGCAACTAAGTCATGGAAAGGAGTTAAAATGAGGCTCAGACCACCTATTGCACAATGCGGTGCGCTGCGAACACGCTGGCAACAATAATGATAACAAGCACAGTGTTGACGCCAGGAGAAAACAATGGCACAGTTGTGACGGTTAAAGATCCGCAGTTGTTCTGTTTGCAGGGTGGTGCACCATTTGTCAAGTTCAAGGAAAACCGTGTACACGCTTCATGGAGAATCGTTTAGTTAAACACACGGCCACAGCTATTCAGCCTCAACAACAAACAGGGCGGAGCTCGAGCTGCTCGAACTGTCCTGCATTGACGGACGACATCCTGTTGTGTCTGAGCGCTCGCGCGAGCATGTCAGTGTGAAGCGGCTTTCTCTCCCCCATCACAGTCATCCTGTTAAACTTACTGAGTTTGGTTTCAGCACATTATTCCATTTTTGTGATTTTTTTTTATCTCTCTCTCTCTCTCTCTCTCTCTCTCTCTCTCTCTATATATATATATATATATATATATATATATATATATATATATATATATATTTATATATATATATATATATAAATTAAAAACTATCCTCTGTCTTTGCTGGAGATGGTGCCGATGGTATCGCTCACGACCTCAGCTATCCTACCTGGGGTTAGCTGGACTAGGATGGAAAAAGGTGTGAAGTGCCCCTGCGATGCTCCGTTGTCATGGGCGAGGTGAGGCAATGCTGAGGCTTCATGAAAGAGAGTCCTCATTTTAAGAACGCACCAAACTGCACTCTGTGCTGTTTGATCTGCACTAACTAGTGAAATGAAACCTCAAACCTCTTGACTTCTGCAAATGAGCACGTTGTTTTCTGAAGCCTCGTCATTAGTTTCAGTTTCCACCGTAGAACATCTCACAGCATCCTATTGAGAAAGGCAGGATCAGTAAGAAGTGTATCTGAAACCCATTTCTGTGTCCCGGAAGACATCGTCGCAGTCTCTCTCATTGGTGTTGTGATACAGACTGTGGCCTGTTTGGACCAGTTGACCGGCCACACGACTAAAACATCTTAAAATAGAACACAATTGTCTTTAAATTGAATTTTGAAACACCACACCAAGCAGCCGCCGCAACCCTCGCAAGGTTGTGTCGACACTCGTCCATTGGGAGATGGACTTTCCAGTGTGGTTCAGCCGGTGACTTTCTCTGTACCGACCAACAGGCCAAGATATGTCTTATGCTCCTTCAGAAAGGCACCAGTTTAGGCAAATTCAACATCTTGAGACAATGGCACAGGATCATGTTGTTTATTTTTAGTCTATTCTCTGTGTACTGTGCAGGCAGGTTTTAAGACTCGGGGGTAGAGACCATGCTCTCCCAGGTGTGAAGCCTGTGGGGCCTTTCTGGCACGGATCTCGTGGATTTGTTGACCATGGATTGAAAACAGGAGTTGAGTCATGTGCCGTAAATCAAGTCTTCTTTTCCTTTAGCTTAAAACTGTAATCCTAGTTCCGTTGTTACAGGACCAAATGCACCACAAAGATTTCACTAATGACTTCAATGAGAGCAGTGGTTGACGTTAATGTCCACATCGTGTGTCCTGGTTGGACGAGCCATGACAGGAATGATCAATGTAGCCGGATAAAGTGAAACATATCCTCACCAAACCGTTGTGACCCAACAACAACATGAGGTAATGAATGTGTGATTCTCTGTGCTACATCAAGCCGCTCTGCATTGATTTACATACATAGTGGAGTGTCACGCTGTTGAATTTCCTGGCCGCAGGATACGGACCTTAAATGCTGCGGAGAGAGGGGATCTCACTGGCATAGAGGCTTGCTTGAAGTCTGTGCTTTTGCTTCATCCACAAGCCTCCAAAGCTCCCACTCCACTGCACAAGTGAAGCAAACCTCTGGACGCAGACCGATGGTAAATTTTGCCTCTGCAATGATTAGCGTTCCTCAAGTGTTGAACTGGACTGTGTGAAAGACTTCCAGAGACAAACTTCCTTTTTTGTCTAAAAGATTCATTGCCTTTCTGAGTAATGGAATTGCTCCAAACGTTTTATGGATTTGTAAATTTCCTCAGCAAGCAAGCCTCACCTCAAAGGCCTAGAGCTCTTTGTTCCGTGGGTCTACTTTTGACATCTGGGATGTTCATGATGGATCGGTGTGAAAGAGGGCAGAAGAGGTTGAGCTGTGCAGACTCACAGCTCCCACTTGTGGCGAGAAGCGTCATAGCTTTCTCAGTGATTTTTTTTTTTTACAGTGGAGCTCAGATATACCACACAACATACCTCAAAACAAGCAACAGCAATCTCTGCAGATCACACTTCTCATTAATCATTTTGAGTCGGGACAGCCGAAGTCAAGAGGAAGCCCAGTGTAGGAAGTGCCGCTCAGATGATTCACCATGTGGCCCCAGCGGGGGGCCCGCTGTCAAACAGCATAAACAAATATGACGTAACTGGCCGGGTGTGAAGCATACAAGCAAATTGTTGTCTATGAATAATGAACCGCCGTGGTCTCAGATGGTTGGAAATAAATCGGAGACAGATGTGGGAGAGAGCGCCAGAGCATGGGTGGCGTAATCTGGGTCAGCCTCACAGGAGGAAACGTCCAAACAGAGGGGTTCGCTCCACGCATCATGTGACCTTCTGCTGTCGAGTCAGGGCTCTTCTCTGCTGCAGCTCCCTGTGGGAATCACTGATAATGTTTACGTTAAGACCCACGGAGGTCAAGAACAACAATGTTCATGGAGAGTCTGCATCGAGCTATTAAGCCTTTGCATTAGTTGTGCTGCACCATGAGCAATGCAATGGGAGGAAGGAAAAGCAATGACACGTTCAATATTATACAAGTCCTAGACAGGATGCACATGTATTTCTTCAGTTACTGATGCAAAAGTTTCATTTTCACATGATAAATATCCATGCAGCAAGTGTGCCAAAACAGGCCCTGAAGATGATCCATTTGGCACAGACAGCAGAGCTAAGTCAGAAGACTCACAAGAACAGGTCTATTGGACTGAAGAGATTTAAAATTCAAGTCTAGTAACATGTGATTCTGTTCAGCCACTGTTGTCCAAGGAAGTAAGGAGCAGCTCCAACTCATCTGCTCAGTCTTCAAGCAAAATTCCTGACTCATTTCTTGCCAAAAAACACTATAGGTTGTCTTAAAAACTGAGGGAAACTGAAGTTGTTTAAACTGAATGCTGTCACTGCACCAGTCATGGTATTTGGCATTTGGCATTAGATCATTTTTTAAAATTGTACATTGTCCTTTTCTTAAACGCAAAAATGCACATCTTCAAAGACAGGGACGAAACAATGTTCTAAAGTCGCAGGTTTCAGAAGTGGACTCAGATTAGCATTGTCGAGGCTACGGGTCAACTGCGGTCATAAGCTTTTTCAGTAGATCTGCAGAACATACTAGTGAAAGTATGTGGCTATACAACCAGGGCTGATCAGTGTGTGTTGGTGCCTGAAACTTTAAAGGCGACCGCAGACAGGCTCTCTAATTTCTTGAAGTGAAAGTAGAAAGAAGAAAGTGGAGAAAACACGATTTCAAAAGTAACAAAAGATTCCAGTTTGAATACAGTTTGAGATAAACTTCACTTGCAAGCGTCTCATCATGTGAATCGATGCCACATTTAATGAGGCCGACCCGCAGAAACACCAACAGCAGCATATTTCTGGGGAAATAATTACAAATTCTCTTTACTCTCCTCACTGATTACACAAATAAACACTTCTTGGGCTTATCTTTCTTTTCAGAACGTCAGACTTTTTTTGTGTGAGTAAACATCTCATCAAATTCAGATAAACAACATGTTCTTTGGCAACTCTGTGAAGTCCACTCAAGTGATCAGGATCTTCAAGAACTGTCTCTGCCTTCAGTTCTGGAGCTCAGCAAATCCATCATTTTATTTATAGAAAAAAACCCCAAAAAATCACTCACAAGGTGGTCGGAAATTGGCACTGCAGCACTCCTCCTGTAGTTATAGAAGGGGAAATGATGGTTGTGTTGTGACCGAACACTAGAAAGCAATATAACACGGGTGGAGGAAAGTCATAAATAATCTAAATTCTTAAACAGTCGACAGCCACACAACAGTTACATGGTTATTGAGTTGTGTTACAACTACACAGATTGTGACCATTCATTTGTCTGCTTTTGAATTTTTTATTTTTGTTTTTATTTTTTTTATTTTTTTTATTACGACCATATTCAGTTACATTTTAGATTATGGATCATATATAACCATAAATAAACTGCTTATTCACATGTGTATCAGCTACATATTAGCCTGTAATTAATCCTTATGAAATATCAATTTGCATCCAGATCATATTCTGCCCTGAAATGGTCCCTGAAAGCTCACTCTAAACCATATTTATTAACAGATAATAAGAAGGTAATTATTATTAATAGTGAATATGTGTTCCCTATTGTATAGTGTTACCCAATATTCATATATGGCAGTTTTGTGAACTCACTAGTAAACATTTGTTTGCCAAGTGTTCTTTCTTCAATTTACATTGTCTGTCTCCTTATGTCTTCTTGTACATTAAATATACGAGTGAGGAAAGTCACCACTGAGAGTGAGGAGGGGGAGGATTTGTTTTCAGAGTAATTTATTGAAATAGTTGATGGAGCACCTTGACCGTCAAATCCTTGTTGCCATTGCATATTTTATTATATACTGGCCTTCATTTAGGGCTGAGCCTGTGTAAAGACGTGTACTGGGAAACCTGCTAAAAGTTAAAAGGGAGTTTTCTTCAGTTAAGTCATGAGATAGTTCACTTCTAATTCCGCCTGCTTAGAGCTGCTGTTTCTGGCATCTTTTAGCCTCCTTTGAAACACAGGGAGTTATGACTCGATAATTTGTGCTTTCATTTATTGAATTTCAACATGATTTTTACGACAACGTCCAGTTTTTCATGTACTTTTATGATAACAGGGACAGAACCCCCCGACATTTTATCATCTATTGAGCATTAAAAGAATGATGATCCATTGATGTCATTACCTCTTTTCCGCTCTCCCATCGAATAAAATGTCCACAGGTCACATTTCATGAGGTCAGTTCATGGAACCTGAACAGTTTCCACTGGCACGTCAGCAGCGGTCTGGCAAACACGCCGCGATATTCTTACTTCACCGATGAGTTGATACGAAACTCTCAACGCACCTGATCTGGAGATGGAAAAGAGGGAGTTTGGGATTTTACAACTGTATTTTTCTTTCTGACACGTAGCAATGATTCTTGCTGCCTGTGGGGCTCAGAGGGGTCACTGCAAAGACTTTTTCTGGCTCCAGTTGAGCAGCACTGGCCTCCAGGAGAACCCTTCTCCTTGCTCCATCTTTTCGCTCTTTACACTGCGTCATGCTCTCTCTTCCTTATTCCTTCCTGTCAGATCTGTCTTCACAAAAGCTTGTAAAATTACCTGGCAGGATCCAGTCAAAGCCCTGGACCGGGCCTGGGTCTCCGGTGTCCCACAAATACATACGGACTTCTTAGCTCCATTAAAAATGAAGAGTCGACCAGTGAGTGGTCTGTGGTTTTGTGCCAAAGGGTCAATTTCTTACAGAAAACGCGGCAAAGTAACAAGGTGATTCAATATAATTTGCAAACCTTCTTGAACAATGGTTATTAAAGTTTATGTGGTGAACATGTTGAAGTCATTGTGGTTTATGGCCGAGTGTTTTTCTGTCCTGTTCCTGGACATAATGACGTAAAAGACATAAAAAGTTTATTCGTGCAGCAGAAACTGGCGTGAATAGAGAGACTTTCTTGTAACAATATCTAATAAATCCTGTGATCACACAGTCACACTGATGTACTGTGAGGAGATAAAGGAGGGCAGCGTCGGGTCAAAGAGGACCGCGTGGGAACCTGAGGTCAGAGATTCTAGTTTGCTTCCTGAGAAAAGAGTGTAGAGCGCCATACGCTGGCTGCAGTCGCCTGCATGTTTCTGTCTGCTTTTTACACAGGTGCAAAATACTTATCTTCATACATCTACCTAATTGTTTTTATAATAATAACAACAATAAAATACCTGTTTTCTATTTTATTTCTCTTCTATTGTATATTTTCTGGTGTCTTTCTTTTGCATTATTGATTTGTGTTGTTGTTGGTTGTGCATATGCATTGTATGGCTGCTTTGTTTGTTGCCCCTTTGTGCATGGCTTTAATGTTTATTATGTTGCTGTGACAAGCCAATATTCTCAATTGTAGGAGGGTTAAAGGACTGTCTCATCACATCTTCCCCCATTTTTAAATCAATGAAGTCAACAGGGGTGACGTGTTTTTCAGTAAATGAAAATGATCAGAATTTAAATGACATTTTTCTATCAGGAGAGGCGCGCGGAAAAGTGAAACTCGTATCTCTTTGTGATTTCAAAAAGAAGGCCTCCACGCTACCGGCAGGGGGCAGTGTTGTATAACTTTGTGTCAGCAAGCGACCGCTGCTGTTCGACTTGAAATTTCAATCGCACGATAATGGAAATATTGGAACATAAACCTTACCTCTTTCCTGTTAAAGCGATAAAGTCCTTCGACTAATAAGGATTTTCATCGGGAAAAAATGACACTGGTGAGGCGGTGTTCGAGGGACTTCAATTATTCAACTTCAATGAGTAAAGTAAAGCGTGTTGATTCATTTAAAGACAATACAGCAATACTTGATGTGATGTTTTAATACAATAATATTGAAGGAATATTTTGAATAACTTCAAAAGTACAAGACTTGTAAACCTCAAATTCGCTCCAAAGTGTTTTTCAGAAAATAAAAGCATAGAAACTCCACCAGACATTCACCAAAACAATGGAACATGATATATGACAGTAAAACACTGAGCAAACACTCATACAGACAAAAACAGATGTAATGCAACATGGTTTTAGAACAACAAGACAATAAAATGAGCATCATGAAATCCCACAACAGACATGAAAGTCTGATGATAAAATGCACATTTAAAAATGATTTCACACAAGACTAGTCTTGTTGAGGACTCACAAAGAACATACACATAGTGAACCCCTCCTATGATTTGGGCCTCGACTTCGGAACAATAGTGGAACCCACCCGAGGATGTACGACTGACATGGTCTGTATTTCATCTATATATCTGTAGGCCAGGTCACGAATGAAAAGTGGTCAGTAAACTGTTCCAATTGATTCTGAGGAGAAAAGGAAGTGAGTCTTGTGAAGCCAAAATTGGAGAGATGCGATGTTGTAGGTTAAAACAAACTTTGTGGGAGGCAAGGGAGTGATTTTTGGCCAACACCATAGTAGATGAATTACAGTCATTGAGATGGGGAAAAGAAGGTGAGAAAGTTTTTCAAAGTCAGTCAGCTTGGTTTAATATTTTACATGACCCCACTGCACCAGTTGGTATTGGGATTATTCGCCTTCGATCAAAGACATGACTGACCTTTTCCTTATCACCAAAAATGTTGACGACAAGGTCAGCTGATATGAAATGCATCCACCTTCATGGAAAGCTGTTATTGATCCATACTCAAAATATATGCTTTTTCACTTCAATAATAAATGCATAGCTTCAATTGCCGAGATCATGATCACTTTGCCAGGTGTTGGTTGTTGTTCCAAGATGCTGTGATGAGGATCAATAAATATTCAGTTGGCTCTCACACTTTCATTCCTTGTTTTGCCCTTACATCACTCTTGTGCTCTGCTAGATTTTACCCTGTGTATAGGGGATAATTGGGAAGATGAAACATGCTAAGGGCCAATAATGGATCTGCCATTGTTGAAGACAATAATGTATACAATCTACCCTTCATTCTTTTTTCCAACCAATGATTTCTGAACTTGCGTCACCTAGAACAGGTATTGGTTTCCAGTGTTTCACAATGTGAACTATATATATATATATATATATATATATATATATATATATATATATATATATATATATATATATATATGTCAAGGCAGATGCAAAGAGAACCACCATGAAGGGATCAGTCAGACAAAGATTCAACAGTTCTCCCACCTCTCCCATGTAGTATATATAAATAGATAGCAGGTGAACTGATTGTCTGTATTGAGTGTTGTTAGTGTGCTGAGAACAGCACATTAGCAGGCTTCTTTCTTTTCCTAACCGTTGTTGTAAAAATCTTCACTGTCGTTGATTGCTCTACTTCAAAGGAAATAATCCATCCGCTTTGAATTGGCCATATTTTGTGGATTTTGGAGGAGATTGAGAAAGGAGCCCTCAACACTTTTGGAGTAATTGAAATTAAACGCAGTATCAGGAGATGGATTCCATGCTCCACGCTGAACCATGTGCTATGTTAAGCTTTATTAAACAGTCCAATGCACAGCCCTCTATGAAAAGTTTTTACAAAAATACATGGACAACATAATAGTGTGATAAATAATATAATAAAATAAGACAAGGATTTAGCTATACAGTATTCATTAGCACCATGATTTTGAAATTATTCTTTTGACTATCATTGGTTTTTCATTCTTCTTCAGCCCAGAGCTGCTCTCATCATTCATTTATCCCAGTTACATCTGTCTTCTGGTTGCAGCACATGGTTCCTCTTTCCCTCCCCACACAAAATTAACTATGATAAAACAATTGCTTGTTTGTTTCGTATGTCAACTGACTCACTCGCCGCTTGTAAATGTGAAATAACAATGGAGAGGAAATCCAAAACCATAGCTATTTCCCAAGGCCAGAATGCATTATTCCTCTTCACGGTATAACAATTTCTGACAAAAAACTCAATGAATACAATCAAAATAAGCACAATAAAAGGTCCTGACTGACAGAAGATGAAGGATTAGTTCAACTTTTCAATCAATAACAATCTTGAGTTGTGATATTTACAGCCTGATGTTGAATGGTGAACCAGTTTGTGTTGAGTCTATGTATCAATTCAGACGGAGACAAATTCATTTCTCTATTTTTCAAATGGATTGACAATGGTAAAGATGTTTGCCGTGGTTTCAGTGTCTGCAAATGTTACAAATTTGATCTAATATTTCAGCCACGTGTTGCTGTTCTTTATGTTCTTCTTTGATTTTCAATATGGTAAAAGCCAGTGGTTCATGAAGGCTCTTTCACACATGAAGGAACCGCTCTCCTGCACCCAAATACACAACTAACTAATCCCAGACAAGTTTAGGTGGATCTTATATATAAACCGAATGGATAATGTGAAACTCAAGAGTGCATTTCTAGCTAGAAATGTGAGCCACAAACCATCTTAAAATAGAGCAGTTCAGAGAAAAAATGAGCCATTTATAGAAAAGCAGGGTGGACGTCCACCATGTTTAGTGTTCAGGCTGGAGATAAACCTGGCGAAAGTGTGTCCATCAGAGATCCATTGACAAACAAGCCGAACATAGGTGACGTTTTTTGAGGCGTTTAAGTGAAGTGGCTGCGGGGGACAAACTTATTGCCTGTTTTTCAATAACATTGGGTTGGTTCAGATTCCGAGCAGTGCCCACATAACCCAGAGGCATAATTTCTTTTAAAACTCTTGACAAAAGGTGACCATATGTCATAAGGGAATATGAGAGGTTTAAAAATAACTGACAGACAGATGGGGAGCCGATGATGACCCATGGCTGTAGGGTCAGCGACAGATAGCAGCACTGAACACCTTCCTTACAGACTCATTTTAACTCAATAAAAACATGTTGGTGATTCACCACATACAGTTAAGTTGTGTACGGATGCTACATTTTGAGTGAAATTTCAACCAAAAGTCATGATGGAACGCAGCATCGTGTTACCTTATACAGTGTCTACAGTTGTCTCTCATTTTGTGGTGAGCAAACACCCCTCTCCCAGCAGAGTGCAGGTTGGGATAAGACACTTGAGAGAGCCACCCAGACTTCATCATCACGTTAAACAACACTCAGCAAAGAAAGTCTGGTTCAGCTCAACTCAGAGTGAAAGTGATGAGGACCATGTTTCTGGGCCTCCTAGGAGCTTGTTGTGGGATGTGCGGTATGGTGAGGGGCGCTGGTATCAGTTAAACATGCTGTCATGGGAACAAAGATCTTCAAGGTGCGTCCTTCTAGTGAGGCGACAAGCAGACTGAGCGGGACCTTAGGAGAAAACAGTCCTGAGATTATGTGCCAACAAGGAACATGTTGAGGACGTGCCCAGCTCATTGTGGTTAAAAATGTCAACAAAAAAGCATAACAATTCACCTCAATAACTCAATAATAATCTAATGACTCAAAAACGTTCAAAGGTTTCCACATTTCCAACTATATTAGAAGGGTATATAGATAAAACCTCTCCCAAAAGACACACCTCAGGTATGTAACAATTAATAATATGTAAGTGGAAGACTCATTCACGTCTTTTGACTGAGACTTCTCCAGCTTTGTCGTGAAGCTCTTCCTGCACTGCAGCCGGAGCTAATGGTTTTAGCAGGGGCAGCTACACAAAGCTCCAGTGGCCGCAAACCGGAGCTGGACAAACTTTTACTGTTGACATCTGGAATATCTTTCCTCCCCTTCTCCTTTTTTATTTTCTGCCTCCTCTTCTTCTCTTTCCATTTTTGAGATCGAGGGCTGACTCACTCTGTTCAGGATCCATCATCGTAAAAAGCGTCAGCCAGATAAATATAGACGTTTTGTTTGCTGGTGCCAGAACAGGCCCTGTATGTTCTACCTTTCATGACATCACAGCTTCACTCTCAGCCCCTATAGAGTCATGCATCGTGCATTTTCACAACACAAGTTGTGAGCAAAGACAACCTTAACGTTGACATGTCAGTGAAATGAACTCATTTCGAAATAAAGGGAGACAAGATTACAAGCTTTGAAGTCGACGCATATATTCTTTAGTAAAGAATTTGTTGGGCAATCTAAACAGATGAACTATGAGATGTTCCATGCCCGTATGTGAACGTACTGCAAAATGTTTTTGGTTTAAGGTGAAGCAGACTGACTTGCCATGGCAACCCCTGACAGGAAATACCAAAAGAAGATGATGTAAAATCAAATGCCTTTGATGGACGACAACATTCAGTCGTGATGAAGGCCATGTTGGTGGTATCACTTCCCGACTCCTTTGTCCTTCCTTTGAATACTTTCATTGGTCAAGATCACCAGGAACTTCAGTTTTGGGAGCCTTGGAACGGCAGACACATGTTCGTCTCATGAAACGTGACACAACATTGCTGGTTTATTTTAGAAACATGGCGGCTGGATGATCAGCATGCGGTCTTGTTGACCCGCGCCTTTTCTCCGATGTCTTCCTTTGCGTGTGAGCAGCTTCATTCCTCAGACAACATTTTCGAAAAAGAAAAAAAAAGAAGGCTTGAGTGAAGTAATTCCCGGCTCAGCATTGCGGGTGTAAAGCCCACAGCGTGTGATTGAGGAAATGTTTGGCCCCGTGAGCGCACTCCTTTCAGAGGTGTTTGTTGGTCAAGGCCAATCCGGACTTCTCTCCAGGGAGCGCGCTCCGTATGCTCTTCAAAGACTCCTCACTCCCAAAGCAGGAAGTCCAGCCCAGAGACAGACAGGAAGGAAGGTAATCCATGAACATGTAAGAGCGCGACTGCCTACAGAGCTTAACATGAGTGTACAGACATGGCTCTCCTGACGCCCACGAAAACAAGGGGTATCCCTTCGACCACACAGTCGTTAACTGAGATTTATTTTTGTTGTCTTTGTGTGAATCAACTTGGGGAAATCCTTTTGAAAACGACTGCACCAGTCGGACATTGACTTCTTCTAATCAGTCTGCTACAGGTCAAAGAGCAGCTTCTCTCTGTTCATCAACAAGACTTCTATTGTTATTTTGTTCAGAGGATCTGTAAAATTATGGCCACCATCCTCACATTCTTCCTCTTTGCTATCAAAAGTCCAACAAACAGTTGTTCCCCTCATCCACTGGACTCAGTTGGTCTTGGTCTCAAGATCACTTTTTTTAAAGTCTCCTCTCTTAAATGCCTTAAATGCATTTTTTCTCTGCCTTGACTTGGTCTTGGATGAGGCAGACGCTGGATTTGAAAGCATAAGTGGTGGTTTGTTCAGTTTTGTTCTTTCATTGATATTTATCTGGGGTCTGAAACTGATCCACAAGAGGGCCACAGTGGGTGCCATATTTTGTGGCAGCTTATCAGGAGAATACCCAAACACCAATAAGATGTCCGAAGGCTGTTACTTCATTTCACCTGACTGGTTAACTACTGCCTGTTTCTCTGGAACAAAAACCTTACTACTGGATCAGTTTGAGACTCCCTATATACACGTTCTTAGTCTTGTCTTGGTCTCGCCCTCCAAATATCGTGGTCTTGTCTTGGTCTCGATACTCTCCAGTCTCAATAATGTCTTGGTCTCGGTTGTTGTGGTCTTGTACAATAGAATCCAATTGCCCCACCACCCCTGCCCCCACTTTTTGGGAGGCTAATTTCTTGGTCGAATTATTTCCACAATTTAATTTCAGTATTAATATTTGGCTTTAATTGACTTTTAGAAATAAATCTACCTGCGTTTATTCTGCTATGAAAAGTTCTACAGCCACCACAGAAGCAATTTCGGATGTGCACTCTTGAATTTGGCCATGAGCTATAAGCGATAATCTAGCACAAAATGGTGGCATTCAATATTTATGAATCTATAAAGATGATGACTGAGCTCAACTGACTCTACAAACAGACTAGCAACGGTGGGTTCTGGTTTGTTTCAGCTGTTCTGTCTGGAAACCACTAGAGAGCAGTCTACAATCGAGGTTCCTCAAATGAAGCATGAACTCATCCTGTGGCTCACAGCTTAGTGAAAAAAAAAAGAAAAAACTGGAACACAAATGGGAAGCAGCTGCCAATATAATCAGTAGCTTCCAGTGTCAAAGCAGCCTGCTCCTGCTATTATGTGCGGTGTGGTAATATTGTGGCAGTGGTGAAATTAGTTTCTGTGGTGTTGTGTCAGTGAAGTAAAGGTTTATATTGGTGCAACATGACCCAACATGCAAGACAAGGAGCTATAATGGGACGCGAGACAACATGATTGAGGTCAGACTACTGTGAAGGAGGGTTTGCTGTTGAAAAGCAACCGCAACTTTGGTTTGTTTCAGTCCATTCAGAGATACTTGAATTCTCCCGACTCTTCCATCTGCAAAAGGAAGCAGTTTCAAAGACGTTATGTAAAAGCAGTTCTGTTTTCACTCAAACATATTTTCATGTAAACTAGGGACAAGACTCTTGAGTGAGCCAGCCTGAGAGTAAAAGAAAACAACGTCCATTTCCCCCAGTTTGCTGTGATCAGTACCACTGAAAGGATCTCTTCCCTTGAGGTGATCCAGTGAGGCGATCGGTTCGTGTCAATGGCAACCAAACAAGAACCAGTAGGTAGTCATCGTCCCAACATGTGGTATATATGTAGGAATGGTTTAAGGTAGGGGAAGGTCACCTCACTTTCCTTCTAAGGGGCCACTGTAGTGACACTGGAGGGCCGTCATGGCAAAAGAAAGCTGGGACAAAGACAAAAACCCTCAATATGATGGCACTCTCACTGTATTGTATTAAATATACCTTCTTGGAAGCATTTAGAAAATGTTTTTCCTCATGCCATCAGACACTAGGTCTGTCTATTGGCAGGGATGTTGCAGTACTCTACGTATCCCGATACAGGAGTGGTGATACGATACAGTGTGATATTGTGCGATACGGGTTCAGCAATGTGTTGTAAATGGAGCCATCATTTTAAGAGGGAAAATCTGAAAGACTTTATGTGCATGAGGGGAACTTTATTCTTATGACGTCAGTCCAGTTCGATTTTCAGTTAAATTTCACACAGAGGAATGAATCGCTCCCTTAATCGAAAAAAATAGCTCTAGTACATCACAAATGCTGCAGCATATTCAAATATCTATGTATTAAATATTGTAATGGTCATAGTTGTAATTCATTGTTACAAATATGTGAGTCAGTCATTTTGACCCTCAATCTAGAATATTGTGTTCTCAGTTACCGCGGTGCTTTTTGGTTGTGGATCGCTCCGAAAATACTTTCTGGAGAGGCTTCATGAAAAACTGTGTTCTAATTTTCAAGACCAACTTGTTCACACTCAACTCTAAAAGCAACTAATTCAGTCAAACCATCCACTGTTTTGGAGCCAAGAGTGCCACCTTCTGCGCTCTGACACTGAGGACACTCGTACATAAAGCCCCATCAAGCTTTTGACAGGTGCTCAGCCTTCATAGAGAACAAAAAGGGAGGAAACCGCTCGAACACATGGACAATAACAAATATTTCAGTGGGCCTAGTACTCTAACTGAAATGCCTTCAGTTTCCGCGCAAAGGCACGGAGGGCAAATCCAAACAGAAAAGGACCCCTTCACCTAAATTGCCTCAACCCGGGGATCATCTGGCCTTAAGGCTGTAGCTCGTACCCAGCCCAACCCCTGTGCTAAATAATAATATTTAATTTCTTTATTAAGGAGAGCAAGCTTGGCTTCCAGGCTCTCGTGGATTCAAGAGCTCCCCATGTTGAGTCCAAACACGGCAGCAGCCAATAGAAGAAGTGGTCAGGTTGACCAAAAGCTTTCCTCAGGCTTTTTCTCAAAGATTTACTGGATTCAAAGGCATTAAGGTTAATGTCACTCCCCAGCTTCAGAGCCTGTGTGAGGATAAATGATGATTATGGTTACTAGCTAATGAAAATCAAAGCTTTCACCTGAATTTGATACGTGAAGCTTCAACCTCTGGTGAACCATATTTGTCTCTGCTGTAAACAGGCTGAAGGCTCTGGCTCAAGCCAGCGATTTTGGAAGCACAGACGGTTCAGAACAGCACCAGACACCAGAGAGCTGTGAGGAAAATTGATGGTGTGTGCTTTTCTCTCAGGTTTGCCAGCAGCATTACCTAAAGTCCTGGATGATTGACTGCTGCTCCGACAAACGGATTGGATTTTGAGGCCGCTAAGCCAGAGCAGAAGGATGCCGCCAGGACCTCGGTCTGTCTCGGAATTCAAGTCGACCGTTGTTTTGATGGTTTGCTGTTTTTCATCTCCCCACTTTTGTTTGAACACGTCATCGTGAAGATGCTCAGATGGTTTCATCATGCAGCTCGGTAGTCACGGCTCGTACTGTGCTGGGAGACCTGCGTCTGCTCCCACTCAATGATGCGTGACATCATGAGCAACAGGTGCAAGTCACTTTATCCCAATTCTTTTGATAGCGCACGGTTGGTACATAAGAAAATCTTCTGAAAAATCATTCGTATTTTGTGAAGGGTCAGGTATTTAATGGTAGCCATGATTTTTTTTTTTTACATTTTAAGAGGGACGCGGACCAATATGGTGAGAACCAAGTTTGGATTGCATTTCTTGCCAAGCTCTGCATTTAGAACCAATTGCATGCGAGTTGTGATCTATTAGAATATGAATAATGAAAAAGTAATTTCTATAGTAAGAATAGAAGTCGATCCCCAGACAGTGAAAGACGGTTGATTCAAGGTCTTTTTGTTATCTGGGTCATCTTGAAAAATTAATGTGAATTTGAAATAATGGCCTGTTAAATGTGATGTCCAAGTACTTCATGAAAAAGGTATTGGGACAACTATGCCAGAATCAATAAAAACTTCAGACACGTTTGATAACACATGGAAATGAAGTGAAAATGAAGAATGGCATGAAGAATTTCTACTGTTGCATTACATGCCCCCGCCCAAATAAAATTATATATATATATGTCTTATTATAAAAATAAATAGTATAATATATTAACGTTAGGAAAGTTGACATTTGCCTCCTATACTGACGACAAAGACAGCATTCACCGTCGCATGCTGATGCATTGGCAGCTCAACAGGTGAAAAAGCGATGGAGATTGGGGTTGTGGGATTATAAACTATGGGATTCATTCACTTGATATGCAGCAACGTGTCAATTGCTATTTGAAGCCTGTCAAGCAACCGTGTGTTTTAGTCACGTTGACTAAGGAGGAGAATGATGTATGGGCTTATAAATCGCAACTGACATCCAATGTGATTCAGTGAAGAGAGCTTCCATACATCTCCCCGTCCTGTTCCTCGCACTCCGTGACGTGTGATCCTCACCCCCAGCTTCAATGCAATACTGGAAGTAAAACCTTTATTTTTCTCTCTGCGTGCTTCGAAACAACCCCTGGAATGCTACATGGGAAGGAAAGAAAACAAATGTGTCAACATGCAGCTCCGTAGGCTGCGTTCCTTATCAGTATAGGGCGCAAAAGTCCACTTTACTGAGTAACCAAGGCTTGATCCACACTTCCGTCCACACTTGAAATGTGGAGAGATACATGCTGCAAAGTGGCTGGAGTAAAACAAAGAAGCATCTTGATGTGAAGTAGCCACAGCGCCACCAGTGGACGAGCTCTTTTTTAGAAAAATGAAGAAAATTTCAAGGTGAATTCAGTTCCAGCGAGCAGACACCCAGGAGGGCGAGGACGGAGCAACAACTGCCAGATACTTGTTTAAGAGAGTAGTAGTTCTTGAGTCTTGTTATTCTCACAAATGATAAAAAAATATATCAACTCATTAGTGTTTGGCCACGAAACGCAGCCATCAGCACTTTCACTAATGGCTCTGCTGGAAAGATGAGACGTCTCCGGCACCAAAACATTCGGCAGTCTGTGTCAACTCAATCATGGATGCCGTGTGCGCTCACGGTTCGCTCCAGTGCTGGGAACAATCTGCAAACTATCTGCTGATTGTTGCTGAGAACACAATGCCAGCGAGTACAGCAGCGCGTGTGTGTGTGTGTGTGTGAGGGAGGGGAGACACCCACAGGTGCGAATAATCTCAGCCCATCACGATCATGATTGGAGTCAGGTGTTGGCAGCCTCACCCCACTATTGGGAGGGAACACTTTCGCCCTTCCAGCCTCCAATTATCTGGAATTGTGAAGTTGTTTACCATTTTTCCTCTCACTGTCCAGTCAGGATCCCGCAGATGATCCTGTGGGTTTTACAAAGTTTATATCACAACATGTGCGTGTGAAATATCAAGGCTGAGAGAGAGCCTTTTTGACAGATAATGATCATCAGGTGACTTTCCTCAGTTCAGGCTGGTGAGAATTCTGTCCACTGAAACAAGTCGAAACTGCCTGTCTGTTGCCAGGATGGACTCCGCTTTTCACTGTCAGTGGTGGAGCTGTCATATCTTCCTGTAGATCTGGGTCTACCCTCCAGGCTAGTTAAACCATCACGCTTCGGCTGACTCCTTTCTATGTCTGCTAGGTCTATTTTATTGAGAAAAGTTGCCCGAATCTGGCTATATGCGATTGATTTTGCTTATGTCTTGGGCTATCAGCATTCTGACATCACTCCCAATGACATGGAGATGGCTACAGCACTTTTATTATCTGAGTGTTTTTTAAACCACTCATTTTTTTTTTCTTTCATTTCAGTTTTTTCTTTCATTTCAGTTCAAATAAATGTTGTTTTAATTCTCATTTTTTCTTTCTTTCCATTTGTCCTTGACAGAATAGTGCTTGTCTAACATATGTCCATGTTCTGTCCTAGTAAAGTGTAAACAATACACATCAAAATAACAATTCCATCATTATTTGATTTAATTCCCCTCAATTTGTCCGTGCTGCTTTTTCCTTCAACATATTAATGGTGTCCATCTCACCACAAAGTTTTTATTCAGCAGCTAAGGGATGCCACTTTCATATCTTTTTGTATGTTTTCCTTCGCTACCTACTTCACTCCTGAAACATTGTCACTGGCTCCCTGGGACAGTAGCTGGGATAAGTGGGTTCCCACAGTCCCCTAAGTCCCAGATGATTGAGGGGTCAAATGGGGTCATTCTGTCAGGCCGGAGAGAGTGATGAAGGTGGTGTGACAGTGTCATGAAGATGAATCAAATGAAAACACACACCAATGGGCAAATACCCGGAAGCAGGACAACTTGCGCTGCAGCTAGTCTTACAGACACACACACACACAAATGCAACTGTAGACTGACAGAAACAGGTTGTTGGCAGGATGGCAGGGGGGATGTGACTTATGACTTGCTCATCCATCTGTAATCTGTGACGCCGGGAGTTCACATCACCCACAAACTGCTACGATTCTCGCCACCCCATCTAGAGACTTGACCGATCTTTCGTGCCACTGACACGCCTCCTGAACAATGCATACACATGCGGCATGAAGTGGTCATAGATTGCCTACAAATGTATTGATGTAGAACTACGATAAATAGTTGTAAATCCAGTTCAGGGCAGTGTTTGCTTTGTGACGTCACTGGAGGTAGATCCCGTCTGTGCACTGTTAGAATGCATGTGAAAAAGCTAAGAAATGCCGAACCGTTGCATGACAGCAGGATGTTCTACGGGTGCCAGTGAGCATGGAAGCCAAAAGATGAAGAGCGAGCGAGACATCGGTGAAGCAAGTTGGAAATATGAGGGACGAGTGCAGTAGCAGGTTTATTTTGCCCTGAAAGTTTTCCTGAAATGGCTTTTGAAACTGACTGCGAAAGTCCACCTTTTTTGAACCTATACAAACGACAAGCGATGGTACCAACACTAAACGGTGGAGAGAAGCTGTCAAAACACTGGTGAGGAGGCGTCAATACTCGCTAGTAAAAGCCCCACCGTAATATTGCTTATCCTTCATGTTCAGCTTTGTCTGCTCACAATATTCAGAGATGTCACTTCGAATAAAATAAAAATAAGTCCACATGAGTTCTTGTTGACAAATCCCTGATTATTTATTGACATAGACGCTACTTCCAGTAGCACAGATATATATTATATATTTTGTATTAAAAACCTATTTCTTCTTTTTTTCTAGTTTTTTATTGGTTGATCTTGATGTCGGTGACACTTCAACTTGATATTGTACTTATAGCTTCCTGTCATGGTCCCAAGGTCCCAATTTTATTCTTGAAGATTTTTTGCTACACCATCATTTGCTTTTTAATTCCACGTTATTTTACAAAGTCATGACTGCACATTTTGGAGCATCCAAAACATTTGACTTATCACAGCCTTCTATACCACGTTACAGGCTATTGGTGTTACCAGTTTTGGACAATATGCTGACATTTGCTATGCTGACATTTGCTATGCTGACGCTAGGACTTTATACGTTGAACTAAAAACAAAAAAACACACTGAGACGTAAAAGAGTGTTTAAAAATGCTTTCAGCTAGCTGCCTGCGTTACAACACAGTTCTCTTCCAAGTATAAATAACCCACGAATTGTTGGAATGATGCCCCCATCATATTTGCTTTATGTTGAGCTGTTAGTGAAAACGTTTCAACTCACGGATAAAACGCCTCTATCAGCACCCTTCAAGTTGGCACTGTCATCTTTGTAAGACACATCCCACCTTGATGGCTATACGACGAGGTATCTGAACAGTTTTTATGGTTTGAACAAGTTCAGTGTCCCTACGTTCACGCAGACCCACCCGTTGTCATGGAAGTCAATGGGATCTTAAATTGCAAGCGCTTAATAATTTCTATGAAGTATGTGGAACTAAAAAACATATTATAAATCTTTATTAAACCGGTAAAATCTTTTATTGCCATTATGGGCTACGTTTCTGAATATATAACGTGAAAAGTGAGTGAAGTTCGGTATCATAATAATGTTGAGTCTATAAACGTGTGCGGCACCATATCAGACTTTGGCAAGACAAGCTGTCATAACTCAAGCCATTAATGACTGTGGTGCTCTTATATGACGTGTGAGAATAACTGGAACTTTCTCCTCGCGAAGACACATAAACACTCTTGAGTTTTAATTTGTTAGACGCAGGGGCTGCTGGCTATTTACACAACGCACACACTCTCATTCACGGTGACACACAGATGGCCCCGGCCCTGACCACAAATGTGGAGTGACCTCTGCTCCCTGCGGTGCGGCTCAGACTCAGACTGCCAGTAAAAGCCGGTGATGCTTCATGGCTCAACAATTCGCTGCGTAAATGGAAAGTGTTTGGAGTGTGACCTCAAACACTCGCTGACTTTTTTTCCTTCCATTATAGTTTTTAAAAATTCCATCCTTGCTGTTCAGGGTTTTAATTGATCTGCTGCCTCACTTTGCCTTTGATCTGTGGTGCTGGATCTCAATAATAGATGAAGAAGATGAAGAGGTTTGTTTTTCTCCTGTATTCTATGGCACTAATATGATGAAAATGTACAATAACATATGTAAATAATAATATGTAAAAGATTTATAGCGATCATTTACTCGACTTTTCAGGTGGATTGTATATATTCTTCTTATATTAAATGGACTTCTTATTCTTGTCCAGTGAGTCCCGCACCACTCGCCCTGTGTAGCATGAAAAGCGTGAATGTCCATATATGCAGTTCTGTCTTGAATTTATATATTATGTTTATTTTGAATCAACAGCGTGTCTCAACATGGAAGTCGAATGGCTTCATTCTCACAACAAATAAATCAACTAAAAGAATCTACTTAAGAGATTTAGCTTCATTTATGACCAACCCAATGAAAGTAGTAAATCTGTGGCCATACATAGACTTTTCAACATATATTTCCCTGCTGCTTTTCATCCTTCTTGCCCTAATCTCGGAGGAAATGTGCTCCACTGCAGTCTGAGGGATCAGGAGCAAAGTGAGGACACAGAGTCCGACCTCAGCTAAAAAATATGAGCAGCATGAAGAAAAGTGCGTCTCCGTAACGTGTGGTTCAGTGGGTTTATGGAGTAACGGATACGCTGGAACCGGAGCCAAATTTGGTTTAGCCAAAAAGGTTTTAATGGTATTAGAGACATTACTTCATGGGGAAGTGGCTTCTATCTCGACCGGTCTCGAAGATCAGAACTTTTACCAATTACATCTCTGCTGGTCCAGATGTGGTCAGCTGCCACAGTGGCGCAGTAAGAGGAGCTGCGTGCAGGACACACTATCCATCCTGCAAACTCTGAGAGAGGAGAGCAATCACTCACGCAGTCCTTTCCTGGAGAAAGTATTGGCTCGTATTGTTGAAATATGCTGCTGAAATGTGATATTGTGTCCAAGAACGCTAGAAGAGGTGTGATAGCTGATACGAAACCCAAAATGAAATCTACTTTAAGAGCGTGAATTGCTTTAAGTGACAGAGTGTCGTAATATCAGACTCTGAGTCGTTGTGTGAGTGAAATCTATTTTAGTGACTTTTGCAGTGAAAGAATTCTAGGGCCAAACGCGCAGCCTAAACTTGGTCAATCTCAGATAGAGTTGTTACTAGTTCAAGACACATGGATCTTCAATATGTACCAGATATAAAACAAACAAACCTCTATAGAAGAGCTCCTGACGTCACACAACATGTAGTCAGATCAATAAAACAGGAATCACGCTGAAATCGAATTTGAATTCTGGCATAATAAACATCAATCAATAAACATGACTTTTAAGAAGTGATTTAAACATGATCTGAGAATTCCTGCCATAGCACAGGAGGCAGCTGATAAAAATAAACCTCAGATTTAAAAGTGTAAGATAATTGATAGATACACATACATTTCTTATTTCTGGTGTCCGACATTACACTAAAATCTTAAATGAAGCATAACCATGTCTTTTCCGTCAATAATAGACAGGAAATCTTAAAATGAGATAATAATATAACATGTTAAAATATGATATTTTACATCTCCGTGGGTCTCATCCAAATACATCTTGTTTTAGGTTTCATTAACAAACTAAAGTTGCTTAATTCAAGTGTTTATTATTGCTCTTATTTCAAGCATGTTGAGCAACAGCCATATCACAACTCAAGAAACAGTAGTTTATTTCACCTATTTTGTGGGTGTAAAAAGTATGAATCTCAGCAAAACAATCTTGAAACCCCATATTTTCTGGTACTTTATGCTTAAATTTATTATATTATTCTCATTTTTGGCATCTCAAAAGTTAACTTAAACTTACTCAACTTTAAGTTACTTAAATCCTTTTTTTTGCCTATTTCACAATACAATCTTAATTCAAGAAATCTTGTCAAGTGAAATTATCTTGCTGCAAGTACATATTTACGCAGTGTGTGTGAGTGTGCGTGTTGGTATCTTGTTTTAAAATGTCAATTTTTTGCTGAGGAAAGACTTTACATCCCAGTTGTATAAAGAGTCCCACCACTGAACTTGTCACTGCAAGTAATGGCTGGCAGCTTAAACAGTTCACTTGGCCAGCTGAGTAGTGTCGTCCTAACTAGCAGTTTATGGTCATCGCTTCCTTGAGCTACAGTGTTGTAAAAGCAATGAAAACACTTTGATCGCATTAACATTTTATCATGCAAAATTCCATTCCATAAAGGTCTAAAATTCAATTTGTGACTGTGTTGTTGACTGTTCCACAGAGCTTATTCACCACTCCCTCATATTGCCTTAACCTGTTTGCTTACAGTGAGCATCAAACAAGCCCCAATTGATTGTTGCAGTGAAAGTGAGGTAAATGAACCTCAAAATATTGTACTGTAAAACAGGACAAGCTGAATAATGAAGATGCCTTTTGAGTTCAGTCAACTATTCAACACACTCACAGTACATATGCTTGATATTCAGATGAAAACGTTCCAGTCTGGTGTGTTTGGTTGGTTGGTTCTCAATGTCAGAAAGAGAATGGCTTTTTAGACTGGACAGGACCAATGCAGTCATGGAGGTGAGGGTGAACTTCCCTCTCAAGGGCGCCAGAAAAAGAGCTTTAAATTGGGTGTCACAACGCACTGAGGAGCTGGAAATAAGTTGAGGTCCCCCAGTCCCTTGTGGGTGGGTCCTTGCTTTATATTTTACAGACATTGTCCCTTTAAAAGAAGAAAAACCCTGCGTCTGGAAAGCCCATTAGATGTGCATATAAAATTTCCCCTGTGATTAATAGTTGATGAGGCCGGGCTGGTGGAGGGGTGCTACCAACATGTGGCCGGTCCGGGCTCCTCCTCTAAAATCTCAAGTTTCACTCCATAAACTTTCCCACCTTTAAAAAAGAGGAGGGCTCATCTGTCAAAGAATGCCTCAGAAGAGTTGTGAAAACAGGCAGCTCCAGGAGGGAGTCGTGCAGTTGTGGATCCTCAGCCACCAGTCCAGGTCGCTGCTGTAGAGAGTTGGGACTTAGCTGTCACAGGGAGCCGTCTTTTCTCACACCTTCTCCAGCCAGTCCTCCTCAGGAAGGAAAGATGATTTGCTAAAAAAACAAAAAAGTGACATTTGTTGCAGTGAGATTTTTTTTTTCCTGATAGACGACTGAAGCATCACCATGGATCAGCCAGCCAGCAGTTGCATGCGGAGCACGCATCCAAGCAACCCAATCTGGGGCTGCATGAGGAACCCTCACTCAGGGGTTCCTGGAGCCAACCTGCAGTCCCCCTACCAACAAGCCCCCTTCTCCTTGCACCAGAAACCAGAGTTTTTAGCCTACACAGATTTCTCCAGCTCCTGTTTGGTGCCACATGCCGCATTCCCGCGCGATGACAGACTCTACCAAGACACCCAAGGTGGCTATCAAAGACCCGACTGGCAGTTCAACCCATGCGAGAATCGTGTGAGGGCGCCAGAGCCCTGCCCGCCCGTCATCTCGCCCGCCGGCACCGATGCAGGAGTGAGCATCGGGTCCGAGCTGGACACTTCTGGAGGCGATCGACCCAGCGGATGCCTGGAAGGAGAATATTCGCCGCAAAGCGTGGCGTCATCGGTGGACTCGGACAAGAAGAGCTCCAACAAGAGGAAGAGAGACGTGACAGGTGAGTCACAAGGATGGAAAACGTGGTGAATCACAGGAGGCTCACAAAAAAGGAAAAGCATAGAGTGATAAAACGCACATTTGGGAGTCATAAAACAACTTCCTGCCCTGCTGGTGTGACTGATGGAGGAGATGTTGCGAATAATCACAAAGAGGCGGAAGTCATTATTTGATCCATTAAGATACTGCTGTTTACCTTTTTTTTTTAACATAACAGCGGTGAAGAAATGGGACAGCCAGCCAAACTAAATAATAAATGTTTGAGGATAACAATGCAAATATAAATAAAAAACAAATTCAACAGCAGACTATAAAACACATTATGATAGACAAACATGCAGAATATTTTGTCTAAGTGCATTATATTAAATTGCCACTCTCTTTTATCTATCTTTTAATCTATATAAGTAAAACAGCAATGCAATTATTTAATGTTTATTCAAACCCTTGTGGACAGAGAGCGCGATAATGGCTTTCAAATGTTGGTCCTTAAATTCTGAGAACGGTTACACCAACAAGGTGGTGGTTTAATATTTAGCAGTGCAGAAAAATGACATGATCTTCATCAGATTAAGGTATGTATGTTGAAAAGATCTGAAACAGAAGAAAACGGATGTAGTCGTTTTTCATAATCTCAATTCTATAATGGGATGACTCTAAAGCATTTTTCTGATGTTTTATAATCACAGTAAAGATGCCCATTGAAGTATTTGATGAAAAGTTCTCATTCCAATTGTAAGTGTCAAATTGAAAATGAGATGAAACTTTTCTACTCAATAATGAAATCTCCACTACTCCAGTAAAGTTGAATATTGTAAAGGGAACAAACCAAACTTATATGATCTGAAGTGTAATTTGAAATATGACTCACACAGGTCTTCAGTACTAATTGTCCAACGCGTGGCTAACTTTGTTCGAACTGTATTTAAATCACTGCGCATCTGTCATAACCCACTGACTTTCTTTTCAGCATCAAAACCAATGTCCCCATCAGAGGATTCAAATAGAAATACTGCAACTACTACTGCATCCATTCAAGGGTTGCCATTACACCAGTTCTATTTTCAAATAGATCTTGACTAATGGGAGTATACACACAATACAATAACTTATAATCACATTAAAGATATTGTTAATTGTAGAATATAGAATATAGAAGAATATGAAATTATCACTTTATTTATTTACATCTTCCTATATATTATAGTTAAAGAGCAATACATTCTATATTGATCTATTTTATCATGAATGTATGTAATGCCAGAATATAATAGAAGGTTGGTAGAACAGAAATCCTAAAAGTAATTTTGAATGAAAAGCAATTTTCAATCTTTCTTTGTCCTTTGCGTTTCATCGCAACCATCAGTTGCTATAACTGCAGCACATAGCAATAAAAGGAGTTGGTGCACAGTTCGGCAACTCAGTTGAGTAGAACTGACCTCCTGTCAGAAATGTGAACTTGTTTATTCATTTAATTGTTATATGGAATGTGGCACTCGATGTGTGAAAGCATCTCAGGTGCAACTGAAAGGTATCTGATGTTCCTACACCAGAGCAGCAAGGCTCATAGAGGGAAGGGACAATGGTTGCCCTGACTCATCGCTGATGCAAGGTATCCATACATGCCCTTGTGCCCTCACCAAACCTACCCAAACAACTGACTAAGTTGACCCGCCAACCGTAGCACACTAGCAAGTCTAGCGTCCTTTCCACGCTACGGAAAGATGTAACAAATGATTTCCTAGCAACTGCTTGTGGAACTCTGAAGAAATAGCAGGTAAAAAGAATGTATAAATATCAAATACACAAATGTGGCATGAGAATTAGAAATCCGCATCAGGTTTGTGTTGTTCTTTACGTGAAGTACTCACCTCATTTTTTTCCTCCACTTACATAAAATATGAATACCATGACACATTTGACTTGAATATTCTGATATAAAGGGTGCGCCACTTACAACTCACTGAGAAATCCTTTAGACAAAAATTCAAATACAAAATGTACAAGTCATAAACGTAAAAATAATTAAATTGATGAGAATACTCGACCGCAATCTTTCATTTAAGCGTAAGGTCTTGAAGGCACTTTTTGAACTTTCGACCAAAAACACACATTATTGAGTGGAACTTAGCACCACGTACAACTCTAGTTGAGGCAATGGCACACCCTCCACCAGTCCTCCATCCCCCTCTGCTTACCTTATTGTAACCTCCACTCACTACAGTGAAAACATGCCAGACCACGTCTGGTAAAATCACTTGCCTGCTTTCTTTTTTTTTTTTTTTTTTTCAAACATTCTTATCCATTGACATTTTCCTGTCGTTAAGCCGTAACACAATCTCCCGCTGAGTGTGTGCAGCATGTCTGACCGCTACATCACAGCGCAGAAAAACACTCTCCAGTACCGAGGAACTGGTGGAGCCGCATATATTAGGAAAATGTCCCGGAGGCAGAGCCACGGTGCTGGTCAGAGTGTGTCAGCGTGGAGTTTTTCACAGTGCTAAATGTGTGACACGGGTTCAATTGAAATGAAATTGACTGAAAATCCAGTATGATCATTTCACATAACACAACTGAAGTTCTATGTTTCAGTTTATTTAATGATTTAGCACCCTCTTTTTCAAGTGTGTTTTTAATTTTTGTTAAATTATATATCTTTATTTGTTTAATCTTAAAGCTGAAGCAACCTTTTAAAATAAAAAATAAAAAAAAGAAATCACATTACAATAGCAGGAATTCCTTATGACTATATTCTACATGCCATATATCATTTTATCTTGACAACTTTCTGCTTTAGTTTCCATCATTTTGAATCCTTTCACCGCCCAATCTATTCGTGACGTCAGCATGAACCGCGCGCAGCTAAAAGCGACAAAAAACATCGGACTTGTTTTTACATCTCTGATTGCAGCTCCCCCTGGTCCACTGTTTGTGGTTTGCAATAAAGCCGTAATGGATTGATCGCTGCTTATAAAAGCAAATTGGGCAGGTTAAACCAACTGCTACCAATAAAGAAAAAACTCAAGCAGCGTATAATGTTGGCTCCCGCTCGCGCGCACAAATGATACAATTAATCAAAGGTGCAGTTTTCGCCTTCAGGTCTTTACTTGAGCGCGATCTCTGATTTGCTTTAAGTTGCTCTTGATGAAGACAAACAGCTTGTTCGCGGAAAAGCACCAAATGCTGGAACCCCGCTGGGCGCAGGGGCCCCTCCCTACTATTTCACGACATCTGGCTGCACGGGATATTTATTGGGGGGTCTGTTTAGTAGGAGCCAGAATTTGCCAGGGCCAGGTGTTCAGTCCAAAAAAACTAACTAGGCGAGCCGACGCAGTCAAAGTGTCACGAATGACACCTGAACAACAATAAGTGGAACATGTGGGAGCCAAAGTTTTTGGGGTCCAGACACTCATCAGGTTCAGGCCACAGTTTTGCAACACAGAGCGGCGCCTGACTTTGACGAATATAAACCCATTTCCTCAGATTACATCAGATGCTCCAGTTTCAAACAAGCATGATTGATTAAAAAAAAAAAGTATATTTTGTTTTGCAAAATTAGCTTTTAATTGGTCAGTTTCTGTGAAATCCCTGAGGCAGTAAAGTTGATATATTTCTATTCCGCCAACTGATTAGGAGTTGACAAAACGTACATGTGTGGATTGAACGGCTAAGTAACAAATGAAAGGAAACATGACAATAAACAGTTTTTCTGTTCTGGCCTGGGGATGTTTGTTTTTGGAGCGAGTTTGGCTGTCGGTTTATCAGGAAAATTCCACTTTTTAAACAGCAGTAGAAAAGTGCGGTTCCTTCTTTCAAACTGACTTTTGATTTACACTTCATGTGCAAAGGACATGTAAAGTGTTTTCAGGAGAATATAAAGTATAAAACATGAGTGCAAAATATTAAAGTTTTCTTGTCGTTGTGAAAAGTGGAGCGTATTAGTATTATGTAAATAGTACATTCCTAAAAAGACATGGCAGTAACTACTGCATCTGCCCTCAGTGAAGATCAAAATGCAGATAAGGTTATTAGAGATTAATTTTGGTTTGAAAATATCAACTCGTTTTAAGCATATTGTTTAAGCATGTTGAAGCTTTTGGTTTTTTCTCAATCTCAGACAATCTAAATGTCAAATATTATCTGATATTTTCCTCCTGCTAAATCAAGATTCATGATTCATCTGTGCTTCTTATATCCCCTGCCACTTTGCTATATCAACCATCGACATCCCTCAACCCACCCTCACTCTCATTCCATTTGCAGCACCAATCTGCCCAAACTGCTTTGAGAAGGGGTTTATGGGGTCAAATCCCAATCCATTGGAATTTGACCAATCAACAACAAAAGAAGTGCTCTATTTTTGTCTTCATTTATTGACCCATATATGGATGTGACTGTCTCAATATCCACGATCTCATCCATGATCCAGTTGGTCAGCTGCCACACATCTAAATCGGAGGCTATGAAGTACTTTCTGCTTACTTAGTATTGATGAAACATGTTAACTTGAAACACAACTTTTCATACAATACCATAAAAAAATGTGATCAGGATTCTATGTATCCAAATATATAAGAAATTGAATCATTATTAAGAGTCTAAAAAATGGTCTTTCAGTATGTTCCCATACTGAACAGGGAAGTTCTTTTGTTGTGTTCTAGTATATTTGATATTTTGTCGTACGACACGTGACCAGAGGGGAAGCAGAGATGGCAATGGCCTTTTGTCTCTAATTCTCTTTCACCATCACCCTCCACCAACTGGTGAAGGTGTGAGACCCCTGAGCAGATATCACGATGATCGCAGCAGTAATATTGACAGACACACAAGATGAAAAGCATAACAGCAAATAATGAAAGTGAAATGATGGTAAATTGTCGTCCAAGGCACAAGAGGACAGATTGACGTTGGCATCATTCATGAAGACATCTTAAATATCTTTTTCCTGATGTGGGCAGGTATTTGCTGTCATGTGGAGATGAGTTAATGCCAGTCCTCTCCTCTGGGAAATCATCCCGCCCGCGCTCCGACATGGACACATCCGCACCTTTGTTCTTTTGTCAGCGTCTTTAACGATGTTCCGCCGCATTCCTGGGCTAACACGCTCCCTCTGTGGCTGATTTGGTGGCCCGCTGACACACACACACACTCACACGCACCACAATATCAAACACCCACTTGTCTAATTTGTCATTCCGATGGAAGTCAGCGGGTTAAATACGCCGCCAAACACACGTGTTACAGGAGAGTACAGGTGTCTCATAAGCCAGAGTCACGGTGGTCTTCTTTTAAAGTGGTGGTGGTTTTCAGTGTTTATGATAGCAGCAGCCTCCCACTAAAGTGTCTCTGGACTTGTGGTTTAGTTGGATGGAAAGGATCTCAAGGTCTGTTTAACAATCCAGTAGTGCGCTCACAAAACCAGTCTTTTGAGTGAGATTCATCAAAATAATCAGAATGACAACAACCCCTCCCCACAAACCCACTCAGTCAAACCTCTCTCTCCTTCCCTGTAGATGTGCAAGATTCCAGCTTCAAGGTGGACTCCAGCTGCAAGGCTCGGAAAGAGAGAACGGCTTTCACTAAAGAGCAGCTAAGAGAGCTGGAAGCAGAGTTCACTCACCACAACTACCTGACCCGACTCCGTCGCTATGAGATTGCAGTCAACCTGGACCTCACAGAGAGACAGGTGAGCCATCGGGAGACCCAAGAGGTGTCACGACCTGACACTGCTCAGTTACTGTGGCATTCTGATCGATGCACCTGAAGGAGAAAAGCCAAGCGTTCACAACAACTCTCCGTCACTTGTCGTGTTATCCGTCATCCAATAGTCGAGTGACTCTCAACTCGTGGTCGTGAAAATGGGTCGCAAAGCCACTTCACTGGTGCAAAAATATTTTATTTTAAGACATTCGTCCGTAATATCACACTATATCGGGCGTCCAGTTACATTTTTTTGGTTTGGCTTTGGGACCCTTCTATTTGAGATCCACTGCACTAAACAACTAAGTGGATCCACCACAAAGGGCAATAATAAACCTTCAACAGTATGTCTAATTTTTATAGAATGAACAATTTCTATCGGTTGTGTTTTTCTGGCCTGCCCTCCTGATGCAGGTACTTGGTCCAGGGATTGTAACTGTTGCTTTCATAATAACAGGAAAAGTCATTTTCACACTTTGAGTCTGAGATTCACCCAGTGTTATTGGTAATTGTCAAATATTTTGTTTTTATTCAATCTTTAAAGGCCAATAAGGACAATTTAAACATTTCATATTGTATTTATTTTTTTTAGTATAGACAGAAATATTTCTACGCATATGAATTTACTCTGTGCAGACAGAATAATTCTCTTGTATAAACAAAACAAATTCAAATGGTTTCATGCATGACCTAACAAGCAAATACTGAAGACCTATTTATTAAATAAATAATAAACACACACTTTGACCATTCCATGATGTGACCCACATGTCCAAGAATCTGACACAAATACTACCAATAAATGACTAAAACTAATATTCCATCACAGAAACCGCAGTATAACTCTTTCCACATCATAATGAAGGATAAACAACCAGCAGATTTTTTTTTTTTTCCGGCACATATTTTGTCCTGTGGTTGTGGAAGAATGTGAGCGTGTGGGCGTCAGATCCAGACTTGATGAAACGGGGCTAACATGTGTAGATGCTGCTGGATAGAACCCCAGTCTACCCGCCAGTCAGTGTCCCAGGTCTCAATAATGAGGCCACGCTGACCACACGTACACCCGTCTGCTTCTTCCATCTACTTTCTCACCGTGTTCCAGCTACAAGCCCAGCCTGGACCGCGCCAGATTTGAGTTTGTTTTCCGTGTTTTATCATCCATGAATCAGAAGTATTCAATCAAAAGAACCTGAAGGGAAGGAGATCAAAATTTTGGGGTGCTTTCACTCCTCTTGGTTCACTTTTCATGATCCTCAGAGTTACATTTCTCCATATGTGATAAAATCTGAAATTGAAAGTAAGACACATACAGTACAGTACTGGCCCCCCACATCATTTTACGTGGCCCGCAACTGCTCAAAATGCATTTGAAACCAATTCAAATGTTTAACTACACACAAAAAAAAACTAGATCATAAACACAGCATGTTGATATGGTGGCCAAATGGCTGAGTGTCCAAGAGGGAGATTAAAAAGGTGAAGAAGTCATCTGGAAAAACTTCCGCCCTTCATGATGCAGGTGAAATGATGAGAAAATTCAATGGGCTGAAAGATGCGAAGAAAAGTACTACAAGAAGAAAACCAGACCAAGTTTTGAATTGGACAAAAAGAAGAAGAAAATATTTAATTTAGATAAAAATAAATACAATAAAAGTGTGAATGTCTTAGTAGCAATTTGCCAACTTACCACATTTGCTCTTTTCTGGCACAGTTGTTTGGTAAATAGTTGTGAATGCAATTCAAAAGAAAACAGACAAAAGACAAAATAGTAAATGGTGCTTACTTCTCTGCCGTAGACCAGTAAAGAACGTCATGTAGTGGTATGTATCCATTTCAGTAGATTCATTTTTTAGCAAACATTATCACAGTTGTCTTTATAATAAAATATATATTTTTTAAAAATGGCCAAATGAGATGGGAACATTTATTTTAATAATTATTATTATTTTATTTTAAACTCTTAAACTATTTTAAACTGAAAGAGGTGAAGAACATCCAGTCCGTCACTTGGCCCTTCCATGGAGGGAAACCTGACAACCTAACTGGAATCAATACATCAACATATGGCGAAGACACAAACTCAGTAGAAAATTTTAATTCATATGAAATATGATTTAATATGCAGATTTCAGGCATTACTTCAATCTATCTAAAACTATGTTCAACTATGTTATATTGCAACTGCATCTCAGACGAACAGTGTGATAAACAGATTTTTATGTAAACTTGGACACATTGTAAACGTTCACACAAACCCCATGCACGGTATTTAAAGGAAAAGAACTCCACACTCTGGTGTTCACTTTCCACTAAAAATGATTGACACCTACCGACTGAAAGTGTTGAATCAGCAGTCTTTCCAGTGCATCTTTCAAGTTTGCGGCTTAATTTGCAGGATTTTTTACATCACAACTTGAGTGATAAAACCAACTTTCCCTTCTTGGTTATTTTTCCAAACTTTTTCCCTCTAATTTTCTCTCTGTCAGGAAGTTTGTGCTGCTATTCTTGGCTTAGGACCTAAAGCATGATATCATCCCAGCATAATAATACAGATGAACGCAGCCAGTAAACCTGCGTCCTGTGTAGTTCTGGTGTCTTGACCTTCAACTTCTTTGGACTGACAATATGGTTCCTGCTGCTCGTATTCGGAAGCCAAGCGTCTTTCTGTTGAAAGACTCTTCGACAGCCGGGGCAAACCCTGTCTATAGAGACAGTTAAAGATGATTATTTTTCTGCTGACAAGTTACAATATCCAGCCTAAAATCTGGGCTTTTAGGATTCTTTTTTTTTGTTCTCTTAGTGACTGTTTCCATTCAGTATCAGGCTTTTTAACTCGCAACGTCAGAAGTACTATAGCATTGAAAAATAACTGTACACTGGTCATTTAACCTTGATGTGGTGATAATTTAAAGTGTGACGCACAGTGGCTGTCAATATACTGCATGTATGGATTTTAAGAGCATCAATAATTCATTTTTGGTTCAATATTTCACACATTCATTGTGGCTTATGTGTCTCCTATTGTGGCAACAGGTGAAAGTCTGGTTCCAGAACAGAAGGATGAAGTGGAAGCGAGTTAAAGGCGGACAGTCCGCTTCACCCAACGACCTGGAGAACGACGACATTGACTCGGCGGCTTCACCAAGCTCGGAATAACTAAGACAAAGACGGGGAGAGTCTGAGAGAGCCGGCCGCTTGGGTCCAACCTGTGCATCCTGGGGAAGAGACATTTTCAGACACCCCCGGTTCTGTTGTTCTATTGTACATAGGTGTTCCTATATTGACATCATCTTCTTGATAAGCCATTCAGTTCCAGAGGCCACACGGTGATGAAGTGTCAAAAGTACGGTCATTGCAGATCAGTGACAAAGTCAGAACAGAAGCTGGACAGCTCCTGATGACAGATAACTCCAGGATGTGATTGTATTTGAGTGCGCCGCCTTGCAATACTCCAATATTGCAGTCATGGCCTCTGGCGCTAGACTACAACCACCTGGGAAAACTCTACCTGCTCGACCATTGCCAAGCCAGAAGTGCCTCTGAATTTCAATGTGTCATATTGTTGTTGTTTTTTCCTGCTATGCATTTTCTACTCTATACATTTTGGATGTTACAGATAAATGATGTCAGTCATTTTTTTTAATAAACCAACAACTGAGGAAAAAAAATCTTCATCAATTTGAACCGCCTCAATCTTGTTTATCTTGAGATGATTTAAATCGATATACATACTGGCGTACTTGATATCAGTTTCTATTTTTCAAGGAAGTTTATATGACGATTGATTGGATGACCTTTCTTATTGATAATATTTGTGTATATATATATATATATATATATATATATATATATATATATATATATAGAGAGAGAGAGAGAGAGAGAGAGAGAGAGAGAGAGAGAGAGAGATGAGAAACATTGATGTCATATTAGTTATGTAGCATTAGCATTAGTTATATAGCAATATGGCGTTAGTTTAATATTCCTTTAATATTGATAATATACTGTGAGTCCAGGTGAAAATAGATTTAAAAATATATGTTTTATAATGAATTTAACACAACCCAATACATTTTGATGTTTGACACCAGTATGATCAAATATAGTAGAAAGTAATTCATGTTAGGAACATGTCAAATAAAACATCAAAAATAGAAACATCATGGATGACTGGACTTTTCTGCATAAACTACACATCCGAGTTTGTTTTTTTCTTCAATGAAATTTTGTCAACGACAGACTAAACTACTTGCTTTGTAAAAACAACAAAAACGTCATCTATTTGTACAAAGACTTTTTTTCATAAAAATAAACATCTGAGTCAAATAACTGAGATGAACAATAACACTTTCAGATGCAGGTGTCTCCTGACCAGCAGTTTTAGTCAGCTGGCCCTGATTAGTAGAAAAAAAAAAATACATATTTTTACAATGATTCTTTCCATTGCTACAAGCTAAATGTTTAGTTCATCGTTTTTTTTATATTTATGCAAAATAAGGATACAGTTGTATCAGCTGTGGATCTGTTTTGTAAACTTTGACACACATTTAAACATTCATTCATTCAAACAAAATATAAATGATGGCTTGCCTCTCAATGAAATAAAATGAACCACATCAATTTTGATCCCGGCATTTGGAACTGCAACGCTCCACAGTGCAGCTCACTGCACGACATTGGGAAGGAGAAGGAACAGGGGAAGCAAACTTTGTACCAAACTGCTTTTTGTTCTTTAGAGTGATTCATTTTGACTTCGTTTAAACCCTATTTTTTTTCATATCAGTCAAAAAAAATAATAATTCACTCAAAACAATTCAGTCCGAACCATTTTTCTCAGAAAGAAAATGACCCCTCTCTACTGTTGGTCACTGTACACTGTAGAGAAATAGTCTAATTCCAAGGATGTGCTGAAAAACAAAGGTAAGTGTTTGACCAAAACTCATACGCTGACCCAGAAAGAGGGGACAGAGGCAGCATAATGACAAAATGTAAGAACCATATGAAGTTAAGGGGAGACTATACTGTTGGCACGCATCAAAGGGTGGTGGCATCTTCTAAACTCCACAGGCATCCAGGTGACTACAGGCACCTGTGGGCTGCAGAAATGTGTCCAACCATCCTGATTGATATGCCAGAGAGTACTGCAAAGCAGCGACAGGAAACACAGGAAAATAAAAGCGTAAAAATGAATCAGGTCAGCATCATTTTCAGGGGAATGACTTCTCTGGTGTACACATTCATTCATTTTTTAAATGTATTTATTTTTTTACTTGCATAAATTGCACTTGCAATAGGTGTGAGACACCAAGAGTATTTGATATACCTGACCCAAATACAGATGCGGAGCTTTTCGTTTGCACAGAGACCATCATACTGTACATTTTGACTCTGGAATCTTGAGTGTATTTTTGTTTAGAGCCAAGTACTAACACGCTATCATTGGATGGGTGAGTCAGGAGCACCCCATCATAACTAGCATTCAAAGGTGATTCATGTCAGGGGAGAAGCTCTGCACCACACCTCTTCCAATTGCAGTGTAATCCTCTTCATTAGAGCCTCACACTGTCCCAGATGTCGAGCCAGAACAACCTCTCTTCAGAGGATTGTTTTTTTTAGCACCGACACAGATCACCCTCAGTGAGCAGACAAGGAAGAATAGCACGTAAAGGTAAAGGTATTAGGAGAAATGAACTTGACTTTGACATTCATGGTCGTAAGTTGTGTGTGTACAGTTTGTTGGATGTGTTCATGTCTGTTTTCACTTCACAAGCCTATCGTATGGCCGCACAATCCTGCCCTTGCATGTAGGGCTCATCTGAACCCTGCGTACCCCGATATGTCGTAAGGCAGTTCAGCGCAGAGCGATCCATTCCAAATCTTTTCCTGTTGTGCCATGATTATCTTCATTAGAACCTCACACGCAGATCGAAAACCCCTGAGGTCAAACCTGAACAACCTCTCATCAACGCCCACCAAAAGTTCTGGTTTTGGCCCGACATCACTCTGATTGGTCCTAAGTGACTTGACAAGCACTGACAGCAGCATAAGTGCATGTGATTGTGTGAGTGAAACGGGTATTATTGTTGAGGTTCGGGTGAGCTGGTCGGGCCAGCGGTGGTTAAGGTTTACGTAAGCCTCAGGAAATGAATGCAAGTCAACTGCAATTGGCTATGAAGTGATGGAAACACTCAAGAGTCCACACCATCCCTGTCAGTCCAGTTCGCCTCACAAAGGGCCATTAACCTAACAGGGTGGGGTCCGACTCGAAAAGCATTTGGCCCCTCTATGATATTTTCTACGGAAGCATCTGGATGGGGCCAATTTGATCTCAACCTGAGTGGAACCGAGACAAACCCACGCACGGGGGCCCACAGGACCACAGAGGGGGGGAGTGAAAATCTCGCCGGCTGACCACTTGCGTATGATGGAAAAGGGAAATAATAGGTGGGTATGGGTGAAAAGACGGCTTCTCAAGTACAGGATGTTGTTGTAGCAGGTAGCCAGTCATCCAATTTCCTGCTTCCCAAAGAAAACAAGAGCGTGAGCGCAGGAGTCCCCAGACTTACAATGGTGGGCCTATGCTCCAACTCCGGCCAGCCAAACAAAGCCTTCAGAGGTTACTGCCCTTTCTGCTGCTCTGCTGGGACTGGAGTTGGCGGGAGGGTGGGATGGTTGTTCCAAGCTCGCACTCAAACACGTACTGCTGGGGTCAAGTGTTACTGTACGTCTGACCTCTGCGGGCCCCCGCTGCAGCTGCTGGAGGGGGAGTGAAGTCGACCCTGTGGCTGGCTCCCCTCTGCTCAGCCTATATTAGGCCCTATTATTGTATTAGCAGTAATGGTAGTCTAAATAAACCATGTCCAATTGCAATGATAGTATTAATAGCTGCAGTGTAAACTAATGAAGGTGGAATGTTGATCTAGCGACATGGAGGTTCATGCAGGTGGCCAAATGAATGGATTAGATTTAATTAGGTCATGTTGTAATTATTGGATGTACTAAAACACACAGAGAAAATCTGAGCCCACATGCTTTCGGTTTCACCCCCACTCCAAGTTCAGGACATGTGGTCCTTGGAACCACCCTCTGTCTTTACATCACAGATGACAGTCGCAGCAAATGTAAAGCCGTAATCGTCAACGAAATAAAGATGGATACGGAAATATGCCCTTCTGCTCTGATGGTAAAAGCAGATTTGACTCCAAAAAAAATTCTTGAGACGAAGCCTTTTTATAACACAAGCGTCTGTGTGGGCAGCAGGATGAGAAAACATTCGTCAAGGTTTCAGACAGCCATGGACTTCATTCGTCATTTTCAACAGGAGTCTTTTACTGCAGACTTCAAACACATTCAACAGAAGAGATTTTATGTTCTCTGAAATGCTTGTGCGCATAAGTTTGTGTATATTCATTGCAGATTGATTTAATTCAAAACTGGAAAAATGCCGCTTGCATTTGTAAAAAAAAAAAAAAAAAAAAACTATCGTGGAAGAGATCTTGATGGATGGCCAGAGGTGTGAGGGTCAGAACTACAAGAGGCAACAGTAGAAATTAAAGCATGCCCTCCTCCTCCTTGGCTCCTGCTCCCTGCTCCATCTGCACACTGTTATTGTTACCTAGCGAGTCGCCAACTTCAAAGACTCCTTGTGTGAGTCTGACAGCCTGATTTGGAAGGACACTGCTGTGAAAATGCGAAATAGGGAAAGTTAAGATAACATCATTGAGATAATGCAGGTGGCCTGTTCGCGAAACAGTGTGTGTGTCTTGGCTCTTTTCAGCTCTCAAAAATTGAGGTCGAGGGTGTGTGCCATTTCTCAGTGTCAGAAATGCCCAGATGTGCCTTTGCCTGCCCATTTATAACCTCTGATTGGGTCACAGGGTGAGCCAATCTTGAGGAACACAAAGAAGGTAAATGACTCACTCAAAATACAGGGACAGTTGGTTGACCTTGCTACCTGACACCGCAAGTTTTCAAGGAAACGATGTACAAATAAAAGATTTTTTTTAAATAGCTCTGCTCTACAGACATGGATATTCTGTTCTAGCATTCATTTTTATGCCTTAAACCTTGGGTTGTGGGTGTCGCAGTCAAGAAACCACCACCAGTTCTCTTGGGAGTACAGAGACATTCTCAGTAGAACGTGAGGATGTTTGTTTGAGGCTGCCGCTGTGGAAACAATTTCTCATGTGAGCAACACATAATGTTTTTTATTGGTGTTCTAATCCTATGTAACATTATTGTTCTCTCGTGCTTCAGCAACATAGAAAGGACTCTGACCAGGGAAGTAGACTGTCCCGCTGTTTTGATCAAGAATACATTTTATATATATTTGGATGTGATTTTTCCTTTGTTATTATTCATATTCAGTCATCAAGTTGTTGTTTGTGGTTTGTGGTTTTTTAATATAATACTGTATGTCAAATTTTATTATTTATCAATTTATATTTCATTTATTGTTCCACCTCCAAAACAACAAATCTTAACTCACCAGTTCACTTCAGCAGTTTTGCTCATGAGTTTCGGCCTACGGGGCCTCAAGTGGTCTCCCACTGTTGACCTCATCGTCGTGACCTTTTTAGAGTCGACCCACGCTCTTCTTTTCTCTCCAAGAGGAATTTTCTCACCAACCCACACTCAGCAGTGGTTTGCAATGCAGCGTCATAGTTAGAAGGTAACAGCTTAAGGCAGCTCTGGGTTTGGGAGCTTAGGTACTCCCTGTGGGTGTTGCCAAAGTAATCTGGTTTAGAGAGGTTACTTGATGTGTGTGTACCTGGTTTAGTCATACATGAAGGAACCAACCAAGCATTATGACAATGAAATGTCACCACAAATATTGTGTTTGTGGTTATGGCTGTGATGAATATTCCAGGGTGTCCTTTGCATTTCGCCCCAAATAGCTGGGATAGGCTTCAGCTCACCATGACCCTGTAATGAAGGAATCGGTGGGCCAAAACAAGTTAATCTAAAGTCCAATTACCAGAAGAAAACCAGAAGCAGTGTCCGTTTGTGAATGTAGGCCAATACAGTTTCACGGTGCACAATCGCCTTTGACAGTATTAAAAGTTCACCCAACCTTTAGCAATTGTTCAACATTAAAAGGCTGAAGTCCTCTGAGGTGCATTACTCTGCCTCATGTTATTTTCTTTGTTAAAACCTGACAGCAAAGGTCTGTCTCAAACATGTCTGAATCACCTTTGCCGGGGGGCTGCAAAAGCACTGCACCGGACTGCGTTTTGTCAAAAGAAATGGACCCAAGAGGAACTTAATGTAACAAGACTGTTCTTTTTTCTTCCTGGCCCCTGTGCTCTCAGTCCGATCCTTCATTCGGTTGCTCTGAAATGGGCTGGAAGCGGTGGACATACATCCTCTCTTTCTTTTCATCCTCATTGTTGTTTTAGGCCACCTGCAAATCTATTTCTCCCTTTAAGCGGCTGCCTTTTTTGCATGTCTGTTTTTGGCCCCTCGCACATGTGAGACAGACACGGCCGGAGCGGGAGGAGGAAATATGTGATGTCTTCCGCACATCCTCCCAAGATGGCTGTTGTGGTGAAGGAGGCATTCAAGGAGCATGTGTTTGCATGTGTGCCGTGTCAGCGAGAGCATGTTTTGCATGTGTGTGTCAGTCTGAAGACCTGTACACAACTGAACAAGCCTTTGTGTGCGTAGACACTTTCATAGACGTTTGTCTGATCCAGACCGCCTCTGCTCATCCTTCCCCCCGCCAAAGCTTCTTGTCTCTTGTGATTCGCGACTCCCACAGGAGTTGTAAATCTTCCATTTCCATTGCACAATCAGTCAAGACTGGCCAGAGTCGAGGAGCAGCACAACATTAAATTATCTGAGACTTCCTGCACTCTTGAATGTTGCCTTTTCAGCAAAGTGGATACCAGCGTCTCAAACTCGATCCGGTTCTGTGGTGCCGTACAGTTGGTCTTTTGGGTTGCTTGGCTCTGCCAACCAACCCAGCAGCAGTTTGACTCTGCAAATCATCACACAGAGGATCTCTCAATCACCAGTGAACCAACACACACTGCCAACATTGTGGCCCTAGTTCTCCCTAACCATACTCGCGAGTCAATGTCCAGCTCAAAGAAAGAAAAAAAAATATTCAAAAACATCCTGAGCCTCATGTATCAACACTTGAATACACTTCATACTGAAAATTGGGTGTTTCTGTATGTTGCATGAAACACTGTGCACGTATGAATTCATGCACATTTGCTTGATACATTGCAAATGAGATATGCCTCTCTTTCACAATCAGAAATGCAAACAGATGAGGAAAAATATGTTATGATGGAACGCGAAATTACTTGCTGAAACATGATGATGGTTGTATTGCATCCTATGTGGCTCTACACTTTCAGTCAAGGAGTCCCCGTGACTCAAATACATGAGGTCAGTTGAGGTGCTATACATACCAAGTGACATCAGCTGTTGAGTTATCAGAGAGCTGTTTTTTTGCTCAAAAAAAGCAAGATAAATCATCAGTCTGTAACTTCAACCATGAGGAATGGGTACCTTTCACGTATGAACCAATTCAGTGCCAGGGAAGTGGTAACGGTACTGAACAGCATTAATTGTCTGTACCTTTGCGTGTGTTTATATGGCAATATATGTTCATTTATTTCATCATAAAACCTTGGTCTATTCAAATTTAGAAGATAGTGTTGTGTATTCTTTTCATTTTTGTGCCTACGCACCATTGATACATGAGGCTCCAGATGTCCAGATGTTACAGTTGATCTGTCATCTGCATTGTATGTCTTCTGTAATGTCTTCCAATAAAGGCTACAAACATTTTTCTCTTCTGTGATTTACAACATATAACTTATCAAGCCAATGACCTCACTGTGTAAGGTGTTCCAGAGAGTGTGCTGAGATGAAGACGTTTTGTTCTAGTCGTGGCCTTACCTTACACATAGCTCTAGAAACTCTTGAGAATGCTCATAGAAAGACATGCAAGAGATATGCAAACTAAATGTGAATTTATTCATTTTGTTTTGTTGTTTTTCATTGAGCTCTGAGGAGACTCCTGATCGATGGTTAGATAAGGCTTGGGAACAATTTTGGTGTGAAGTTTCAAGGGATGGCATTTAATGTGCTATTTTAGTGAAAGTCATATCACTAAAAACCAAGTTCTTAAATGTCGAGTAAACTCAAACATGAAATAAAACAGGCTGGACGATGACAGATGGAGGTTCATGAGTAGGAAAACATATCAATCAGAGACATCAACGGCTTCTCGCCTTCTTTGCACGACAGTCACTGTTGAGGTAAACTAATCCAGCAGCTCCTCCACCAACCTGCTGTCCTGCAACAAAAGTCCACATTCAGCCGTCGAAGCCTGGACAGCAGTGATCCACTGGCCTAGCAGGTCTCCTGTCCAAACAGCTGGGTCTGAGGTGAGCGGAGGAAATGGTCCTGGAGGCAGTGGCAGCGAGCAGCAGAGGGATCATCCATCAACTGGAGGACTCCCAGAGTGCGCCAGGACTAGACTGCTGTCATACCACAGACGGCTGGGACAACAAAGGGAAATGCCGTCCACCTATTTTCTAGAGTGGTTTCGTGTTTCTGCGTTCTTAAAAGATTTATATCTGTTTGATTACTCAGAAATGTTGATTTTGTGTGCTTAGTTTTGCAATAAAATCTATTTCATTTTTCTAAAAGGGGCCCCGTGAGGAAATTCGTTTTTTTTAGCGGGTTCGTGGAGAGCAGCAAAATACATGTTGTAAAAAGGCTTCTTTGTGTTTCATGTGGGTAGAAAACTGATTTAGTGGAAAAGTGTGTTTCTTCTTCCTTGTCTTTCAGCATTTCCCATCCGGGGTTGCCACTGCAAGTCAGACTCCAAGTCAGAGTCCCTCCTCTGTCACACATAACCTCTTCATGTCCACCTTCAGCTTATTCTTGAATCTCATCGTTGTCTTCCTCTTCGGCTTTGACTTGGCCGACATGTTTTTAGGGTGAAATACAGGCATGCAAAAATATTAAGAGGATACGAAAGGTAATATATATTTATTGCCAAATCCAAAGTAAAATTTAAAACTGTTGATGCCACAGTCAGCCTTCCAAGTTGCGTGTTGTCAGTGTTTGCGCATCTACTTTGATGTTACTATAAATCACCTTTAAACCTTCGCCTTTCTTTGACGTGATGCGCAGCCCTGTCTTCTGCAACAGTCTTGGACACAGCCATAGTGAATTACACAACTTTTACAGATGTTTACCTGATACCCTGGAGGTACTATTACTCATATCTCAAGCAACAATGATGGCAGGCGATGGTTGTCACACTGCTGCAGTAGAAGCAACGCTGCTTTTGTGTCTCTCTCCACAACCATCCCCATGTGTATATATTCCTCTTCAGAGTTAGTTGGTCAAATTCGCTCTTTTGCTATCTGTTATACTCGTACCACAAAGCTACAACCTCCCGCATCTCCTCCATCTCTATTTCCGGTTTACAATCTCTATTTAAACTTTAAACTTTGATAGAAAGCCCACAAATGTTACCCAGTTGGAAGTTAGCAGGGTAAAGTAAAAGTGAAGTACAGTAGTAACAATATTAGGCTTCATATCTCCAACTTGCTTAAATGCTGCAATATTGCTTCTCACAGTTTGGTGGCCAAAGATGGGTGGCACCGATGTCTTGAGTCCTTCGGGTTCATCTTTTCAGTTGGAGGCAACGCTGTGGTAAACGCAAACAACTGAGACTGCGTTAGATTGCCGTTGCCGTTATTAATTGAACAATTAAATGGATTCATTTGGCAGCTTAGTCCAACAATAATAAACTATATTTCTCTCTCAAAGACTCACTATGGTGTTCGCATTCATTTTAAAGGTCTGGTCTTTGACTCTTTTCTCTTCTCTTATCAGTCGTGTTTACCATCAACTTCTCAGCTCATATAACATATGTCATCACGGAACTGCTTCACAGCTCTGACAAGCTCTGTTAAGCACTGTGTAAATAGCATGAGCAGTGATTCAAAAACCACCACAAATTTATTTCCACTGACAAATTCCAAGGACTCACTCCATTACAAAAGTTTGGGCTCATGGTGGGTCTTGGGTTTAAGGTGCCGTCCTGAAAGATGACGAGCCAACCGCAGCGGGTCTGCATGAGGACACTTCATCATTGCAGAAAGAGCTCAAAAATCAGGGTTGAAATGTGAGACCTTCGGGTTTCCGCGTGTTGTAAACACAGTCCAGTCATGGGAGTGAAAGAACTGATATATTTACACCAATTCCTCTTTTACACTGAGCTACGTGTCAAATAAATGTTGGCTTCCTCCACAAAACATCTGCTCAGTCAAAGACCACATGTTTATGCTAAGTTCAATTTCTGAATGCCACAGCCATCTGCTGCTCCGAAAAACTCCACACCAATATTTGCTAACAGTATTTCTCCCTGGTCTGCAGATGATTTCGATAAATTTAGACGAAGCCGCACAATGAGCTCAGCGGCGTGTGAAAATAGACAGACGCTCCGCTCTGTCGTCTATTTTAATGATCGTCGGGAAGAGCCTGAGCCAACGTTGTGAGTGCGCTCACCTGTGCCAGTGCACTCAGTCTGGACCAGAGCCACAACCAACTGTGAGCAGAGCCAGAAGCCAAAGCTGCCACAATGATCGAGGCTTATTCAATCCCTCCATCCGTCTGCGCATTCACCGCCACCACCATCTTTTTATCCAATTTTTATGGTTCTGTTTGAGGACAACCTTGTGGATCCAGATTATAATGAGTAGCTTCAGAAACATTTGCTATATATATATATATATATATATATATATATATATATATATATATATATTCTTATTCAAAATCCATAATAATATATTCCACAGTGATGTGCTGACTTCCAGATCAACATTGTGATTGGGGCCTTTTAGGGATCTTTCATGACCCTTCCCTATTATAGCGTGAGACCATCCCAAGTGTTTGTCCACATCCAGTACCTGTACATGTGTATCTGCAGGTATGTGTGTGTTTAGTGTTGTTATTCTCTCTGCAGTCGCAGCGTCTTTCATCAGGACCCGTCCTGCAGCCCACAGACTCTCGGTATACAGTTTCACGGTCCCGGGCCCCCGTCTGCTGCTGCACGTGGGTGGATGATTTCTAACACATGGGGACTGTGGGAGCCCACGCAAGGCTGGAACAATAGAGGAGCTGTCAGTGTTGGGGTGCTGGAAGAGGACGAGACGGCGGGCGGTGATGATGTCAGAATCATTCACACCCACACACACTTCATCCTAAGTTATTCAGCTCTCAGTTACACTCACGCACACAGGAGCAGAAACAGAAGCACAACAGCCCCTTTTAATGACAAAGCTTCGAAGCTGCTCGTACCTGCCATCAATATATTAACAACAACTAACTTTAGCCAGAGATTTGAATGAAGGAAGCAAAAATGTTTTGTCAAAGATGCTGAGAGAACTTTATCAATTAAACAGAATTTGCAAAGAAGAGTCATTTTATTATTTAAAAGAACACGCCACCACTATTCCACAATGAAATATGTTCTTCCCTGGTCTTAAACTAGTTGATACACAGCTCATATTTGGGTATGGACTAAATCGCTAAATAAGTTGAGGTAAGTAGTTATATGACCCAAGTAAAGGACAATTTCTAAGCGGATTAAAAGGAGAACTGAATTGAACGGCGGAATTACACTGAGGTATAACTTGGACATCCGTGCAGTACTACAAAGTCAACAAAGTGAATCATCAACAAATGTTGTAAGTGCACATTTGCATATTATTTGTTTTTGTTTTCTTAAGCTCAATAACCACACAAATGAAAACAGCTTTTTTGTTTTTTCCAGTCAGGGGAGCACTCATTTCTCAGTGAAGTTTGCACCCACGAGTTGGATGGCTAATGTTATTGCCACTTCCATACAAAACAAATACTACAAAAGTACACTTACACCATTGAGTAATGATCCACAATGTTGTGTTCGTGATTTCAGTAACATCAGTGTGGTTACATCTTCAGGCATAGTCCTGTGGAGTCCAGTCCTCCTCCGAAAATGATCAAATGATTCCATCCCTGTGAATGTTCTCAGGTATAAGTACACAGTCACGTTGCTTCCATTGAAAAAAGTAGGAGTGAGAGGGGGCAAGTGGTGCTGTAACTGCAACCAAGAGTAATTGTGCTCTACAGTATATAGTCTACAGTCTATAGTTCTCCTTTTAATCCGGGTTTCATTTTGTCCAGTCATTTGTCCGGCAGTGAGTAAGTCGCATTGTTACCTTCGAGCAAGGTGCACTGAAGAGCGCGCCCCCGCTCTGTGGGCCGATCACAACCGTGTCGACCCACACTGTAGAACCAGGCTGGAGGAGGATCTGAAAATCGGGGCTATTGTTTCCACTCTCTCCGGATTGGCTGCAGAATAACCGTTGTGTTTCCGTTGACACCGCGGTTCTACCCAGGTAGAACAGTGCACAGTACAGTGGAAAAATTGCAAAACTTAGGTGTGGTTAGAATCCTGATGAAACTACGAGCAATGCTACATGCTAACCACGCGTGTGCCAGAGCGATCAAGTGCATGCACAAAGACAAGAGAGTCAACTCATCACAGATCAGAGAATAATATTTCATTATGGAATAGCTGTGGTGTCTTCCAATGACTGTCCCACGCGAAATTGTTGTCCAGTCAGTCCATTGAATGTCTGTTTTCATTTGTAAGGCACAGGTTCTCCTCTGAAGGACATCGGACAGAAGTATCTTCACACCCCAACATTCCAAAAAGGAGGGGAAAAAAGTTTTTCGCACCCTAACCTCAAGAACTGACTCATATAGCACAAAAGTGTCGACACATCAAGGTGTCAAGAACAACAACGTGTTTGTTTTTCACTTGGTCACACTTAAGATGCAAAACCTCTCTTGGAGGACAGCGGTTTATTTTTATAGCGCAGACCATTCAAACTGTAATTTAAAAGTGCTTTCCAGAAAAACAGTCGTGTGAGTCGCGTGTCAATCTGAGAGTGGAAGATTTGAATTGCTATGCACAACATAGTAAATACCAAATGAAGAAAGCAAGGTAAGCCCGTAAAGATAACCAGACCCGTTTACTGCGGTTGCTTCACTGGAAGGAAGGAGAATGGAAAAACTGCAGATGGAGGAGTGAAGTATTAAAACACAATAATAAATAAACAGAAATGCATTCTGCCAAAACTCAAAATCACAGGATTGAAACTAAAATTACAGAAACACACAGGATAGTAGATGCCATGTTTTTTGTTGCAGAAAATCAGTCATTTTAAACATGTTAAATATCAACAATAATATATTCATATATATGCGAAGAGAGAGCCAGGCACCCGCCCACTTGAATTGCGACATGGAACGGTACGCAGCCATTAAAACAAGCCGCCTGAGAAACAGGGAAGCAAAGACACTTTGACTTTTGATATTGAGTGATTGTATGACAAAAGAAGCACTATGGATTTTAAACCTGAGAGTTAAATTTCCCTCCCATATGCTGCCATCTCCCCTTGGTCCGTCACTCCAGGTGACTTTTACTTTCATTTGGCTAGCACACTTTGTGCTAAAGTCATCTGATTTCTGTTTTTCACGCAGGATTTTTCTGTTAAAGTAACACCCAAGACCATCATCCTGTTGACTTCCATGTGTGTGTTGTGTTTTTCCATTGTTGTGATGTTTCTCCTTTGACGGATCACTTGTGATTTCTGTCTTGGAGGACGAGCTTCTCGATCAGTGGTGAGACAGCGTGGTCATGCGTGTGGTGTGCTGAAATTATTGGGATGCACCACTGACATCCATTCTATACCAGATTTTTTGTTTTTAATGTTCACTTGTGGGACCTTTTACTGGTCATTGATAAATAGCTATGGATAGATCATGCTTCACCTTCAGTCTTTCCTCTTATGTGTCACTCTCCCTGACAAGTTGAGGAGCTTGGAGGAGGAACACTGGTGCTTTTTCAAATTCATAGAACTTCAAATATGTCTAGACCAGCATCAGGCCACAAGTGGTCCAAAGTCCAAGTTTAAGGGCTGTTATTCTGCTTTACTGTGGAGGAATAATGAAAGGCTGGAACACCAAAATGAGTCCATGCGTCTTCCAGTTGTTCACATCAAGTAGATGTAGAACAAGTCTCAGCCATCAGCAACATTCCACTAATCTTTTTTTTCGCACTAATACTTGAGAAAAATGATAAAAGTCTTTAATTCTCTCCTTATTAAAAGACACACCTGTTCTATGCAGTCATTCTTGTCTCACAACTTAAATATTTGCCTAATGAAGTCGATCGAGAAACTGAATTCCAAAAACTAACTTACCCTTTTTATTGCACCAAGATGCTCTGGAGGGAGATTTTCCACTGTCTGTTTTGCCAGATTTCTCCTCATTCTAAATATATCCAGTCATCTGTGCATCCTGTAAGGCAGAAATCCCTCTAAAACCCAGAGGATGAGGTGTTTGGGAACAGCCAGTCTGTAGCTGCACGCCATCTGGCTACACCTTCCCTTCCCGAAAACCAGAGGTGGATATCTTTGGGAATAGCGTGCATTTCTTTAAAGGAGTAAATAACAACAGGAATCATTCTCATAGCAAACATCCGTCATAACTTGGCTGAGGAAGATTTTTTGGAGACACTAAAACTTCATTAAAACACTAGATGTAATGACAAGTTTCGTAATGGGATCATAAAATCAAGGCCCTTATCATTACAAACCCTCTCATTGCAAATAGCTTTGAAATGTGGGACACGAATCTAAAGAGACACATAACCTCGGGTCTACGTGCTACTTTACCCTCAACAATTATCTTATCTACTCCACATTACTTCCTCTTTTAATGTCCAGCCAATGGTGTCCACCAAAAGCATCTCCATCATGTTACGGAAGCACAAAGCCAAGTTTGTCATTTGGCAGCATGGGAGGACTTTTCGGGAAGATCTCTGAACTGGTCTTGGATTCTCTAGTTCACTCCATCTCACAAGACGAGCTGGAGCACAATGGGCATTTAAAGGGAACAACACACCAGTGGGATCCATGTCTCACATGCTTGTTGCCTGTGCCACTTGTTAGCGCATTGTGCTATATCTTGAAAAAGAGTTCACCTTGCTTTTCATCGGCTAACTTCCTGACTCACACAAGCTCTACTACTCTTCTTGGATGCTTCAGAGAGTGGCGTGGTATAAACACTCTTAAGATGTGACACGAAAGCTTTTGACCGAAAATAAATGGGAAAGACTGGACAGCAGGTCACCATACTGGGTAACACATTTTCACACGTTATCTGGTATCGTCTTTTTCATTTGAACTTGATATAGTATCTTTCTTGTAACTGGTAGGTCAACTTGATTCAACTGGCAAATGGAATCTTCAAATGGTGAATGCATTACAAGCCACTGTGTGGTGTTTATAATCCATGATAGGGATACACTGCGCCGCTGGGCACCTCACTGTAAAAGGTTTTGTGAATGTCAATTCTTCATGTACATCCTGCTCATCTTGGGTGCTTAGGAAAAATAACAGACCGCATATGAGGGGAGTGAGGAAAGCTGCGCAAGATGCTGCTGACTATTTGAAGGTTTCAAGTCAGCGAGAAGGAAAACAGGCCAGTTCCCAGTGGTGGAATGGGGTCCGGCGAGGCAACAACACACGCCAAGCATCGTGAGTGAGGAAAGCAATCCATCACTGAAGTTCCACTGTAGGAGGAGGGGCACTGGACTGGGCCAAACCATAACAATATGTGTGTGAGGCCATTGTTAGTTTTCCAGGGTCATTGTGCGATGCGTCGAGGTTCCACACCCTCTGTTTCACAGGGATTCGGAATCCTCTGGCACTCCCAAGACGGGGGCAGTCTGAGGGGGGACCTCTGGGAATGTCCTTCAGATAAACATTTCTATTCACGCACAAAAATATGCCAAGCAGTTGGACGGCCCTGTTTGAACCACCCCATGCTCTGATGTTGTTTTTGTGGATGCCAACATGATCTCAGACATTCATACCTTCGAGATTTCTAGGACTTTGTTTCTGCACAGACATTAGCATTTTCCTCATTTAAGAACATTTTTTAGATGCTGTAATCTAAAGGGGTCGAACCACATTATTGTCCGTCACCTCAAATAGAATGTCCAAATAATTCCACCTTTTTTTTCCAGAACTTCCTAGTAATGTTCTTGTAACTGAACTGAATAGCTGACTGACTGACTGAATATATATTCTGTACATTATGACAGTTACTGTGACTCTGCTGCACGTCACAGGAATCCCGTCACGAAAAAACAGACGTGTTGTTTTGTCAGTAGGTGGTCAAGTTGAGCTTAACAAAAACAACCGGGGATTACCTCTGTGTTTGTTTGACTATTTACTCTGGGGCAGGTTTGCTCCCCACTGACAGCAACACGAGCCATTGCTGCCGACCATCTGTGGGCGCAGGTCAGAGTTGACCTATCACTCTCCAAACATCATTCGGGACCATCCACAGGGAATAAAAAGCAGCAGCGACAAACATACTGCAGTTTAAACCTGCAGTTTCACCGTAAATTGTTCAAACTAGAAACGCTTAACTTTCCACTTGTTCAGTGTATGAAAGAATTCATAGTTTATTTTCGATCATTTATGATGATAGAAGAAAAGATGTCAGCATGTTTTCAGAGGTGCAACTACTTTAAACACCACTATACAAGTACAGTAGTGTCTTGTTTGAGCATTTCCCAACAGGGTTTGCCACAGCCAGTCATTTTAACCAATCTTGTACATCAGCCCTCATCACACCTATCTTTTACATGTGCTCCTTTTTTACCTCCATGAACCTCAATGACCGTGGTAGCATGCAGAACAAAGCTCACTTTTGGCAATAGCTAAAATAAGCCACTGAGTGTGATTGCTTCTTGTTATCTTGTTTTAGCTGTAGCGCAGTGAAAATCGAACTATGTAACAGTAGTTCATGACGAGGGGTGGCGCCGTGAGCAATTCAGTCCTTCCGGCTGCTGTTGAGGGAGGACAATCGAAGTTGACAGGTAGCGAGGAGCAGATTCAGACTGTTATATTGAACTCTGTAGGCAGTGATTGTGCTGACTGATTCCCAATTGAACTTCAGAGGTCCAGAATCAGCACGTCGGAGCGATGGTTCTACGCCGTCACCGTCATGGAGCCTTGCGATCCTTTGGCAGGTTTTGCGAATAAACTTGCAAGCAGCTGTATTTTCTTTGTATCGCAAGAGTGATAGATGTGGAGGTACAGAGTTGCTCTGGTCTTCTAATGTTCTTGTGAAAACTAGTGATTAAAATGACCTTATGTGAGGGAAGTTGAAGACATATCTTCACACCTGCAGACCATCGTCATCGTGAGTTACAAAAGACAGCTGATATCTGGTTTGTTATGTGTTCAATAATAGCTGACGTTCACACAGCTGCACATCACCCAATCCAGTCGTAGTCGAGCTACTCGCCGCATGCAGCCTTAGTCGAACTATTAACCGCATTATTCAGGTTGTGTAGTCGGACAAGGAGAAATGTGATTTTCTCTCCAGTAGTCGGACTAAACTGTTTAAGCTGTGCATTTCATTTCAGACTAGCACAACAATTTGGTTTTCTGAGCCGTCATGTAACCATGTAACCTGTCTACCTCTTTTTTTCCCAGTGTTTTCCTTTGTAACATTTTTCATCCAACATGTTTCCCGTCTTTCCTCTCTACATGTCCCAACCATCTGAGTGTAGTTAGTCACTTTCTCAGACAAGCCATTTAAGTCTCTTGTATCCTCAATCTGACTCATGACTTCCCCAAAGGGACCTTGTAACAATATGATATGATATGATGCCATTGTGGACCTTGCGGTAATGGTCAGTACAGTATTGCTTCTGCGTAAGGGGAAATGGACAGTGTTTCTGCTGGTCAAAACAATATTGTTTGGTTTGGTCCCTTTTCCGTAATGATGCAGTTGTAAAAATAATGTGTCCAGTTCATGTTTTATTGGTTGAAATTGGTTACCTTTATGAAACGCAACCAAAAATGTTTTATGGTGGATTATTATGGGTTGCTCATGTGCGTTCACCACAATAACATCATATGATGCGAAGCATTACTGTGGGCTACTTGCAAACTGCCTTTCAAGAACTGTACAAAGTGACATTGCTCGTGGGAACCTCTATGACTGTATTGAAAATTAATGTGAGATTTCACCAGTTAATATCTAACACTGGGAATGGAGATTGTCAGCGATTGTCTGTTGAGCAGCCGCCGATTTGTCCGACATGGAGGTCCTCTGGTTTGTAAATGAGACGTATCTACCTTTTGACTTCCCAGTGTGATCGCCACTTGCGAATTGTAAAAAGTGCACTCATATTTTACTTGGAGGAATCTGCTGAAATCTCATCCCGGCAACGTTAACCCACTGGTCTTATAAAATGTATCGGTAGCATTTGTTTCTCCCACTGTGCTGGCCTGTGTTGGTTTCACATCGGTTCCTCTTGTGGCTCTTATGGAGAGGAGTTAAAGGGGGGTATAAAACAAAAGAATCCGAGCTAGTATGACATCTTTGTTGTTACAGCTTGGGATTAATCTCGTACAGTTCCTACTGCCTGATTATGAGGGTTATTTAACACCACATCAAAAAGGGTGGCAACTTGGCCAACTACACGCCAGAAGCGGTACCAGCTGGTGCGAAACCAACAGTTGTATCCTTTTTCTTAATCCTGACCCGAAGGGAACAGGAACTCTCACAGAGCTTGTCCGAAGCACCGACTTTTGGCTAAACACCTGGTGACGCTGAAGGCCTGAACTGCCACCTCCTGAGCTATAAATCATCATCACCAGCTTTTCATAACCTCATAGTTTGTCTTCATCACTTTATCTTCCTCCATCGTCTCGTTTCCCCCAGCGGACTCACTGCCAGGCTGTTCACACAAACATTGGTGGACAGGAAAGCTACCCCATAGACCAGCGCTGTCTGAATGGGAAGTCTCAGCAAGTGTCGGCTGCCACGGCTGTAAACCAATTCCTGCCAGGCTATCGTTTTACAGCCCCCCAGTCCCTGAGTTATTACAGTGCGGCTGTTCACAACCGTGCTCTCCCAGCGTGGTCTGATCTGGGCCAACACAGCGCGGATCTCCACAGTCAGTCACCTCACCCTCCCCCCCCCTTTCCCTCGCTAGTCCCGATCAAACAGAGGGCTTCCGCCACAGGTGTCTGATACTTTCCTCTCCTCCTCCTGTCAAGTCTTCTCCCTTTGAGGCGAGGTTTAAACCCTGTCCTCTCGCTGCCTCGCAGACTCCCACACTCACTCTCTCAATGCTCTCAGGGTATCTCAGCTAACACAGCCTCAATCCAGATTGTTCTCATTTAGTCTGGCGAGTTCAGGGCATGCTAGCTTGGTGTTTTCACTTTCAAACACACACACTTTCTTCATTAGTCCTCTTGGTTTTACAAGACGGAGCAGCTGGTTTGGCTGCTGAATCTCAGAGGAGTGGGGATTGTTAAAAAAAAGAAGGTGACAGAGTTAGAACTCAATCGTACAGTGGTTAGTGTGGGGAGGACAGTCACGCTCAAGTGCCTTCTACACCAGTGTGTCTTCCCTAAAAGGCTATTTTTGCACTGACTTTTTTATTACTATTAAGAGTGTGGAGGTGAACACCACAAAGGTACCAGGCTGGAATGATTTAACTCTACCTTCACCTTTCATTTGCTCCAACCATGTCGCATTATGGCTGTTCAGATGTCACCAACTGAAGGACCTTGTTTGTACAGTGCCAGTTGAATCATCTCCACAATAAGAATCCAAACTGGTCTGTCCAGCATTAGGAGCAGGCAGACCCCGTCTGATGAGCCCATTGTTTTCAGGTTGATGCACTGACTGGACATTTGAGTCAAGTGGATTGCTCCTTGACCCTTTTTCTCCCATGTCACTCTGGACACATTTGTCTTCCTTGCTTCGATAGGCTGACAGACCAGGAACATCCCATAATAAAGTGATCTCGAGCATCTGCAGATCTAGGGTCAAAGTGATTCATGAGTCCCGTTTTGTTTGACTCCAATTTATTTCTTTATTGTGGTATTTCAGACATGAGTGAGAAACGACTCCAATGGGTTCATATGAATGTCATGTTATGTATGTCATGTCTGGTACCTCGACTGCAGCACTGCTTTTTTTTAATTTCCTAAAACACTCAAAACACCAGCTGTGGCACCGCTGAAGGCCATAAAGTCACATAAGCTCTGTGTAATTTCCCTCCGACACGACTGACAGAAAGTGAGAAAGTGAGAAGCTCTCCAACACGGTAGCGCTACCACTCCCTCAGCTGTCCTGCCAAGTGGGAGGCCGTGTTGTTGCTCTTACTGCCGGTGAACCCAAACTCCTATGGTCATAAAGACCCCGAATCATGACCATGGGCCCAATATTTACTTCCGCAAATTTGAGGGTGGTTTATATCAATGCAGGATATATAACTGGATGTAAAGAAAGATTATCAGCAGAACAGCGAGCTGTGCTTGATACAGGTTCGACAGGGAAAGTGTCTGGTTCATGTCCATCTATTTTCTGCTTGGGTGTTATTGGCCACTGTTTTCATCCATAATGCAAGAATGTCAAAAAGAGCATTTGATTCACAACTATTGCCTGTGTAGGATCAACATCTCATTCAAAGTCAAAGTATAACACCATCCAGCCTTCATCCAGAGTAGGAAAAAAGTGGGCCTTCAGTTAGGAGACCCACTTAGTAGAACTGCTTGATGTAAAGATGAGCAAAAACAAAAACCACCGTAACATACATTTATAAAGTAAAAATTGAGAGACAATTTTTAATTAACAAGTAAGGAGTGCATATTTTAAAATGTCTTTTTTTTTAAAGGTTTTTAATTGAAAAATAAAAATAAAGAAGCCAATATTGAAAAAAGAAGAAGTATTTAAAAATAATTTAAAAACCCAGGAGCCATGGAGTAGACGTCAAAGAACGTGACCCTCGGTGCTCAAGGTCTGTGTGTCGTATCTTGAGTTACTTCAGTGTATTGGTACTGACATGTCGAAGAAGAGGGGAGGACTACTGCGACCCTGCACCTCAGCTTGACCCCTTCTACAAAACCAATAGACACTTTTGAGGAAACCTGATCAGCAACGAAAACAACTGGGATCTTTATTTAAGGTGGCGAGCAGGAGCGCGGTCTGTGATATCCAGTGGAGAGGACACAAGACAGCAGCCAGGAAGGTGTGTGTGTGTGAGTGTGTGTGTGGGTGTGTGAGAGGGGGTGCTCCCGTCTCCATCATTCTCTCCTCTGAGATTCTGAAATCCTGCCAGGAAAGTTTAATGGCTGTGGAATTCTGACAGGAAAAAGCAGAGCTGGAAGTTTCACGGGAAGTGGGGATTTGTGCTGGACAAAGGCAGCACCTCCGTTTGTGTTTGTCCCGGATCCACATCGAGACCGAAGGAATGAGAGACAGAGGAAGAGCGTCAGAGAGATTTTCCAACAAATAGCACAGGTCCCCTGGGGGTTAAAGGTGGGGGGATTGCCAGACCTCAGACCGACAGGCCTCCATCATGTAACCCCACGTGCACGTGATCATGCATCCCATAGTCCTGAGAAAAAGAATGCGCTCATCTTTTGACATGGAAATGAGATGAGCACAAGCAGATGCTAAATGATACTGTGACCATGGTTCTATAGCACATCTATTTCCAAAATCCACTATTACCACATACTGCACCACATTCATGTCACTTCACGGAGCTTTGTCTCGAGACAGCGCACGCAGTGTGAAACCGCCCTTAGTCACAAGAAAGAATTGATGATGACAAGTAGCTTGTTCCTGACATTAAAATAATTTTGTTGTGCCAAATAGAATGTGAACAAAACTGCCGTAAACAATGTGAAATTGATTTTAAATTAATATTACTTCATTTTTATTTTATTTTCATTCGTACCATTTTAGCCGTTTCCGCTCTGGAACATGTTTCTGAGTTCTTCTGTATCCTTCTTTCAAAAAAAAAAAAAAATTAATTGAAATTGGTTGCTAACATATGGCCGACACCCACCATGCAAATAAAAAAATGTAAATAACAGATAGAGATATCCATTTCCTTTTCTAAATCAATGTTAAAATACTTGGTCCAATAACTACTGGTCCAATAAATAGTGCCAGTGGTTTTTATAACAAGCCAGTTGCATGAATTAAATAATAAGAACCATTTTATCACTGTTAATTCTAGCCGTCTGTGTCAGCGTTCTTTATCACTGTGGATGTGCAATGTGAGCCGGATAACCACTGAGAACAGTGGAACAAATGTGATTAAGACACTGTCTGCGTAATAATTTCATGAAATTCCAAAGTGACTTGGAACCCCATTCATGACTAACTCACTCTGTCATCAGTTAGCAATTATCTGTTCCACAAATGGAAACGGCCTTGTTGAGAATCTTCTAGACAATTTTTCACTTCAAACCTAACAAGGCATCCTGAAGTGGTGTCGGTTTGTTGTCAAGCTTTGGTCTGGTCAGTTGGGCATGGGCTGACTACCATTAAAAATAAAATTAAAATAAAAAAATTAACCTCAATTAAGTACTTTCTACTTAGGGCCACAAGATGCCACTTGTATCTTATTGGATTTTTGTTGAGGGTTGTCTGACTATGCAAGCACCACTATGGGTGGTCAAGACTTGGGTGAAAGAGTTTGCACATCAACAATGACCAATGCATTGACTGGAGTAACTGCAGACATGTATTGGTTTAATATATCCAGTGTAACGTAATAGTAACCTCACCAAACAATATGATGTAGAGTGCAAGTTTTGGCACATCTTAAAATGTTCATACATTGAAGTTCAAAGTGGCACACCCAGTATTCTAACAAAAGAAATTACACAATAAAATTACTCTCAACTCAGAGTCAGGTTAGACTGGTCAGCCTTGATCCTTCTCACAATGGGGAATGGAAATAATCCCTTTTTCATGCTATGTCCTCAGAATGGATTTGTCTCACCCCTTATATCCAGAGTACAAATTATGTATATTATGCACAACTACATTGGGATAAAGGCAGTTCACGTCCTGCTAACGTTCATGTGTTGTTATTTTTCATTTGTTAAACCCAACTTAGGCAGAGTTATTGAAAATGTTTTTTTGCACGACAAACATGCTTCTCATTCCAGGTAATGTGTAGGCAGGTAGATGTAAGGCAAGCGTTCTGTCATTTGTAGTGGAATACTTTAACCCTCCCAACACTGACAATGACAAATAAAAGGAATCTTGATTTTCAGTTCTCTATTTAGCAATCGTTCCCAAATTCGAGGATCATTTATCTATTCCCTGAGGACCTCAGGCTTGCCTGAGGCCTGGACCTGATGACTCATTCAGGGGTAAACCTTTCCACTGAGTCAAGAGATGAAAAAAGGCCAACCAAAGTATTTATCATAAAGACTTCCATTCCTCAAATGCAAAAGGAATCCCTGTCCGTGAATATTCATCTGGTAACTCCATAAAATCCTGGTAAAGTCCAGCACCCATTCTGAATTTTTCCACTCTTTGAAATTGTGTCTAATAGAGTTTAGTACAGTTGTGTTGAATCTGTTGTGTTACAAAACAACTACAGCCCATAGCTGTTAAGTTAGTCCAGGCTTGCGTTGGCAAATCTTCTGCATCAGCTACACATGACAACACAAACGCACCACAAACACCATTTACATCTTCAGGCGGGCTGAAACCAGATCTGCTGCTCAGCGCACACTTAAGTTCTGACCTCAGAGCAGCTGTTTCTCACTGCCACCTCAGACAGTAGGAGACAGAAGGGGGTTCCTCCAGTTGCATCTTGTTTCAATTTACATCAGGCAAATGCAATAGAACTGTGTCAGACTTAATCCTAAACCATATTCTCGCCGTTCTTCAACAACAAACCCCATCCTAGCTGGTCCATCACCCATTGAAATGACTGAAGAACCCTTTGCAGGAGTGTGTTCCAAGACGGCAGCCAGGGTTGCATTATGTAACACTACTTCTCATGAGACCGGCTAGAGAAGGAGCATAAGTGGAGGCCTCGTATCTCACCTGAAGATGGAAAGAGAGGACATTCTTTAGACACTTTGGGTAGAGCTTCAGCTTTCCAGTTGGAAAAAACTGGGGCGCGTGATTTAATGAAGTCACCTGGCTGCTTCTTTTGTGGGTTTTCCGTGAGGACACAGGGCAGACAAAGACATCTTATTTTAGCACCTTGTACAGGGAGAAGAACGTCAGAAGATTGTTGAACAAGGCTGGCGCTCCTGTGTTCTGTATTGTGTATTTGGTTTTTTGTTAAACTCAAAACTGCATTTACTCAAGGTCGTCCGACATGTCTGTCTTCCCGCAAACATGCAGAGCCAAACCTCTTACCCATGTCACCACTTAAAGGCTGCACATCTGCCCGGCTCCCCATCCTTCACCGCACACCTTCACTATCCAGACTCCGACACAGATGGGCAGACATGGGGACAGACAGGGCCGGCGCCCCTCAACCAACCAGCTTTTTTGAAGAAGACAAGCCTGCTGCTCCCCAGACCACTGCTTAGAAAGAACGGACCTCCAGCTCTGCAGGACACCAAGGTCACGGGTCACCAAGTCTCAAGGATCTCAGGTGCTGAAGGTTTGTTTGCTATGTAGCATCACCCCAGAGTCATGCAGACTTTACAAGTGAGCTGGAACTCCTGGACTCGTCCTCACTCTCCACTGGCCTCACTCATTCATCAATAGGTCACAGGTAAAAACTCTGAATACAAAAGGCAGTGAACGTCCAGATGTCATTCTTTGTTTATTACCCTGCTCTGAGTTTAGCTCTTCACAGTCACCATGGTTTGCTGCCACAAGGTGATGCCACAGAAGGCAGGACAGTAAAACGGCTGTGGCACTTTTGGGACCATTTGTTGATTCACATTTCCTCTGTTTGTATTTCTAGGTGCTGAACACAACACCCACCACACTCACACTAAACGGCTTCAGTGCCTTTTCACACCAAGTAATACAGCAGGGGTCCTGCTTATTTGGCAGACAAGGAAGGTTTAAACTTTTTTTTACTTTGGCACATAACTTCTGTCTATTGATAGAGCTTTCCTTTTTTATGTTTTGCCCAAACTAAACCCTTGACTCACTTGAAGTAGCACTCACTGCTGGCAATTTGGCAGCCAGACTGGTTTGTGAACAAAGCAGGATCTCAGAACTCTGGTAGCAGGTAAGTGTCTCAGATCTGGGTGGATCATGGGCTTTAGACAAGACCACATGAGAAGAGACCTGAGAGCTGGCACAGTGCAGATCCGTGGTGACTCAGAACGATGAGGACTCCATCAGCTTAGGGTACTGAGGAGACTTTATGAATTGTCAGGAAATAAAGCCGATACAAGTTATCGTATGCTGTCTCTGGTTTGGAACTCGACCATTGTTTCAGCCTCCTGATGGACCGATATGCAAGATATAAACATGACATGAAGAACTGTTTTTGGCCTTGGGGCCAAATGTGGCCCTTGGACTGTGTTTATGTGGCCCTCCTGGAGTCAGAGTAAAACTATAAAACTGCCATTGTTGTTGTCGTCTCTGACATTTTGGTCTTGTGCATTGTTTTTTGTTCATTATGATTCAACTGAAACATAACTTTCTCGTTTGATTATTTTTCATCTTTACCATCACGATTGAAAGTAGTGTCAGAAATGTATGAGACACATCGATAAAATCTTAAATAAAACACAACAAGCCATCAGTCTCTGTGCATTTTTAAAGTGTAATTTCATAATCACACATATATCATCACTTGGTTTTTATTTTCAGTTTTCTCTTACCCTCCTTTCTTTGGGTTTGATGGTCCCCCTCAACAGTCATAGTATATAACCTGCTGACCCTTGATCTCGAACCATCTTAAGCAGCTAGTTGGATTTTACATCATCACTTTTGGAGTGACAGATGAGATAAAAAAAAAAATCAAGGAATCCAATCATAACATAATCTGAACCAGGATTAAATGATGCAGAACGTGTCCCTGCCTCTCGAGCAGAGGACCTTATATATACGGCACTATAAGATGAGTGGTAGGATGTGAATGATGCTTAACCCTAACTTGTAACCCAGAGTTGTTGAGGGAGCAAGAATGTTCCGGGAAAAAGCAACACACGTTTGTTGGTTTTGATTCAATGTGTTTTTGTTTCAATTTTAAATTCCATGCGCTGTTGGCAAATATGTTGTTTTCCACCCTCCAGTTAAGCCATTGTCATCAACGCATCAGCTTCAGTTAGCTCCCCTGTCAAGGCTTGAGTCTTAAAAGTCCCTGCCAGAAGGAAATCTGGTCTTTCTCATGTTTCTACAAAAGATCCACCAAAAAAAAAAAATCATATGGTTCTTATTAAACGTTTACGACACTCATAATATATTATTTATTGTTCACTTTCATTACTTATAATTTAATAATCCCTTTTTTTTTAAATGAAACCAACATGAATTTACGACAGCAAAACACTAAGTTATTGATGTTTAATTCAAACCTGAAGCCTTATCTAAATTCCTGCAGCGACATTGCAAGTCATTTAAGTGATCGGAAAAAGAGCATTTGTCTATTTCTAATAAGCAACATCCGCTCTCCCTCTACAGAGTTCACTTATTGAGAGTAAAACATGTGAAAAAAAGAAAAAAAAATGTCGTAAATCAGCTGCAGTTTGTGCTTGTTCAACAAAAATCTCAGTCTCTTGTGAACCGTTAAGAGTCGGACGAGTTTTGGGAGCAGGAGTTTGTGTGTGAGGAATCAAGGATGTTTTTCTTTGCACTTTTTTACAGACATACATGGAGGAGCGACCACACACCGCACAGCTTTAAGTGTTTTTAGCTGCCATAATGTGCCATGTAGGCGCTTAGCTGGGTGTCGTTTTATATATATTTACCAATTTTGAAGCACGGCCAGACAGTGAGGAATATAACAATCATAATAATAATAAAAACTATTATTATTATATTATTATTATTATTATTATTATTATTATTATTATTATTGTTATTAGCATTATTATTAGCATTATTGTTGTTGTTGAAAAAGAGAATGTGACTTTAAAAATAAGAATTATATCAAAATTGTCAAAAATGTCGTTGATAATGAAGCCATAAGTATTATGCATTTTTTAAAATGGAAATCCCATAATGATTATATACCACAAAAAGTCAAATAAGAGAATAGGACATGCCATAATGTGCCATGTAGGCGCTTAGCTGGGTGTCGTTTTATATATATTTACCAATTTTGAAGCACGGCCAGACAGTGAGGAATATAACAATCATAATAATAATAACAACTATTATTATTATATTATTATTACTATTATTATACTATTATTATACTATTATTATTATTATTATTATTATTATTATTATTATTATTATTGTTATTGTTATTAGCATTATTATTAGCATTATCGTTGTTGTTGAAAAAGAGAATGTGACTTTAAAAATAAGAATTATATCAAAATTGTCAAAAATGTCGTTGATAATGAAGCCATAAATATTATGCATTTTTTAAAATGGAAATCCCATAATGATAATATACCACAAAAAGTCAAATAAGAGAATAGGACATGCATAAAATAGTAAATGATAAATAAAGTGATAATAATCTGAAAAAGATCTGAAAGTAATTGTGGACTCTAGAAAGAAAGAAACTTGATCATCAGAATGTCGAGGACAATGTTTGTTGGCTTGTGCAGGTATTTATTTCATCATACTTGTTTCACAAATATATACATATGGAATTATCAAACTGAATGATATAAGATCTATTTGTCTGAATGAGTATGAGATGAATTATAACTCTTTACTGGTCTGTAGAGAGTGACACACTCCTGTCATTCGTCGTGTTTGGTGGCCCATCCAGAAATGTGGTGGAATTTCAGATACCAGTTTAGATATGTGTGGAATTGCTGCCTCAACCAGTCAGGGATCCCCAACAGTCCAGTCAGAAGACCTTGCTTCTCGGCAGCAGTCGCCGGGTGGAAGAGCGACTGCGCCTGTTTACTCAGCTGCGGGGCTCCTAGGGTCCGGGGGAAAGAGAGGATGTGTTCAGGGCCTCATTAATCATGGCCGCTTCGGAAGAGATAAACAGGCTGGAGCTCAGCAGGGATGCGGCAGCTTCTGCCACTGATGTGGAGGAGGAGCAGAGGGGTACGTGGGAGGCCGTGAGGAGGCGAGATGGGGGGGCCGCAGGAGCAAGGAGACCTGCTCACCAGGGGATACACCATAACACTTGCTCTTTGGTTCCACATCTGCAGGGCTGTGCAAGCTTGTAAATCTACATTCCTGCTCAGGCCAGATGCAAACGGACTCTCTGGTACAAGTGCAGGAACAGACTTTTGCTCAACAACTCCCAAATTTGTTTCAATCCTCTGCCGCAGTTGAGCATTTGGTTCAACTCTTTCCAGAAAACATAGTTGCTTCTCATTCGTGGTATGCACCAGAAGATTCCCTTGGTTTATGGGGAAGACCTTCTACAGGTGTGAGGGGTAAAAGCATGTGCTCCTTTATTCATTGCACAATGGTGAAATTGAAGTTGTGTTCTTTTGCTTCATCATAGATGGAATACATACTATGAATGAGAGAACATAGAGCACAAGCTCCACACATAAGCCCAGGATGTTGGTTCACTCCAAACTGTCAGTTGCCTCGAGCTATAGTCAAACCTACAACACTTTACCTGGGAGGCTGCAACAACAGTCACCACCTCAAAGTGCTGCCCTTCTCTCTTTGATGTTGTGTCTTTATCATGTCCTTGATGCTCTGTTCAGTTGCTCCTCCATCTTTGAACTCTTCGCTAGAGAAATGATTCTCAACCCACCTCCACCAGGACATCACAAGTAAAACTTAACTTCAGTAAGGAAATATTAATGAAATATTTGTGATCCTCACGTATAATAATTCGTTGCCATGTCAGTGGTGGGAGTGGACTTTGACAATAGACATTCGTAGCCTAGATTTTCTCATGCCTGATCCAGACAATCATCCTGAGAAGGCCCATCTCAAATTTATTAAACACTCTTGGTACCAGACTTCACAGCTTCTTCAGAGGCCAGGGAGTGGGTGACAGACTGGACTTGTCTTGAGGATAACCTGAGACTGGCTCATCATGACCCCGGTCTATGCCGAATATGTTTTCCAAAGCCATACAAGACACTATATATTGGATCTTAAATCATTCTGGCCTCATATCTCAGCGACATGGTTGCCTGGTAACCTGCAACTGCCCGATCTCAAGTTTCCCAGCTTCACATTAAAGAATTCTGGTGAGATTTGTCCACGATTGCAGGAAAAACACGGCGGGAAATGGTTTTCCTTACAATCTGTCATGTGGACGAGACAGCAGGTCAGTTGTGTGTTATTCTACACCCACACACTCTGGAATAATAGAGCGCCCTGGACTCCGGGCCGGTTATTACGACCTGCTTCTCTTCTTCGGCTGCAGCAGAAGTGCAGCGGTTTGACTCCTATGTGGCGCCATTTTTCATCAGTCTGCAGTTTGAGGAACCTGACAAATGCAATAAGTCCAGAGTTTATTTCACCACCGGCTCTGAACGGATTTTAACGTATCACGTTACTCTGTTTGTGCAGGTCCACTTCTTCATTTTCAAGCGTGTGTGTGTGAGTGTGTGTGCTTGTGTCCTTGGTCCTAATTGGGCCTGATCGACTCAGAAAAGTGACATCATTATGTGATTGTCTGGATTTCCCCCTTGAGGTCAGGAATCAGGAAAAAAAAGTGCTTTGTGATGTGAAAAAGGATCTACAGAGTGGGATGAGATAACTTCATCAGTGGTAAACGGTCCAGACATGGGCCAGGACTCTGGGGCCGGATCGCCGACGTCTCAGTTATTTTAATCTCAAACCCGAGTAGCTTGAGCTTCGCCTTTGTTTCATCCGATTTTGACTTGACATTGACTGTGACAGGCAGGTGCGCAGCGTGATCTCAAAGATCATAAACACCTCGGTGATGTTTTGAAAATCCCCATCTTTATTTGGTTTAATCCAGCTGTATTATCTTATTTTAATTTACAATGTTCCTGTGTAAAACCTCCCTTTAGCCAATATTGAATTAACATCATATATGTTTTTATTCACATTCAGTGTAACACGTAACTGGTTTCAATATACTTAACATTTCAACTTTTTCTCACTCTTTACTAAATCAAGAGAGTTCAGCAAAAAAATATATAAAGAATTTATACATCTAACTTCCAGACTGTTTTTTTTTTTTAATCGAAGTGCCTAGACACGTTTGTTTATTATATTTATGCAGTACCTTTTCATTAATATTACCACTTTATTATAAACGGTATGATGTGAAATTATGTTTGTATTACTATTATTGTTGTTGCTGTCCTCTTCGTCATTGTTGTCTGTTGTATGTGCTCTTGCTTTGCTTCACCATGGTTTTCGCTATTGGCATTTTGTTTTCACGTTCAACCATTTCTTTCAGTTTTTTTCTGCTTTATTTTATAATTTCTCATATACTCTCTCCATTTATGAACAGCCGTAAAGGTGCGGGGTTCAAATCGACTTCACTTTTGGCATGGGCCAAAATAGCTCACCACTACCCTCTAGTGATGGATGCGTTCTACTACAAGACGTTTGTGGAAACTGCATGACGTCATCATTTACACACCGCGTCTGTTTATTACCTCTAGTGCGGACACATGAGCATATGATGAAGTGGTCAGTTTAAGTACATTTAAAGGGTGAACTACACTGCTCCAGAAAGCACTATAATGGACGTAGAGCTTTGAGGGTTTCTTTACTTTGTAGTCAGGAAAAAAATTAATAAATAAATTATATATATATATATATATATATATATATATATATATATATACACACACAAAATCACAAACTAAGCAAAAAAATAAGTTTCGTGCTTGTCAAAATACAAATTAATTGGTACTTGAAAAAATGTAGTGTCGACTATTGGAAAATGTGATTTAAAAGTGTAGTATGGTCGATGGCCTGAAGGGGGCGGTCATCATCTCTTGAACTACTAACCCTCACAGTTCGGCGCAGTGGGCCTCAGTAAGGCGTCTCACACGGTTGCTCTCACACATGTTCATAACCGAGCCATCTATGGCCGGTTGCGTTCCTTCTCTTTTTAGTGATAAAGGGCGGCGGTTACCTCCACAAGTTGCGAGTGTTTGTTTTGGTGAATAAAGGAGGCCTTGTACTGTACTTGAAAGCCATGGTTCAACTTAAAACCAGTTAAATGACTGTTATTATTATGTGTGTTATTGGACATGTTAGTTGTCGTGTGATGTTTGAGGGAAGACTGGATCTCACGCCTGTGGTCTTCAAAATGGCACCATCATGTACATGTCTTTATTTACAGATGGCAAGTAAAAAGTACTTTTAGTTGCCACAATACACTGAAAACAGTTATCTTTGTTGAGTATAGGTTAAGTTTTAAATTGTTTGTTTTTCCTGATTAAACTTTTTTTTTTTCAGTCAACTTAATGCATACTGTGGCTGTGTTGGTTTTCAGTACATATTTACAAACATTTTATTTCAAGATCCTCAACATATTTCATAAATATTTTCTTTAGTTCAAGTGTCTCTGTGAAAGCAAAATGTGTATCTGTGGAAGCAAAATGTGTAAATGTGTAGCAGTCAGAAACACAGCTGCTGTCTGACTCGCAAAAACAAGTCATCTGTCCACACTAGTGTCTCAAATGTAGTGGCATTTCACTCGATATTAGCTCTCATTTTAATGTTCATGCACCTCACCATCTTCTTCTTACCGGAGTGGCATGTGACCACACATGTTCCAAGCTTGAGAACATCCCTGTGTTTGAAGAGCATGTTTTTAAAAACGGCATTGAAAATGATGGGATAGGGAAAGATGCATTTTCATATGGTCCTCAAATTTCTTTTCTATTCTGACTACTGCTCTTCTGTCAGTTGTCTCCACCCATTCCACCCTGCCAGCACTTTCTTCTTCACCATCACCTTTAGTGGTGCAAAATGCAAATTCCAGTTGAATTTATGCAGACCATAACTTCGTGCTTCCTCCTGTGGTCACAACCGTTCAGGTCAGTCAAGACTCTGAATAGACATTCAACCGCATTCGTCCAAAATCCACCTCTACTAGAGTTTCATTGTTCCTCTGTAGTAGCACCAAATATCCCAAAATCAATCTCCATGTGAAAGTGTGATGACTCATTGGAATGTTACTTGTAGATATACATGCAGTTCTCTGTGGCCAGTTACCTGTGATTATGCAACAGCGAGTGTAACATAATAGCAAAGGGAAAATGTTTTCTCACTGCCGCCCTGATCTCATGAACCACTCGTCATAATACAGCTTTACTGGTGTCAAGTTGACAGAACAAGCGCTTCTGAAACAGGAGTTCTCGAACGTTAAATAAGACAAAATAGTTTATTTTTTTTTAATATTAATTCACTTTATAAATTGTAAAATATGTTGCTATGAGATGAAATTCTACTGGTATCACAGGGTTAATAAGCTCTATGAAGCTCCACTACTATGAGGATCCAGTGAGTGAGGATGAAGAGGAGACTCACTGTCGCCTGTAGGGGGAGCACCATAGCCAGAAGAGCAGCACCAACACAGCGCCACTGTTTGTCGCTGTCACTTCCAGTCTTAATAGTTCCTGAAACACATGAAGTCTTTTTAATGTCTACATAGGTCAAACCTGTTGGACCAGTTTCAGAAAAAGTCTCACGCCTGGAATCTTTTTTAAATCAAAGATACGCTAAGATTGACGATGGGAAAGCAACATAGGGGTCACATGATACACCTGCTCTTATTTCTGCTCATACACACAGTCATTGAGAGGAATGTGTGGGAATCATGTGATGAAACTATTAAGAGGATGCACTGGGCCTTAGAAACGCTCAGAGTGGATTCTCTTTGATGGCTGAAACATCCCTCCAGGCGTACAAGAGTTGGAGCAGAGCGTTCTTCTCTCCGGCACCCAGTCGTGATAAAGACCAGGGTGCATTCCTTTCCAGCGCTGCCAGTTAGGTGATTAGGGAGTATCATTTCCTCAAAGTGTGGAAACCCATTTTCTGGGTCAGTGGACCCCAAAATCACTGATGAAGTCTTGAAGGAGGACCCTTCAACAGCATGTTTGGTTGCCTCATGCTCGGCACAATTGGACACTGTGCGGCGCAAAGGCATCTACGCTGGTGAAAACGTTTGAACATCCAGTTCATTTCAATTGTCTCGTGTTCGTCTCTGGGCTATAACTTGATCTTTTTTCTCTTCCAAATCATTAAGTCTAAATCTGCTGATTAGGAACGCCTCGATACCAACAGACATTCGCTTGCGAGTTCATAACTTCTTATCGGATTCACTGTAAATATTTTAGCAGTCACAGTGGTGGAGGCCTCTCATGATCTCTGTCAAAGGGGGATTGTTTAACTGATGGTGTCGGACGGTAGACAGTCTAACTGACAGTCCTATGTGTAGCGTCTTAAAGGGTAAAACACGGGTCAGATTACATCTAAGCTTCCCGCGCTGCTCTCTGGAAGTGTTTCATCTTCAAGAGGGCGAGTGAGCGTGTATCAGTCTAGAATCCATAAACCCATCTGCGACTCTTCTCACTGGTGTCTGACAAACAGACTGGCTTTCTTTTTCCCAACAGCCAAAAGCCTTTGGTGTGTTGAAGCTGGCGTCGGGTTATCAAACCATTTCCACGCTGACATCTTGAACAATCATTTCACTCAAATGTGGATCAAAACACAGCCTACTGTGTGGCACTCATGTGTCAAACTGAATACTTCTGACCCAAATGTGGCCAAGTGATTCTCTGCAAATAAATACTCGGCTCAAAATAGTATGAAGTTAAAGCACCAACGCTGTTGATACTGCGGCCTGCAACGATTAAAATGTGATTTGCCGTTTTTCTAGTAAACAGAATGTTTAAACTCACCTGAAAACAGAAAATTAATTCAGACTGAAGATATACCCCTGATATATCACCTCACATTTCTGACACGTCAAAACATCATTGTACATAAACTTGCGTAGTTAAGGAGATGAAACGGTATATTCAGCCAAATGCGGTCATTAGTCATATAGTTCATTTACCACTCCTGTTGAAACAAGAGATAAAGACTGATATTACAGCTGACAGAAAATTGAATTGAACGGACCCTCATGCTCTAAAAGCAGTCATGAAGCGACCAAGCATGAGACAGTTGGATCCTTGCCTTGAATGAACCGTGAAGGCCCGACGTTTATGCTTTCGCTCTTATAGCTTTCCGTATTCATTCACTTAACCAGACATCTCACCAGACCATTTCCTTTAAATAAAACACTGCAACAAACATTTCCACAATGTGAACAGTGTTCTATTTCCTTATATTTAAGCCATGCACGCATTAGAAGCATTGCAGCAACAGATCATGTCAATTATTGAATATTGTTGCTTCTAAACCATCTTGATGATCACATGATCTGTCCTCAGACACTCTTGCGAGTGGCATCAGATATTGGGGAGAGGAAAACAGGGAGTTATTCCTCCGTCTGTAATGAGATTCCCTGCTAATCAGTGATTTTCCTGCCTTATCTCTTCCAGCAGTAACCCTGGCCGAGCTGATGTCATGCTGAGATGGGTAAACTGTGTGTGTGCGTGCGTGTGAGTTTCCTCAGAGATCCAGCAATGAAGCTAAATCACATGAGGATGACTAACTGTGTCCATAGACCGGATGATGTAACACAGGCAGCAGAAGTGTGTTTGTGTGTGGGTGTAGTCGAGTGCGTGTGTGTGTGTGTGTGTGCACATGTATGCAAGCAAGTTTGTGTGTGCATGTGTGACTTCAAATGTGTGTGTGTGGTCCATTAACTGTATTCGTTTCCTTCTTCTTTCACAAGCGGATATGCGTAATAATTTGTGCCATTTGAAAAACAATCCAGAGTCAAACGTTTCTCCTGAAACTGAATGTTGGGTGAAGCGGCACACAAACTTTTATTTCAGTTGTTCAGCCATTTGCTCTTGGTTCCTCTATTTACCAACTTCCTCTAGAGATTTCAAGTCATTTCCAAACCAGAGTCAAGATGCCAGTTTGAAAGATTTCTTTTTTTGTCCTCGGCTCTTATGCTCGTACTTTTTCACTTCACTGTTTTAAGGTTCTTTATCACTCCATCCGGTGTGTTCTCACCAGGGGCTGCTCATGACAGGATAAAAAAAAACATATCCGACATGACAGCGCCCCCATGGTGATGCAGTCTGTTTCCAATTTAGGATCCTTTGTTTTCCCAATCATGAAATGAGTCGACCTCACAGTAACAAAAGTGCGGTTAAGGGAGATAGTCAGGTCTGGTCTGGTGGTGGAGTCAGGACTGTAGACTATTGGTCTCCAGCCAGCCACGCTAATACAACCTCTGTGTGAGATTTTGAATTGAACTGCCTTTGTATCTCTCATGAACACACTATAAAGCTTGTTTATCCTGTATAGCCTCTGTGCTTGGCATCTCTGTATGGTATTGTGAATAAAGTTTGACTCACTGACTGGTAGATAATTCGTACTTCATGGAACCAAAGACATCAAAAACAGAAATCCAAATAATTCAACTCAATTCATGGATGCTAGTTTTCTATTCAGTGAATCCATCTGTTAATCCTGTAAGCTCATTAAGCTGCCCTGACAGACAGGTGTAAGGCAGTAAACAAGACGTGCAGGTGGACTCTGGCGAGCCAACAGCATCTCCCTAATTGCCCACAGAGGTGTCTTTTACACTGCTGCACTTTGCAGCAATGGAAAAATGATCTCAGCCCTGCAAACATCACTGACTTCATCCTCTCAAGCACAGCCCAGTGCAGGCTTACCTGGACACTGCTTAAATGAAAGGACAGCAGCTGGGAGTGGTCACTCCGGGCTTCAGCCAAGTTCTTCTCTGCAGAATATCGCTTTCATTACATCACCCTGTGTGGATTTATATCATGAAAACATGGAGCAAAACAGAGGAGCAGCTGGTGATAAATATTTGAAGCTTCTCAAACCCTGTGGGCTGATGTTCCTGCCTTGTACAGTACCAGGACCCAAGAACTGCATTGAGCAGTGGCTCGATTTCAACACAGTGACAATGAAAGGTTAATCCTGACTCCAGGAACAATAATGTCATTTTTTGGCAAATTCCTCCCAAGTCAACATTTCCACGGCTATTCGGGCGACACACGTATTTACACACCCATTAAGGATTCCCAAGGATTTGCTGCTGTTCTAGCATGTCTCGATGATGTCACCAGCTGCGTGGCACAAACATTCCCGGCATCAAATTCCACAGCTTCCCTGACAGCACATAGTCCCAAATCTCGCCGTCCCACTAGAACCCTTGACCGCTTTCATCTGGTCCTCGCCTAAAAAAAATATTCCAGACCTATTTCCTGCTGTTACAAACATCAGAAATCAAACCCATGTTCTCACATGCCGATTTGAAAAAAAGAAGATAGTCTCCCACCTAGACTGCTCTCTTTTCTCACTGGCATCAACAACAAATCTCTGTCACACATCGAGCTGGTTCAGATGTCAGCAGCAAGCCTTTCACCTAGCTAAAAGTGTCACTGCACTGACTGTCCACTTTAAAATCTCGGGGCTGCAGATGTCGAGGCTCCTCAACTCTGGAAGTCCGTCAGAGGATATATGAAGTGCAATATGTACCTCCACTTTTAAAACAATCTCAAGAACTAATTTCAATGGACTTGCATATCCGCAACATTGTCCAGACTTCATGTTTTTTTATACAGCTGTTGAGACAGTTGATGAATTAGTGAAGGAGGGGACCCGGAATAAGCACGGACAATGGCTGAGTAACCAAAAATCCTGTTAATGATCTTTCAGGAGTATCTGACCTGCTATACCTGGTAGCGATGCAAGTGACAGCTGTGATCAGTGATCCCTCTAATTTTTCCTGTGACTGAGCAAACTCACAAACTCCCTGAGTACTGTGAGCGGCCTGTCCTTGTCGGCAGTGGTGACAGCTGTAATAGTTAATAAGCGTTTAAAAATATATATATTAAAAAATATTTACAATTTGTGCGGTTGCAAGGTAGAAATAAAAGCCTTTCAATTGTATAGATTCTTTACATATTGGTTCAACAGAATCATCATGTCATATATATATATATATATATATATCAAGAATCTTCCAATACAATAAGTAAACTAACTCTAGTCATTGAAGTCACATTACACCATTAAGGGCACTGATATCAATGAACTTCAAGCGACATTTATTCTTTCCCAAACAGATTGACGAGGCTCATAAATGTGTCTGTTGTGAGAGCTAATTTTGTCCACCTGAGGCCACCGTATTTTCTGTGACCGCTTGTCATGGAACAGTGCGCCTGAGTGGATCAGGCTAAAATGAAGAAGGGACAGGTTTCTTTCACTGACTACACTGTGAATTTCCTCACCTGACTAGTGTGTAGTCTCTGTGTGTTGTAGTCTGATACCAGCACTCCAATGATTCTCTCTCCTTTGCGGAACTCCGATGCCCCAATTGGTTCAATGCATGCGCACATTTTGACCAACCACAAGCGACTTTAAGATAAATCTGCTTTTAAACATCTGCCAGCCAATTATTCACTTAGCGGAGTCCTCTAGTTGCTGTTCATTCCATTGTGTGTATGTAGGAATGTCACTCGGTGGCCAGTGATCTTAAGCACCGCTGCACCAGAGGACAGGTGGAAAATGCAGGCGGGGAAGGATACACACGGTCGAACAGCGTAGTGAGCGCTTCGTTTTATTGTTCTAAAGGCTCATTTATATTCTATTCAGAATTTTTTTTGTGGCGTCGCATTGATGTTTTTGTGCGCTGATATTGTATCAGCAGTGCACAACTGTGCATGTGCACAGCTTGGAGGAAACACTGGCTGTGATAACATTGAATATTTTTCATCCTGACTAGTTCTGTTTTGCTCTGGACAGAGCTGTAAAGTTTTTCTTGTTGATGTTCTTCTTGTTTAAAAGCATGTAAAAAACAGCATTTGTTCCACTCACACTGAAGAGTATAGCTATAGTTCTGCCAAAACTTGAGAAAATGCTTTCCTTTGCTTGAAAATGTCTTCACTGGGTAGGATATGCATTTTAAGTTGCCAACAATTCTTTGCGTCAACACACGAATATTAGTAATTATTTCTCCAAATCTTACTTTGTTGGAAGAAAAAAAGGTGTATTCTTTCACTTGTCTTTACACCTTATGTTGCATATTGTTTTTTTGTGTGCTTAACAAATGATGTCACAATTGCAATAACACATATAACTGCATATAGCACATGCAGTATGACATTATCATATATCAACCTCAAAGTTCAGACTTTTGAATTTCAACATTACATAAGTGTAAAAACCATAAGTCAATCAAATTCAGGGAAGTGGGGCACTCATTGAGATCCATAAACAAGCCTTTGTGACATCACTGAAGGTAGGCCATTACAATGCAGGTGAAAAAGTGCCAACTAACAAATGCTGAACCATTGCACGATGTCTGGATGTGTCACTGGCTCCATAAGCCTGTTCTTGGAACCAAACGGTGCCATGAGAAGTAGGTGAAGCACGTTCAAACACGAGCACGAGGGACAAGTGGCAAGCAGAGAGGAAGTCCCTTTGTTTATCCACACATTATGTATTTTTGGACGGTTGATCCTACTTAAGAAAGTGTAGCATCCACTTCAATCTGATCCTTAAACTTCAGACACCAAAAAACACTCCTGCGGAGACTGCAAGTTGTGGCTCCTGTGACGGGGTTTGAATTTAAAAGAAAAAAAAGTCCTTTGTTTACATTTAAAAACCGTTAAATCACATAAATCTTCCATCTTCCAAATCCATATTGCCGCAACTTCGAGTCGACACAGCCATGGTCATTGGTTTTCCACTCTTCTTCTTTAGTGGTCATACTTGCAACATTTTTAATGTAGAACCGATATTGGGGTTTTGCGCATTGCGCATTGGAAAGTGGAAGGCAAACTGCTTTTTTTTTTTTACATTTGGACACCAAACAAAAGATTGGAACGCTTGATGACTTGCTGCTGTGAAGATGCTCCAAAAACCTACAGCCAAAAAGCAGAAGAGTGCCAATGTGTGAAAGGTTTTCAAGATCAAATCAATTTGGCTCCAATTTTGTTTTTCAATTTCAAGTTATGGACTTTGCTGGAGGCCCAGATTTAGAACCCTGACTATCTTTCAAGTGTAAAATAGCCATGACAGGGAAAGTCCAAAACCCAGTGGGATTAAAAAGCCTGTAATTTTCGGAGAATTATTTTTGAGTTGACCTTCAAAGGAAAATTGATGCTTTTACTTTAAAAGCTGGCAAGATAAGTCAGTATCAATAAGTCTCACTGATGGATAACAAGCTGAGTGTGAAAGTAATATTCAACTTTCATGACGAAATCCCTGACTACACTGTTAACTCACAGCTAACTACACTTTGGAGGAACACAAATCTCTATGGATAGTGTGTGCTTATGGTGGCACCAGCTGAAGGAGGAACCGCCAATGACCATTCATTATGTGGTTCTATCAATGAGAGGCATCTGTCATGTGATTTTTTTCAGCAGTGCCATGTTGTAAAATCCCACAGGCATATCCACCCTCAAGGACGCACAGCTTATGATCATAGATCTTGACCACGTCCCGTGCTGGATCAATCACACGCACTTCTGCAGAGGACATTCATGGGGATTCCTCCGCCTGTCAGGGCCCGGGTGTCACAGGATGCCATTGAAGCCACTCAAACACTGGTCCCTGCCTGGAGCAAACGTGGAGTGTGTCACCTTCCCCGCACCCTACATGCAGAGCACTGTCTCACAGGTGTACACGGTCAAGTCTATCTATCAAGTTTCAAGTGTATCTCAATTCCATCCATTTCCTTTCATTCACCATCAGCATAACTGCATCATCATCATGAGCAAAGAGCAATGCCTCTTTTTTTGTTTTGTTATGTTTTCAAACCAGTTTCATTGCTGTAGCTGAGGCCCCTCTGAAGTTTGTTGTCTTCCCGTTGTGTCTCTGATCACATTTTGGTGTTTCCAGCGCAAGTATTTCTGTCTGTCTCTCCTTTTACAGTTTGTCTGAGTCGCTTTGGTGCATTTGTCAAATCATTCTCACTATTGGCAAAACTTTATGTGTGTTTCTCATAAAAAATAGTACAAATTGCAAAACAACATGGGTCACCTGCAAAATCCCGCCTCCTGCTCAAAGTCCTTAGTCCATCACTCAATAGTAAGTCTCTGTGTGCATGAACATGTCAGTGCCGTCAGACTGACAAGTCCTTGCGTCATTGTGCACGGACAAGACAGTCAAATTGTTTAGTCATGTTGTCAGAACAACAGTGACTCTGGGGGATGTTTTGATGTAAATGTTGGACATAGTTTTGATGACTGTTTGTATATTTCTAAGTTAGTTATAATGGTTGCTAACGCTGTGGTCGTCTCCTAAAACCAACAATTCACGTCTTCTAATGTTTTTTGGGAACTAACGGTAAAAATGACTTGAGTAAAGGAGGTTGAAGGCCATTCTGCTCATCTGGAGGAGTTACAAAACACAGCTGATATCAACTCAGATTAGTCTTTTTGATGGCGGGGGCCCCTGAGGAGGTGCCGAAGTCCTTCTGCATGGACGTCATCTGGTCGTATTGTCATCTGATGTGGTGATATTGGTAGCATTTTGTTCACATTTGAGTGTTGTGGTGGCTTTGCCCTCGAAGGCGGTGCTTTCAAAGTAAAGCCTAAATGTCATCCAGTGGAATTCACTGTTGGTGACTAGATGGCATGCTTCCAAGGTACTTTTTCTATGAGAAGGGCAGCTTGACGCATAATAATGAATCATTTTGTTGGACAGTTGTGCAAAATTAAATTATTCCTGTCTATAGCTGCTAGTGTGAATGACTCTTCAGCACCATGAGCTCTCCTCATTTTCCCTCCAGCATCTCTTGATCCCATAAATGACAATATGATTTTGTTCCAGAGAGCCGCTTCAACGTTGAGAATCGAGACTCAAAGATTCCACATTCCTACAAATCCACAGTCACAGAGGAACATCTGCCATCAAGCTGAGCGACCTTGTGCAGTCGTGTCTCCTCAAACCGGATAAGCCAAAACTAAACATGGCGGCCCACATGTTTAGAAATGTAAATGAGGCTGAATGTTGTTCTGGTGGAAAGTACTGCTGGCATTGTTTACACCGCTGAGGTTAGGACGGCTCTACAGTGATTACAGAACTGGCAAAATTAGGCTCCATCTAAAAAACATGCAAGAGTATGTAAACAGAGCCTATTTTAAAACAAGATCTTAAAATATTTGTATTTTCATATCACTTCTGAATTAAGGTCTCCAGCTTCACTCTCTTCCCTTCCACACTGCTGGCCTTTGATTCAACAGATTAAACACGGGTGACGCCAGCGGCCAACCCAACTGGTTTTCCCCTCAGATGGGTGGACTAACCAGATGCATTTGTATAAATGACATAACATGGATTTTTGTCCCCAAGTTAGCATGGAAATGAGGTGGAAAATGGGATTTAAATGGGCATGTGGTTGAAGAGGGGCCTACTGGTGACAATGGCAGGATTCAGACAAAGCTAGTGCTGTGTCGGAGCGAGGCTTCAACAAAGATCATCTGTGTCTACTTCAATGCTTTTCTATCACAACAATGTCAGCAGCAACACGCTTTGGTCTACTTTTGTAGTCCCACTGGTGGAAATAAATCAGTTTGGCTTTGACATGCATATTAAACTGTGTTAATCGCATCTAGATGCTGAATTTATTTGGGAACAGTGGAGATCCTTGTTACCATTCCCAGGATGGCAATAAAAAAAAACTGCTTTTTTCTTGTAGCTCTGACCTGATGTGGCCCTTAATGCACACTTAGTGCTTGTGATTTTTAAAGCCATCTCAACCCCAATTTGTCTTCTTGACATTTCAAGCCAGGTCAGCCATTATTTATTTAATGGACAGATCTTCCAATTGCTCCTTTCACACTTGTTGTGTTGTCAACAGGACAATGTCTTTAGATCCCCTACTGGGCCTTGCAGACATCCTTATTTATCTTCAGGGTGGACACATTTAAAAGTGGACACAGCATCACTCTGTCATCTGCGAGAGGATTCTGCCTTAAACTAATAGCAACCACATCCTCTTTCGTGGGCAAACGCAGTGACACAAGTGTGGCTGTTAATAGGTTTCTTCTGTGTATCAGGGAGCCTTTTTGAGAAGGTTTCATGAGTCATGCACGACCCAACTTACATCACTGAACATAGGTCATCACATAATAAACCGCTGAAGGCTGCCGCTAAAGAAATTTAAATCTTCTAAAGGAAAAAAATGTGCGGATCAGCGACTCAGAGGGTCAGAAGTTTCTGTTTCCATTTCAAAACAAGAACAAAAAATTGTGGTTCAAATACCCTGTCTATCGAATCATATGACACATCTTCACCTACAGCAAGTCAATTTTGATTTTTTTTTTTCATTCCTCAGAAACCACTCATGGAAAATCGTATAATTAGAAGAAAGATCAAGATTACATTTCAAAGACATCGACACTGAATAATCTTCACGCTGAATATGTGGTAAAAATGGATGTCACACTTTCAGGACACAACACATCTGCTGAATAGCATCAAGTGGATCTACACTCTCTCTCGCTCTCTCTCTCTCTCTCTCTCTCTATATATATATATATATGTGTGTGTGTGTGTGTGTGTGTAAAACAAAAAATGCTTTTTAAATTGTTTAGCATTAAACTATTATTGATTGACGAAAGTATTTATTTGGATAAGCCAAGTCTAGTTTTCCAGGCTGTAAATCACTATAGGAGATGGTGTTTGTCCTGGTCAAACGGCACTGCAGCACTGGTGTGTGTTACTGCGAACATGCTTTAAGTCAACCCTGTGTTTTCTCCGACAGCTCAGCTGTGCGGGTGCAGCTGCATGGCAGTCACTTCTTTCAGTCAAAAACACCCCTATAAATGTTATTGTGCTCACCTGATTGATCTTTCATGGGCTGAGAGGCGGCCAGACAGGCTGACTTTCGGAGGGGAGTGACAAGGAATGGCCGGTGAACAAACAAGCGAGCCTGTGTCTGAGGCGGAGGAGGTTGGGCCGCAGGTGGCGAGGAGGCACGCTTGGATTGGCGCGCCGGCCCTCATCAGATGCCAACAGTGACATTTCCTGAATGTAGCTACACACATCCCGGCAACAGTGTGGGGATCTCGGGGAATGAAGAACAGGGCCTGGGTCGATTTTACAAGGAACCTGGACAAAGGAGAAACCATGGATGCAAGTATTAAACTCTAATAAAGTCCCTTTCTTCTCGTAGAGCAGGACTCTCTTTCTGTCTTCAGTGACTTTACATCACTGCCAGGCATTCAACACAGTTTCGGAAATCACACCCCAAGAGGCAGAGACAATCCAGAGCGTATGATTTCCAAGAGGCTGAAGATCACATTTCCCCCCTGTTTAATGGTGGTGGACTTCTGCGCTGGTTTATTTCGAACGTCTGCTTTAATCACCACCCGCAAATAAATACACAAATCTCGTTTTGTGAAAATGCAGTGACCTTGTTGCATTAAAATTTGGTTCGAAATGTAACCCATGAGGTGACTCATCTCTTTAGTTATTCCAGGCCAGTATTTTTGGTCTGGAATGCTACTCTCGAAATCAACATCAAAGGCTCCTCAGTGACACATCTTGACTGTCTTATCATCCATACACTACTTTTTGGATGACCCCTGAACTTTGTTCCAATCCTTGAAGTTCCCTGGAATACAACTGCTTCTGAGTGCCAAAGAACTTCAGTGAAATCTAAAACTGTGTACAGTAATTTTAAGCAGCAACTTTGGAACGTTGTCAAATGAACAATAGGTTTGTTCCAGTGAGGTTGCAAGTACAAATCCTCTAGTGTCTGACCTTTTTAAAAGGAAGCGTCACCTTTTGTTTTGTGGCCAAATTAGTCTCTGTTTGGTCTGTGGTTATTTTCAGGTTGGTATTGTTTGCAAAGGATATAGATGTAAATCAGGCATCATGCGCGTGTGGTCCAAATTTGGCAGAAAGGTGAAGTTAGGATGCAAGATAAGCCAGGAGACTTACGCAGACCTAACAAAGTGGAACAGTCACTGGAAACGGTTTGTCTTGAGACTCAGACATGCAAGTTACAAGGTCATGAGAAACACACACAAACATACGCTCACATCCAGAAACAGCATGGCCCTGTTTGCTTTGAGAATCATTTTCCAGTTGGCAGGACACGTGGGAGAAGCTGCTCTTCCTCTGAGAGCTCGGTCAACACTCCAAACAAACTGAGGCTCACTGACGGCTAGCAGATCGAGAGCATGACATGTTTATCTGATCATGCGATGCCAAAAATCACCTGACCAAAATAAAGTAAGTACTCTGCTTGCAATGTGTATTGCATCACCTGAAGGTAAATGAGTTTGAAAAATGAAAAAGAATGCATATATTATTACATTTCAACTGAGTACCACCTTGAATTCATGATAAGTGTTTTAATGCCAGCAGCACGAGTGAGCGAAAACTCCTGAGGACGGGTGACTGAAGAAGAGGTGTTGTCGACGAGTCCTTCACACATCACCCTCCCCCCACCAATCCCACTGGCTCCTTGGGTCTGTCATCCCGCCCTGTCTCGTCCGGCCTCTCACACACTTTCTTTCATGCCAACAATATTGTTTTAAATATTCCACTTCCATTTGCACGCTGCGTCCCTTCATAACAGCTGAAGCTATAACAACATTTCACCCATCCATCAGCCGGCGTTAATCAATAAGCACTTTGGATCCACTCGGCAGCCGAACTTCAAATGTCTCCCCTCTGTCTCTGTTGGTACTTATCTCCCTGCTGACCCGGCTTTATTAGCTGCAGAGGTGGACCACTATAACAAGAGGGATCACTGAGCACATCAGTATGCTGTGTGTTGGAATAAAAGCAGCAACAAAAAAAAGCAACTACGTTTATTCTAATTTCACCCTGCATCTCCTGTAATTGTTGTTTAGGCTAAAGCAACGCGACTATGTCCAGTTATGTCAGGTATTTAACACAAGAGCTTTTCTGTCCTCTTCTCTCATTTGGTTTCAATTTGAAGACGTCAACCAGAGCGGAATTAAAAACACATGTCGCAGTCAAAGCCTGTGCCACGTATCCGATGTCCACCTTTTCTCAGGAATTCTAATTGTTACATGTGCACCTCGCATGCCTTCAACTGCATAAAAGCTCCAGTATGAATCATATTTGAAATATAATATTTTACTGAAAAATAACTATTTTATGAACTGAAGGCACAAGAGTATGATGGTTATCTTTAAAAAAAAACTCTTCTTAGCAATGCGTGAAGACATAAAAGCATATTTTTCACATTTGAAATTTGATTCACTAAACAGTTTTAGGGTCAGACTCTAAAATGAAACCATGATCTGGGGGGAAAAGTACTTGAGGAGTAAAAAAAATAGACAAACAAACCGAAAGAAAAAAAATATTTTTTAACATTCGAGTCATCTTTAAATGCATTAATTTTCTTTTGGAGACTGATGGTCACAGGAAATTTAATTTACACATTAATCTGTACAAAACAAACATCACCTTAAATTTGCTTGATTATAAAACTCATAGAGCCTTTTTTATAGCTTCCCACCGTTAGCCCACTCATTCCTCATATATCCGGTGTGTGATTTATAGTCATCTTAACACGCAGATAGATAGAATCTAGACAGACAGACAGACAGATAGATAGATAGATAGATAGATAGATAGATAGATAGATAGATAGATAGATAGATAGATAGATAGATAGATAGATAGATAGATAGATAGATAGATAGATAGATAGATAGAGAACTAGATAACTGCGGTGTTTTCATGGAGAGCCATTTAATCAGTTGTTGTGTACAAAGAAGCCCTGAGAAGTGAAAAAGGTGGGGGACTGTGTGGAAAGGAACGGAAACCACAGGAATGCAAGTGATCTACGTCAGTTTTGAAGCTTATTTTGATGATACAGGACTCTCTACAAAGGTACTTCCACTTTCCTGCCTGACTGTGATCCCATATTCACATAAATAGAGGGTTGGTAACATGAAAAAGCCATAAACAAAGTCGATCTCTTTGAATTTGTTCAGGCAAGAAAAGAAAAACAAGTCGCAGTTTCGTGCCAGGGCAGGTTTTTTATGAATGGAAGCTCCCCCCACCTCTGCCCTCTCGCTCTTTTTGTGAATGAAAAACAACTGGAAAATCCAGTAGAAAAGCCAGCCGTCTGGATGCGTGATTGGCTGCCGTGCCTCAGCCTCCGCCCACCACTGCTTGGACTCGGAGTGCCTGGCCTTTCATTGGTGGAACGCAGGCAGCCCAGACTTCATTCATAAGTGTGTGTATTCAAGTGGACAAAGGCCTGAAATATGAGCTCTTGAGAGAGGAAATCAACCAATCATGAACATCCTCTAGCCCAAGGCAAGAAAAAAGAAATCACTTTATTTTCTAGTACAGCAGCAGTTCACAGTCACAAGAACTTACTTAAAACATTATTGACTATAGAGTGACAATGTTTGTGTCTCGTCATGATTAACCTTGAATTTTTCAATGGCCATAAAATATCTAATTTCTTCACTCCTATTCATGAAAATATTGGCGGTGAATTCAATTCTGTCTGGCATTGATCATATAATTTCCTGTGCATATACGATTCAGAGCAGAGCCTGAGATTGAGACCTAGTAAAACAGATCACTGACAACAGCCGAGATTTAGCGTCCTCCACTGTCTTGCTCTGACCTCGTGCCGGATCAACTGAGGGGGATGATGGAAGACAAAGGAGATGAGACCACATCCTACCCACATCATGAGACTACAACAGATACTGTTGCGGCAATAGCTATCCTCCGTCTGACAAGGTTATTTGTCTTTTTAAAGTAGGAAGTGAGAGTTTGAAATCTGTGTAAAACAGATTTTTACATGCATAAGGTTCATTTTATTTTATTTATTTACATAAATTCACTTTCAAATAAATTGACTTTCAATGCCTCAAAACAGGAAGTAGCTGATGTTGCTGGAGTAACAATAGTCATGTTCTGATGCTTGTCCCCATTTTTCCCACAATGGTTGGTGCTGCCGAATCCAACTTGAGGCAACTCCTGCAGTCTGAAAACACACAGTGGTCGTCCTTGCCCCATAGTGCAATCTTCCCACCTGTTTTGTGATGAAAGATGTTATGGACGCGTAACCCCACGTGTCTTTGCATACCACCTGTTTGCTCGATGCAATTTCAACTCCTGATTTCAATCAAACAACTTGTTGGATTCTCATGCAAACAAGAGGACACTTTCAACTTCACTGATAATATGATGATGAATAATAAATCCGGAATCACTTCAGAGTGTCCAGCGGCCAATCGGCACTGCAGGGATTTAGTGTGCTCAGTAGTCAACGTGTGACTTTCGTGGTCGGATGCTAAACCTACCGAAAGCAAGAGAAGGAACAGACTTGAAAATGGCACTTGCCAAGGTGAAGCCATGCATATCTGAACTGGTCTCTCAGAGCAGAAGTCACGCTGTGTTGCTTTTGTTGTTTGAACAAGGTAATGTTCATGCACGGTTCAATTTGTACACCATAAAAAACAAAACAAAACATATACCTATGTCTTGAATTTGACAAAAATCTAAATTTATTTTTCACCTAGCAAGGGTTTCGGTGAATGCACATATGAAACTGGTGGGGTACCTCCAACAAGGTTGAGAACCACTGCCTCAGATGTAAGCATGACATACAGAGCGGTCACCATCACATAACCTTTGGTGTCTCTACTTCCAGATGTCCAGCGCCTGCTGGGCAACTGTTAACTATACAGTGAAGAGAGATGTCCACAGGTGCATGATAAGCATCATAACAGAAATAAAAAACTTAAGCTTGTGGCATTATGATGTTGCTGCAACAGAATCCACAGCGTCGGTCGTATGAAAATGTTACCTGCTGACGCGCTGTCTGTCACAGACAGAACAGGAGAGATTTGCCGAGGGGAGGGTCGAAGCCTGCTGGGTAACCACTCGCCATCACTTCCCCTTCTCGTCTTTTTTTCCTCCCTCTTTTTGTGAATGGAGCTCATTATGCATGCAGCCTCCATTGACGAGGCGAGCTCCCTCCTCTCCCTGCAGGCTGCGTGGATCTCCCTCAACTCTGACTAAATGACCACAAACGGTTAACGGATGGATTATAAGATGGATGGATATTTGGACCAGCAAGTGCCTTACACTTTAGCAAATGTACGTATGGATCAACTCTTGCTACTTTGCGCTTTTTTCCGCTTGTTTTTAGCCTGACTTCAGAGTGACTTCGCTTGTGCCGCCGCCGCCGCTGCGCATTCGCGTCAGTTGGTCAAAACAGCGCGGTAGAGCCAAATAAATGCTGAACTCGGACTAAAAACACGACTTATACCGCCAGTTTTCAGCTTACTTCCGTCTCTAATGTTCACTACTTTCCCCCTCAACTGCGCGTGAAACGTTTGACAAACGGTCGCTTGCAGGTTTTTACTTTTCCACAGATAAATGTGTCGAAGGATCTGCATGAGTTTCCTCTCACGCTACTGTGACTGCACAAGAGTTGCAACACTTTGCTTTTTTGTCCTCGGGGTCCGTTGCAAACATGGCTTTACCTGTTTGACGCTGTTGGAGTCTGCTCCTCATCTGTTAACATGTATGGCTTTTGCAGAAGTCGCAAGGAAATGGGCCCCTAAATAGACTGTTGATGGCAGCGAAAAGGAAATACATGGACACAGAATTGCCCCCTCAGGAATCCGAAGGTAAGTCCAGGTTTCTCGCCTTTGAAACGGGCTTTTGTGTTCAGTTTTTTAAGTGTAACTTGTCTCTACAGACCTCTTCCAAGACTTAAGCCAACTCCAAGAGACATGGCTCACAGAAGGTGAGAAGGTTTTATTTACCCCGAGCTTCTCTGGCAAACTTGTCTGCACTCTGTCACACAATCTGCTGCTGTAAACCTTTGGCTGAAGATGATGACCTCCTTGCTCCAGCTGCCGTAAAGACTCTCAATGGGGAGCCTGACCATTCCGATGCAACACACATGCTCATAAACCGAATAAAAGGAAGCCTAGGAGAGTTGTTATGAGCCAAAAAAAAGTACTTAAGCTTCAGTTAGTCGCAACACATGATCATGGGATGAGGACGATCGCTTGGCTATTGTCGATTGAAGGGTACAAAAGTGGCCTGAGCTCTTATTTGGAAATGACACTGTATGTGAGTAAAACAGAGGATGGGGCCACACAAATGTGAGTCATTGTTTGGTGCTAACCTGGAGCAAAACGGTGGCACAACAGCTGCGTTCACTGGCGCTAAAGTCAATTCACGAGGTGGCTGGCTGTAGCTCGAGCCTTTGATGTGCCTAATTCCAAGCTTATTTCTGGACTTTCAGAACCAATTGTCAATTAAGGGTCTCTTTGGGATGAAGTGCCGTAAACTGGTGGCAATGGAAGCCCTTGTTGAGCATGTACCTGTGAGGTCGGCTGGTGTAATATGGCCGATAGTTGTGAATGGGAAAGAAAGAGAATGTGGCTGGTTTTTCATGATCTCATGCGTATGGAGCTTTTATTCCCATAGTTCCTTCAAAGGTTGCGGTCTTCTCAAGTGCTTCCACTTATGAGCTATGAATCACAACTTTTACAGTACAACGTTTCCCTTTTGCATTTTATTTCCTCTCATTTCCTTTCATTACCCTCATATTTGCAGATTTATTTCCAATTATGACTGCTTTATTGTTTTTCTGTAATACTTTTCCTTATTTTTTGGAGGGGAATGTCATGCAAAAGTCGTTACACAGAAACTATGTTGAACAGCAAGGGTTTTTTTTTTGTCTTTTCAACCTTTTTGAAAGGGAATTATTAGAATCTTGTCAGTAGATAGGATTTAATATGTGTTTATTTTTCGTCACTTTTTGACTTAAGGAATCGCTGATCAAAGTTTTTGATTTAAACCATTTTAAGTAATACTAAGATGTTAATTTACTTTACACGTGCATTTTACAAAAAATACCTTACTTTACTTTGACAATTTTGAATTGAAAATATAATTAGGGGTTTTACCTGTATTTAAGGTTCAGCATTAAAAAAAATCAGAGAGACTAGTACCAACTAGTTCTCGGCCGTCTGTCTCTTCAGGCATCTCCCTTTTTTCTCATGCGGCGTCAAAAACCTCGCAAGTTCACTTCACACCAGCTCTTCAGACAAAAGAGCCAGGAGCAATAAAACTGTAACAATACGTGTCGCGTCTTCAACCTACTTGCATTCACCGAGATGGCTTTTCAAGTTAAAGATAGTTTCGCACCTTTAAAGTGTGTTGCTGTCAGACCTTTCATTCGAGGGAACATATTTATCAAAATAAAGTAAAGACATTAAATGAAGAAAATGTTTTGTTGAAATAGATTTGGGTGCCGTCATGAAAAATAGGAAAAACTGATACATATTAAATATCTTTTGTAAAACAAAAAAAGCAATGAGTATATTGTTAATTACATATTTTGGAATTGCACATATTAAAGAAAATTCAAATGTTAAATACTTTTGTTTAATTTTTCTTTTTAAAAATCAAGCAATTTCAATCAAATATTCCTTCAATTTTAGTACATCTATGTGTGTTTTCTGTGTCTGAGTTCTGGCACACATAAAATCGTATGAAATGTATGTGTCCAAATGATAAATACCCACCGCACGCAACTTATTCTAAATGAATTAAAGTAACACAACATTCATTTGCTATTTATGAATGAGAAGTTGTTCTTAAAATGCTAATTAAAAATATGATTTAGAAGAATAGAATAAGAATAGCCTTTATTGTCCTTGTACAGTGTACAACGAAATTTGAGCGCTACTCCTTTGGTGCAAACAATGTAAAAAAGAATATATCAAAAACAATCAAGCATGCTGAGAACAACCAGTAGGTACTAATAAATAATATATACACAAGCAGCAGCAGTAAAAGAGCGTAATTTAACAAAATATAAACATTACAAATACAATTCAAGAAAAAAATGGAAAAAAATGGCTGGTCTTTTTTGGGAATTCACAACTTCAAGTAGAGCCACATGAAGAACCAGGAAATCCAAATATGTTGAGTGTAATAGTCACCCTGTCTGAAGTTGGGCCATGATAGATATAAAACGATAGATTCACACAGATGTATCATAGATGTATTTCCTGCACGTGCAGTGCCTGGGGCTCAAGCGATGTAAGTGACGTTCAGTAGCTCTATTTTGTGATTTCAGCGAGCACATTTTATTACAGTTTGCTTGGCAAATTGGGTGGCAGCTTTTTGTTGAGTCACAAGATGAAGAGAAGAAAGGGCGAAAGATGGTAGTGTAACTTAGTCAGAGTGTCATTTAAAGCCTAAGTAGGGGGCTTGTTTCTGCTTCCCCAGCTTAAGACCGCTCCTTTCCTCCAACATTAATGAAAGACTCGATCATGACTGATTGCGGTTGTGAGGGATTCACCCAAGATTGTAAAAGTTGGGTAGCTCCAGGGAGTATTTTTTCTTCCGAATTTCCGGAAGCAGACAGGAGATGTAGAAGGCGACATGCTCAATGGCAAGAGTTCAGGAGCTTGTTGCGTCTTGTCTGGTTGGCCTTTAGGTTTATATGAGTGAAGCTGCTGGGCTCCTCCCAGGATCTCCCACTGAGAGAAAAAAAAAAGTCATTCAAGGTTCCTGCGAGCTTTGAAAAAGGTCTGCCTATAAACACTCTCTCTGTCGTGTGCGGACTTGCATTTCCAGTTGAGATGTTCCTGGAAACAAATCATGCGCTCACACCATAGTTACAATCATGTCTGCTACTGTTTATTTACAAAAATATTAAAGAGAGGACCAGCAAGCCCCTCATCGACCCCACCCCCGTCCCAAATATGACATTTAGCCCTTAGGCTGATACTGTTACGCTCCCTGGCAGAAGTATAACAATTGGACTTCCCTTTGACATTCAGCTGAGATCGCATCTTCATGTCTCCGTGAGAAGTAAAATCGGTCTTGGTGGGGTAACTTTAAAAGTGGTGGAACAACCTGGAGTACCAAAGTCACTTGAGCGTAAAAATTCCAAATCTCACCAAGTTACGGTACTATGAAAAAAAAATCTGCCAATATGACAAGTGACAAAAAACAACATATTTAAGATTGTTCAGTCTTAAAAGAATTCCCTCCAACTTGCTGAAATGTTACATACAAGTGAATGTATCTAAAATCGAAAAAAATAAGGCTTAACAAACTTGGTAAGATTTTGAGTTTTTACTGTGTATTCTTGCTCACAATAAGTGTTGGTCTATTTGTTTTTTCTGGATCTTTGACCTACAGCTCACTAATGGAGATTACTTAAATTACAAATGTACAGCCATCTTATTGAAGAGGACATTTTCCTTATTGCATACAGACTTCTGTTTCACCATTGTCACAGTGCAGTATGCCAGAACCAACCCAAGTCAGCTTTGATATCCATCCCTATAGCATCGAATGATGCTTTAGCTTTGGCTCATGTCAAACGATAAAACAAGACAACCCATTTAAAACATTTTGAAATGCTGTGCCATTAAAACAAGCTGCTCTGTGAAGTTAAACATGTTTTGTTCTCGGACTGGTTGAAACCAGAGGATGCGATTGTTGTGGGCGCTCCGTTGCATCACCAGATCAGCCATCCTCAAGGCAAACCATTTGAAACTTTAAAGGCAGTAATAATAAGTAGTAATAATAATGTTATGGTCGTGCAGGATGCAACATTGTGTAAGAAATCTGTGTCATTAATCAGAACGTCCCTCCATCGTCCGGTTTCCTCGGCTCAGGAAATAGGCACAGGGCAACCAGAGTCTGTCACTGCTGCTGCCGTGGAGTTTGGGTTCATGCTTTCTGTTGTCTGGTAAGATAAGTGGATTACTTATCAAAGGATGGAGGTTGACAACCAAAATAGGGCCTGGTTCTAGTGAATTCTACTAACAGCCACAGATAGCACTGCTGTAATACGTGATCACACTTCTCTACTCACTTAAACTGGTTCATTCTGATGGGTGGCCTTTTCCACTGACGCTGTTTCATGTTGGGTTTTTTTTAGGTGTTTTCTTACATCCTCTCCAAAGTCTTATTGCAGTAAATAAATATCTATATTTAGTGATTTGGTGATTATCTTTTGAAGATCCATATTCTGTTTCCAGTCTAATGTTGAATTGAATTTCTGGTTCACCTCAGCACAGTGACTAGTCTTAAAATGACTGTCATCTGAAAACATTGTTTAAAACCTTTTGTTTTCACTATTTTCCTTTCCATTTATAAGCCTTATGATGGATGGATACTTGTGTTTTACTTAATATCCGTTCAAGCAGGCAACAATGCTTACACGAGAAGAAAATGAAATATTATCGCAAATCACTTCTAAGAACCAGAAAAATATGCAAACCTAAGGTGTCGCCTCCATATTGGTCACTATCTTGTTTACCATTTTCTTTCATAACATTCAACCTGGGTCTTCTCCAGCCTCTGACTTGAGAAGTAAAACAAATGTGAGGCGCTCCAGGAAGCCATACAAACTACTGTGTTGGTGTTGTAGCCACAACATGTTGCTGTTTGATTTTCATTGCCATTTACATCCATAATTTGTTTCAAGTTTTTTGAATGGTGGTCATCATTTTTTCCCTGCACGGTGTCGCTTGTTATGCCATGATGTAAGTGTGAGAGCCAGCGGGTGGAAACAACGGTTTATGTGAGTGAATCGTGAGCGGCTCCTGAGCAGAGCTCCGTTTTCTCACTGCCATTAATGTATTGCTAGCATAGACAAATAAATACTGACAGGATTAAGGCTCAATGAGTGAATTTGACCTCTTCACCCTATGGCAGTCAAAGAACTCGGGTCCTTGCGAACCTGTTTTTGTGACCAAAGATCCCAAAAGGCACAATTGTGAATGGATTTGGATTCCTTTAAAAGGAGAGGGTCACAATAGTGAGTCTAACTGTGCTGCACCTGGACCTGAATGACTGTGTTTGTTCAGTGCGATGAGTTCCATTAGTGAACGAGTGCATGATGAGATTTTTAAAAAATGGAACACAGCAGGTCTTTGTGGATCGGATCACACGTGCAGCTTTTACTGTATTGACTCATCCATTTTAGTGAGTGATTGTAAGCCAGCATGATGCGAGAGCTGCAGAAATCCCGTTCACTAGTAGCAGAATTTTAATGGGTCGCGAATGAGTTTTCATCTGTTTCTTATTCTTCAAACATTGTTGAATAGAAGTATTCGACAAGGCAAGTTTAATTCAATTATTAATATTATACTTTCATGTTTCTTTTTTAAATGAGATATTAGTAGATATTTAATGCAAAAGTATTTTACATTAATTGTCAACATAATTCCAATGTTTATAATAATACAATAAGATCCCAGGTTTTATCGTTTTTGTAAAATAATAATTTATTTGGGGGCAATATTGAACATTCTAAACAATTGACTCTCTGACATAGTAGTGATTAAATGCCACCATGAATATTTAAATTAAATATTTCCACCATTTTATTTTCAATTACTCTCAGATTTGTATATAAATAGACATTTGTTGTCCACCCAGCCTCACTGAATGTCTGGACTAAGCAAAATTGAAGCACTTGTATTTCTGTTTGTTTGTTTAATCTGATGCATTTTAATATGTTTTCTTGGGCATATTTGAGTGCTTATCTCTTGATACAGCAAGACCAAGCACATGTAAAACAATACTAATGAAATCTGTCTTTTTCTCATTCCAGCTCAGGTTCCTGACAGCGACGAGCAATTTGTCCCTGATTTCCACTCGGAGAATTGTGAGTACTTTCAGTGTCTTTGTCTTCCGTCTGCTTCAATCCAGATCTGGTTGTATATGGCGCAGATTAGATCTCCTCTTAAATTGTTTATTGAATCAGTCCAATCCAGCCATGTTGCGCGCAGAACTGCACATGGTCAATGTCAAACGTGTTTAAGATCCTGCTTATGTAATTCCTCTTTCAAGTGCTTTATTATCAGCAAGTGAGGTCGAACCTAGCAGACTGCTTTGGTCGCTGTGGGGAAACTTGGCCTCAGGATTTTATTTTTAAAATGTATGGGTCCAGAACATCTCGTCTTGGTGAGAATCATGTTACTGAACTAGTTATATTTTGACTTGATCAAGAATATCTCTAAGATGAGTCTTCGCCAGATGAGTGTTCTTATCACTGAGTCTGTAGGGAACCTGGTTAGATCCACTTGAATCCGCATGAACAGATTACTGTGCAATAACCTGCGATAACACTGATGCAACCTGTCATCCATTCACTTGAAAACAGAATCTCAAGATGCAAAAACGTCTTCACTTGAAACAGATTTGTCAACCAGTTGTGTGCCTGGTTTCCTGTTAAATCTAACGGGAGACGCAGTACCTTTACTTATTTGGATCTTGGATACTGCTATATGTGATTTAGAGTTTGGATATCAAACCATATTAGAGTGTCTTCACGTGCATTTTCTATGCAGAACATGCGTTTAAGTGACCATATGCGTCGGACTCACAGGGTTGTTTGTGAAAGCTATAGAGCCATACCCATACTGGACTGAAACTCCAGTCAGTCTCCATCAGCTCTTACTCAGCCTACTGTCATGGGATGGGTTCCATATTTTGTTGTCGCCTGTGACTTCCCTCTGAGTTGGGTTTTCGTGAACGCTCACTACAGAACATGTGCCCATCAAAAGAGAAGAATGGGAAGGAGACTAGATCTGAATATTTCCTCTTGTATCTGAAGTTGAACAGTGCCCGCTTTGCCAGATACCGGTTTGATGTTGGGACACAAAACTGGACCTCACTAATTTGGGTGCCAGTTCACAGTAGCGACAACTTATTTGCATCACTTTGATAAGACAAACAGGTCCAGCCCAGGAAACCAGTAGAAGAAGAATCAAGGCGCAGGTACAAAGGCGACCAGCCATTTGTGCAGGTCAGGAAGTGTAAAATGGAAAAGCAAATTCCTGGGCTGCACAACTGAGCAGTGATTTGAATGTGGTTTTCCTTTCTTGTTGGGTTCTTTACTCAGGCAGTCAAGCAACTCTTTTCATGCTATTTTTTTCGGCATTGATTTTGTTGTGGAACCAAACTTTGCTTTGTACTGTTTTGTGTTCTCGTCCCAATCTATGGTTGTTTTGGCTTCCAAGGCTCTGGAAAGCTCATTGCAGTTCTCGTGGGGGGCCACACAAATAAATGTTTTTGTCACGATTTAGCTCCTTCCCGACCAAATATGGTCTACCCCCGGTTATCACAACTCATTCAAGATGATCCCATGAGAGACTCCTTATGTCTGGGGTGTGATTTTGTCAAGCGAATCAGTTCTGAAAACCGCTGAATGTTAAACATGCTCAATACTTACAAGCAAAACTCTTTATGTGTGTGGTGAGAGCCGCTCATTCCCGACCCCGACAGAATATGCATCTTGTTTTATCATGCGTGGTCATACAGGATTTCTGGGTACAAGGATGTGATTCTTAGTTGGTGGTGATGTAGAAGCTTTATGTGTGTGTGGTGTGTTCTTTCTTTCTGTCATAATCTGTGGGTTCTCTGACAGACAAAAATGGCTGAAGATTTTTGAAAGGTCTTATATGTGTGGGCCCCATTAGTGTCATAGTCCATGAAATAAAGCTAGTCAACCGATAGCAGATGTGGATGGATGGTTAGATGGATGGATGGGAAACAAAATCATAGTGTACTGCTATTCTAGAAAATTCATTTCAAATTCAAATTCAATTCATTAATGTTCCAATCACTCAATACAAAGGTATAATGTTGAGTTATTGATGTGTAATGCGCTTCATACTTGTGTTTTTTGCTTCTTTTTTTTCAGTTAAACAGTGGAACTTAAAGTATGCCAAAACTCACGTTTAGTTCCATTAACTCAGACAAAATAGTGTTTTTTTTTGTTCAGAACACCAACAATTTCAACAATCATTGCCAAACCATTTGTGAAGTCATCAACTTATAGACTTCACCATTTTGAGGTGGTTTATTGGGTTAGGAATTGAATATTCTTTGTTCCATGTGACAGCGTTTGTCAAATCTTCAGGCAAATATATATGACAAACACCATTGAGATGTTTGCTGCGGCGTATTCTTGTCACCCAAGTTAAACTGACAGCTTTCAGGCGAGTCAAAGGAACTTCCTGGGTCTGACATTCACACGCCTTTTGTGTGTAAACATGCTGAGATTAAATCGACCCCCGTGAGTCACAACTGCTTGCCCTCACAGTGACACATGCCCACTGCAACATTGTCGCCCTCTGATAGGCAACAATGCAGAGGAGGAAATGAGGATGAGCCCAGGGGGCAAGGGGAGGTCATGTCTACTTAACCCCCGCCCTGCCAGCCAATCAGCTGTCAGGCCTCTGCTAACGGTTGACCTGGGTATGATCAGCAGGGTCACAGGGGCTGGAGTTTGATGGGCAGCCCATTTAAACATGGCAGAGACACTTGGGCGATGACAGACAGTCTCCCTGCTGCTCTCAGTCAATAGTCCAAATCAAGTGTCTCTATTATTCAGTCCTGAGTGATGGGAAAATGTATCCGACAGGAATCTTTGACTATACTTGGCTCCACAACCAAGATAAACAGGACATAGTGCAAAATGTGGTTAACTCCGGCTGTCCTCTGCTTTGGTGAGACAAGCTTCAAAATGTTTTACCCAAACTAACAACTAATAATGTAGGAAGGAGCAGTTCATGCTTTTAAAACACATCTTAGCTCCAGTGGCTTGTGGACTCTACTAAAGCCAACTTTTGAGGGAGGTATTTAAAAGCATGACCACGTTAAGTGAAAACTTCTCATGATGGACGCGTATTGGCCAAATGTCCATCATGATATTAAGAAAGAGACAACATGGCACCAGAGAAGAGCAGTTTTCAAAATGGACAGCGATGACAAACCAGTTTAAAAAGAGTGGTTATTCTTGAAGCCAAGGTTTCTTGTGGTGGTATAACTTAGCCAGCCAGAGGCTCCAGATCTGTAGACACTGATGCTACTAGGGTCAAACACCATCAGTGGTGTAGTCTTTTGAACAAGCTCAATACCATCCACGTCGTAATGACCATCAAGGAAGCCAGGATTTAAATAAAATGATTATTAAAATAAATGATTCACCTTCTTCACCTTTGTGTCTTTATATTATATTATATTACATTACATTATATTGTATTATACAGCACGTTTTCCGAAGATTGCGCCAGTGATAAACTGTGAGAGGCCCAAATATGGAGCCTTGAGGAGTTTCTAATATACTACATAGACCTATTGAGGGTAGAGCCTCACATGCCCACTGTGTTGTGTTGGTGAAATAAAATGTTGTGGTCGACCGTATCAAACAGAACAAGGACATGATGTCAGAACGACAGGTTCAAAGTGGTGGCAGGTATGGAATATTTTCCTCTATTTTGGAAAAAAATGTCCTTTAGTTAACCAGAACTTTTGGGACCATGCCTGTACCCAGGCTGCCTCACTGTATTTTGATGACTCTACCTTTTCTAAATCACCCCATGCTAAAAATAATCAGCTTTTCTGAGTTTCAGCTCTATTTAAAGTGAACCGTGCCAATTGGGCTTATTTTTCCATTTAGACAATGTATTCATAGTGTCTGGTGTGTGATTGAAAACTGGTGACTCACTTGTTTTGGAAACTCTACCTCCTGAATTGAAAAAAAGCAGAAAGGAAAGCTGTAATCCCCAATGACCCGAGTATGATTGAGGCCTTCATTGTTGTTTGCCGTGTCAAGTTGATACTTGCAAGGGTGTGGTGTCGAGTGAGAGGAACAGAGGGCAGCAGGTAAAATATGTCCAGTCGAGTATTTGAATTTGGTGGAATGTTTTCAGGAGGGGAGGGGGTTGTTAAAGGAAGGGATTGTGCAATACCTGCACATCTGGTAAATCTATCTCATCTGGTTCATTCTAACTTGCGAATAACAGGCGTGCTCTGTCTGCCGGCTGCTTTTGAGAAAAGGTTAAGCAAACATGCAGCGTTTATGTACTTGTTGGTCAGCTCATGTGTGAACTGGCGGAACCTTTCTCAATGGCAATGATAGTGGCCTCAAAATGCTTCAGCGTGAAGCTGACAATTGATCAGGAGTCGAAAACATATCTTTTGTGGGAGCACTTGCTCTGCTCAGTGAGTGTAAAATGTTTTCCTACAATTGGGTATGAACACTTGGATTACTGCTCACCACCAGACAGCTCATTCCTTCGAAACAAAAAAATATCTATCTTTTAAACATAAAATTCCTTCTTTTCGATAAAAAAAAATGTGGCTTATATATTTCTTTTTCAAATCCTTCAGTCAGTAAAACAAGCAAACAAAAAATGTGTGCACCACCATTCTATGTTGTCGCAGTGAGAGTGAAATGTGCTTCAAGATTTGTCAAAAAAGCTAGAAGGCATGGGTTTGAGGGCGTTTCAAAACACGGCCTGCGCTCGAGAGCTCACTCTTCTTTGTCCAAGTATGTTGTTTACACTTGGAGCCGCTGGAGAGATGTGACCCATTCATAAATTTTCTTCTCTGTGTGCGTAAGAGGAAGTGTGCCTCTCCCCCTCCCTCCTGCTCTGGCTCGCTCTCTCTGCCCTGCTTTGCTCTCACTCTTCATTCATAAAAAAAGCCCTACAGTACTTGAACCCCCCCTTCTCCTGCCCAAGTGGATACTCCAAACCCCTCCCTCCCTTCCTGTGTCTGTACAAGTCGAATTTCAGAGTACCCCCCACCCTACCCCCAATACCGTCCCCTTTCCCTTTTCTCTCCACCTCTCTGTCTCCAGACACACAAACTTTGAGTGTTCCAAGATGTGAACTAATCCAGTGATTTCAGTGTTGTGTGGAGCGATTGTTCAATTCGATGCCCTGTAATTAAATAGGAAGCCTTGAGTATCAAATGTTGGCATCAGTGTATCATATCATATTCAATACTGTTGTGCTATGTCAGCGGAAATACAATTTTTTTCAGGTCTAAATCTTTAACCGCATAGAAAATCAAATCCACAAGACGTTTTAGTACTTGATTCACATGCTTCTATTATAAATGCATCTACATGATACAATTTACTGCCACTGACAGAAGCAGAAGTGGCATAGTGATGTGGATTACAACACGCTGTTTACATTTCTCAAGTTCTGTCCGCCAGTTCCTCCTCTTTTATGCGTGTTGATTTGTACCTCACCTTTGTTCCAGCTTACTGAAGTTTCTAGAGGATAGTTCACTTGAATTAAACTAAGATGCGACTCAGGTTTTATAGTCGATAGTGTCATGTTTTTATTTATTTAACAGGAAATAGAGCTAGTCAACAAAATCCAGTCATCTGTGCAACAAGTGTGATTTTACATAATCTCTCCTCACTGAAGATATCCGCCAAATAAAACTGTATTCAATCTACATTTTTGTCCAATAAACAAACAGAAGAGGAATATGACTTTACATTTCTTCACATGTTTCGTCTTCATAGATTCTTTCAAAACAAAACAGATTGTGTGGTTGCAGTTGCTGCTCTATGAATCCATATTACACAACGCATAGGCTGAGATCCAGCGGTGCAGTCTACGCTGTAGAAAGGTCAAGAAATTTTGTGTACTGCCTCAAAAATATCACGTTTTTAGAACGGCGTACATCATCAAAACTGAAACTCAGTGGTGTTCAACCCACATAATGGTTGTTTGTTCCAAGACAAATATTCAGAAGGAGGATGCTCATTTTTTATGTTTATATTATGTTGACGCCCAAATAGCAGGGGAAAGTTTGGAAATTCCCGATCAGAGTACACATCTTGGCAGCGGCATCTCAAAGACTTCTGCTTTGTCATGGATTTACAGACTTTCTCTTGTTTGGTTGCTTTGCTGGATCAGAACCGGCCCAATCAGGTTCTGCTTGGTGTGTGGGGGTGCCGAGTGAATGCCACCCCTCCTTCCTTTCACTCCTCAGAAGAGAAACATGTAGCCCTGTGTTCTCCACTTTTTTTTCCAAAATACAGCTGCTATGCAACTGAAGTGTGCGGAAACATCCAGGTGCCTGCCAGATTCTGGACACGATTGCTCGTACTGTGTTGTTCGGCCTGTGTGGAACTTTGCTCATGAGTAAAACAGTTGATACAGTCTCTTAAGTGTACTGATGGTTGCTTTTGACAGCTTGCACACATAAACACAATTGACTTGATTTACACGCACACAGAACCTCAGCACGACAGTTTTATGAATGGGCTGTTTGTGAGGGACCGGCTGAGGCAGCAGTCAGAAAGAGGGGGGGCGACCCTTCATTCATGACACTGGGGGATGTTTTTCTGCGCACCTAGAGAGGTTCTGTCAAATTTTCCCCCAAAGCTTTCACCACGTTCCTGACAATTAGTTTCTTTTGTCCTTTATTGACCTCTGAGTTTTACTACTCGTACTCACTTTACCCACCAGAAAGATGTTGGAGAGGCCAGTGAGGCTGCTCCAACAGTTGAGAAAAACTGTTTTCCATCAGGTTGATTCAAACAGCTGGGTCAAATCAAATGAGCAACAGAACATAAGTGTCACTGCGAGTGAACATTGTTGGATACAAGTACCACACGGAAGTAATGCTGCCTCAAATATTATTCTTTGTCCATCATTTAAAGTACCCCTTATGTACCTATGTAAATGGATTGAAACGAAGTGATATATTGTTAACCTGACACAAATAAATAACATTCATTTTCTGCTGCTTATGCCTGCCCTGGGGAACCTATCCGATGTGAAGTGACCAGCCTGATCAGACGGCATATATAAACCACTTTCTCATACACACTCACAACTTTGTAGCATTTCACCCATGTATTAATTTTAGGCTGTGAGAGGAAACAGGATGAAACTGCCCAATCTTGAAGTTTGAAAAAAATGTAATGCACGGTGCAATGATAAGGTGTGCTTGTTCCTGCTCTCTTGTTTTCAGAGACCAGATTCCAGTTGAGTGCACTTTCAGTTTCGCGGGCTATTAGCTTTAAGTGACGTGGATAATCTGTTGTCTTTATGTTGTCTTAACCCTCTATTTTGTCAAAAAAATAAAAAAACTCATTACACGAGTCATACACAAAATGTACCGTGAAGTGAGCACCTAAGACTGATAAAGGCTTTCTGCTTTGCATTTGCTGAAGAACTTGATCAGATTATGACCCTCTTTTAAATTCTGTGTGTACAAGCTAGTACTCCGCATTTTCGCATGCAACTGTTTGTCTTCTAGTCTATCACCACAAATAAAATGTGAACAGTCACATTCACGAAACTGTGTTAATATAACTGCTACTGGCCTTCACTTGTCAGCTCTTTGATGCCTGACCATGACTCCTTCTTATGGGACAATGTCACATGCTGAAGTGGCAAAACTAAAATTTCTCAAACCTCTGATCTGAGTCTGGTTGTGTCTCGTTGCAATGTTGCCTGGTGTCCCTGGTATTCGGGGTATGTCCAGCGAAGGGATGTCCATGCTACGGACGAAAAACAAGATATAGACGGCCCTGTGCCATGCAAGCCTTTCAAGAATCCTTCCTCGAAATACCAAGCAATGGGAAATTCGCATTTTCTGGAACATGTCCTAAAGTTATATGCATGATGGAAACCCTAAAAATCAAAATAGACTGTCCACCTGACATGTAGCCTGTGGGCTTTGAGCACACCGTATGCCTTGTTTCCACCAAGCGGTCCAGGCAGTACCCTTTTAAAATAACCAACCCAATCGTACCATTTTTTGGCCCAAGATCACAGATCAATGGTGATCTGTTGCACGAGCACCCGCTCAGTGGAAACGCAGCGTTATTCAATGTGTCGATGAGTCATTAAAGCTAATGGCCAAGGTCTGGACGCTGTGGACATTTTAGCGGTGGAACTTCAGTTGGCTAATCTGCTGACACAGTCCAGAAGGTGTGTAGTCCTAGCTGAGTGCCAGAGTCAGGAGGTATTGATCCTTGATTATCCAGGAGAGGAGTGGGAGGAGATTGAGGCTTGATCAACGACTTGATAAAGATAAAGTGAAGATCAATCAGCCGCAGGCAGATAGGGGAAGGAAAGGGGTTTGGAGCGGGTCAAACGTGTCATGAAGCACTATGATCCAGATCTCAATCAAGAAATGGAGAAAGTGTCTCAGCGAAGGGGGGGAAGGGGCAGAGAACGGGAAGATTTGTAGATGTGGCACTGATAGTGCCTCGCAAGGTGTCCTGCCCTCCGCCCATTTCCCAGTCAGCATGCGCTGCTAGCGTACGTTCCGGCTCCAGCCCAGAATTGCCTACCCCTCCCTCGCACCCTTGATGGCCTGAAGAGCAGCGAGAGCTCATTATATCATCTCAGTAACAGTGTGGGGACGAATCGATCGCTCCATTAAACATTGAGAGGGGACAGCTATATTGGGGGCCGAGGTATAGAGAGCCAAGAGTCAATATTGTGTCAGATTCATTACATCCACCCCACGCCTGTGACGGGATGTCCCTCTTGCTGCATATGTCCTGGGACAGGGATGTATTGTATCAGTTCAACTAAACGCCAGCGGAGAAGTGAGATTAATGACTGGTCAATGGTCGTTTATGAAAAAGCCAACGCAGCACAATTGGGAGTGAAGTGGGCAGTGGGGAAAATGTGAGGTGATAGAGCTGATAGTGATAGTTTTGATCCCCTGGTGCCTTCTATGCCGCAGAAATGGAATTTACTGCTGTTTGAGTGACGTGTCCTGAACATCATTCAAATTTCTTGAAATGTATTTATTTTTAAATCGAGCGTAGCTGATATTTAAATCTAAGACTTGAGGGTGTATTCTGGAATAGGTTCCAAAGAAGATCGCGCAACCTGTCGTTCATTTTACTCTTATTGGCTATTTAAAATTAAAATGACAGATTTGAAAGTTGGACAACTCGCAGCAACTGTAACTTTACAGGTTGGCTGCAACTCATTTAACAATTTGTTTCTATATCACGCCTATTTCCTAAATTCTTGAGATCGATAATGTGTGTCAGATTGAGCTTCGAAACTGACTTTAAGAAAGATTCCTGTTGAGACAAGCACATCAGACAAACATAGTTGTCTGTTTCCAATCCACTAACAGGAATTGAAACTGTGATATTTGCAGAAATGTACTTTCTTAAACTGGGCGCCATCCAAATCCACATCCTCTTACCCAACACTTCCAGCCTAAGCAAGAGAGGTGTAAAAAAGTCTTACAGATACAATTGTGCCTTCCATCAATCTGGTTAAGCTTGTTTGGTAGGTATCTCACAATGCCTCTTTAAATATTCAAGGAGAAACATTATCAGATAAGAGCGACCTGTAAATCAGAGCTGACACTAATGGATCCAACACACCCTTAGTGCACGCACACACATGCACCTACAACTCTACTCTCAGCCCTGAGGATGAGTTAGTTTGGTGCGACGGTCTTCTATGAATGTGCAGTGATCCGAAAACCTCACACATGTCCAGCACATGTTTCCCTGCAGCAGCGGGATGAATAGATCCTCTGAATATTGTACGTGTCCGCCCGCTTCCGTCTTGTCTCTCTGTCTGCATTTCTATCGCATTCAAGTTTACATTGAACTTTCCTATGAATTGTTCACAAGGATTTCAGTTGTTGCTCTAACTGTGTATTCTAAAAAATGTTTGGCTTACTGTGTTGTAAGCCCCAGTCATATATATATATATATTTATGCACATGTGCTTGATGGTATGTGGACTTTACTGGCCGGAGGTGGAGTTTTAGTGCAACTGAAATCAAACTAGAAGGTGAAAATAGTATCACCATGATTTTTTTTTATTCGGTTGTGACTGAATTACTCTGGAAACATCACTCTATTAAAGTACCTGTACAATAAAATAAAATACTCCTAGATGCTAACCCACTAGGCTAAATGCACAACAGTGACACTGAACTTTGAAGTCTGTTGTCGATTTGAAAGCGGGGCTTAATGCCATAAGTATTTTCTCAGCACCACCTTTTTCATTTTCGTATTGGCATTGGCTAAGTTACTCTCAGGATGTTCGTCAGCACAGCAGCTTGGATAATTTAAGCCTGCGCTACCCAGGCATTCCTGTCTGAACCAGCGGGATTAACGTTGAGATCAATGTTGCAGCAAAACTATTCAACGGTTTCATTCTGGAGAGTTCAAACACATGTCATGTGCTTGGCATGGCTTGTTTTTGACTCACATTGTGCAGAGATAGCTCTTATACAAAAGCCCAACAATCAAAAAGTGCTGGCTTAATCTCCGCGTCACTATTTCTGGTCTGTGTTCACTCTCCCATGTCAGCCAGGCAGGTGAGGAAGTGTTGGCTTTAGCCACAGATCAACAGGATTAGAGAGTATTTACGCAGAAAACTCAGACAGACACGATGAGATTCCTTGGAGCCTCCGGCGAGACGAAGGGTGGCGCACGGCTGCCACTCCAATAATCCTTGTGTGTTTGTTCCTCTCGTTCTTTGCCACGGTCATGAACTGCAAACACAAGTGGAGTTTGGCCTGGGAACACTCGGTAGAAGTTGAGCGGAGTGTGTTTGTGTGTGACCACTCTGGCATATTAATTCATTGAGTAAATAAACACGAGACTGTTGTGTGGGTTCGTGCCGCCGCCTGTGGAGATGATAGCTGGTTTTTCGGCAACCACACTCTTCCAATTAAAGCTTCTTCAGTTTTGAAAAAACAGTGTTCTGCCACTTAGAATAGTATTATGTTTTGGCTAAAATGGGCCTTTCAACTGCACCACAAACAAATCCGCACAGTGATGCAGGAGTGAAACCTCCAACTGCTTTAGTGTTGAAGTGAGTTCCCGGGAAGTCAAATGTCGATGATGGTAGTGTGGTGCCCGACTTCTGCTGCCAAAGGCAGGAAAAAAATAATGGGAAAGACAATAGCACAAAGGCACATGTGATTTAACGTGACATCCAAATTCTCTCCCGAAATAGCCTCCGAATAAAAACTCTGGCTTCCTTTAACTGTTCCCGTAGATCTTCCTGTCTAAATTATGTCCATTTTACAGCTATAAAGTTTATAAGCTTGTGGCAGTCATGTAAACGGATCTGAGGAGAGTGATGTTGTCCTCCTTCCCTTCTCTTCCTGCTTTTATTTCAAGCAGAACAACCTTTGTTACATCACCTACGTACGAGTCTATCTCTACACTGTCACAGTTCACGACCTGGAGCCTTGAGTGTGGGATGTGTTTAAAAGTCCAATGACAGACAATTTTGATTACTGCCAGATGAAGCTGCAAACATCAACATGGTTGGATGCTCAATCCGCAGTTCTGAATCAGTTCTGCATCTGTGAAAAGCATATATCAACCATATAGCATGTCTATATACCAAGAAAAGGTATATAGTATAGACACTCGCACTTCAAAGTAGAAGTCACTGACCACGGTTACGTGCAGAGAGTAGCCTAACTAAGGCAATTGCTTGGTGGCACCGCCAAGTCCGATTAATGTCCTCCCAGTTTACATGCTGCAGAAGGAGAGCCCAATTACTGTAATGTCAGCTCCGTGAAGAGGGGTGGTGCCGTGAGATTTTTACTTCTTCCTGATCCACTGACAGTAGAGGAGACCATGCAAAGTTGACAGGTAGCGAGGAGCCGTTTCTGACTGTGATATTGTACTCAGCACACAGCGATCGTGCTGACTGATCAACTAGTTTAATTTCAGATTTCTGAACTGTCAGTAGAAAAAAGGGTATAGAGAGTGGTGCTGCAGGCTGCATAGCAGGGGTTGAATCGGACTTGAGCCTGCTGGGCCAGAGTCAACAGTGTGAAAGCCGCATTAATCACCTACTGTCATGCAGCGTGAACTCTATTTTTATTTAACATTTTAATGGTCTTAGACTCATTCGCATGATACCCGTGAGCCTAACTCAATGACAAACAGTAGCTGCGTTGTCTTCCCAGATTCTTTATATGTTGATGAAGACTTACCAGCACTGTGATAAATCCAAGTAAAGATAAGCATGTGCAATATGGACTGGCGAATGGGTGTTTACCCTGTCAATCATGCTCTACAAATGAAAGGGATTGGAGACAATACAGACCACCGTGGTATTTTACCTGACAGCTGCCATCAACATGAGGTCAAGTAAATGTAATGTATGCACAACGTATGTAGCACAGCTGTTGCAATTCATATTTCCATGTGGGGCTCCCAGATGGTGACTATGCAGTTTGGTTGTATGTATCTCAAGAGCTCAGTCACCAAAGACAAAAGCCGACATTTAACGGAGGCCTGTATCTGTGGAGTCACCACATGCCACATCAAAAGTGAGACAGATCAGAGGGTCCCTCCTCTCTTTAAACCCGTCTTTCTGTCTGTCTTGTATCTTTGTATTTTCCACAGCCCTCCATTCACACACTTTTTTGAGCGACACAAACAGAGATGACCCTGGGCTAAAGGCTGGGAGGAGATGGACTTACATATGTAAATGTTGCCTCTTAGAGGGGGAGGGCACTAAGAGAAAGGTGATGGTCATGGCTGAGTGCTTTAGGAAGTAGAGGGATCATTTCATGGGGGTAGTCCCATTCAGCCGACGCTCACCACAAACAAATCGCAGGGGCAGGGATGTTCACCCCCTCCCCTCCCTTCCACTCTCCCACACCCTCTTTTCAACACAATGAGGCCCTCGATCCATCCGTACGTTGGAACATGCCATCGCACTGAACTGACGGAGAGAAGTGATGTTTGGTTATGTTTTCGCTTCGTACATGGAGTCGTGCCTAAGCAGTCGAGACTTGGCAGTGAACCTTTCCGCTTTTACATTGGTCTTATTTTTCCTACCATTAAAGGGCCTGTTGCAGGGAAATCCAATCTGAAGACAGGGGTGGATCTGGGGAGTCTTACACTAGATGTTTACGTGGGACATGGCCAAATCTTAAGCCTCTGGAAGTTTGCAGCTCACAGCAGCCTCTCGTCATAACTCACTGGACGTGAGCCAGTGTCAAACAGGGTGACTGGAACTTGCTAAAGCATGGAACATGTGAGCATAAGATAAATAAGTAGTTGACAGGTTCAGTCCTACAAATCAGATTCACTTCTTGGAGGATATCTGTTTTTTGTCTGGCACGTACTGTATTGGACTATAATGGCAGTGGAGACACGGCAAGGAAGCAGAGATTATAAGTAACATTATATAGATTCATACTATTCTAGTTCACGATAGTGTGATCATCTAAAGCCATGTTTCCTCAAAGCGGTCCAGGTTGGTCCACTTCAGGTGCTTTTCCAACAGGTCCCCTGGCTCTTCTAGTGTCCCTAGTGTACTACCCTTTTTGGGGTATATGCACATACATATGCACTTGAAATGATGGTTGCAAATGGCTGTCTTAGCACTTGGGTTTGTTGAAATGCTTGATAGATGTTTTGTGCAATTTTGACAACATGTATTAGATGCAAAAACTGCGGTTGAGAAAATAAAGCTTTCCTCTGTTGTGTCTGGATGCAGAATAGCCTAGACAGTGACATTAGCAGTGGATCACCTCGCGGCCTCTCCCTCATTCATCCACTCACACGTGGTTTTGCTCATGGTTGATTTTCGTTGTTTTCATGTTCAGTTATGACCTGTTGCAACTGGGTTTTGTCACTCACTCATGGCCATGTCACTGGTATCGGATCCGTTGTCGACTCTCTTTAGGACCCCTAGCAAATTGTACCAAAAAAATGGCCTGGCTTGGTTATTTTGGCCCCATTCGGCTGTGAAAATGCCCATATATGGGTAGCTTTCTGGGAGGATTCTGTGGAAACACGGCAAAAGGCTAACACTTAATTTGATCATTTTGCTAGTGCAGTCAAAATAATTTCCCCTTGGTGATTGAAAACAAGATAAATAATTGATAATATAGTGGCAAAGGAACACTTGTTTTCTTATAAATCGATAACTGTCATTGCCATGAGCTAATGTCCGCGTTCTGAGATGAACACAACCAGTTGTTAAATTGTTAATTCAAAGTTTGATGTGTGTGTAGCAGATAGATGCAGCTGGCTCCTTCGATTTTTTTGCAGTTACTATGTGTATCATTTCTGATATAAAAGGATTATTCAATTGGAAATCCGGGCGTCGTTGCTGGCTGATGTGGCTGTGCCAAGTGGCAACATGAGTAAATCCAAGCTGTTGAGATTCTTGGCTCCTGTTCCTTAAACATTGTCTTTCTGTGTCGTTTGACTGTCCGCTTGAATTGTAGGTTTGCGCCCGTTGCCTGTTTAGCTTCTGTCTTGTCTCAGCACTCTCGACCTCAGCCCGGCCGCCAGACATTTCTCCTGGTTTTTTTGTGAATGGAGCGCAGCATGTAATTACCTGGGCTGCCTTCTCAGTTGTGTGGCCTGCTCCGTCAGATCCACGCCCACCTCAGACACGCACTTGAGACACACACACACACAATAGGGCGCGCACATAGACACAAAAACACACACACCCTCCCCCTCAGCTGGAAGTGCACAGCTGCTGCTGTTTACCCTGTTGAGACCAGAAAAACATCCTGTACAGTTCTCCGGGTGAAAACCTCGCCTGACATAATAAACACCAGCTCTCCGCACAGTTTGAAGCCGCACTATGGAGGTTCTTGTGGCTGTAATGGCGAAGGTCCACTGCTACAGTCCAATTTGATGGACAGTCCCTGTAATTAGGCATCAAATGGGAAGTAGTAAAAACACATTTTGGAATGAGCACGGTACCATCACAAACTGTGTCCCTCTGAGTCGCTGTGTGTTTGAGACGTCCCATTGTTTTGTACGCATTTGAGAAAGTGTGAGAAGGTGGGGCCCAGGTTTCTGTCTTTCATTAGCGCGGGCGACTTCCTGCATGTCGTCCAGCTTCTAGCGTGAAGATGGGCTCTTGTTGTGTCTGGATACAGGAATGTAGTTGTGTGTCTGTTAGCGTTTATGTGCATCTGTCTGCTTCCCTGTGTTTTTAAGGTGACAGTTACTTCTGGACTGGTATGCAAAAACAGACTCTGCACCTATCTGCAGAGGAGAGTCAGGCTGCGGGAGTATCGGGGCGGGGCTTGTTTCTGACGTGTGTTTACTCTGTTTTGCAGCGGTGGCGTTCCACAGCCCTCCGGTCACCATCAAGAAGGAGCCACAGAGTCCAGGCTCCGACCCCAGCCAGTCCTGTAGCCACAAGCAGAACTTCAGCTACCCGAGTGGAGAGCAGTGCCTTTACGCCAGGTACATGTCACCTTCAGATGGGTTTTTATTCTTTGTTCAACTGAAACAACTGGATAAACTGCAGCTCTGAATCTGTGCTTTCTTGCAGTGCCTATGAGCATAAAAGGGCTACAGGAGGGGCTAAGAGCTCCTGCCCAGGGACACCTTTGTCCCCCATGCACCACCATTACTCCCCCAAACCTTCAAGTGCCGGACGGCCAGAGGGTTACATGAACCCTGCTGCCTCCTCGCAGCCGCTGCCGGGCAATACGTACCCCGTCAACGCCAGGTGAGGAGTTGTCTTCCACCCCAAACCTCAAACATCCACCCCAAGATCTCATAGTTTCATATTTACTGTTCCAGATATCATGGCACTTCAGGAGACCCCATGGGCCCCCAGTTCCCTCCGCCGAGCCAGGCCTTCCAGCGCATGGCATCAGCGCCAGCAGGCCATGGCAGCAATGGGGCTGTAGGGGGTGCTGGATCAGGCGGTGGCGGCGGCGGTGGTGGAGGAGGAGGAGGAGGGCCGGGCGGAGGAAGCAATGGCAGCAGTGGTGCGGGGGTTTTCCACCGGCAGCCCTCGGACCCTGGCATGCCTTACTTGCAGCAGAGCTTCAAACAGGAGTACATGGATCCGCTGTATGAGCGAGCGGCTCACATGGCCGGGTCAGGCCAAGCTCACAGCCATGGGGCAGGACCAAGACATGTCCACGGACCTCACCCCCACCCCCACCCTCATCCTCACCCATCTCAGCATCCACACTCACATATGCACTCGAACCGGTTCCCACCCGCCCACATGATGGTCAAGCAGGAGCCCACAGACTACACCTACGACCCGGGTGAGCCTCTCACAGTTTGAATGGAAAACACAGCTCCACATCTGTGACGCAGGTCATGTGCTGATCCTCATTGATGAGGATCAGCACCTCTGCACCTTAGAACAAGAGATGTCAGGAAATGATGTTAGGAGTCCGGTTTGAGCGTGTCTGAGACTAGATTAAAGACTTCATTTTGGCAAGTTTTCGGAAAAACCCGTAGAGACCAGGACAATCGCTCTGGACCAGTTAGAATTGGCCTCAAAAAAAGAACAGAAGTTGAGTACAAAATGTCCAGAAAGGCAAACAAACTTCTCCAGCAGATTTGGATTCCAAAGCTCCTCCTTTTCCTTCTCTCACACTTTAAAAACAAAAAAGACTCTTTTCTTCCTCCGCGAGCGCCACACTCCTCCCTCCTCCTCTGCTGCTGAAAGAGCAACAGAGGAATTTCATTGAGAAAATGGAGGGCACTGGAAAGACTAGAGTCCCCGGCGGACTGCTCCCGGGTTTCAGGTTGCACCAACGGCTTCCTTTTTCTGCAGGCAGATGAACTCATAATGGAAAAATGAGCGTGGCCGCAGAAACCCGAACCTCTCACTGGCTGGGATGTAGAGGAGGGGAGGGCGGGCCGGCGGGGCTCCAGCTCCTCCACCAGCTTCGTACCAACACTGAACCTAGCTGGTCGGATCAGAGAGGGCTTGGAAGCAACAACAATATGATATGCAGGCTTGAAACTTTGGGCTGCTCTGATGGATGATGTCATTTTAAGCATGTTAACCTGAGACTTGCAGCTTCAGGGGTGAAATGATGTTGTTTCAATGAGGCGCTCTTTTTTAGATTTTCACCACCTGCCTCATATCGCTGAGGCTCTTCAGTCAGTGAAGTGGTCCATATATTATGACTGGAAAATTATGCTCTTTATTAAATTTTTTTTTTTTTTTAAATAAAAGACTTTCTGATCTGGACTCAACATACCTCCATGAGGTTTTGAGAATAGGTTTTCTGGGCTTTTGCTATCTGCTTCTTCTTCATTTGACCTCATCACATCAGGATCATCCAGTTCTGAGCTTCTTTCTCGAACTAACCACAGTGCCAATGAGCACGGAGAGGGAAGTGGAGGAGAATGGCGGGTCTTAAATGAAAAAGTTCTGGAAATGCTCAGCCCTCAATGGCTTGATCCAAATTACCCCAAATAACTCGGGCATTTTGGGTGTTCAGATTAGAGTTGTGATGCTGGAGGCGGGTAGAACTTGCTCGGTATAACAAATGTCACCTCCATTAGAGGGCGGGAAACAATGTATTATTCTGCTTTCTTTGTGATTAATTGATATTGAAAGTGAGACACACAGACTTAACAAGATATTTGTGTGTGTTCCAGATGTGCCCGGCTGCCCCTCCATGTACCACCACAGCGAGAGCTACCACCAGAACCCCCAGCACAGCAGCGAAGGTAACAATCCCCCATCACTCTCATACTGTTGCGTCTCCGGTCCAAACTGGTCACAGCTCTGCGGTCATTGGCTGACCAGCGCTGCAAACCAGTGTTGCTATTGGCTGGAGGTCAGTGAGCCCATGTTTTCATTGGCAGAGTGTCCAGGCCTCACCCGCACCTCAGGAATCTCTGAGTAAACATCAGCACTGGATGAGGTTCCAGCAGACTTCAGCCAGAAGCTGCTGCAGCTCACCAGAAAACACTCCAGTCTGGTTCTGCTGCACTTTATTATTATTCCATGGTTTCTGCTCTTCCCTCTCTCACGGTGTTTGTCTTTCCTACTTCTACTGGAGCAATAAAAACAGTGTAGAGTCTGGCCACTGACAGAAGAGGACCTCAAATTAAAATCTAAACCAATGAGCTTACTTGCTTCGACACAGTTTTTAAATGTCTCATACAGATACAGTGATTATGTATTTTATTTTAATGCATTTTTGGTGTTTTTTTTCCTTGTACTTTGGAGAGTGGGTAGCTTTTTTTAAATTATAAATAAGGAAACTCGCCAAACAACATTGTGTCATTTGTTTGAGCTTGAATGCCCTGTGTCTAACATGCCTGTGGTGTTTATTTCGGCAGGTTACCTGTTCGAAAATGACTCGCGCGTGGTTCCAGAGAAGTTTGAGGGTGAGTGTTCTGCTCTTCACCAACCTGTTTAGTTAACCAAGAGAGAAACACAAACCAGAGACTGTGTTTACACCGGCTCGCTGTCTCCTCACCACTCTGGTTAGCCGCTCAGGTTTCTGACAGGACAGAGACAAATGGTTTCCCATGATGGCGTCAGTGTCGGTGATTGACGCGAGCGCAGATTGAGAGTGGAGCCTGAGGGCGTCGCACTGGTTCATCCAGTGAAGTGTGCGGGTTCCCAGCAGCGTCTCCTGTTCCCACACTGGTGTGTGACATCGTATCCAGTGACCAACAACCTGTTTTACTTGCGGAACACTGTGATCCAGATGCATCCAGTGATGATCACACGACCCATTGCATTACCATAAAGTAGTCCTCTCAGTGTTCTCAGCTGTGGAACACTGTGACTCTAATTCCAAGTATAGACCAGAATCTAAAGAAGAATACAAACTAACTGAGAAACCTGGGAACTGTGTGAGAGATGAAGATGAGATGTGAGAGATGAAAGTCAACTCTCAGTCTGAACAAAAGGTCCATCAGAGCGACTCACCTGGGTGTCTTCTCTCTCCAGCCGAGGTGAAACAAGAAGGAGGCGCTGTATTTCGCGAGGGGACCCCTTACCAGCGCCGCGGCTCTCTGCAGCTCTGGCAGTTCCTGGTGGCACTGCTGGACGACCCGGGAAATGCCCACTTCATCGCCTGGACTGGCCGTGGCATGGAGTTCAAACTCATCGAACCTGAGGAGGTGCGGAGCCGCTCGCACGCTGGTTTAGCCGTGTATCGCTGCCATAGAAGTCAATGACTCTTGTATTACCAACTACTTCCTGTCACTGCTTCTACCACTGTCGTTGTTGTCTCTAGCATTGTCGCTAAAGCAACACTATGTCATATCTGCTGCTGCAAATGCCAATAATACTACTCTCACAGTTATGTGAATTACTTACACTCAAACCTGTAATGCATCTTCTTTACTAAGATGAATGTTATGTTGACTACTTTACTGCCATAACAACCACAGTCATTACTACAACTATAGGTAGTACTAAAGGTAGTACCGCCATCATTATCCTTTCTTCTGATGCTGTCTACTTCTACTAGAGATAGTGAAATGTCTGTCCTTACTGAGCCAGTATTGTTACATATACAACATCTGTGGTCCAGTCATTGTTCATTCCTTTACTAAAACTGTGACTGATGAGAAATTACTACAGTTTTATCGCACCAAAAATGATACGTTGACACTTCATTGGAAGCTCAGTTTGGTGCAGCTTTAGGTTTAACTTAGGACGTAAAGTCCCGCTACACTGAAGTGACCCCTGACCTTGGCTCTGGACAGCGTAGCTCAGGCAGTGGCCGTAAATCCAGTCACTCCTGTGGTCAGCCGGTCTGTCCAGGCCCTGAGTGACGGGAGGTGAGATCTGACCACTTTGCTGCTCCCTCTCTGATCATCCTCCATTAGAGCCACATTCATTATTCAGCACATGAAACACTGGAGTGTGATAGATGAGGGACCCCTCCTCTCCCACCCACCTCCCTCCTCACCAAAACCTGAATGGATGCAGCTGAAAGTGCCCACTTTATGCTTTTACTACTTCTGCCATCACGAGTTCAACTATTGACACGCCAGTGCTGACGCAGCTCTTTTCTTGCCACTACAGCCAGGGTGACTGACTGCTGCTGGTCAGAACGCCACTGCTGACCCTCTTCGAATCCACACTCCATTGTTGATACTTATTGAGATGACATTAGGTTTTGAGTCAGTACTTCTGCTAGAAGTATATGCTACCATCAATCTAAGAAAGGCTATTGCCCCTGAAAAGACTTACCACTCACTATGTTTTCAGCTCTCAGCACTGTTGTTTGTATTTCTAGCGAGCAAAGAATGATCACATGTCTGAGGCCAAAATGTTGCCAAGTTAAAAATGCAAAATGAAGTTGTGTCGGTCGACAACAAGTCTGGTGATGGTCGTGACACAAAACCACTGTTGTCGTAACTTCCGCCGTTCATTTGAGAAGACGCACTTCCCACCGCAGCTTGTTGTGTCTGAACCTCGACTGGCTCAGCTGACTGGGTCCATTTGGACAGGTCATAACGCCGATAACTGTGATTGTCCATTATCTTTTTTTTACAGTACATTAAAAATGCATAGTGAGCGGGAGGGGGTGACGGACAATTAGGCTGAGAGCCCACTCAGAGATCACAGAGGGAGGCGGGCTGGACGGCCTCTGAGGGACTTGACCTGTCTCCTCCTGACTCATCATCTCTTCTCCTCACCAGCCCATAATATCCACGGAGCTGGTCTGATTTATCGCCGCTGCCTTAGTCAGCAGCAAGGGTTGCGAGTTTAACTCCCCCTGCCGTCCTGATAACCAGCCATGACACTGGGGCCAGTGTTTTCCCTGCTAATGGGTTACATAAAGGGGAAGTGAAACCACATGTGGGGACTCGCCCTGGTCCCAGAAGGGCCTCCAGACTTAACTATGCACCGGTGACACCTTGTGGCGTGTGTGGACATAACCATGGACACGGATTGTAACCTGGACTTCTCTCCTCTGTAGGTGGCTCGGCTGTGGGGAATGCAGAAGAACCGCCCGGCCATGAACTACGACAAGCTGAGCCGCTCTCTGCGCTACTACTACGAGAAGGGAATCATGCAGAAGGTACCGTCCTGACCTCAAGTTCATGCTGCAGAACGACTGCTTCAGTCCTGCCGAGTCCACTAACCATCATGTTTAGCTCTAGAGAGATGATCCTTCTGAGCACCACGAAGCTTGAACGTGTCATCCACATACCCTGACAGCTCTTCTCTCTTGGGCCTGCAGGTGGCAGGAGAGCGCTACGTTTACAAGTTCGTGTGTGAGCCGGAGGCCCTCATCTCGCTGGCCTTCCCCGACAATCAGCGGCCCAGTCTGAAAGCAGAGTTTGAGCGCTACGTCAACGAGGAGGACACGGTGCCGCTGTCCCACCTGGACGAGGGCGTGGCCTACACGGCCGAACAGAGCCAACAGAACATGGGCCCGCAGCCCTTCTCCAAAGGCTACATGTACTAAAGCCGACCTCCTTAAACGCCCCAACTGAAGTCTTCCTGTTATATCAGCCCACCATCATACACGCCTCCCGAGCCCCTCGCACCTCTTGCACATGCTCCCCTGCCCCCACTTGTATATAAGGCTACGGTGTTTTTGTTTTAAATTAATCTCTTTAGGGATTTTTGTTTGTAAGAGCTGCAGAGTCCTCTCACCTGTGAGACGGGTCCATCCACATGCCCATGCTTGAAGAGATGATGCTTAAATAAATAAACGCATTAATATCCAGAGGTCAGCGTTGTTCTTTGGGAACCACTTGTGGTCAACTTTCAGCTGCTTAATGGCCATGAAAATAGATGACATTTGTGCACTGCTTCCTACAATGGGAAAAAAACAGTGGTCCAGAAGAGATCAGAGTCACCTGGAGGAAGAATAGCCCAAAATATCATGACAAAAATAAACAATATAAGCAGACAATGGCATAAGTGATCTTCTTAATTTCTTCTTCATTTGTGAGGCTGAAAAATAAATTTTAAAAAAATCAAAGAATGGAAATAAAGTCATTAAAACTATATCTATAAAAACAAATATTGTGTGAACACATATTCAATATTTACATGAACTGAAACATTTGTTTCAAATGTTGGCCTCAAGACAAGCTTAGTGACTGTCACATGAGTCTGAGCATTAGCAGCCCACTTCATACTGTGATGTCAGGGATGGTGCTTCCTGCCTGGGGTGGTCCATGATTTTCAGCCTCTCCTGAAGGCACATGAGTTTCTGTTCCTGCCTCAGCCGGCTGAAACGCGCTGGGTGTGCGACCCGGTAAAATGAGGGTGGAAAACACCAATGGTGGTGTGTTCTCTTTGGTTGGAGCACCAGTTCATGGTAGACCAGCCTGGGGAGGATTTGAACATGATCACAGTAAAGTGCAGAGCTTCACCACGAATGATTTCACGGACGTAAACGGATCAGGACTGACGGTTGAAGGGTGTGCTCGAGGGGTGCAGGTCGACGTGGTTACGGTGGTCATACGGTGTTTCTGGGCTGCTTTCCGAAAGAAACCGCTACAGATGGCTTTCTGGACCCTCATGGTGGACTTACCACAGGACACTGGATCCAACTTGTGCCCGAGAGATATTTGGTCAGATATAGTTATAATTTAACAATCTCTCATATACAGTCTTGAGGGACTCAATACTGTTCAGCGTCTGCTTGCGGATGTCCTGCGCTCTCTTGAGGGATCTGGCCTCAAGTTCTCAATGCACCAGTGGTTGCGGAACCCGTTGTTCTTCCAGGAGTTGTAGACAGCCAGCAGGGTCAGGTGGACGCCTCCGGCTGGAAGAACTTGGCCTTCTTTGATTGGCCTGAATCTGCTTGTCCTAGGGAGTGAAAGACTAAAGGTCATCATCATCATCATCATCATCATCATCACAAGAGACCTTTGTCGACTCTGACACAGGGTTTCATGAAACAAAAACAAGGTGGAACATTCGCTGACAACATGGACTTCCAACACAGCAGCATTCTACAATTTAGTCAACAGTGCCACCTAGTGTCTGTCACTGTCACTAACATTTAATGTCCCAAACCTTGGATGAGATGGCCTTTATTAGTCCCACAGTGAGGAATCCCAATATGTCACAGCAGCCAATGACAACAGACACTGACACATTTCATGACAGAACTGTCACTTTAACAGCGTCCTTTTTACATGTCACAACGTTCGAAACTCCGCATGTTCGGTGGGAGAACAGACACCACAAGCCACAACTATCCTGTCTCCAGCTTTACAGCATCTGGCCACAGTTGATGAGGATCGACTTGTGTATGGAGAGACTGAGACACACGTCACACTGACCTGCTGACTGTTCCAATGACAGTCGATGGCACTAACTGTTGCTATATCAGGGCTCTGCACCTCGGCTGCCAAAGAAATGTCTAAAAAATTATGAGAACAGGATGTTGTACCTTCAACTGGTTTCAATACATTCCACTGCTTGACAAGAATATCATGTTGAGTAGTATATTTTTGGGCCTCCAGTTGAAGGAAGATGAACATCAAACCCAGGATATGGGCGTCATCAACTGGTCAATTCCTGTTGTTGATGGTCAGAGAAGTCTGAGCGATGTTCATAGCGACCACTACCTTGTGGAAAATGTGCACTCCAGACTGCACCATGAGGTCCAGACCAAACAGGAACCATCAGCCTGAAAGCTCGGTGTCTCACCTTCCGGCTGCCTGGAGGAGCGAAGATCCTGGTCTGCATTTCACTGGGTGGAGCAGAATAAACTAAAAATTGAGTCATTTTAGAACTTTTGAAAAAAGCATTCATTCTTCTGTCCAAGAGGTTTAAAATTTGTCCTCGTCCTTTGTCCCGTTTACTTGTTAAAAAAAAAAGGGACATTCCAATTGTTGTCAGCAAAAACCTTAGTTTGTGGATGCAGGCGTGAATAATTCCAAGTAAATTGCAGGTTAAAGCTTCCGGTGCATACAAAAACAGTTGGTTGTCAAACTTAAATCATTCCATATGAGAGTAACTTGCAACAACCTTACTGTGCATTCAGCTTCGTTTTCAGCTTTTTGTAGTTTTCTAAAAAGTAAGTCTCCTAAAACCGGATGTTTTTCAGTCTCTAATGAATTCAGCTGGAAAACATAACCTCTCTCTTAAGAATTATGGAGGTTTAAAAGGAGACGTGTGAAATGTCCATCACACGTTACCTAGGTCTTTTTCGCTTATTCCTGAATGGTTATCCAACTACGTGCAGACTTTAAAGATCAATGATAAATATTCTCAACGTTTTATTTTGTCTGAAGCAGCCCATGTTTCATGTTTACAGCAACTCAGTGTTCCAACGGCACTGCAATGTTGCTGCCGCACAATGGTCGTAACTGGCAGTTACGGTTAAGCAAATTAATATATATATTTATATAAACTACATTCATAAAATATATAACTTAATAAAATGCATACTGGAAGAAAAGCACCTTGATAAGTTGCGGTGCTGTATTGCTCAAGCACTAGCAAGTATTACTTTGGACAAAATTTCATATCCCAATATAAAAAAAAAAAAATCACATGATGGACTAACGGATGTATAAAGGGAGACATCTGCCTCCGATATCAACATCTTGAATGTTCATATCTCGATATAGAAAAGATAAGAATGTCTTTTAGCCCTAATGCAGACATTATCCAAAGCGGATAGTGTTTTTGTTGAAAACATCAAAACAAATTTGATAAAAAGAATTTAATGTTGCATCTTACACCAATATTCATGTTGATGTCAGACACCAAAAATGTACATTATTACAGCAACTAAGGTAACTCAAACAAAAAAGACTTGTCCAAAGGTTTAACTCTGACTTAGTAAAAAGCATGTACTTATAAAAACAGCAAGCTCCACCAGAGGGACAGTGAAGTATGGGACTCAGCGCCTCCTGAACGCCCGTGAGATCCTCCAGGCGTTGGGCTCCTCGTAGCGATTGTACAGCGGCTCCAGGCGCTGCTGTTTCTTCTGCTTGCTGAGGCGAGTGGGGTCTGAGACTTTGAAGAAGGCAGGCGAAAACTCCACCAGCCAGCGGGGGTCGATGGTGGTCACCTCTCGCATGTACTCCTTTGTGGTGAGCACCAGCTCATGGTACACAACCCTGTTGACAAGAGGTGAGTAAGTTCGGTTTATAACTCCTGAACTAAAGAGCTGAGAGCTCATCAACGTGAAGGAGAGCTGTGTCTCACCACTCAGGCTGTCGGTTGAACAATGCGCTGGAAGGATGGATGTAGACCACCTGTTGGTCTATCAGCGTCCTGTAGCCTTCTTGTGGATCCTTTTTAGCCGCGTTCCTGAAGAAACCGCTGCAGATAGCTTTCTGGACTCTCACCGTGGCCTTGCCACATGATACCACGTCCAGTTTGTGTCTGAGGAAACAAAACCGTTTTGATTCCATTTGCACTTCACCACTCACGTTTGGCCTGTGACCTCGGCAGCCCTACCGGTCCATGATGCCCAACATCTGCTTGCGGATGTCCTGAGCGCGGCGCAGAGATCGAGCCTGGATGAAGTTCTCGTAGCACCATGGGTTTGAGAATTTGTTGTTTTTCCATGAGTTGTAGACAGCCAGCAGTGTAAGATGGTCACCCTCAGGTTGGTGGAACTTGGCCTTCTTCTGGTCAGCCAAGGCCTGCTTGTCCTACCACACAGCGTAGAATGACATCAGCAACTGAACCGGCACCGTGAAACCAAGACAAAGCACCACTCCAGATTATACTCATTAAGAAGTGTAGAGGTTTTGAGGGCTCCACCTCAGAAGCGATAAAAATTGAAGGAAGGGTGGGGAACAACTACAAATTCAATAGAATACACACAAAGACACCAACATAGCTTAAATGAGAGAGGAATTTTAAAATAAAGCAAATAATCACTTTCCGTTCTGTTTCTTAACTGAGCAGTTTCATGTAAATAAACATTACAAATTACACAAGTATCTGCTTCTCTACATGTCAGAAGTGAGTAGGAGGCACGCGGTCATCTTACTTTAGGCCTGTAGAAGACGTTCTGCACCGACAACATGGACACGATGGTCAGCATCTCTTCACTGCAGCCCAGGTGCACAGACATGATCAACATCTTGCACAGCATGGGTTCTAGAGGAAACTCGGCCATCTGCAGGGCAACAGGACACCAGAGTGGGCAAACATTCTCGTGATGAGAGGAGAGCGGATACAGAGGGGGAACTGTCTCTCACCCGTCTGCCGAGGCGAGTGAGCAGGCCTTCATCATCCAGAGCACCCAGAGTGTAGAGCTGCTCCATGGCGGTGATGAGCGTCTCCATGGGAGGAGCGTCCATGAAGTCAAAAGAAAGCAGGTCGTTGATGCCCATGGCCTGGAGAGGAAAGAGAGCACAGAGTGGATTTACTGCGGACGCTTACTCCGACGTGGACCACGTCTCACACAGGACCCTTACCTTGAGGGAGAGCACAGTGCTGGACAAGTTTGTTCTCTGGATCTCCGGCACGTTTGTGGTCAACATCTCATCTCGGTACGCTCTCTCTGTGTAGAGCCGGTAACATTTACCCGGTCCTGTTCGCCCAGCTCTGCCGGCCCGCTGCTTTGCCTGAGCCTGTAACGTATGAAGTCAAAACAATGATGACTTGTCCCACTGTAGGTCCATTCACGTCACAGTAGAGACAAACACCTGTGAGATGGGCGTCACCACCAGCTGGTCGATTCCTGTCTTGGAGTTGTAGACTTTCTGTTTGACAAAGCCAGGATCCACGACGTAATAGATTCCGTCGATGGTCAGCGACGTCTCAGCAATATTTGTTGCTATAACCACCTGAAAACAGCAGCAATGTATGAACAGATCTGCAACAACAATTGTCCAGGATAACGCAACAACGAGCAGTGACATCCTCTTGATTCTTCTGTCCAGATGACAAGCAAAAAAGCTTCACTTCAAACTGGCTACTAGCAAGTTACCTTTCTGCTGCCTGGAGGCGCCGGGTCAAAGATTCTGGTCTGCATCTCACTGGGCAGTGCAGAGTAGACAGGGAGAATAATCAGCTCCGGAACATCAGGACCTAAAGATTTCATGCGCTCGTAGAGGATTTCACAAGCCGTGTCGATCTCCTCCTGTCCAGTCAGGAACACCAGGATATCACCTGCAGAGCACAGACCACAATGGTGGCGTCAAGGTTGGAACGATGGCGACCAACCTCACAATCTGTCAGCAAATATTCACCTGGAGGCTCGGTCAGGTGGATCTGCATGACAGTGATCAGACTGGCGTCCAGGTAGTCCGTCTCAGGTTCTTTGGTGTAAAGAACTTCTACAGGATAAGTTCGTCCTGGGATGGTGAAGATGGGTGCCTCGTAGAAGTACTGAGAGAACTTGACGGCGTCCAGCGTGGCCGAGGTCACAATGAGCTTCATGTCTGTCCGCTTCTGCACCGTCTGACAGGAAGACACAAATACGGGTCCATCTGTTAGATGAGAGCTTCCTGGACAGCAGATGAAAGTAACAGATACTCTACATATCTAGAGCTGAACACACTGAAAATGCGTTAGGCGTCGCACACAGCTCATGTTTTGAAAGTTCCACGTCTGAATTCACACTCATCTTCTTACCTTCTTGAGTAAGCCAAACAGAACGTCGGTGTGGATGGTCCTCTCGTGGGCTTCATCCAACATGATGATGGCATACTGACCCAGCTCAGAGTCTATGAGACACTCTCTCAGCAGCATACCGTCTGTCATGTACTTGATCACTGTCTCTGGGCTGGTGCAGTCTTCAAAACGGATAGTGTAACCCACCTGGAGAGCAAAATAAAGACGTCCGAATCAATATTTTTGACTGATGTGAGAAGCCACCACCGGGGGGTTCTATATCCCCGATGTCTCTTACCTCCTGTCCCAGACAGCAGCCATACTCTTCAGACACTCTCTTAGCCACCGACATGGCGGCCACACGTCGGGGCTGAGTGCATCCTATTTTCCCTCTGGTGGTGTAACCGGCCTCAGCCAGGTACTGAGTGATCTGTGTGGTCTTACCAGAGCCAGTTTCCCCGATCACAATCAGGATCTGGTTGTCATGAACAGCCTGTCAGAAGAATGAGAGGACATTAAAGACAAGTCATAAGACAATTCTACAGGGGTTGTTTGGGGTCATTCAAAGCAGTAAGATGTGTTCATAACTTTCATGAGGAGCAAGGAAAACATTTTAGTCTTTACTATAAAAATATATTATTCTGCAGGAATCAAATGTGAGAACCTGAATGAGCTGCTCCTTCAGCTTGTAGATGGGCAAACTCTCTCTCTGTTCCAGAATGGAAAGCTGGGTCTTCTTTCCGTAGGAGGCCTTGTTGCCTCCGAAGGCGTGCTTCTTCCACTCCGGGATGTCATTGGGCATCATGCCGATGCCCCTCATGTTAGCTGCAATCTGGCGCCCATCAGCTGGAGAACAACAAGGAAGAAGGTTGGTATAAAAAGCACCTCCGAGCCAATGATAGTTCCTGGTGAGGTGAGGATATGTGGTTGTGTAAACCAGCTGTGGAGATGGCAGTGTGATCATGTGACCCTTCGATCAGGCCTGATGTGAGGTCTGCAGGAAGCTAGATAAGAATCACTTAAGCCAGAGGGATCAGCGTCAGCTGCCATGGAGGAAGTTGCAGAGTCTGAGCTTTGTTTTTAATGAACTGAATTGGGAACTGAGTTGCATTTCCTTTTTCACAGATTTTAAAAGATAGACGACCAGATGACCTACGCGCCCACATGCGCTTGGTAAACAAAAACATTAATAAGCACGTCCTCTCACCGTCTGGCAGGGGGTCGACCCAGTGCTTGTTCAGTCCCATGGGAATTGAGTCCATCTCCGCCTCTCGAGCTGCCTGCTTCAGCTCACGTCGCTCTTTTGCCAAAGCGCTCTGCATCATAGCCGCCTGGGACAGGGAGCCATCTGGATTCTACACACAAGAGAAGATAAATCAGCCACTTTTTCAATAAAATGACACACTTGGTCAACCCCACGAGAGAAGTTGATGGCTGGAGCATTCCAAATGGTTATCAGTTTAAGATATATTCAGGGTGACTTTCCATGGAATTGAAACTCTAATATAATGTGAAATCCACTATAAATTTAGACAGAGTTTAGAGGACTTTCTGTCTGTCACGAGCCAGACCTTAACAATCTTGACCGGGCTCATGTCCATGCTCTGTTTGGTGTGTCCTCTCAGGAACGGGGGCTCCTCTTCCACAAGTTCAATCTCCAAGTCTTCATCTGAAACAACAAAGGTTACACAGAGATTTTGACTGCCAAACTTTTCATCTATGGCACTGTAAATGTATTTCTCAGAAGAACGTTGACAATCCAAGATGCAAATAAAATGAGGTAGGAGGTCTAAATCACAGCATATTGAAGGTACACAAATGAAAAGAAACATTGATTTTGCTTCCGAGGAAGAAAGTCAGTCTTACCCTCTTCGTCGTCCACTTTAGGAAGAATTCCAGTCTCGTCATCAAAGTCAGGAAACTCCTCTTTCGACAAGACATTTGCTGCAATCATCTGAAACAGAGATCAAGGGTATCAGCCTTGGCCCAAATCCCGTTGCCAGGACAACCGTGAGATCGGTGCCATCGATCCTCACCTGTTTGATCTCCCATTTCTCAGGGTCGGATATTTTAGTGAGCCTCTTGCGCTCCAGGGTGTCGTCCTGCTCCATCTCGGGTGCGTGGCCCAGGTTTAAGTTGCTTGGCCGGTCTGGATTTCGCATGCTGTCCTCCCCTCCGTCTGGGCCCACGTTACGCCTCCTGTTGGGGTTGAGGTCTTCGCCAGTATCTTGGTCTACATCCTGCAGAGATGAAGAGAGATTTGTTTAAAGATAGAAAAATGGCATCATAAGAAGATAAAAAATGTTTTTATCCAAAAGAATTGTAGCCACTAAATATATTTATGTATCCATTTATCATTGAAGCAATTGAGTTACATCATCCAGACACGCATAATTTCTAAAATAAGAATAAATGTGACTGTAAGGCAGCAGAATATATGAATACTTACTGGACGGGGGGATTATAATCTAACATGTCAAAGATTTGCATGTCTATTTTGACACAGCAATTTTAAAGTGGGGGTATTGTTCTCACCTTCATGCTCAAGCTGGTCTTGGAGCCGGTGAATGACAGCACCTTGACTTTGACTCTTTGACCTTTGTTGACAACATCTGCCACATTGGCCACACGGCCTTCTCTACGAAGCTCTGAAATGTGAACCAATCCTTCCCATCGTTTTCTATGAAGTAGGTAGAAGAAAGATTGGAATCATTGTCAGAAAATGAGGCAGCTACAGACACAATGAATCAGAAAAAAGCTAAATTTTACATAATCTGTGCCATCAGACATGGAACCAGTGCATAGCTCATCTGCATTACTGGCAAGGGGATTTGGGTAAAAGCATGAAAATGTTAAAATCCACCAACAAAAAACAAAACAAGTGTTTCATTGTAACTGAAATACACAATTCCCACTATATCTGTTAGAGCTCTTAGCAAGATATTCTCGCTCCCACAGCCTATTATATTGACATAAGGCAGCCTTCAGTGTTGCATGTTGATGTATTAGGCTTTCTATTGAAGCACATGTTCTGCCTTCTGAGCACATCTTGATCCCGTGTGCAGCGCATTATGCAAGAGAAAGATGGAGGTTAGGGATGGGTACAGGGATTGCGCTCCTTTCGTTCTACATGTAGCAAGGTGTTTATTGCCATTTGAAGCCCCTCAAATGCACCGAAAAAATATTGCTCAATTGAAATGCCTTTATGTCAACATGCAACATGAAAAGATGTCTTTTGACGCCAGTATAGTACACAAAAGTCTACTTCTCAAAGTCATCATATTTTGCCATGAGTGTGAGGATGGGTTGCTCCTTTTGGCAAAGGCCCTGGTGAGTCTGTATGATAGTATTCACAAATACAAAAACGTGATTCAGGGTAATTCTCAGCACTTTAGCCACCCCCAGCCTGGGATTTCACCGGTTGTCAACAAAGAGCCATCCCTCACTGTCTGTCAAGCAGGACTGACCGTGACCGTGAAAAAGGACCATGAGGGAAGAAGGATGCGGTTTGTTGGCTGACACATCTCTGCCATCACACCCGTTACTGTCTTAGTTTACTCTGAATGACCAGTAATCTAAGTATAGCCCTCTTTTGCTAATGCAATTTAAAGCCTTTACAGCATTGTTTACAAGTGAATGCAATGCTCATTCATCATCACAGAGGGCAAAAAAGTGCAAATATAAACTGAGTAATCTGGCAAAATGTTTAGGCTATGAAATGCGACATCTTACTTACCTCAGTCCTTCCAGCTGGACGAAACACCCAAACTGCATGATACTGGTGACTTTCCCATTGTAGATATCACCAACTGACGGCTCCTCAGGAGGAGGGCGGTCCACATGTTTGTCCTTCCATCTGTCAGAGTCCTGCTCTTTTCTGGGACTCGGTGACCGGTCTGACCACCGTGATGACTTTTGTGGTCTTTTACCACGATAGTCTCGGTCCCTCTGACGCTCACGGTCTCTAGAGCGGGACCTTGACCGGGAGCGAGATCTGTGTCGCCGTCGTCTGTCACGATCTCTGTCACGATCACGATCCCTGTCACGATCTCGATCGCGGTCCCTCTCTCTGTCGCGATCTCTGTGTCTGTCCCTATCTCGACTCCTGCTGCGGCTTCTGCTCCGTCTACTTTTCTCTGACCTGAAGGACAGATTACACAAATTAATCAATCATTGACCACTAGGATCAGTAAATTATTGACGTTGATCATTTTTCTGCCGACTCACTTGCTTTTAGTGCTTTTTGTATCAGTCCCGCTGACACTGGGCATGAACATCTCCAGCTCTTTCATGGCATCAGCAGCTACTTTAACATCGTCTTCGTCAAGAAGTTTCTGGGAAAAAGGACAACAATAGTTTATAAATATAGCATCAATGATTCATCACTTAAACATAAATTGAAAATGTATAACTGTATGTATAACTAATGATGTTCGAATCTCTCAGCAAACGATCATGATCATGGAACAGTATGTGATGGGTACATGGCTGCAGTCTGCCGAAGCCCTGCGCGTTGTGTAGTGTCCTAATACACTACACAGTATTAATGATTGACAGTGTGAAACCCGATCAGAGCATCCACAACAATAGGCCTGAAGGTTTATTGCGATTCAAATTGACACTGCAGTGAGTTTTCGAATTCGCAAAGGCTGCAATTTTTAAAGCAAAAGTGTTGAACTTTTTACTGGCTCTACTTTGCTTGACACTTTCAGCCAGTTTTGTTGCGTTTTTTTCATACAACAGTGGAATATGCTGATTAATGATTGGGGGAGAGGAAAAAAAAGAAATGAATACAAGTCTGTCTCATACTTTTGGTTCTGGATCATTTGCTCGACAGAGAGCAGGGAACATCTCCCGCAGTTTCTCCTTCTCTGATTTTGGTTTGATGGGCTCAGACGCTGCAATGAAATCACATAAAGACATTGATGCAGAACAACTTTTAAACAAAATATTTTTTCAACAACACAATCCTTAATCTTTGTTAAGCATTAAAAAAATGTCTGGAACTGTACATCAAGTGGAATTGACAAAATATTACATTGTTCATGTCATATCGCACAAGAAAAACATACCTTTACTTGTAGATGCCTTGGAAGGAGGCCGCATCGTCTGAATAAGCCTAAGCAAGTTACTGGTGAGAGAATCCTACAAAGAACGGCACAATACATTTGAAATATGGACAACTGTACCAAAATGTGAGTCTACTTTATTTCAACTTACTGTGAATTCTGCTCCATTTTTAAGAAGTACATCTTTAAATCCCTCAAATGTTGGTTCTTTTTCAGCGAGGTGAATGACAAATTCAGCTGCGGAGAACACGAAAGCACACTTTAATGGAAGCAAACAACCAGAATAACATGAGCTACATGTCGATAACTCCAGGAACAGTATCTCGCTTATTGAGGCGCGAAAGCCTTGCCAAGACATACATGCTGAAGGCATGAAAACATTAATATACACACATCTCTAAACTCAAAATATAGCTCGCACGTCAAAACAAAACCTTTTGAATAAGAGCACAACACCATTTCAATTAACACGTGCGTCGTTTATATGAAGTTGGGAGTATAACTCCTTTGACTCCTTTAAACTGAGTTAACAAATACAGATCCATGTACCGTAGAAGTAACTAGCTAGCGTGCAAGCCACTCGTAAATACGTTTTCATAATCGAGCCAGGGCGGAGAACGAAGCAGTGACGACCAAGTTAGCTTTAGCCAGCTAGCTTCAGCTCCGACGGTTGGACGTTGTATAGAGCGTGTTCCTACCTAAATCTTTATCACTTATGCCCAGATGGTTGTCAAGTTCCGTACAGACTTTGGACACCAGTGATAGGTACTCCAGCTGCGAGAGTTCATCGACTTCGGCCATTTTTCTCCGGTCTTGTTTTGTTCAGACACGGTGTTGTCACTGCCCTATTTGCTTCTTCATCCAGTTTTGCTTCCAGGGCTCCGGCTTATGACGTCATTTCCTGTTCGCATGCGCACATTGGTTTTTCAAGACGTAATTTACGGAGTATATACTCATATTAACTGAGACCTCGTAGGCAAGATAGAAAACTGCATGCAAATTGCACAGAAAGATCCAATAATTTTATATGAAATCTTGTTAAAATATCCGAATTGTTGAATACAAGTCAAATGTAGTGACACACGGTCGTGATCGGCTACCATAGTGGACTCACTTACGAAATACGCACTTCCGTTTCCGGCCACAGCTTGTGGACTGTTGTGCAGTTCAATATTTGGCCGCTAGATGGGGATGGAGGCACGATACATGGCCTGTGGTTTCCAAGTGCTGGTTCATCCAGGGCATCGCACTTTGAGGATTTAAAGGGCCCGCGTCACTCCAAACATACGTCTTGTTTTTGCGGGTTGTTATTTTGACTGCGGTGCCTCACCATGTATTTGAAATGTGAAATCAACCCGTCAGTGGAGTTTAGAGTTACGTATTTGAGAAAATTCAGTGACAGCCACGTCTGTCGAGGCCTGCAGATTTTGTCCAGCTTCTACTCACCATCACAAAAACCCCAACCACATTTCAGGTATCAGCGTATGTAGAGTGGGGACAGTCACTTGCTGAAGGTCTTCCAAGTTCATCGCTAAAACAACGGGCACTAACTGAGCTGAAACAGACAACCTGATTCTATAATGGTAGTGTGAAGTAATGATGGAACCGAATCCTCCAACAATCAATCCATTTACTGTATTTCCACCTCAAAAATGTACCGTACTCTTATACCTCAGCTTGAATCGGAATGTTTTGGAGACAACAAATGTACAGTAAATATGACAAAAAAACGCCAAAAGGTCTAAGCCTATGTTTATTCTCATATTTGTCAAGCCTAAACATGACGTGATACTAAGTCAATGGTAGTCAACATGATACATTCTCATACACAGTATTGTTCATCATTGAGACACAGAGAACATAAAATTATTTAAAAATATACCACCTTCCAAGTCACCAGCTTCAGTGAGCAGACTTGCTCATTTGTTCAAGAATTCATTGGCTCCACAGGGAAATGTGGAAATCCATGATGGAAGCATTGGGTCTGTCAAACGTTTCTTTTGTTAAAATACTTTTCAATATGTACCTTATGCAAAGATGTTCTAATCTGTCGCACATTCAAATATTTTCAAATATTGACGGAAAACATTAATGAAAATTATGCAAAACAAATGAAAAAAACAAACAAACAAAAAAAGCAAACAAACCAAAAAAGTGATGAACCAGAAACAGGGGAAGGGGCTGCTATTTTGGGGTTGACCCATCGGTATGTTGGCTGCGCCACATTCGCATTTGAGAGCATGAATAACTCATCTTGCTTCACAGTTTATGTTTTCTGCGATGCGGGTCTACGGAGTTGGCTGCGGCCCATGGGATGGTACACAGAGCAGGCTAATTATGTCTACACTGCCCTTGTTCCTTAAATAATTAGTTACAGTGGGATGAAGAATTTATTAGGCTGATGTGTTTAAATTTATTTGTGCAAAATGCATGAACTGGATGAACCATCATGTTTTTGTCAGAGGCATGTGGGCGGGAGAACACATTTCAATGCAGACCCTGCAGCAGAGGAGCATTAAAGGCTTTACACTCCCAATGCATCTATATCTATCTATAGATATAGATATATATATTCAAGAATAATTTCAGCATCGCTCTAGTCATTTTGAGCCATTCGGTGATAGTCATTCTTCCGATGAGGGGTTTCCCCAGCCAGTGAGACGGGTCCAGCTGTGGCTCGTGTTATCCGTCATGACTCAAGGATGCCATTTCGGGGGTTTCAGTCAGGTGGCCACCGCAGGCTTAGCGCTTGGTGAGTGCATACGTCTGAGATATTTATTTTGTTCACGTTTAACATGTAAATAACGGGGTGCGCTGGTGCAGGGGAGTGATTCTACTCTGACATGTTTCTTGTGCTGCTGACGGCGTAAAGATTTTTTGTTTTTATCATGATGTCATAAAATTTAGACCCACATGAAATTTTATCAAACCGAAATTTAAAATTGATGAATGAGCCAATTCATAATTTTATGTGCAAGATAAAAGAGACAGTCAGTCAGATTTACTTTTGTTTAATTGAGTGTATGTTTATTCAGAAATACATATTTACAGTGGATAATAAGTGACATATCGCTGCTGCGGTGTAAGCTCCACCTCCTCCTCCCTTGTGTTGAGAGTGTGAGTTCCATACTGCCACCAACTGTCCCACTGAGTGCATTACTAATATTTTTAATGCAAAAAAGTTGTTGCCTCACATAGATCAGATGAATATCAATACAATTGGACTTTAAAAAAACAAAAAACAAAAAGGATGTAAATGAACGACAAGCATTTCCAGCTCTTTGTTTTCCTGTCTGAAAGGGACTTGAAGCGATGGCCTTATCTCACAGGCAGGGTTATCTCGAAGAGTCACGTCATCCCAGCACAGCAGCACTAAATGCTTATATGAGAAGAAGGATGGTTGTAGATTACATGCTTCATTGCTTCTCTGTGTGCGATTCCTGAGAGAAGCATCTTTTGGAGTGACTCTGAGAAGACAATGTGCAACAGGGAAAGTGTCTCACGCATAGATTAATGTCAAAACTCTCAAAATTGGTCAAGGAAAGATTCATTTAACTAAGTGACCCATTTATACAGTTCAATTTCACAGAGGTATTATCTGTTTAAGTAGAACTCCAAAGGAATGCAAGTTTAGTAAGCTTTATACTCTAATTATTATTAGCATTAAAGATTGTGATCGTAAAATAACAAAAGTGCTTGGCCGGAATCTAAGAATTAATGAAAAACAAGTCAAGGTAAATCTCAAAACCTGGCTTCGATTGTGCCCGAGATTATTCGCTTGAACGATTCCAAGAAATCTTTCAGCACAACTTTATTTTTCTCTGTATCGGAGCCAGTTCTGAGTGTCACTACACGTAGACATGATTCATGGTTTTGTTCTCAGGGCAGGTTATTGCCTTGGGATTCTTGGATGGATTTCACCGGAGACAGACCCACACACTAACAGAACACACCCCCAGGTACAAGACATATTTTCCACAGAAACTTGTTTGCAATTTGGAGGAATTATTTTCAAGACTTCCATCATTTTCTCATATTATGAGAAGAAATTACATTCTTTTATAAACTAGAAACAGGGGTTGCTGCTTTTTGGAAACTTTCTTTTCATTTCTTTTCTTTTTTTTTCATAAACACAAGGCAAGGCTACAGATACGTGGATCCAAGGTTGCCAATGTTGAGGCGATAGTATTGAAACATTTGAGACTTTCACAGCTTGAGGAAGAAACACCTCCGACTCTTCGCTCAGGCAGCTGCTTTGACAATGGACTGGAAATAAAATGGACTGAAGGATGCATCGGCTTTTGAAGGAGCCATACACTATGAGACTCCTTTCTTTGGAGGCTTTCATACTACGGGCAATGTCTTGGTTCAAAGTTCATCTGACTGAAAAATCGGAGACCGGAACGCTTCGGATTGGGGCTTTGTTCCCTGAAGTGAATCCGCCTGCAGAGGTGAATTTGGTCCCGGATGTCTCCAGCAAGCGAACAGCAGTCGGTGTGAAATTCAGCCACAGGCAACTCGCTCGAGATGAAGGAAGTGATGTGCCCGGCGGAAACAGTCCCCGGCGATCAAAGAATCGGACTAATCAGTCTTTGGGAAGAAAACAAAACAAAACAACAAAAGACGCTGTCGTGTCTGCAAAAAATCACTACTACATTATTACTTCATTCTTTATTTCAGTTATGGCCTTAAAGCATTGAGAGTGCAATCATATACATATGGAACTTTAATCTATTTGTGTGTTGAGTCTCAGTGATCCAACTCATACTCTCAGTCTTCAGCGCTGTAAAGAACCTTAGATATCATGGCCAGCTTGACTCCTACGTGCCCAGTGAGGCCAGTCCAGCCTGATATGCAGGGCCCTGCCCAGACTTTCCCACTGTTTCTCCACTACTCCCAAGTTCTTCTTGCTGAGGGTGAAACTGCGTCACCACATTGTTTTGAAAGGTTTGACCGTCGTAGCATTATTACCAAAAATGACTTGCTCAATTACAATACGCTAAACATAGTACTCAAGAGTGGAATCTAGACCAAACACGTCACCCATCGCTGCCTATGTGGTAGTTTTCTGTGTGATCTTGGAAGACTTTACCTTGACCTTTACATCAATCACAAATTGAGGAGTCTCCTCCAAATCCAATTCCCGTGTCGGTGTCCTTCATACACACCAACATCCCTTCGATTCCCGGGGAACAGTTGTCAGATCTCTTCAAGTCAACAAAACCAAAGAAGGCTACCGAGGGTCATCCTTCCTCAATCCACGTCTGAATCCACCTGAATGAGCCTCTCTTCTTTCCAAGGCCATTTCTGCATGTATGATCTTGTCTGGTGCTATTCTGAGCATCTGGTGGAATATTCAGAGGATTTTCTTTGCTGCCGAGTGAAGGAACTCACTTCTATCCAGAATATTTCCATCCTCTCATCAAATATTTAAAGTGGACATTTCCTCCGCTTCCTGTTGGGAACCGTGGTCCCAGTATGAGAATTACTGATCTGTGGCGTTCCAAAACGCACATGCAAGTCCTGACCGCATGAAATGTTGCTGACCTCTGAGCCTAAAGTAGAACCGAATCATTCATCACATCACAACTGCGTGTAAACCTCCATGAAAATGTTTTCTCAGAAGCAATTATTGGGCCTGCAGGAACCAGATTCCGCACAGAGAGCAGAGACTGTGGTCTTTGCAATCTTCTCTGTTCAAACAATTGACATTTCCTTGCATCTTCACACACTCGTATTATCTTCTTCACACAGCCCCGCAGACTCTCACAGGCTGCACAGCATGACGTCGACTCAAAAATATGCGCACTACAAGCCAGATGTCGTGAATCACGTCTTCAATCATTTTTGTTTTCATTAATTTCCAGTGACTTTCAAACTTGGAACAAAGCCAGCGCATTAAAATGGGCCCAGATGCACCTGTTGGTGTAGTTACGACACAAATCTTTGCTTGTTGAACATTTTCTACTCCTGTTTTATGACCGAACTGTCTTGCATGTACTTAAAGTAGTAATTAAACAACATTCATTTTGAAATGAAATCATCACTGATGTTGAGAGGCAGTGTTTATACCAGACAGACTTTTTTCAGCATTTCCTGTTTTCACCTCTTTTAATCTCTGTCCATCACTCATGACTGATCCCAAATGCTTGAATACATTGCATATTGACACAATGGGTTTTCAACTGAAGCACATGTTCCACCTTTCACAGCATATCTGACCGTCAGTAAGGAGGAGAGCCATGTAAGGGGATATATACAGCAACTGAAATCCAATGCAAGTCAGTGAATAGACTTAATGAACGTCTCCCCTGCCCCCCAACTGGAAACCTTGGTGACAGCATAGGATGCAAATCTCCACTTTCCTAACACACACACATCACCATGCGACTGAGTAGGGATGGGCTGAAAGTGTGGACATAGCTTCTGATTTTTCTTTAAATAATATGACTTTTTGAATTTTATATTTTAATAGATATTCTGAAGTATATTTTGCTTTATGTTATATTCGATTTCTATATAACTTTTTTTTTATTTACATTTTACAGCTAGAAATGAGCCGCAGCAACTTGAACCCATTTATGCTTTTAGAATAGAGGCCAATAACTGAAACAAGATCTCTTTCTTTTGTGTTGGGACTCCTGTATACTTAAGGACAATACATTTGTTTACCATCTAGTTTTATGTTGCGCATTGTTCTACATCAGGGAAATGATTCATTCTTCACTGTCCAATGATACGCATTGCGTTCTGCTCCCCTACTTAGTCTCTGGAGGGGTGTTACCTTCCACAGGTCTGAGCTATGGGGCTGTATGAGGTCGGTCCCACAGTGTGACGTCCTCACCTGACCTGGTTGTGCATGCAGTCGGGGGGAATGTATGGGCAACAGGGAAGGGAGGGGGAGTGAGCTCACGCTTACATAAGAGGCCTCTAATGTATACAGAACACATGTCTGTCCTTGGTGTTGTCTCAGGCTCATGCGTGACTTCTAGCGAGAGAACTTGTGGTGCAAAAGCGAGAAAGACTCAGAGGATTAGAGCAGGAGGAGGAAAGATGATAGTTCAATGACCCGGCATTCTTAAGGAGGAGAGCGTCGAGGAGAGAAGATGAGGGCGAGGTATTGGTGGATCAGGGACTCGACCTGGAGGCTCTGTTGTGAGGACCGATTCTCTCCACCACTGTTCTAGTACAAAATGTACAACGTTTGTCAGCACACAATCAGGTTAAATGTTGAAAGGAAACATCTGCTCCTGCCTGACTCTCTACCGCTGACCTATTTGCATCACATTACTTATGTAACAACCCCACTGCCATCATTCCGCCGCTCTATACTTGTATTCCAGCTCATACTTACTACAACGTTCGCTGTCTTCACCTGACCTCACTCTCACGCCATGATGCTTTGAAGCCAGAGAGTTTAGCAGTTTGAACAGAACTCATTGGAGTTCCAAGACATGTTTTCGTTTGCTTTGAACGTATTGTCTTTGTTAACGAAAGACATACAAAGATAGCTACATGTTAGTAACTGTGACCTCTCACCAGTTCGTACCTTCACTGCAGTGAGTGCACACAAAATGTGGGAGGACAAGATGCTGTTATCCAGTGGAAACTGTGTCCTTATTCTAGCGCTCTCGGGTGACTAAAAAACAATATGTGATGAATCAATTATGTTCGGTAATTTTATCTCAGTAATCTCTTATTTAATATAACCTAAAATTTGCTGAACATACCCATCAACTTTGGTATTTTTAGCTAAATTCACTCTATTATTGTGGCAGCTAAAAAGACTGATACATGTCACAAAACTTCTTTCTCTTTCAGCTTCTCCCTTCAGGGGTGGCCACAGAGGATCATTCTCCTCCATCTCCCCCTGTCCTCTGCTTCCTCTTCTCTCAAACCTACAAACCTCATGTTCTCCTTCACCACCTCCATCAACCTCCTCTTTGGCCTTCCTCTCCACCTTCTGCCTGGCAGTTCCAACCTCAACATCTTCCTACCAATGTACTGGCTCTCTCTCCTCTGTACATGTCCAAACCATCTCAGTCTGACTTTGTCTCCTATACACCTGACATGTGCTGTCCCTCTGATATACTGCTTCCTGATCCTCTCCATCCTGCTCACTCCCAGAGAGAAGCTCAGCATCTTCATCTCTGCTACCTCCAGCTCGGCCCTCTGTCTTTTCCTCAGTGCCACTGTTTCCAAACAACATTGCTACATGTCACAAAACAAAGATGTTTATTTATTTTTACCAACTAGAACAGGTGCCCCTCCAAACATTATGATATACTTCTAGTTGTGAGCACCAGGTGGAATATTGTTTTGTTCTTTGATGATCCACAGATGAAAAAAATGAATCAGATCAGAGTCTCAGTTGCTGAAGTTTGCTCATAATTAAACAGTAAGAGTACTATAATATTTGTGCAACTACAACGCTGAACACTGAACTGAACCTGTTGCTTGTTGTTTCAGATCATCAACCCTAGTGCAATAAGTAAGGACATGAAAAGTAAAATACATAATCATCACAAAATGAAGCGCTTAAATAATAACAAATAACTTCTAGTAGCCTACAGAGGACATAGCCACTGGCAATGATCAGTACCTGGGTAACTCCTGTCTCTCAGGGCAGCTCATCCTGGCACAGCGATCACTTATAATATCATATCTTTCTGCTGCTTTAGAAGTTTGTCGTGGGCGCAACAGAGGACCTCGAGATCGTTCATCAGGTGACCGAAAACGTGGCTCAGCCCAGAATAAGCATGAATTTCAACCCCATGTTTCGCCCCTTGTGAAGTCCCGTCTGCAGCAACAAACAAACAACTGCCTCTGGATGTCAGCTGTGGAAGTGCTGACTGGAATGGGTGGCTATCAGTCTATTTCCACACGTACAGCCTCAACGCAAACATACACACAAGTCAATTTACAATGCACTTTGTTTAGCATGTTCCAGGCAAGTCTGTGCCATGGGATGGTTCCGATTCAGTAAAATATTTTCAGTTATTTTCATGATTAAAACACTATTCCATATTTCTCTGTCAGCTGTTTGGACTGTCCACATAGAGGACGTCTCTTCCTGAAAACCTTGAAACACTCCATGCCGTTGACACCTTTCACCTGCTAGTACCTATAATCACTCCCTTGCAATTTGTTGTCTCAATATCATTTTAAAAGACTGAGGAGAATAAGTCCCCTTTCAGTGACTGGTGGCAATGTCGGCAGATAAGACCGCAGCTCATATATCTGAGACCGGAATGGCTGACTCACAGGCTAGAACATAAATCAGACACTGTAAATGCAAACGCACAGACAAGTGAGGAGGCGAGACCCAGAGTCGTTTGAAATCATGGGTTCAAATAGTTGAAGAATTGAGGATGCACTGCAATTGACAGCACAGCTGGCCTCAATGTTCCTCTTTCGCTGAGTGGAAAATTCCTGCCATGAACAAGCACCGAGCATGAAATATGTGTGTGAGTGAGAGATTGATCAAGAGGGGGGAGAGACAGAGAGAGTGTTGATGAAAGAAGCAAAGGGAGGGATGGGCTGTGGTCCAAACAGCTACCCTGGGATTGGTTGGCAGAAAAGCTGCCTTTGTGAGCTCACATCCCCCACAACAGCTTCCTCTCACATGGTGGACTTCAGATGAGCAGATCCACCCGGCCCAATGGTAAATTAACAGGATGGTCAAGGCAGCAGATTCTGCTCTGTTGGGTTCCATACGTCTCCTCAAACTCCTGGAGGCTTCAGGCCAAAAGCGGAGGGTCGCAGGTGTCCAATCCTGCGATGATGGCATTAGGTTGGTCTTCGGTAGCAATCCAGGAATCGAGGTGAGCCTTCTGGAAAATCCTTTTATTTTATGTTTTGAGGTGAGAAGACAAGACAAGAACAATCTCCGGATCGCCCATCATTTTCTTGGAAGATGCTTCTCAGTGCTACCAATTGAAGGCACTTCCCAATCGAAGTCAGGTGTGGTGGGGTTCTACCTGCTGTGCAGGTTCAGTGAAGACCATTGTTGTTACACCCAGTTGGACATGTTGCTAAATTAAAAGACTCTGACAGACAGCCGGTCTCAAGAAACGTTACAGACTTCTAGTTTGTTTAGGCCTGACTGATTTTTTTTATTTATCACAGCACCCTCCAGTCACCAACAAAGCATCTTTTGTCCTCTCCATTACGCATAACATGACATTATTTTTCCATTAGTCCCTGGAACAATTCAGTATAGACATTTATTTTTGCAGTAATTCACAAAAAGCCTCGGTTAAATGAAAGCTTGGTGCAAAACAACTAAGTTTGTCCTTCTAGATGGTTGACTTTACGTCAAACAAAAATCAATTGAAAACTTGCAAATGGAACAAGAAGTAAAGTTGACGAATAACGGAGACAACACACACACACACAAAAAAGACAAAAAGTTCTGTGGTTAGAATGTAATCGTCCATTTATTGAAAAGCTTCCAACACCACGTTGGAACCAATAACAGACCAAAGAGTCAGTGAGATGTCAATTCAGTCACATATTTATTACATAAATATATAGTAAAATAGACCAGCGACAATTACCATAAAAATATCTTCCTTTAAAACCCTGACCAGAAAAACAAAGATTCTGAAAACCACACAGCGACGTTTACAAACACACTGATTGTCTGGACCTGTCTTAAGCAGCCCACCACATGAACCTGACATCACACCACCCACGACTGGGGAGGAGAAGCGGGGAAGGGTGGGTGCTCTGAGCAAAGTATGGGGAGGTGGAGAACTCGCACAGGGGAGACAGGTCCAGGTGAAAGAGGGCGATGTCGGTGTGGGTGGTGTAGGAAATCACAGTAGATATTCGGAGGTTTCCTGCGTATGAGTTTAGGTTTATTCCAAAAGACGAGACAGTGTAGCCCAGAGTGTTGCCTAAAGCTTGACTGTGTATCGTTGCATGTTCGATAGCCCCTGTGCTCTGAGGGAATGAATCCTGAATACTGTTTTGCTTTGACACAATCTACAATAACGACAAAAACAACAGAGACAGATAAAATATACTTTATATAGTCAACGACACTTCCTGCTGTTTATTTCACGCACCAGGAAAGAACTGTTTATTAGTTAGCGTCCCGTATGTCGCAGTCCAAGTCGCAAAGTCAAAAAGTAAAAACACCTCTAAATACTCTACTATTCTATACATTAACCTGAAAGAATATGATGATCTGGCACCTCCGGCGAGAGACAGGAGAGATGTCTGCTCTTGTTATGGCCAAAAACCATGTGTTTCCCTGCGTTTATTCCTTAGCCTACTGTTTAGCAACTCTGCTTCTCTCTCTCAAATCCCGCTATATCATGCGAGCCCTGATGCAGGACGATAAAACACACACCACTGGATATCTCAGTCACTCACTTAGCTCCACTTCGGATGAATTTGGTTTTGGATTTTCAGACTAGTCACGGGCTCACTGGTTATATGCTTTTTGTTCGCTAGTCAAGACTACATATTTAATTGCAGGTTTAGCATGCAAGCCAGGCATTTTGAGTTTTGCTGAAGCTTCAACGCTGCACAGCTTACTTGGGCTACCAGAACCTTTCTACTGTTAAGGTGGACAATAACAACCGACTTCAACGCATGCCTTATATAAAAACTAATTTTTAATAATAATAAATTCATTAATGACCTAATTGTTTAGATAGAACGTTTCAGATTACCTACATCTTTGCATGTCATCCAGTGAGCTAGTGTTTATGAAGACAAAGGTTTCCAGTTGCTGAACAGGTCTTCACTCAGTTTGCTGTGACAACAGGCTAATGCGCTTTTTACACAACTGACAATAACAAAACAGCTCACACCCTATCTTTGGCACCTTCCTACAATCCCTGACCTGGTGTGGACAGGACATAACCCCTGAGCGTCTGCAGAACACATCATCATAGTTTTCCCAGCAGCCCCCACAGTCACAGTGAAGCAAGAGAATTATGAGGGAGGGATTAAAGGAAACTAGGTTGTTAGGTACTCCTTTGATACATGACCTTCAAACCCCTGGAAAGAAGGGCAGAAATATGAGGGTTTCTGGGTAAGAAGCAGCTTTCTAAGTGGCACTCTGCAGCTCTCATTGTTCCCTACGTTGTGGATGTGAGAATCAGCAAGATGATTTGGAAGAAAACAGTTCGCCAGTTGTAGTTCTCAACTACAAGCTTAGAGAGGCACAAACCCACAACACATGAATTAGTGGAACACAATTTATGTGTTGGGGTTGAATCTGAGGGAAAAATTTTTTTTACAAAAGCAACATGTCGTTTGTTGGAAGTCGGTTTTAAGAAGTTCTCTCAATTGACAGAATATTTTGGGGGCAATTTTAAAAAAAGTCGTTCAACCCACGACCAGTGAGAGGCCATTCAGTGCCACAAACACTATCATATGGCAATGGGTTCCTTAAAAAAAAGTCCAATGCTGCATTGTCACCTTCTTAAAAACTTCTCTCTTCCAACCAAAGGCTTGAAAGTCATGCTGTATATTTTGGGCAGATCTGAAGTCATTTGACTATTTGTACACTGAGTAGGCTGCGATGGGTCCTTGAGAAGATTCATTGAAAACAAATAAGCAGAAGAAGAGAAGCAATAAAACCCCGGAGAACATTGCGTCAACACATTTGCTTTCATGATGCGTCTCTCATCCAGATATCCAAACACAGCATGTGCTCAGACTTTGAAATGGAGTTGTTAGTTACTGTATCTCGTGCTGAAGTGAACCCCTGCACATTACGAGTTATATCAACCACGGCATGAATCGTTCACTTACTTTATCACCTGTCATTGGTGTGCACATTTTCGACTGTTTTCTTGCGAGTTTAGACACAATACATCTCGTTGACATCGTTACAATACAGACAGAGTGAGACGTGAACACATTGATCAGCACCAAATGTTGTGGACAAGACTAGTTGGATATTTTTTTTTTTAGCGAAGAGACCGTCTATGCTGGTCTTTGCTTTCTCTACATCCGTTGTAAACAATGTGTAGTAAAACAAAGTGGTCATGAGGCCTGAAAGAGAAGGTCATCTCTTATTTGCTGGTGCAGTAAAAAAAGTTTCTCGGACCTGCTACTGAATGGAAATGGTGTATGATCGGATTCCTTTTACTGAGGTCTCAAAGCTATTTTGCATAAAACAGCGGGCCAATGTGCGGTCTGCGAAACCAAATGCGATATGTGATTTCATTTGTCAGAACAGAAGCGAAGGGAGATCTTCGGAATGGGAGCGAGCAGGGAGGGGATGGGACTGAAAAAGCACCCCTTGAGGCCGGTTTTAGAAACCTGAGCGGTACTAAACTGATCCAAAACCATGTTGTCAATCTGACGCACACTGCTTCGTGTCGTTCCATCGTCGGCACGATTCTCCAACAAGGACAATGTCAATCAACCGAATCAACTCTGATCCAAACCTCTAATCCATGGTTATTATTGGTACATTCTTTTGCTGTCTAGGCAAGTCCTGTCGCACCCACTTACAAAAAGATCCAGAGCCACAAAAGTCCACTTTTAGATAGTCTTTGCAACGTGTAATTGGGCATTTATACAATAGAGTCACTTGTCAAGCGTTTATGAAGATATATATATATATAATTGAGTATTTCTCCAACTGGCCTTTTGTCCATACCATTTCCAGATGATGACAGTAATTTCATTATATTTCAAATTGAAAATTGTACAGCACAATCCCCAACATGACATTTTTTTCTCTCTTTTTTTGCTGTAATCACAAATAATGCTCTGAAAATTGAGAATAACCGAGGTTACATTGAAAAAAATTCCCTACCGAGGAATAATATAAAAGGAAGCCCTTGATTTTGGTTTTGTGGTTTTCCAGACTATGACAAATGTAGGAAATGTTAGCAGCTCCAACGTACTACGGTTGTTGCCGATCGATTTATTAAACTGTTTGGAGTAAAAGAGAAGGGGCAAAATGGGCCAAGGTTTAAAGCCTTTTTTGTTGTTTGTTTTTTTTAAAGCGCATTAGCAATTTTAACAGTCACATATAAAATTTCAACAGTCTTCAACAGCCCTCAACAAAGCCATGCTGAGGCAAATTTGGCACTTTGATTGCACTCCTTGGGTCAAATCCACAGTGCAGATGTTTCTGTCACACTAGCGGTTAATATTAATTAATTCATAATCCCCCAAAGGAGTTTCCTATAAACACCCAGCGGACCAAACAACTCCTTTCTAGAGATCATATCTACAATGTGCACTTTGAAAGAGTCCTTTGAAAGCTCTACATAAGAGCAGCACAGAGGACGGGAACAAAAGCAATCGATATTGCAATCGTTTGGAAGGAGGAAACACAACTGCAGAGCCTTGGCCCATCACTGCAGCAATAAGCCTTTTGTTTATGGAGCATTTCTTTTCAATTCCTCTCACACTTTTGTTTTGCACAACGTTTTATCCTCACAATATGAGTTACATTCGTCAAGATCAGTCTGTGGCAGGCCTCTGTTTTACAGACTTCTGTCACGTACCGCCGCCTAAAAAGGTGCTTTTTTTTTTTTGGGTTGGGGGGCAGGGAAGGAACTGAACAATCACAGATGGACACTTCACTCACATGCATACACCTATTTACATGCACGGCTATGGGTGGTCGCCATGCCAACCTTCCAGAATATTTAAAAAGCCAACACATTTGGAAATGAAGCAGGTGTTCAGACGGAGGACCGTACTGGTCTCCTCAAAGGAGAGTGGTGCCCAGCTCAGACGAGGAGCATGTATTTACACCAGGTGCTGACGCACTGAACGGACTTGGCAGGTGGTTTTTCTTTTCATGGCATGGAAATGCCACTTGCACAGCATGCGTTAAACAAATGAGAGATGAGCGAACATGAGCCTACAGTTTATGGAAGTCCATTTCTATTATATCTTTTTAATAGAAGTTGAATCAAATTTAAGTCTGTTTTCAAAAGTGGGAAGGAATAAACCACTCACAGTCTCCAATTGATTTTTAAAAGAGACTTAGGCATCGCAATTTAGTAGCCTTGAGTACTGCTTTGAATGAGAAGGGAAGCCCCGCTAATAGTTGCATAACACATACTAAAATATTTACAAAAGCTCACCTACTTTGTTTGACCCAAAGATAATGACCAAAACCATGATCCATACCATGGTAGAAGGAGAGAAGAGGTCTGCCTTGTGTGGAAGAGACAAAAGATACAACTGCTCTTTCCAGCACCACCAAGTTGAGCACAGAGTCCAACCATCACAAGCACAGTTGGACTTCATGTTACTGTCAGCACCTCACAAGGAACGAAGGAAGACCTGATGGACCATCTCCTATCTCTTGCTTGGGTTAGGTTAGGGCTGCACCACTAAACTCTGTTTCACCTCTGTTGACTTCTACCTAAAGGGACTTAATATGAAGACATTTGACTTGTAACTCAAAAGACCTGGTCAGTTCCCAACCATCTCCAAGACCAGTTGCCTTTTTATTTTCTCAAAATGATCTTTTGAGTCTCTTTAGAGCTTGGACTTCCATAGATTGTAGTGGAGAACCCTTTCACCATAAACAAAACACGCATTCACACCTTAAAGAGCATGGGGACATTTAGTGGATGAATGTCGCTGTTTGAGATAGACTCTGTGATCAATGAGATATGGACAACACACAGCTGACCCTGTTGTCTTAACAGTAACAAAAAAACATGCAGATCATAAATAAAGCAGACAAATAAGATGAACAAACAATGTTTGTTTCGTATAAGGTTCATCATCATTTATTAGAAAATGTTCCTTTACCTGAGAGAATCCTTCAATAGCTTCCTTTACCCCATTCACAAAAAGTGGCGTGCATGTGTATGGACTGGGTGGTTGCTCTCACTGGTGGGCGGATTTGTGAAGCAGTCTTGATTATTCCCCCTAAGTGCTTTAAAGACAGATTGGATAAGGTCTACGTCAAAAATGTTTGTCGGCTTGTATGTTATTGCACAAATGTAAACTTTACATTGGCCTTTTTTTTTTAAGCCTAAGCGCTACATCTGTTTTTTTTTTCCAAGGGTGTCATAAAAGGTGCTAAAGAATTTGGCTTGCATACAATTTGTTGTCTTATTACTATCAAAGATTGGGTCTTCAAAAGTGCTTTAAGTTAAGTGCTTTTCGTTAAACTGACAGTCAGCAAGTCGCCATCTCAGTGAGGCAATGTACCGAGGTGAGACGTATTACGGAGTAAAGTAATGGTGTGCATGAACCCGACTGAGGTCGGCCCAAACAGCGAAGGGTATCGTAAACGAGTACACGCACCCCACTGACTGACAGTGCTGAACAGTACATTAGCTTGGTCGTTCAATAGAAATATTAAAGCTTTGCGTGGAAAAAGGCTTCTGATTTAAAAAGAGGTTGGGTTTTGGGGGGGGGGAGGTGAGCCGTGCTCCAAATCGGCCCACTAAGCAGTGAGAGCACTGGATCAGGCACAACATACCCAGGCATCCAACAAACACAAACAAACACATGCACACCACTTTCTGAGCAATTTATAAAAAAACAGCACATCTCGTAGTTTCATTATTCTCCACAACGTCCCCTGCAACCCTCCTTGTTCTTTGGGTCCCAGACTGCTGACAAGATGCGCCCGAGGTTGAGGGTCATCTTGCCTGCACAGTTCATATCCTTGCCCACAGTAAGTAGCAAGGGTCTTTAGGTCCCAAATTGAAACCCTGGAATAAAAATCCAGGCCAAATTGGATTTCATTTGCTCACAGTTGTTGCGCTGAGCTGCTAGTTTGGAGGGACTTTGAAGGAAATTGCATAGACATCTTGCTACTTGCATGTCTTCACAAACAACATTTGGCATAAGGTGGGGACCAAACACGACAATGAAACAAAGCAAAGGAAAAAAAAAACAGACAAAAAAAGAAAAAAAAAACATCACAGACAATTTCCACCCTAATCCAAAGTGTCAACATGTAAGAACAAACCAGGGTCAAAATATCAATGGAGGGTCATGTTGGAAGTCTCTCAAGCCAGCCCCAGAAATCTTATGACATCTGACTGCATGGGTCGAAGTTTGTTAGTGTTTCATAGGTCTTCCAATGTTATACAGAACTCCCTCTCTTCCTCTGTACCACTGAAAGTATCACTGTTTGGAGGTCAAATAAAGGGCATTTCCATTGACCAGCGTGACAATATTGCAGCTGCAATTATGCAAATTCTGAAGAGTTCAACTAAAATTTGTAACTCTGATCACTTAAAATAATGTTGCAGAGAATGCAAAGTGCAACCATCTGGTTTCTATAGGTTACATATCTGGCAGCTGGGTGGACTGTTGAGCCAGTCTTCCAGTTGGTGAACATCACACTCCAGCCACTGTGGCATATGTGGAGAAAGATTTTACCAATATCCACTGGAATGGTGACGCATGTCCGAAATCGACTCAAAGGTTGATTTGGTCAGAAGGAATAGTTAAAGACACGTCGATCAAAACGTCAACACACGATTCCTGGTAGCAGAGAGAGCGCCTGTCAGATTTTTGGGCTGGCTTTTTGAGAGCAACACAGGTGTGGACAAATGGGAAAATTCATTTTGGACCTTTTCAGACTTTAATGTGGGCGTGGAGCAGCCAGATAAAATGACATTCATGGATCCCTGCTAACGCTCGATTCATATAACCCTCCAGAACTTTTCCACTTACTGACTGCTTCCCACGCCCACATGGAAGAAGTCCAGAATCTGGTTTTATGGGTGAACAAAGACAGACGAACATTAGCATTCATGTGTCCTGATGTGGTGGAAATACGAGGGGTAAGAATCTATCTCTTTGCAAACAAGAGGAGGCACAGGATTTATGATTATGTCATGGGGCACTTTTGAACATGAATCATCATGCACATGTGAGAGCGCACACTTACAAATGAATGAAATATTAAACTGCTTTACATGGGTGGGAGAGGGTGACGTTTGTTTGTCTACAAATCTGAGTTGTAGATTCTTTTCTATATACATCCTTGGTTATGGCCAAAACAAAACACCACAGAAATGAAAATCAAAACAGAAAACATACAAAATACATAATATTGCACCTTGCAGATGGGCAATATATATTTATATATCTATTCTCAGTTTTGTTGGTTGTTGGTCTGCGTGACACCACTATAGTTTCTGCTGGTGTGTGGAAGTTAGGTTGTGGGTGCTGGTCTCACGTCCAGCCCCTTCCTGTCAGCTACATTCAATACCAGAAAACACTCAACCATTACATAAGTCTTGATCGCTCAAGCAGCTTGGGCCGTTCACATTTGAGGTTTACCGTCTGTAGACTATGCCTTTCATCGGAGAAGTGCCAACTGATCTTCCGTAACGTTGCATAACGTTGTTTTCTCCCGTCTTTCTAGATCCAAATCATGAAAAGAGAGGGCACCAAAGCTTGACCGATCAGTCCCAATGCAACTATTACTGAAGCTTACGCACAAGCACAAATTATCTTTGACATATACATTTTTTAAAATCTATATATGAACTTTCACATGTGCCTGCAAAGTATGATTCCACCCAAGGTCCTTTGAGTTTTGTGTTGTGTGAGGTATGACAAGTTTGTGTTTCTTTCTTTTTTTTTCTTTGCTTTATGTTGCATTATTTCTTTTTTTTTTCTGGTTCATTTTTTTTCTTTTCTCCAAAGTTTGTATTTCATATAAAGAGAAACAAAAATATATAAAAAAAACAAATTCCTGTTTTGTTGGTTGTAAATTCCTCCTGATAAAAGGGGACGGACAACTGGACACAGACAGACAGACAGACAAATCAGTTGGCTTATCAACACAAAACTTATAGATGTGAAACAAAAAGAAGTGAATTATTATCTATGTTACACTGCACGCATGGTCAAAAAGTGACTACAGCTGTTTTTTTTCTTTTACACAGAGCAGTTGAAGCATCAAAACAAGAACAGAAAAAGTAAAAATGAAAGAAAAACAAATTCTCCTGTTCTGGAGTCTTTTTTTTTTCCTAAAGTCATCTCTTTTCATTTTCAAATGGATTTATAATCATTTCATAAATCATTTTTTCCTTTATCTCGATGAGGTAAAGCAGCATTGTTACCCTTCCTGTCACACAAACACATCAGGCCAGCTTGCGAGAACTAATGAATAGGCTTTCAGTTCCTTTACAAAGATGCGCTGGAATCCAAGCCCACATCTCTGGAATACGGGATCCATTATCTACAAGATATATTGGATGGTCCTTCAGGAAAGACCTTTCCTTGGGCCTGGAGCTTTTTGGGGATGTCAGTTAGCTTAAGTGGGACGTTGCAAGAACACAAAGAGGAGACTCGACTTCTTCTGACGTCTCCCCTTTCCACAAGTGTTTGTGAGCAATGGTCTATACAACCACCCAAAGGGCCTTTGGACAGCCCCGCTGGGGACGGTGGTAAGGGTGGACACCCGTCGCCTCTTGCCTCCAGTCCTGTGCGGTGTACCTCTCTTGCTGACATTCTGAAATCGCTCTTACCGCTGCTTCGCCAAACACATTCATTCGGTGGCGCCACTGAATAGGGGCAGTTATGGCCAACCTTGTCACACAAGGGTGAGGCCTGGATCTCATTTGGTTTCACTTGATTTTAGGCCAAGGGTGCCGCATGGATAGGACAGGTATGGCGCCTTTGGAAGATAATTACGCTTCATCGCGGGCTCCAGATGAAAAATGTAACTGGGCTGGCTCCACTTAAAAAACGAAACTATTACCACTCAAGGAGACCTGCTGACCTGGGGTCCCCCTTCCATCCTTGTTTAGGTGCACTGTTAATGTGGTTGGCCTAATACTGACAATGTGACAGGTTTGGGACTGAGCCCATTGCAAATGCCAGCCTCTGTTACACAGAGAATTTTCGGGTACCCATTTTGGGGACAAAAAAAAAACCCAACAATGGTTGGTTGTACATTTAGTATTAAGGGGATTAGATGAGGGCCACTGCAATAGTGCAAAATCCCCCCACCAGCCTGGCTAGTGGGTGTTGATGTTGTTGGGGTGAAAGTCAGTCTGAGCTCGGCTCCAGAAAGGACCTCGGGTAAGAGTGGGGTGGGGCAGGATCAGAGGCGGATTGATTGAAATGGAGTAAATAGCCGACTTAGCCATCATGCCCATTGTTGGCGTTCCAGTTCCCACATCCTGAACTCCGTCTGCAGCATCAGTAACAATCACCCGGAAACCCTGCAGCACGCTCGACTGCTTATCTTGGGGCACCATGTAGTAGTCCAGTGCTAGTGCTTGGCAATGAGTATAAAATTGGTTTGGGGAAATCTCCTTTTACGTCCATTCTGCTTCGTCTGTGGTGAACCCAACTTGATTTGGCTTGGCCCCAGAACTGGAATGAACAGAGTGGGCATTTATAATGAGATAGGGATTCTTGGATGGTTGTTTGCCTGGTACACCACGATATCTGTCTTGGATATTCACTGGACCACACTTCTGTGATTGTGATGACAATTGTGGAAATAAGACTTGAGGACAGTTGAGGCTTTGTGTCAGAACTTCAAAACTGCTTCTGTTCTGACGTGGTATCCATGCGCTATAGAGACACTGATAGCAGTGGTGACCATTGCCACGATGTAGACCAATGCAGCCCTTTCTTTGCATGCCTATTCATTTGGAGAAGCCACCACAGGTTTGAAGTCACTCGTTGTTCTTCCTTGTATCAGCAGGGGTCCACAAAGTCCTTCTTTAAGTGGGTTGCTGTAGTGACAGAAACTTTTCGATCCATTCTTTTTTCTTTCAAAAGAGTCAAATAAAGACAGTTGGTCCCATAAAACAAAAAAAGAGAACCCGAATCCAAATGGGTACCATTCCCTGGAATTGCGAAACTTCCATGGGAATGGCCGGCCCTCCTGTCTTCAGTGGTATTTCATTTCAACCAAGTGATAGCACTGAGGGTGTATGTGTGTCGACCATGATCTATATTTTCAAACCACAACAAATGTGCACCTTTATATAACATCTCCGTGTTCCTCTACATGTGCGCCAACTTGAATGATGTATGTCTGTGTGTAGGCTACGGGCAGGTGCCCTGTGTCCACAGAGGTGAGGTAGTGCCTGACACCACAGGGGCAGTATTGCTGCCCCAGCCTGGGGGTGTGTCCACTTTGAGGTAAATGTTAGCCTTCTTGGCATTTGCCTGCACTCAGTGATGCCCATGGTGTAAAAAAAGGCAAAATGTGTATGGAGGAGCTACACTGAGCTGAGCCCATGAAGAGTGGACTCTGTACAAACCCTGCAGGTTAGGGTTATATAGAATTATATATAAATCATCACTGCCACGCAGTGCATACAGTAAAATGAGGCGTTCACGTTATTCTGAGGTGCTATTGTGTTTGTATTTGTGTATTCTATAGGTGTGTGTGTATGTGTGTGTGTGAGTGTGTGTGTGCATGCATGCGTGTGCATCGAGCATTGCTTCCTCTCTGGTGGTTTGTACGATTAGAACCGTCCTTGAAGCAGGGCGTCTTAGATTTATTCCTGACCCATGTCTCTGGATCTGCAATCCAACCGGTAAATCTTTTTCATTCTCCGCACCTCCCCTCTCTCCTTAGTGTCTTCCTCTCTTAGTTCCCTGCCTTGTGTCTTCCCTCGCAAAACTCCTTGGAGAGAGAAGGGCTTAATTGTCATTCATAGGACGGCGGGCTGCTGGCACAAGCAGCACAGGCAATGACACGGCAAGTCTGCTCGCTGTTATATGTGTTTGTGCGTGCGCCTGTGTGTCGAGTATGTGTGCGTTTTATGTCACAGGAACCAGTCCAATGACACAAAGGAAGGTAGATATGAAGCAATGGTCTGTGCATTTTCCAAAGGTAGACAACACAAGTTTATACAAATGGACGAGTATTGTATAAATATAGCACCGATTTCAGTGGGATCTAATAGGAAACTCCAAACAAAAAAAACAAAGCAAAATCAGCTGTAACGGCTCAGATTGTGTTGAGATTGATAAAGAGCTCTGATATGGTGGCTCTGCTTCTGTACAGCAATGACACACCGGGATAGTGCTATTTGTTGCTAAGTATTGTGTGAGCAATAACAATAATAACGCTCCTGTTCAACATGTCTTAAAAGTATTTTGATATAACACTGAGTGGTGGAAGTTGGAAACATGCGCTTCAAAAGAACATCCTCGACCACGATAATGACTCAGAGATTGGGAACGCACCCCGACAAAAGCACTAGCTGAGGTGGAACGGGCTGTGGCTGTGTGTGTTTGTGTGTGTTTTTGTGTGTGTGTCACTGCGTGTGCATTGGTGTCTTGGCAAATGGCTACAAATCTTACGAGATAAGACATCAATCTCAGACAGAAGGGCCCCCACACAGATTTGAAACTGGGCAAAGTAAAAGTCAGAGAAAGGGGAGGAGTAGGTTTTGAAGAAAAAAAATCCTCTGTTTGCTTGACTCTCCTGTTGCTGGTGAGTTGTTGTTTTTGACGATTCCAGTTTGTTACAATATTGGTTTAAAGCAGACTTCTGCCAGAGAAGACTCTCCATTCTTTCTGCCCACATGAAAGGCCCTGCGGCCCTTTTCCAACCGAAAATTTGCCCAAACTTCATCTTCATTTTGCGCAAGGACAACCTTCACACATCCTGTTCCTCGAAGACTTCCAGGAAGAGAGGGGGGAAGAGTTCATTGGGACATTCCACTTTCATGTGAAGGAAGCGGCTGGCGTGGCAGGCCCCTATCATCCTCAGGTCAGTTACCTTCATCAGGAGCTTGGGCCAGAAGTGGGGAATGTTGTGCTTGCGGTAGTTGATGTAGTGCTCAAACGCCAACAGGTAGGTCTCCTGGCACTTCTCGATCTTGTCAATGCAGGTGAGTCCGGAGCGATCTGAGATGAGGAGGGGCAGACAAAGAGGTGGACATGAGGTGCAGAGAAAGAGTCACGTGATTCAACAACTATAGCCCCAGCCAACCAGCCCATTCCAAATGTTAACATCCTCACTGAAGGGTTCTGACAGTGTGTCATCCCGACGAACAACATTTGGCAAAATGCAGTCAGGACTGCAGCCGCGGCTGATTACAGAATACAAAAAAAAAAAACTAATGGGGAGGAAATTCTACCACAATGAAATATAAATAAACGTCAGCGTTTATAATTAACCGAAAATTCAACAGGGACAGGGAGCCTCTTTTGAAGGCTGGAGATAAAAAGAAACTAATTAGGCCGCATGGAATTTTGATCCACTAAGCATGAAATGTAGCATCAGAAATACATGCTTTTTTCTTAAAATACTTTCTTAAAATACTTGCTGTTACCGAGCTGAACTCTGTTTGTTCATGGCATTAATCAGCTTGACGGTGCAACAGTGGCTGTCCTTCTCAAATAGTGGGGGGGCGTGGAGCGATGCTGGTGGGGGGTGGGGGAGTCCTGTACTAGGTGCTGTACTAGAATAAAGTGTAATTGCACATCCACTCATGACTTTTGTTTTTTGATTTCAGGCAAATTGATGTACTTTATGTCTTTTCTGACAAAAAAAACTATCTATATTTTACTTGATCTATATAACTTTCTTTTTGTCTTCTCTTTAATGTTAACAACGATGCAATGACATGCACAGGTGTACTTATGATAATTTTATAGACAAGCGAGGCGACGGAGAGTTGGGAGGCGAGAAATGTTTACTTCTTTCCGGGGGGGGCGCAACAGAAAATAAGAGAAGCACTAGTCTAAGGTGTTCTGTCAAGGTCATCAATGTCAATCTGGGATTGCCAGATTACAAATGAAGAGTTCAACCCAAAACTCACCTGAACTCATAAGAAGCACTGCCTGCAAGAGGGCCACCTCAGTGTCGTCCAGGTTAAACTGTGCCAAACTTTTGCCAAGATCGAAAATGGCATCGGACACCACGCCCAGTCCGCCGTTCTTGAGCTGCTCTCGTTTAACTGCCATCTCCCCGCTTAGAGTCAGAGTCTCGCTGTCAGGGTCATAGCGCATGGCGGCTCGTAGAGACATGATCTCCATGCAGCAGCCCTTTAGCAGGATGATCTGATCTTCGCAAGGCAGCTGGCGAGGAAAGACAGTTAAAGTCATACGCACCAACTTAGTCCATGTACAAATACAACTGCGGTTCACTATAACTTGTGTCAGAGAAAGTAGACGTGGTATGGCAAGTAGCTGGAGGACTACAAGAAAAGTTCTGGTGATTTCTCATTTTACGACACCTATTCACCACTAAACGATTATGCTTGCTTCGGAGCCAGTCAAACATTTAAATCATTAAACATTTAAAAGGAGGCAAGGGAAGGACTCTGCTGAGGATCATCAATAACCAAGGCCATGTGAATGAATTGAGTGTAAAAAGGAGGCTGCCCTATTTGTCTGGACAGAAATTCCACCCAAGACAAACTGAGTTGAAGATCTAGCCAGAACAATTGGTTCAAAAATAAAGCTTGAGCTCTTTTTCGTTCACAGAAGAGGCGATGGGGGAAAGAAACTTGGGATATTCATTTAGACTTGATGGGGAGCAGCGAAAGCACACGCTAAGCATTGCTCGCAGAATCATTCACAATACCATTCTAGGACCAATGGTTGGCAAATCATTTCATACTATTTAGACCAAGTGTCTCAAACGCATTACAACTGGGGGCCACAACAATGTGATAGGCAAGACAGGCGGTTGGGTGAGGCCCCCAGCTGAATGGGGCCCTGAGAAGCGGCTGACACTCGTCTGTATCCGTGACAAAAACAACGGCGCTGCTCAGAGACTACAACCCCGAATGACCAAGAAATGCCTAGGCATGGGCCACCTTAAGAGTTGTTGCTCGTAGCAAGGGGATGTGAGAGATGTCTGATTGTGACATTGCTTTGTTTCAACAGAGTATAATTAACAACAGCCTTTATCATTAGCAAACTCCATCTGGCAGCAGCAATGTGGGACAGATCTGTTTTTGTCCAACAAATAATGCTGCTCTTTTCAGTGAATGCTTTTGAAGATGTTAATAATATTGATGTCTGCAATGTTTTTATCATTTAGACGTGAAATACTTATTTTCAGTGATTCATTGTCTTTTTTTGTTTTCATTTTTATTGGGAGGGACATGGTGGTTTTAACCAAGTTGGTGGGCCTCCAAGATCCCCTTTCCTAGGGCCCCTGGGATCTTGAAAAATCCACAATTCCAAAATCTATCAACGTCACACATCCTACTCAACATCTGATGTTAGACGTGGTCTGCAAGATGCTGCACACAAGTGCACCAGACTCGTGGTGCCCACACAGACTCTGTCAGATTAATGAGCTCTTGTGTTGAGAAGCCTGATGGGGCACAATTGCGTTTATTCAGCACTCCGGTTTCCTCCTTGGTTCCCAAACACAGTAGGGAAAGGTTAGCTAAAGGACATAGGGAACTTATTCAGGGCCACAAACAGATGGTCATCATTAGAGTTAAGAGGAAGACAATTAATGAATGAGTGAGAAGGCCCCAGCACTGAGCTCTGGTGGATCCCTGTGAAGAGACGATTGGACATGCACGCCTGCTCTTCCACGACACGTCAACCACCAACCAATGAAGAACAATTGATCCGCGAATGGGGTTTGATTTATCGCTGTTGATTCTTTTTCTTTGCTGCTCTAACAACTGTTTAAAAGGAATGGTGAAAGCATTGAAAACAGAAGTGAACATATTTTTACCGTGTCAAAAATATGGTTGAAAATGAATAATACTTGGCGTGGGCTTAACAGCTCATGCTTCATTTGCCACACGTTAACTTAGACTGTAAATAATAATTGGAGCACAAACTAATGAATGCTTTAATTTCATTTTCTCTCTCCAATGATGAGAAAGCAATACACTGCGATTTGCATGGATATGATGAGCTCAGTGCCGCGGCAACTGATTAAATCAGAGCACACCGCTGTTGCAGATCAGATCTCACCTCAGAGCATTTTATTTTCATTGTGTTCAACTGCTAAATAGATTAATTGGGATTCTTTGCCACGATTCATCTGGCTGACGTGCGCCTGGAGGACACGGGTAAAGTAAAGGCTTATTACGCCTTGAATGCTGCATGAATTTGTCCAAAAGCAATAAATAGATTGGAAGCTGCAACAGTGAGAGCTGGAGTCATTTCTGGGCATTTTGATCTTGAACCGTTACTGCGTGTTTTGGAATACAAAGACAGATGAGGCTAGAGTGGAATAGTTTAATCACACAAGGCTACAGGACAAGTGACTGTGCTTGCCTTCCCTTGAAAATGAAAAGACCAATGTGCAATTTACACTCACCTCAGAGAACATGGGCAGTTTTTTGGCAAAGTCGACGACACGGGTGATGGCAGGAGTGATGATCTTAGTGAACTCGCTGAAGGCCTCCAGGTCCACTTTGTCTCCATCTGATGTGGGGGCGACGGGGGACTGTCCAATTTTATCTGGCTGAAATGGAACATTAAATAGTGGACATGAATAGGATGTTAAGATTAGAGATACGGGGAAATAAAAATTCTCGGTCAAAAGCAAAAACCGAAAACTGATAACCAAAACAATTAAATGCCAAAAATAGACAACATTGTATTTATGACTATGATAGTGTGCAATGTGCTAAAATTGAATGCAATTCAGAACAAAATGTTTCAAACTCCTTCCCCTTCATGAATGATGTACTAGCTTCCAACTGTCTGGCAAAGATTGTAAAATTAAACTTGTCTCATAAAAAGTGCATTTAAGTCACATTTTACATTTACTCATAGGATTTGAACAACGCAGTTGTCTCTGTGGGTCAAAAACAAAAGTCTTTATCAAAACAAGGATTGCTGTGGCACAAATGTGAACAGTACTGTAGGCATAACAGACAACGATGGTGCAGAGAGACAAGTCAGGTTTTCGGCACACTGCCCTTCCCCGTCTCACGGGTTCTCTGCATGCACACCGCTTTATTTCTACACAATGAAATATTGATCTTTATAACACGGCACAAGTACAGTCATGAACACGGTCAGAGGATCTGAACAGATCTCAGTGAAACAAGCGTGCACTTGTCATTGTTTTCACTCCCTCGTCAGCACCAATTGAAGGAATAACGTCTGCTGCGGACACAACAGAGGAGCTGGTCTGTGTAGTCAGCGGCTCGAAGGGTGCAAGGAGAGAGATAACATACTCTATTAAGACCCAATGTAGTGACGAGAGACTTGCGGGAGCTCGCTGTCAACGCTTTACGCAGCCGAAGTTCCACAAAGAGAAACATCCTCGCTCCAGTAATTTCAGCGGTACACATCTTAAAAACTGAAAATGATGCACTTTTGGGCCATTTTCAGCTAAAAATGTTCGGTGGCTGATTTTTGGTGTATCGGTTATTTAATATGCAAATCAATGACCCGGTTTGCATGTTAAGGCTGTGCAGTGAAGTAGTGAAATAATATGTGTCAAGGTTGCTGTAGCAACTTTTTGGTTCGAGCAAGATTTGGTTGACTCTTTGCTTAATACCTCTATTAAGAAGGTACCTTTTACTGGCAAGCGAAAATTGGTACTGATCAATAGGTGGAAGGATTCAGTCCAAACCCTGGCGTGGAACTGTAATGGAAACCCTCAATAAGACTTTGACTAGCTTGAGGAAATGAGCAGTCTAATGCTTGAAAATGATAACAATTAATGCCTGAAAAACAGAGCCCCATTTGACAAAGCTTTTCTTGAAATTGAAGATTAAATAGAATGAATCATTATCTGCAGATACAACAGGCCATAGTTTCTGCTCCTGGCTGAACCCGGAATCTGCGCCAGACAAGAAATCAATTCCACTTCAACAGAGAATGTTATTATAATCTATGTAAAGTGTAAAAGTGCAAACGGGTGTAAAACAAGGGTATTGAATATAGAGCTTTGGAACAAAGGGCTAAACAATTGTTTGGCCGTGTTGCTGACTTGACATTTGAGAGAAAATCAAGTCAATTTGTCAACTCAGGACAGCGGATTGTCCCCTTTGCTCGAGGATGGAGGAGTCACCCGGAGGGACGGCTGTTGGTAACTAGGGCCAGCGTGTTTGGACAGTTGTGTCAATTGAGGCCAGTATGATGAAAAATATTGTTTCGCGGCGCGGTGAATAAAGCATGTGTCAAGCCCACTGTCATTTATTAGAGCCGGGCCACAACAATAAATAGGGTGAGATAAAAGTGAGGGCAATAATCACCTCACACAAGCAATCATCCATCATAATCCGCAGACACGCGGAGGCCGAGCAGGGCTGTGCACCAGAAAGTTGAGCCTCTCTGGAAAATCTAAATGACTGACAAAACAACTCTGATGAACAGCAGCCCTTTCATGGACGAGCCAAGACAAAGAATTAGTTTCACCGGTGGACATCAGGCCCATTTTTCATTTCAGTAGTGAGAGCACGGCTCAGTTAGCTCAAGAGTGGACGAGGAAAGTGGGAAAAATAAGACAATAATCGGATACTGGCCACTCGCTACATCTGCTCCAGACTGTAATCCATTATGTCAGGAAACAGATTCCTCCAAACGTAATGCAGGATGTTTTGAAGAGACGTCCTGTTGTACTGTGGAACTCTCTTAATGTTTGAGCTGAACTAACATTATTGCGGTGCTAAAACTTTGACAGCAGTTATAAACTAAGAGTGTGCTGCAATGTACTGACAACAACGGACTTCTAGGGGGAGAAGCAGGAAAGACAATGTTTGGTGTGCTGACAGAAAATAGTCATCACACCAACGATACAGAAAAAAAACTATAACTGTCTCACATTAAAAAAACTGCAAGGACTGCTTAAATGTTAAAGCCAACCAGTTTCTGTGACAACTCCTCCATCAGAGACATGATAATCATTGGTACTGTTTGTGTGGACTTGGCTTTAGATCTTCACTGATATAACTATGGGGATTTATTTGAAAACACTGTGGAATGTGCATGTAAAAACACCCTTTTTCTATACTAACAGACCTTCCTCCTGATTATTATTTGCTAGTAATAGGATCCTTTCCTGAGCCGATGTTATTGCAATATCCAACACTACGTGGCCACATTTGACAGAAACCATATGTCCACTGCTTAAATTTCCGATTGCTATCTGTGTTTTTGAATTTTCTGACTGGCTGAGCGGAACACTTGGAGCCAGTAGGCTGATCTGATTTGGTTAAACCTGCTGACGGCAACAGAAATCGCTGCAGATCATGCTCACGCCTGAGACCAGATAGATTCTTGAGCTGTGAGGAGGAAACCTGCGAGGTTTGCGCCTCACACAGTGATACATTAAAGGGAGAGGAGGGAGAACAGTGAGATAAAGTTTCATCAACAGGCAAAAAAAATGTAAACTAAAAAAATACAAACGCTAAAATAGCTGATATACAGTTCACAGCACAAACAAGAAATTACGTCATGGATATCATTGACTGCGCAACACACTTGCGCTCTCACATTCCTCATAGAGAGTCAAGTTTCATGCTCGACCCGAGTCAAATAGGCTCATCAGCGGTCATCGTTCGGGTGGTACAGGCCGGCGCTGTGTGCAAGAATTCATGTCACCGCTCCCTTTTTATCGCTGTGGTCCCCAGAGGCTGCAGCGGGCTCTTCGTGGTTGGCTTGGCATGTAAATTTAGATGTTCAGAGTTCACTGGCTGCTGCTGCCATGTTAGGGAGCTGATGAAACGAGCTCAGCCCTTTAAACAGAGCAATATTTCACTGGAGCATGGTGCTTTATATCCAGATGTTTGTGCTAGTAACAGAAACTATCGCTGTAAATATCATCATGCAGCCAACACATGGTCAAATGAGCCAAGAACCGCATGGATTAGTTACATCAATCACTGACTGAATGAAGTGCTTGGCTATGTAACAGTCAACACTGTTACATAGGAGTTTGTTACCAGTGCTCTCAATCGTACGGACATCTCATTTCCTATTTATTTAGCTTTATCTCACACTTGTATTTTTCTTGACTCTTAGTCACTTGGAAACTTTTGTGAGTGTGTGAGTGTGTGTGTGCATGTGTGTATGCGTCTGGTTGATCCTCACTTCTTGACAAAACACTATCCTTGAAAGGACCTTAAGCCAATGTGGGGACCATTTGGTTGGATCACACAAATTCAAGCCTCAATTCGAGGATGAAGACATCCAGATAACTGGGTCATTACAATTAGGTTGAAGGTTAGCCATGTGTTTTGGATGGTTAGGAAGTGAAATATGTGAGGTATTTGAATGGGTTATGTTAATGAGTGGTCCCCACAAAGATAGAAATACAAATATGTGTGTATGTGTGCGTACCTTGTATGGCTATACTTGTGGGGACCAATTCTTTGGAAATAAGCCTCCTTCTGGGGACCTTTAGCTATTTCTGGGGACTTTTTCCCAGTCCTCACGAGGTTAAGCCTCAATTTGGGAATTTAAACTTCAAGGGGTCAATTATAATTAAATGTAAGTTTGGTTTATGTCCTGTTTTGGATGGCTAGGTTTTGGGTGAGAGGCTGGGGATAGCATGAAAGTCAATGAAAAGTCCCCACAAAACATAAAAACACGACATGTGTGAGAGCGTGTGCACATTTGCTCAGATAACACTGGTTTGTCTTTATTCAGCCTTACAGCTAGATGGCTAAAAGGTAACATGCAGTAACGTCTTGTGCAGCCAAGAGCTGAAATACTGAGTTGTCAACAAACAGACTTGTCTTCACGGCAGAGTAAGCTAAGCAGTTGAGGAGCACAGGCTTAACATTACCCTCTAACATGGAGGTACACTGTTTCATAGAAAATGATGCCCAGTGGTTAAAAATGAGGGGGGTATTATTAATATTTCTAACAAGTACAATTACTATATTAACAAAAACAACTCTGCTAATAACTAAGGCTGGGACTTATACATGGGAGATTATGAGGTTACATTTTAATAGCTGACAGAAGTATGATCCAATTTAAGATGAATCTAAATGCATTATCTAAAACATCAGGATGTAAGTCCAGTAGCGATGATTTCATTCATTTATTTTTTATTTATTTATTCCATTTTATTCAAAATGATTTGGCAATGACATCACATTATACAATGGAGCATTGATATACGTTCATCTGTAATTTGTATTAAATATTCCTGCTATTAATTAATTGCAAGTAATAATAATTAACTTAAGTCCCAGCCTAAACAATTTCACGTCCTTTTTAATAATAGGTTTTAAGGTAAAGGTTAACAAGATAAAACACATTTGTACGCATGTTCATCTGCAGACTATAGTGAGCTAAAAACAGCCTCGGTAGAATCGGGGGAAATTCGCAAATGAAGCAGTAACTTTGCATTTCAATACCAGGATGAAATAATTTGACAGGATTCGGAGGACACAATCTGGAGTTTTCACATTTCCTCTGAAGATCCACGCTTCCTCACATAATACCCGAGTGGCTCGCTTCCCACCACACCCCATCACATCCTTTTAGTTGCCTGGCAACCGCCTCCACAATACCTGCCATTACACCATGAGCTCTTTCAACTCCTCTACACATCAAGGCGGCAGTTATTATTTGTGACATCAATCCAAAGCTCACTTTTGTTTGATTCGTTTCACTACTGAAATATTGTTTTTTGAATTACAATAACTGAATAAGTCTGAAATGCTGCCCTCTCTGTACAGACAACCCATTGCTAATTTAATTCATTTTCCAATGTTTTTCATTTGAATTACAGAGAAAATGAACATTGAGTCGAAAAGCAAAACAGACCTAGTGAGAAAAGCAGTTTGGTTTCTATTCATTCACAGCCAAAAAGAGGCCTTAAGAAATAATTGCATCAATTACTCTAATTATATCACTTCTTATGTTCTATAAGACGATCAAAGTCACAACACAGCCGTCTTGGTCAGCCAATTAGCGGTTATTGAAAAAAAAAGTAATTCACAAGATGAATCACATTTAAATAATGACAGGGAACAATAAACATGAAAATACGTTAGACTGAGACCTGCTTCAATTCTGAACTACTGAGTCATTTTTACGCCTGAGCTGAATGCCATGATTTGCTTCAGCATAATTTAAGATTTGAACTATGAATGATAGTTGGAAAGCCAATAAGAAGAAACAAATGCAGTTCCAAAACATGAGGTCAGAGTTTCTGAAGGCGGGGGGGGAGACAAACAAGGCAATCCAGAGTAAATCAGAGCAACAGTTTGAAAGGAGTACAAACACTTGTGCCAAAATGCAGATGAGTTGATCACGACAGAGGATTTGAGAGAAGAGCCAGAGTAGATATTTAGGGTAGAAACAAGTCGTAGTGGAAATAAAGAAAATACAATGAAGAGATTAGAGCTTAAATCGAGTCGAGAAGTGAACAAGCATTTGAAAGAGATAGGTTTAAAGCCTGTAGGGATCAGAGGGAGTTATATTAAAAAAAAAACTTGAATATATAAGAGTACAGAAGAATATAACCACAGCAGGAAACAGCCTAATAGAGACATAGTGAGCTGACAGACACTGCTCTTCTAGTTTGCAATGAATCATTCATGAAATCAGTGCGAATGTTTGCCATCATATAATTCATACTGTCCGGCTCTCGGATCAGGATAAAGAAGACAATGAAGCTCAAACAATGAAGCTGATTTAGTTTCTAATGTACAATGTACAATCGTGGGAGTTTTGTTGGGTTGCAACATCACTTTTAAATAATCAAGTTCTTTAACAAAGTTCGTACATCAATTCAAAAACTACAACTTGTTCATTCTTATGAACCAAAATAATGACTTGATCGTAAACACTGTCAGTTAGTGTTTATTTAAACAAAATACATAGTATAATGTTCATTCTGATCAATGCTTTATTTTTTATTTTTTTTACATTTAAGTGCCTGTTTCATTTTATTTTTTTTATTGGTTTAATCAGTGATGCCTTTGGTTTATATTGAATCAGTCTTGATCAAACAGCACCATGTTCAACTGCTATTACAATTATGTCAAATAATCATACTAATTAATAATCATATTTTAGTTTGATAATTTTGTTCCTCCTGTTTCCACCACAATCATGGCCTGCATTTATTGAATATTTTAAATATTACATTTCAAATTTAACCTTCATTTTTCATTTAATAAATGCAGGCATTATTCTTTGACTTCAGGTGTATGGTGATATGCTTCTTAACTCCTATTCAATCAGAAGGCATGAATTACATTTCATCTGTCACCAAAAATAATGTCATTTGTTAATGTATCAATGATTAAACTAACTATAGTTCTCAAACACTTGATAAAACAAAAGAAAAAAGAAAAGAAGTCATTCTTGGAATAAATTTCTTTTTTTTTTTAAATCAAACATGTGAGAACAGATCAAGCTTCTTACCAGGAATTTACGTTTTTGCTTCCACTGGGCACCTTGAGCGTTGGTGTGTTTATGGGCCTCGGTCACCATGTGGATCAGCTCCCACTCGGACCCAGTGGGCTCTGGGCGGTTCTGAAGGGTCTTTACCATTTCCTCTTTTTTGCGTCGCTCTCTGTTCTCCTCGATGAGACGACGCTTAGCAACCCGCTTTGAGTCATCCAGCACCACTGAATGGAGAAGGATTTATGTTTATGATTTTTTATGATTTAAGTCCTGAATATAGCGAAGCGGTCAAGCTGTAGCCATTTCTTAGAGTTACATAAATATAAAAAAAATAAGGGTGCACAGAAAATATTGCAGCCTGGTTGCTGTAGAGATCTGAAGATGAAGGACTATGATATATAGGGAAATAACTCTTCCCTCTTTCCATTTTACATCTATCATACACTACTGCCTGTGCAACCTTGTCTCGCAAGTTATGTCTATGAAAACATCAAGGCCACTCACGGTCCATGGCCATCCCGACCGCGATGCACTTCTTGAAGCGGCAGAGCTGACACTGGTTGCGGGTGATCTTGTCGATGATGCAGCAGCCATCGTACTTGCAGGAGTAGCTGGGGTGGAGGTTCTTCTGAATTGTTCTACGGAAGAAGCCCTGCAGGAAGGAACAAGCATGTAGCTGAGCTGTCGTGGTTGTAGTTTTTTTTATTGACTTAGTGCTTACTTTGTGTTTTGGTAGAAGAGGATTTGCTTTTGTGATACTGGTTGAGTGCAGTAGTCAGTTGTGTCAAGACAGGGGTCTAATATGCGACAACAATTTCAACATTCCTGAGTGTCACATGGGGCCCAGCTGCTCAGTAAACCTGTATTTTGTGCTCTTCTAGTCAAGTGAGCACATGATGACCAGCCTTCACTTTAGTTCTATAGCACAGTAGGTACACCGACTCACTTCACCGACAGGTTTTTCAAAATAGCATTCTTTGAAGTAAGCTCGCAACATCACGTTTCCCTGTCATGAACTTTTAATTACACGGCTGAGACAGTGCAATGCACACATATTTTGGGTCAGGTGACATGGGAGTGAATGCTCGTACCTTGCAGCCCTCGCATGTAATGCAGCGGTAGTGGTAACCAGTCGCTTTGTCACCGCACACCACGCATGGCTCATCCTTCTCCAGGTAGCTGGGAATATACCCTGGAAACAAAGGTTCGACATGATTTTGACTCCACCAGTCAATGATATTATGCCGTCACTAGTCAATACAGATCGATAACGCATGGCTTCCATCATTACCACTGACACACATTTGTCTTCAGTCAAGAAGAAAATTGGAAACAAGAATCATGAGCTTTCGGAAGCTTTCTGAGTGATGAGCAGACGCAATCAGAGGTCTGGGAGGAAATGACTTTCATCATTGCTTCCCCAGACTTCATATAAAGATCACATCGTTCCATCACAGGAATCCTCTGCTAAGTTTTCAATTATCTTGTGACCCACTACAACCATTGTGTCAAACGTGATCACAAAATGGGACAGAAGTGAAACAACACATTGTGCAGTTTGTTGAACTCTGAAATCACTTAACACTTAGATAAAACAAGGGAGAATAGGATAATCCTAAACTGAAAGTGAGGTAGGTGGTTCAACTAATGGTGATTTTCATTTTTGCCATAATCGCCCAGATCAAGCTGAATGTATTACTGAACTCCAATGAAATCATTTCCCCCACACAGTTATCCTATAGTGGTCGAACCTGTTTATGTGGTCTTGCTTATAATGCGGTCTGCAAACATTCATATGCATGGCTTGTGCAAGGCTGCCACCCACTTCATAAGAAAGTGTCCTTGCCTTACTCCAAGGGCACTGTATGACCTGAAGAGCTACCATCAGTTTGGTACACACTTCTAAAATATCTCAATGCATTATTATGGATGATAAATTATACTCCTCCAATACACTAATTACATTATTGACCCTTCAAAATAATAACCAATGTTGTAACATGGAACTACACATAAAATCAAACATAGTAACATGGCTGTCATTAGGGGTGAGCAAGATATAGCAAAAATATCACAATTTGTTTATTATGAAATCACAATTTAGAGATTTTAGATTTTATTCTGATTTTACATGTATTTGAGACTAGTTTGCAAGTTTCTGCTCATTGCAACCAAATCACTTCAGCAGGTGAAACAGTCCAAAAAGGGGAAAAAAACAAGACAATTTAGGAGAAGGTCAATAATGTCAATAAAAGTTTCATGTGAGCCTTTGGCTCCGTTAGCAACGCAGTGCAGACAGTCTTTGGAGTCGCCGGTCAGACAAGATGAGTGGTCAAGTGAGAGGTGCATCATGTTAAGAAAAAGAACAACTGGAAGTCGTGTTTTTGACCGGCTTAGTTGCACCGACCGTGAGCGTGTGGCTGGACAATGCATGCTTGATCCTCAACATATTCGACACTTCACTGGCGACTCCATTGGTCTATGCGTGCTATCTGGTGCCTGTTTGCATGATGTTCTGTCCTGTCCCCATCATTAAAACCATAAATGTTAAAAGTGAAGAGGAGAAGGGCACCTGAGAGGTGAGAATGATACAGACCAGAGGGGACATGAGAAGCAGGAAAAAAGGCCATCAGGGAATGATGATATAGGGAAACTGTCAACTCCATTGTGGTAGCAAATCGTGTGGCAGGAGCCGGATCCACAGAACCAGTTTTCTCTGACTATGTTTGGAAGCCAAGCCCAGAATCAATACTACCGCAGCAACAACAAAACACACACACATACACACACAAAACAATCGCCAACATCTGCTTCAAAAGCAAAGCCTATTCCAGATGCCATGGGAAGCAGGCAGGCAGTCACAGTGCATGCTCCAGAAATGTTTCACTTGTAATATTCATAATTTCAATGTGACAGATAATGTGAAAAATCAACATCCGCACCACAGCATGTCCACACCATAACACCCATCCTTTTACGACTGACCATCCACCAGACTGCAATCTGTCTGCCAGCACCTTTCACAGTCACTTTGGTCACAGACACAAAATGAACACTTTGGGCAGTGTCATTGATTGACACAAGAGGCAAACATGAAATACAACCCTCCTCCCTTGGATACCCACGGTTAGGCCATGCGTACTCGAACTCAGATGGAACACCATATTAGCAGCTCAGATTCACCTTCACATTCATTAGCCATTTTTCAGTGCAGCATACGATACTTGCCAAAATTATCCCACACTCCTGACAAGTTAACCGCACATCTACCCTCCAGAGCCCTCCGAGACCACCTAAAAACCACACTCTGCATAAAATAAAAATGACATCACAGCTTGCTCTACACAGTTTCCTACAAACATATTTACTCCCTGTCTTTCTCTTCAACCACTAACCCACTTCCTGGTCAAGAAGCTTGCAAATCTAACAGGGATTTGTTTCCCCAGCCACATGAGCTCTAATTGAGGGATCTGAATCTAAATTTAGACACTATCCCTCCTTCTGGGCCAGAATCTGTTCAATAGAATTACACGTGGAGAAGAAAATGTGAAAGAAAACTGAAACTGCAGCCAGACTTCAGTTAGCTCACTGAGGTGAGGTGTAGACTGTGCAGAACTCTGATGCCAACAACACAGACTCTCAGTCCCACCAGACCTGTGACGGACCCAAGATTGACCTCACCTTTCATTATAACACTTTACATCCTGAATTCTTATGTAACAGAAAATGTACTTTTGCATCAATGGAGATAAGCAAGTAGGCTAATTTCAACTCTCTTCCCCTGCTGTTCATCATCTGTTCTCTTCTTCATCTCACACGTACAAAGAAATTGCTCAGTGTTTTCTAGTCACTACCTCTTGTAGGATCTTCTACACTTATGTTAGCTCAGCTTTCTGTGAAGATGGCAGTTGTTTTCCGTAGCTCTCACGTCTTTAGCAGTGGCAAAACAGGCCATGGATCTCTAGTTTAGCAGTGGCAAAACAGGCCGTAGATCTCTGGGCACAGACTCTATTGTTGTTTAGGCTGGTTCTGTTTTGCAAGTAGCAATGTGGCGTCATCAATCAGTTGGACATCTCCACTCTATTTTTCTGCGACATATCTTACACACAATGTGGGTTTTGTCAACTTCCAACTACTTCGTAAAATCAGAAATGAGCCCAGATGCCCTCTTTCAGCACACCAGAAACACTTTTTATTTGCCGCACTGCCAACATTTTCGGAGTTGCTGTCGGCTGTCCTATTATGTTGCGAACGAGTTAGCTATAAGCTGGTATTCATGGAAAAAAACGTTAACGTTTACAAATAATAATAATAATAATAATAATAACACCGATCATGTCCTGTCATTGCATTGATGCAGAATCGTTCATATCTCCATAACAATGCATCATGAAAATGATTACCAACAGCTCAAACTGAAATCTGTTTTTCCTTTTCAGGTGTTCTGGTATGCATGGAAACACAACCAAGAGACAGTTATTTCTATGACGAGAGAAATGATCAAATCGAAACTCACCAGTCATGCTCTTCACAGAACATTGGCTGTTCTTCCTCTTCCTCTTCGGGCCATTGAGCCACCTGAGAAACACAAAACATGAGTTCAGTACACGACTATAAACACTTTTGTTGAATCGTGATCAAGACAGAGAGCCTGTTTTGAAGATGCATTTCAAAGAAAGCGGTTCATTAAAACACCCCAAATTGATGGACTCTCCAAATAAGACTAGAAACGGGTCTTTATAACTGCTATAGAAGAAAAAGAAATAGATCAGACAATAACTTGATTTGAAATTTTGAGGGTAATCATAATCTACAGTCCCTAGTCATTCCACTGCTTTGGTGGGAAACACTGACACAGCAGGGAACGCAGCTCACATTCGCACACTCTAGCGATCCCACCGACATAGGAGAGGCATGTACAGCTTAGACAGGAACGGGCTGCTCAGAGGGGAATTATGAAAGTGCAGAGATGGAAGAGAGTTAAGTACGGACGGAAAAAATGAGATGCTTCTGTCAGAGAAGTGCAGGAGATTCAGCGAGTGCTCGTCGTCAGGATGTGCTGTGTATCCCCAGAGTCCAGCTCTCTGCTTTCAGACGCTCCTGATAGCCGGCAGCTTTCCTCCCACACCATTAAAACCAGATCACCAGAGAGATGGTGGCTCTCCATTAGCACCATATAAATACAACTCAGACCCATTTCTGTTCACATGTAATCTATAGGTCTGAGGGTGGGATTTTAGGACCATGGTTTCTGAGGACCAGAATGAATATATATATATATATATATATATATATATATATATATATATATATATATATATATATATATATATATATATATATATATATATATATATATATATATATATATATATATATATATATATATATATATATGACAGGTAATAACAAAGCCACAATGACAAATTTAACCACATTAAGCTGCAGTTTATATGAAAAACTGTTGAGCTGTTAATATTTGTCGGGCAGTCTGCCTGCAACAAACCACACATACAGCTCTACTGACCTTAATGTAACACAACATGTCTTAAAACCGGACAGTTGTGTGACCTGATTGAGAAAACAAACTCCGAATTTGTTACAGACAAAATCTGAATACGAGAGTAGTGTTCGACAACGCACACATCACAGGCATTAACTGGTGAAAACGGGATGAGCCGTCATGTCATGGGGAGAAAAGTCCATAAATGTCCGTTTCTATTGCAGGGTGGCAGGATAAGTCAATCATAATTACACAGAATTACCCAGTCACAGCTGAAAATGCCAAAATATGTCCATGTGAGCATCACTGCTGGACCATGTTGTAACAGGGTAGTAGGTCTCATCTGACATTTTGTATGTATCATATGCTAACGGTCTGTCCTTCTCTAATTTGTACCACTGTCGGAGCTGAAGTAACTCATAACGCATTTCACACGTTAATGACCAGTTATTTAAAATGGCAGTTGATTGGCAGTGGAGTAGAATCATTGGTATGGAAGTCACACTTTCAGCAGAGCCAGAGGTAAGCAACAATCAGAAAGGTGTGAGGTGGAGAGACGTGACTGACTGACTGGTCTTTATCTTGCAGGGTGGAACACCTCAGAAGAAAGGCTACCCAAATTTAAGAGCATGAACAGTTTTTTTAAGGAAAGTTTCTGACAGTAACAAAGTATCATCATACCATATATATAGGCCTACTGATTTCTACATTTACATTCTTGTATACAAATGGAACGCTTATTTAAAACCTCAAGAACTGTCAATAGTCAACTGTCAATACATATATACAGATCTAAACTAAACTACATTTAACTAAATGAAACCCAAACCCTACTCATGGAAAGTACTTTTTCAATTTGTACATCGGCAGGCAAGCAAGGTTGATGGATGGATATCGCTCAGTCCGAGCACAAAATTAACTGTCAAGGGGGAAAAAAATGTGCAGGAGAAGTAGGTGGGATTTCTGCAACTGCCACTCAGAGGTAAACACGGCTGCCACAGCAAACACCGACTTCACTCTTCATGACTGCTGAAGGTGACAACCATTAAATTGTCAGCGTTCTGACGGTTGAGGTATCCCATGTGGCACTTGGTTGCTTTAGAAAGGAACACCGGCTCACAGAATCAAATCAGATTCTGCTTTATTTCAGGTGTGGAGGCGCTGAAAACATCTGACTGCTCCAACTCCATGCAGATCATTTGCATCACAATAGCAGCTGAAGACTGAACAACTCAAACTGCCTGGTTCACAGCCTAGTTTTCCTGCATGGAAGGCTGATCTGTCAAGAAACCGTGTGATGTTTGCTGGCAGACGGAGCTTTAGCACCACTTCAACCCAAATGATACTAAAGTCTGCTCTTTGAATAAGCTCCAGCTGTAAACCACTATTAGAAGCTGATCAGTCCCAAAATAGGCCTCGTGGAAACACTAGGGCGCTGGCAGCATGACAAAAGATTAGTGTGGCTGGCAGAGTTCAACGTTAAACACAGCAAACACATGGCCGCTGAATAAACAAAAGATGCCAGAGGAGCACATGTCCACTGTATAATGAATTCCAAAAAATAATATTTGCTTTGTTCTCGCTTTGTTTTGGATCATCGGCTGCACATGACTGCAGCTGTTTCACTCCACAATCCAGGATGAACCGTGCGACATCTCTCTCATAACATCACAGGTGACAGTGGAATCTGCAGAGATATGCTGAATGCCCCTTAAATGTCAAGGATGTTTAATGGTCTTATTGAAGGGCATAAGAGGCTTCCACACACACAGACACACAAACACACATACATATACCCTATATACGGTTACCATGTCTCCTGTTTAAATACCTTAAACCGTGTTCATCCCTCATTGCCCTAAAAAAACAAAAATAAGAGTATTTCAATTTGATGAGTCAATTGTAGCCCAAAATGTGAATTTAGAGTTTTCATGGATCGCTGCTGAAGTTCTGCGAAGAGCGGGCTCTCATGCTATGCTGGGGTTCGTGGCAAGTAGCGCTCCTCAAATGCATTAGGCTATAAAATCAGTCAAATAAATGCTGTCGGTACCCACAAGGTTTCAACGGATGTTCTGCAGCATCATAGTCATTAAATTAGTCGAATAGATTTTGCAACAACAGCATCATCGCTTCAGCATTTGAACAAACCAGCACATCAAGATGATAACTCTTAACCATTGTTCCATTAAGAAATGTGAACTGGTGATCGTCTCCTTCCGTCTGTGTTTGCACACATTCATAGAATCAGAGCACAAAACATACTTCTAATGTTCTGAGTTAATCAGCGCTACATGGTGCGGTTCATTGTTGCAAACATTCAAACGTTCAAACTATGCATTTTTTTTCCTCACTTAGGGGCTCTGCATGAAACAAATGATGCAGCATGAACAGGTATAGAACAGACTCTATACCTGTTCATGACATCACTGAACAGGTATAGAGTGGACTGCAGCATCAGACCAAGTGAATCTGGGAGCTGCTTCTAGAGTGTTGGCATTGTGGTCATACAGATGCAGAGGTGAAACAAAAATCTATTCGCTCTGGAAACAGGTTTAAAAGACAACAGTTTTTGTGCCTGAAATGCACAAATGTCATTGTCTTGTATATGTTGGCAAATTACGCAAAGATCACTGACTGACAGGGATGTTAAAGTCAGATGTTTTAATTCTAAAAAGAAAGACGGTACCAGGTAACAAAAGACATGTAAACAGTTAAGTTACAGTAAAGATACAGGAGACTTTGAACGAGTGAGTTCCAGCACAACTGAAAACAGCAGGCCCTCAGGCGAATCCTACAAGATTAAGAATCAATTTGACGGTGAGGGCTAAATAACTAGGTTAGTGAAGAGTCCTGGTTAAGTTAAGCCACTTGTTTTGAATTGTTAGGTTTAGGGTGAGAGGCCTGGGAAAGCATAATGGCAATGAGAGGTCCCCATAAAGATGGTGTGACAAACCTGTGTCTGTGTGCAGTATGTGTAACGTGTGCGTGTGTGTACACCCGTGGGTGTGTTTGGGGTACTCACATGAGTTCTTCTGATACATAATTAAATCTATTTAATGGAATGTGAGACTTCACAAGTGCAGACAAGATCCTATGCAGTTCATGTAAAACCACAGAGTGCATTTCAATTTCCGCCTCCTAGTGGATATGTTTTGCAACCCCACTCAAAATATGTCCAATCCCTCACCCAGAGCCTCCTGCGAAGCCGAGCCAAACCCAGAGAAACCTGCACAAACTGTACTCCCGGCTCCCCAGCCAGCGAAAGCACAGTTTAAAACTCAAGCTGACAAGTCGGAGCGGTGAGTTGGAAGGCTCTCCAGACACATGTTGCACAAGCAAGTCAAACAACAACAGCAGCCAAAAAAGTGCCAAGAGAAGACTTACAGTGCAGTACTGTTGACCCAGTGGGACTGTAGAATATGCATTGCCCCAGCTTGTCTGCAGATGTATAGCTGCAGCAGAACTGCTCTGATTTTTCTATGTACTATGTATAGATTCTTTGGACCCACCCACCATCTTCTGGTGGTACAACCCAGAACTGCTCTGATAGGGCAAGAGCCGGTTTGACTACCTGTGACTTCAAAACAGTGACAGCCAGATCTACAGTTATTCGACACTTCCCTCAGACACTGTCTTTTTCATGGTTGATGAAGACAGCAGAAAAAAAAAATTCAACTCAAACAGAACAAAACGTACTTCAACACAGCATACCCAAGTTTCAACACGCAGGACCAAAAAAGTCCCGAGATCTGACCAATGAATGCCACAATATTTACTTTCGCTTGTTGGTTTTATTAACCACTTTAACAAAAGGAAGTGAGCAAAGTGAAATTTTTTAGGTAAATTTCAAATTTCGCCCCTGTCTGAAGTGCAAATAAAGTCCAAGGAGTGTTGAGAGGAAACAGCAGCACAGAGGGGAATTAAACAGTGCTTTAAATGCCAAATAACTGCAGTGGCTGGAGCGGTTTGGGAACTGAAAAGCATGAGCTACTAAAGTGAGATTGATCACAAACTACAGTTTTATGAAGACATCACACCAAACAAGACTAAAGCTTAGCTAGCCAGAGAAGAACTTTTTGAAGGTAGATGTTATGAATGAAATAAACTGACGCTATAAAGCGAGCAACGCACAGTAAAAGCAGAGATGCTTGGGTGATAATGTTTGAAGACTAAATACTATATACTGAAATTGTACCCTATTGCTACAACTATGAAAAAGTCCCATGGGCTTGAGCTCACACAGCCAATCTTTATCCATGCATTTATTTGGATTCCAGCTACATTTACATAATATATATTTTTTTTGTTCACAGTGAGGAGACTGGCTCAGAAGAACATGTTTTGTGTCTATTATAAAGCATATAGAAGAAGCCCCAAAATAGCCTGAAGTATAACATCCATATAAGAGTCTGAAAGAAGCCCCCTGTCCTAAGTTTAGAGCACCACAGAGGACCATTGTTCGTCACACATGCCTGAAGCTGGATCCGAATCATTCTATACATCCAGTGCTAATCGGCATTTTGTTCCCTGGTGTGTCCCACCGCAGTGCAAATTACAGAGAGAGCGGGCACAGTTGAGAAGCAACCATGCTAGGGAGGGAGGGCACAACAGCTCTACTAGTTCAAGTGCACATGTAACCAATAAGCTGAGCTCCTCTGATTTATACAGTGACATTTGTCCGCTTCTATGAAACATAAAAAAAGACTACAGGCCGGGTGTCACAGCATCACTGCAACACAACAAAGTGTAGTGGACTTATTTTCCTAAAAATACACGACCATTTTCATTGTCGGCTCATTTGAGAACCCAATTCCATCTCCTATTGAGAAACACGACTTCAAACCTGGAGCTAACATCATCATCCGTGCCTCCTCACTCTGTGCACCAGACTGAGCATCCCAGAAATGATGAAAACCAGGGACTTTAAAGGTGCATACCTCTGGTAATGATACACTTCTTGCCATCTGACCCACTATTCCAGAGCACAAATTGACTACACCCAAGCTCATCACGCCACGTGAGTGTTTGGAGAAAAATCTGTGTTTCAGATGTAAACCTGATATTCAAATCCCTGGTGAAATGTTTAGTGATATACAATAGGTTATATTTAGTCTGCTGAGGGAGGGCAAATAAGAACGGCTTAATTCCAGGTGCGACAGGATATCCTGAATCTTATTTACACTTCTGCCGCCTCCATAGGGAGACGGCGGAATAACAAGAAGGCAGAGAATGTAATTAAAACAAAAACATGGAGCCGGTGTGGAAATTAAAGGCAGAAAACAAAGGGAGGTCTGATTATACCATTGCACAGGAGATGAAGAAAACAAAAGAACTATGGAGATCCTGAATGGACATACTGATGCCAGTCTGACAAATGCCAATATGGCAAACATGTTTAATGAATATGGAATTAAGATGGATTCTGATAAACCAAAATAATACATTATGTGATAATCAGGTTCAAGCGTCATATCTCATTTGCCCAGCAATTAATTAAAAGTCAGCGCCTGTTTATCTCTATAGCTCGGTGGTATTATTATCTTCCGTGCTGGTTTAATTGGAATGCGCTACAATATACACACAAAGCGCAACCATAAACAGACACATACCGTACAGACGCCTCAGGCGTATCATTGCGAGCCTTACATCAGCTTTAGCAACGTGATAGAACAAGTGATGCAAGGACATCTGAATTACTATCTCTTGGGTTTACTATATTACAGTACAACTGATTCTTATGGCTGTCGACTGGAAGCTGGAAGCTGATATTTCTGTGTGCACAATAGAATGCTGAGAACATATGTTTTATTGGGAGATGAAGTTGTGGCACCACACATCCACAACTTTACCATCAGAGTTGGCAACATGACTGGTCTAAATTCACAAAAACGTTATGAAAGTTGAATGAGATATAAAAAATCTGATGAAATATGAATTACTCATCATTCACTTAGCTTTGCTCTTAAGACATATGGGAAAGATGACTTCTCAGCATGTATTATTCCATGCAGCTAGAATGTTGAGCTGTGACAGGTCCCTCAGCAGCATTCCCATTCTGTGAACATGTACAGTGCTGTAAATGAATCCCACATGTTAAATGATCTCATCCAGAGTCACGAGGTGTTTCCTTGCTCTTTGTGCATGCTGGTATCATCATTTCAAAGAGTCAGTTCACTTCACAACAACAGGCCGACAGCTCACCAGGGGGAGGGGCGGCAATAAAACTTGCCGTCCTGCTCACTACACATTCTATAAAGCAAGTGCTGGACATTTATTCATTCTTCGCACTGTACTCGTCCAAGGGGTGCAAATCTTAGTACCATGACTCACGCACTACAGTGAGTATCTAGGCGTCGAACATGTGAAAATATTTGCGTTCACAACATTGCCAACGGTCCTGGTTGCCTTGTGGTCGAGCCGTTAATCTCCCAACAGGTGTCTATGTTGGCTCTAGCTGGCCTCCATCGATACCAGCCATGTTAATGCTCTCTGTTCGTACGACATGTGGAGACACAATGGGGCGAATTTGACACAACGGCCACAAGCACAGTAAACCTCTCCACCAGAAGAGTTTACCGCAGAGAACAATACTTGTTTTAGTGCTAAAAATAATTCAACATTTGTCATTTGTGTACGAAGACACCGACAGCTGAACATCAATATCTTTTCTCCATGTCCTTGAAGAAGATCATTGATATTTCACAGTCGAACAGTTCACCTTCTACGGTGTAGCGATTGACTGCTAGACTCTCTTTATTGGCTGGCCTCATCGAAGTCAAGGTGAGAGACGAGGTGGATTGGAAAACAAAAAATAAAGACAAAACAGTTTTTTTTTTCATTGTGCTGAAAATGAAATACTATAGTGAACTAGAACAAATATGTCCTCATTGTATTGTTCATCTACTTATAGACACTGTATTTCTACAGTTTTGTGGCTGTTGCCGGTCTTATTTACGACTTGACCAAACTATGACTTTATCAGTATCATCATCAGACATACGCACAACCTACCAAAAGGCAAAAGAGGACTGGTAACAACTGTTAACAGTTTCCTTCCATGAGAGGCTCTTTCTCTCCCGACAGCAGCAGTACAGTGACATCGACTCCATTCCACTAATATTATGTTTTCATTAATGAGAACGTGTCCGAGCAGCAGAGGGTTTGTTTGTGTATGGATTTGACTGACTGGCTGTGCCTCTTGAGAATTTGTGTCGAGAGAGGGATTAGTGGGGAAGAGCACTGGGGGTAAACTCTTGCAAGCTCATGGAGCACAATTAAACGCCAGACAAAATGTCCAATGGTTCCAACTGTGCACCCTCTGACCAGTAGGTGACCACAATAACAGTGATGGTGAAATGCTCCCAATCTCTAAAACTGGCTGTTGCTAGCGCACTAGGTCATTCCTGATATGCCTGTCAGAGTATTGTTGCAAATTGTTGCAGAAAACCAATATCACTGTCAACAATATGTATTGACTAAATGTAATGTATCAACAATAGTGCGTGTACAGCTTGGTTGGACATGTTGATGAGCAAATGACTAACCTGACTGGTGAAAAGGCGAGTGAAAAGTGAGTTGTTCCTAGCCATTAATATTTGAAAATGATACTTCATTTTTTGTAGAATGTTTTGGATTCCTCCTTAAGCCTAACCCTCCCCTCCTTGCGATGCATATTGTTGCAGTTCATCTTACCGCAAAAGCAAGACTAGTGACAAATGTGAAGCGAAAGCTTTTGCTCACCGTTTCTCTTCTCCCTCTGATGGGTTAGGGTCGAGCTCCTTGGGCATGTGTTCCATTCACCTTAATTCCATCCAGCAGCCAATCATGAGAGACTGAGGCAAGCCCCACCCTCAGATGCACACTTGTCATTCGCTGATTGGGAGGGGTCCCGTCAGTGGAACATGACAGGGTTCAGCCCCTGGGGAACTGGTCCAGGGGGGCTGCAGAGGGAAGACACCCCTCTTGAGGTTGGGGTTGTTTCACTTGTTGTAAAATGGAAATGTTGGTGACGCTCTGCTGGAGAAGATGAGCTGTTCCTTTGAGGTCGACGTTGGTCTCGGAGGTATCACAGTTGGGGAAAGAACCACCCTGCAGGAAGACACCGTTATTACAGACTGAACTCATAATGCTTAAATAGTAAGTTTAGCAGGATCTCTATCACACTTAGCTAAAAGTTTTAAACAAAGGCAAACTTGCTAAACCACCAATATTTGAAAGCGTTTTCCCCCCCGAGCTGGTTTACTTGCAATAAAACAAAACAATATGGTGACCTTTCAAACAGCTCCAGTGAGTTCCTTTGCACGAAAGGTGGTTCAATTTCAGGCTGAACAAGTCTACACTGATGAGTGTGCCAGAAACCTGAAGGCTCACTGATGCTGAGGAGGGTATCAGGGAACCACAAGTCTTGTGACTCAGACCATAGTGTTCATCAGTAGGCATTCCCCGATTGCTGCCGATCACAGATGCCATAACCGATCACATGGATTGACAATGAATAGGAAATCAAAATGATGAGACCTTCTGTGCACATGTGAAAGAATTCAGACACGTTTTTATGTACCTCTTCAAGGAGGCAAAAAAAAGAAAGATATGCCACAGATGCCACACAGAACGTTGCACCCGACTCCAAAACGGCGACGTATCCGGTCATTTCCGTCTCCTGAGAGACGGCTCGGTGAAATTAATGATTATTTCATGGGCAATTCAATTGGTGTTCCGACTGTCACGCTTGGGCTGTGTTGCTACGCGGTAGCTGCGCTAACAGCCTACTGCTGAGGCACCAGCAGTCTCACTTTCACAAGCCCCTAAAACTCGCCGTGCTCCGTCAAGGACTGGCGCTTAAAATGGTTTATTTGAAAAAGCTAAAACTCATGAATTTTCAGTTCACCTGGACTAGATGACAAAAATGACAAAACATGCTGTAACTAGTAGCGCTCTATTGGTTTAAGTTATTTTTTTTTACCTGGCTTTTGTTCCCTTGGCTGCGACACAAATCGATATGGTACCGCAGTTCATTTATAACCACAAACAACAGCACATATACAACACCTTCGACAAGTTTCCAGTGAGCTGATTGAGATATCTTGTGTTCTGACTGAAGAGGTCCACATTCTGCCTGCTCTGCCGCCTACCATCATGTTCCTGAGCCCCACATCCATCTAAGGTTACCCATTAGGCCAAACAACGGTCAAGCCTCTCTCAGGAAGCAGCCAGCTGCAGAGATTCCTCTCAGTCACACGCGTACACGGACTAGAAATAATGACATGAGGGTCAATGGGGAACATCCGTCAAGCGTTCCTACTGTAGATGAATAGTTACAGTGCCACATGCGCCTATGGAGAGTCACTGTGGGGTTAAGTCGGTTTAAAAAGATGAGAGAAATCTATGTGTGCATTTCACAGCACTGGCATCCATTAGTCTCTTCTTCTGCTTAGTGTTGTCCAAAGGAAGCTTTATTTTTCCCCCCACTTTCTAATCCCCGGTTCAATGCCTTTCTAATCCCCAGAGCATGAGAATGTCCTTAGTCACAACTGATATTATTATTATTGCTGTCACTGCTAATACAGAGATTTCATGGCTTATTCATTTTCAGTCAAAATGCTTTTCATCAACTACTGCGGTCTACTCTGTGAACTGCAAAACGCCAGAACAGCAAAAATACTGTGCAGTCAGCATATCAATATGTACATGTTCCAACCCAGTACAGAGCTATCGTGAAAATGTTGTAGACAAGACAAGATATTAGTGGTGGCTCATGAATTTCTTTAATTCACACACTCATTAAACCAATTACTGACTACTGTATCTTCTGAACCTGGTCTTGAGCTCTAAATCAGTTGAGTAGCTACAGCTTCGTTCCCACTCAAATCTACTGTCACAATAGGTGCAGTTCCCAGGACACTAAACCCACATGCACAAAACGATCTAGCTTTTGCTTTGGTCTTTTACTTCATGCCGACCACATCATTAAACCTATGGGGTCCCAACTGAGCGTTTTTTTATGTGTCTTTCACGAAAATTAAAAATTGCTGCCAAGATTTCTTGATGCCGAGGTTGAGAGAGGGTTATCCTGTGTGAGGTGAGCCAACAGATCTGAGCACACAGTCACCCTGCAGCCATTGTGCCATTCAGTGCCAAGACCAGACCTAATTCAGCTATAGCTGTTCTGCCACCTGACAAGGTTCACAACAGACACAGTTGTGTGAAACCTCATACTCAACTCTGAGGTCATGTGTTCACACTCCTACGCCAGACTCCTTTCAGAATTTCCAATGCTTCAAACACAAAAACAAACATCAAACAAATATTTCCCCACTCCGTATTCTATAGAAGCCAAAGTGAACAGAAATGAATTTATTGTGTGGCAATGATGTTTTCTCAAGGACACACTTAAACTCACCCACTCATTTAGGGGACAAACAGAAACACACAGGCACCAGAGAATAACATTCACAGACTAGATTTAGTTTTAATAAAACAAGATCATGGAGGGTTGACTCGCACGCCCACACAGATGCTACACAGGACAATAGAAGCAGACACTACATGGTCTGCCACAGAAGTCCTTCGCTTGAATAACATTCAGCTACAGTTGGTCGAATAAATGGGGAGCTGTTTTTTCAAATGAAAAGCAACAATAAACCAAAGGCACCAAGGTACTGCTGCCTGTCTTGTTGACACTCTCCAGGAGAAGAGAAACTATGTTAACAACAAACCTCTGTCATTATCTGACACAACTAAATAAAAAAAATAATAATAAAAATAACAAATTGATGTATACAAACACCTCCCAAAACAAGGTTCTATCGTGTTCTATAAAGAACACATTATTATTATTGCTTTTTTTCATATAAATTGTTTATCTGTGTTTAGTGAATATATCACCTTCATTTATGGCTTTTCGACCCATCATGTCCATGTCTGGCTTTCAATACCATACATTAACACTTGGAGGGATTTCAGTAGTTCCTTTCCAAACAATTTTGTCACCAGATCTGATCTATATCTTTAGTTTTACTGACTTAGCTGTCATCAAAGTAGCTCCATGGCTGTAATTGGAGTACTTTGCTGTTGTTGATATTTGAGATGTTGCTGAAGTTGTCATTGTCACTGGAGTAGATGAAGCAGAAACTGAAGGTACAGCGGCTGTTTGTCTCAGTCATCGCAGCTCTTCCTTATTTTGTTTCTGCACACCTCACTAGAAGATGCTTGTAATGTTTGAATCTTATAGTTGAATCCTCACAAAATCTCTTCAGATCCTGAACATTCCTGGTTCATCAAATCTCAGCGATGACTGTGCTACAAAAACAAAGTGTGCTTTGAGCTATATCACACATTTAGCAGCTTTGGCTGCTTCTCTTTCTGCACGTTCTCGTTCAGTATTTTGTTCATTTTGTCCTTCTTCATCGCATCGTCTGTGTCCTTATATGTTCACTTCTACCCTATCTTCCACCAGTCTTTGCTAAATAGTGATTATATCCAAGGTCAGGGAACGAAAACAGTCAGACAGGTGGTTCAGAGCGCGGCATATACCATGCCTCAGACGTGGAAACCTGTGAGTTGAAACGAGGACGGAGTGCATATACATTACACTTGCTATAATGGAATGCGGGACGTGGAGCTGGTGAAAAGCCCAAAAAAGAGGCGTTTTTTGGCTTAAATACAAAACAAACCAACTTGTCTCAGTTAGAAGACGAATAACAGGAAGAGAACAGGGTGTACGAACAGACAGAATTAGGGCACTCAGCTGTTTTCCAGCACATACTGTAAAGGCTTTTTGGACAAACAGAGCGAGCACAAAGATGGAACCGATTTCATGGCCATTTATGGTAAATGCATATGAGTGTTTTTAAATATATACCGGAGTGATCACCCAGGTGTCTTCATATCACATGATAAAAACTCTGGGCCTCTTTAACCCCCCATGGACTCCAAATAAACTCACTCTCTGTTTACCAGACTGCTCAAAATGTACGTCTAAAATGTCGACTCTGAGGCAGTTGCAGCATCATCAGTGGAGAACTTGTCAGCTCTGATGGAGAACAGGTATAGATTGTAACCTCAGGACCAACACAGGACTTCTGGATACTCCTCCATGGTATCATACAGCTGCAATGAAGGGCTGTTGTTTCGTAACAAGGCTGAGAGACTGCACTGCCACATGAACAGATTTTATTTGTCAATCTATAAATTGTTCCATCTGCTTTATTTGAATCGAACCACTGAAGGAGAACGTGTGGGCAAACGAAAATGTTAAATCATTTTACAAACATCTGGTGCACATCAGCAGTGTTTTGGATTTATACCAAATTCCAAAGAAACGCCACAAAGACTAAAGAACCCCAACATTTATTTTTACAAAAAATATAATAATAATAATAATAATTATTATTTATTTTTATTTTTTCCAACATTTAAATTTTATAGGTGCAAAGACAGGACGAGAGGGACGGGGATAGAAATCTGCAGCAAATATGTGGTAAGGACTGAGCGGTTTTACTAATCGATAATACTGCCGAATTTGCTCACACTAGCTGACAATGCTCAGTGGTATATTCTATGATATGAAAGGTGCAAGTTTGAGTCTAGCTTCCAGAAAATCTCCTCCATTGGGGAGTTGTTCTCACTGCACTTGAGTGAGTTTCCTCAAGGCACTCTGGTTTGCTCCCACAGTGTTTTATACATAAGTGTGTGCGCGCGTGTGCGAGTGGTTGTTTGACTATCTGGACCCTGAGAGGGACTGGCCTGTCCAGGATGGCCCGTGACTCTTGCCCCATGTAACTGGGATAGACTTCACGAATGTGTTGTGAAACATTCACTTTTTCCAATTGAATGCGGAAAAGGAGGTGATACTTTAAACAAGTAAAGCTTTTCGTGAAATGGGGTCTGCAACATGAATAAAGTCGGACAACAAGATTCTGTCTTGTGTCTTACATGGTGGCACATGTGCTGTCTATGCTACTATGTGAACGCCCAGCTCTGCTTTAAATAAAGCTGTGTTTGAAGACTAAGTCAGATTCAACGTTCTTCATCAAAAAAAAATCTAGAACACTGTCATTATAGTTCCTAGTGGTGTAAGAGAAACACATAACTTAAAAATGTAGTTGTTTTATGAAATATAGACTACAATTAGTCCCCTGAATAAAAGCCATACATTAGGTAGGCAAGTGGACAGAAATAGTTCAGTGCATTTACACACACCAACAGACTGTTTCAACTTTTCCACAGCAAGTGAGGATAAAATATTTATAATAATAAAATATTATATTATATTATCCTTATCATTATTTTACATATTTTACACAGAAATAAAAACATTGTCATCAGCGGTGCAAATCACTCTCAGTCCTTTAATAATCACAATGACAGAGGAAGAAAAAACAAGAGGATCTTAGCAGCTTGCTTGTCTGGTTAAAACACAGTTGCAATGGAGTCTCTTTCTCTTTGCCACTGTGAATAGAATGTTTCTGAAGTTATTGACGACACCACTGCAGGTGCATCTTCTAAATACGGCTATGAGCAAAGTGCGACAGCATGTGTCTGCAGTGCTGGAAGTGAAATACGACTGTTAAGGTCAACAAAAAGTAATCAATGACATCAAAGCTTTTTAAAAAATCCTCTTTCGAAAGGCTGATAGTGATGCACATTGAAGTGTCAAATATGGAAGCAGATCCTAGGTCTGTCCCGAGTGGTAGTATTTTGTTCTATTTTGAACACACTTATGATATATGCTCATCTCAGATACATGTGCAATGTTCAAGCAACAAGCAGAACCTCAGATTTTTTTTTTTTACCGGGCCAGTTTTAATTGGGCTTATGAAAACCAGGATTCTGCCCTCAAGCAGGGTTCACCTTTAATTGCTCGCTCTGAAAGTCAGCCCTAAAAAATGCATCAAAAGACTAAGAAGTGGTGTTGATGTGTAGAGATGCTCAGGATTAATTAAACATGGCCTCATCTCGCCTTCGTCTTTCTTCCACAGAGATCGATCCCCCTCTGTTCTTCACAGAGAGAGGAAGATCTCTTCTTCAAACGGGCCAAATGTTGCAGAGGAATTTGTCAGTTTCGAGGATGAAGGCGCTTGACGTGATCATAATGGAATCAGAGAGATGAAGAATTCACACTGGAGTGTTTTCTCACAATATATGTTTTAGAAGAGCGTGCCTTTCATATTTATGTGATGTTGAATGTTTGCTCGTGGAAAACATGATGATGTCATACTTTGGTGAGGGAACACATTCATTTTCAACCTAGGACTGTACACAATGAGTTTATCTGTTTTTTTCTGGCTCCATAGAGTGGTCAAAAATTGTGCATGTAAAATGATGTATAAGTTGAAAAATAGTCACACACAATCCATTTGAAACATAAACCCCAAAAAGCATCACCACAAAGTTTAGTTTTCATTATCCGAGTTCTTCGGCTGAAATGTAATTTTGCTCCAGCTGCTTCAAAGCAGCGAGACAGCAATTTGCATTAAAATATTCCAGAGTCCACAATTTCCCATAATGACGAATAATCAGCAAGAAAAAAACAAAACTATTTACTGTACCACTGTAGCATTAAGAAGCAGTGATTTCTTTGGACGCCACTACAACGGCAGCAACAAAGAAATCAATAAAAAATTGTTCCGGAGTCTTGGCAGCGTTGTTGTGGTGAGAGGAGAAAGAGTTCCGACGTGAAAATGAGTGGTTATTTGCACAAACAGCAAGTTTCAAGGATCTGCATGTTTGTACAGTCAGTCCAAGGTTTCGCTGGCTCTCAAAACAAAACCAAACTGGGTCTGGGGCTAATGATGGCAACACACATGGGCAGTGCCGCCCCTCCCTCCTACACCCCCTCGCTTTCCCACATATTTCAAACACACACTCTGAATTCTCTCCCCGAGGCATCACTGGATCAAACAAGTAACTTTTAGGCTAATTAGAATGCGTTGTGTAAGACTGATGTGTTAATCCGATTAATTGTGGAATCATGAAAGCTGCTGCTGCGCTACAACTCCAGATTAGGGACCAAATGTAGATTAGGACAGTAAGAAAGTCATTTATCAAGACGATTGATCTACAGATTCCAGAATGTTTTCTGGTAGCTAATTAAAAAAGAAGTTTTGTTAAATCTGTAGAAAATAGAAGCAATATATTAAAGAAACAATCCATAACGTCCAGAACTGTGACACAGCTCCTCTTGTGTTACAATTCAAGTCGAGCATTCAAGGTTACATTGATGTCATGACTTAAACTAAACTAGGTGTTCGAATGGTCATTGCAATTGAATTGCATCCAATTGCATTGGAATTGCCACCCTGCGCCTTTTAACCGATCAAAACTACAGCATGCACAGTACAGTAAAACAGAAAAGCAAAGTTACTGCTGAGAGCTCCATCAACCGAGCTCCTCCCACTGGCGCTTGCACATTTGGGGGCTGGCAGTTGAGAGGGCGCACATCACAAACACGTTATAATTGTTGTTGTCACTGAAATAACCAACTTTAATTGGTTTATTTTGACAAACATTTATTATCCATGTGTAATGGTTCAAGCTCATAAGCAGTGGCCCAGTGACGCGGAAGAGACCGGAACTTCAGAGGAGCACAATAAAAATATTAAATTCTCTCTATGTATTTTGGGTTCCAATTGACACACAAACCTGAAAGGTTTCGACAACAACAAGATAATGCGAGTTTATTGGTGGGCAATGAGAATTATCACCATGATAAACACAGTTTAACAGTTATTTAAAAAAGAGCTGGTCACACAAACTGCTGGGGATTGTACCAAGGTTTCACCGGAAACCCCTACATCCCTATTTGAAGGCTTCTTTATTATTCTGGCAACAGACAACCACATAGATGTTTGGGTCATGAGGGTACTGATTTAAATAAGTTTAGTTCCTTCTGACAGGGAACAATGATCATATAAACTATTTAGCAACAGCGACCCACCAAAACAAATGACAGCAGGACCGTCCAAAAAGAGAAACCAGCAGCGCTATAGAAGAGCTTTGATGCATTCACTGGGAATAAACATTAGACTCCAAGACCATGTCAAACTTGACAACGGGGCCTTTCGTGCCTACATCCTTCCACATGAAAGTGGCAGCAGGATTAGAGCTCGGCAGGTACTCAGATGTTGGCACATGAGAGCGCACATGCACAGCTGCTGCCTGTCAAATCCTGTTGCGAGGGGATCGACTTTTAAAATCACAGCGGGGTGACTTTAGAGGGCGGGTCAGGGTTGCCAGGAAGAAAACTATTAGCAAGCAAAAAACATATCCTGTTGCTGCCGATGGTGAAATAGCTAGACGTCGAACCACAGGTATTCTAAGAAAATAAAAAAGAAAAATGTGAATACATTTTCTGATATTTGCTAACTTGGCAGCCATGTGACTTTGATTAGTACACTAACAATGCCATCGAGAAAACTGTGAAGGGATGTCATAGAGGTGAGGCAGGTTTTTCTCAGGGGCAACCTGGATTTGGAATACGTATTTTTCACTCTTTTTCAAAAGGTATCAGAAGAGGGACAGCACAACGTGCCTGAAAGACCCTTGGCTTAATTCAAACCCATTTGAGAGACTTGAAAGATTGAATGAGGAAAAAAGAATGTTGACTGAAGTCCAAGGTTTCCTTGCCTGGATGGTGTCATAAAGCACCATCACCGAATACAAACATATCAATATGCTGTTTCTTTAGTCTGTGCAATTGAAAACAACTACAAATTGAAAAGGAACATTTCAAGATATATTTAAAAAAACAGAGCTCAAACTGTGAGGCTAAAATGATCGAAAACCTATTTGTTATTCAGCCCATCCATCCATTGTCTCCCACTTAGTCCTGGCAGTCTGTAGTCAAGGGACTTTCATCAAGTGGGGGGCCCTCAGAAGAGGTTGCCAGGATTCACAACCACATGCAAAAGAAAGCGAGAACAATGACCAAAAAGTGACCAACAGTGTTTTTCCTTGCGATGACAACTGTCTGAAAGTACAGCAACATATTTGTGAACTACAAATACACAGTGTCGATGTTCTGCAGGAACAATCGGGCCTCTAAATCAAGACCTTGGCGACAGCTCAACTGGAATGCTTGAGAGAATTTCACGTGCTACATCAACATTGCAACAGAACCCCAGAGACACTCACATGTAGGCAGTGCAGTCCACCAGAGAGGATTCTGTGTGAACATGAGCAGCAGAAGGGCCTGTCTGCTTCAGTTGCCGCTGTTTACCTCTGGAGGCTTGTCTGACTGGTCCCCGCAGCACATGAAGAGTTCTCTGGCCACTGGCAGAAGTTTGAGGTTAAAACATCAGCTGTCATCATCCAGAGTTGGCCGAGATGAAGGCCAGCGACACAGAGGGACACTTCTCCACACTTCAGTGCACTTTGGCTCATGGCATCTCTCGCCCAAATCACAAACAAAGACGACAGCATCTCTGTTAGAAAGTAGCCCACTCTTCACCCCGATTGACCCACTGCCAGTGAAAACATGTCAGAGACAGACTCATGGCTCTCTAACCCCTGTTTTTACAGTAGGCTTGGACATTGTCGTCACAAGGTGTGTTTCTGAAGACTCTGTCCATCCATCAGTGCATGTCCCAGCATGATATATTGTTCAGATTCATTTGTGTTTCTTTCCAGTGCTAGAAATTAATTCATGTGAAGTACAATATTGACACTCACGTTCAACACATTTTGTAATAGTGATATAAGTCATACTCCACATAAAAAAATTGGAAGTTCACCAACAGGTAACCACTAATCATTTAGCGGAAACAGAGGAGCCTCTCCGCAGCTCTCCTGGAAAACCAGTCCACAAGGACCCCCACCTTCTTCCCCCAACCTTCTCCTGACGTGACATTTGGTCATTTTTCCTCATAAGGAGTTCTTCAGGTTCTCAGAATCCCCCAAAAAGCTGAGGTTGAGCTCTTCTCTCTCTTGCTCTGATTATCTGTCTGCAGACAAGTTCTTTTAGATTGGCCCAATCCCTCCTTCATCCTGGGCTCACACTCTTCCATTTGCTTTCAATCCCCTCAAATACACTCAGAGCTACAGAATTTGAGCAAAACTCATCCTCAGAAATGTTCTTTTGGCCCAAGGGAGCAACCTAATTGTTTACCTAAGCTGCTCTGTTTTACATAGAATATGAGTTGGTTAACTAACAGGCAGACACGTCAGATCACTGCGCGTCAAGAACTAGGCCAACAAAATATGTCAAACCATGACCAATGTTTTTTTCTCTTCTTTAATTTCCAACAGATTACAAAAATCATTACTCGTCATACTGACACTCAAGTATGTAAGGAGATCCACACATTGCAATATCTCCTGCAGACCTCAATCAGAAATGTGAATATGAATGCAACAAAAGTGTTATTTGGAAATTATAATTCCATATGTGGCACATTCAAACACAGCCCTCATCTGGCTCGTTCAAATATTTAAAGCAGTCCTCCACTACGCTTCTCTATCGTGTCATGAATATTTAAATTGATTTTATAACGCATTTAAACTTGAATGAACACTGTTCTCACAGTAAAATCACAGTCATGGCACGAATGTAATTCTAATCTTCGTATCCATACAGTAACTTCATCTTATGTTGGATGTACAGGCTTTCCTTGACAACATCATAGACACAAACCGTGAAGAAGACACAGGACATATATCAAAAAAATATATAATTATAATAATTACAACAAAACCATTCACGACGGTGGGGTCATACACCAACTGGTGTAAAATGTATGCGCTTGTTCTGCTGAGAGAACGTGTCGGCCTGTGTTCAAGGCTCTCTGAGTACACAGTCCTGAGATGCCAGCTGAACACAAATAAAACAAAGCAGATCTAAAACAGACACCTGCGTTGAAAAGTAATATAAATAAATACAGTGTTTGAAGTATACACTCAACAAATTGGGACTGATTTATGTTTAGAAGAATGCCGTGTCTTCTGAGAAAGATATTATTGCTTCACTGGGGCTGTGTGTGCAGTGATGAGCAGAATCATGGCGGTAAAATAGTACAAACGTGTGCAGGGAGTTCATCACTGGGGGAGGTCCTGGGTGGTTCATTTCAATGCCAAATCAGAACCACAAGTGCCCATGTAGTAAATAAAAGTTACATTGTGTTCCTATGAGCATTAGGACCTCTTTACAAAGCCCCCTCCTGTTGAAGTTATGTCTTCGCATCAAGCACTCCTAGTAAGTATACACTTCTTACTAGGAGCAAAACTGCAGGCAGCAACCTTCTCCGCCCTGCTAGTAATGAACTTTATTAAATGTAGAGAAGACTGCATGAGGAAAATGTTTGGAAAACCAGGAGGCCTCTGTCTAAACCAGGGGTGAGCAATTAGTTCCACATAGGGCCACAGTGGTTGCAGGATTTTGTTGAAACCAATCAAGTGTACAGCTTCTCATCAATCAGGTGTTTTACATCAATACAAGTTTAATGGACAGAAAGACATGTTACAGTCACATTACAAATACAGGTGTGTCATACACATTTTTAAAGCAAACCAAATCACCGAAAGCTTTGTCCCTTCATCGCATACATGAACCTGCTCTCCCAGAGTCCTACAGCATGATAGATTTTTTAATAATGGACAAAAAGAAAGTTAAACTAAAATGAGAATTAAATTTAAGATTTCAATATTCAAGAATTCAATAACAAATACATTTACTTTGAAATAACAACTTGTACATAAATCAATACACAGACAAAGCAGGTTACATTTTCAAAATAGAGCTTTGAAACAAGCAGGAGCTGGCCCATCTATAAGTTATAAGAACTATAAGTTATTAGTCTATTCGGCTTTCAACATCCAGGACCCAGTGCGTAATTGCTGTAGCTGGGGTGGGCGGTCCACAGAAAGATCACAAAGGGCAGAAATATAGGCGACAAAAGTATCTAACTATAAAGGTAATTCAAACGTCACTTCTTCTGGAGGGAGTTGTTCATTGTATTGGATCAGCAGCCCAAGACAACAGTAACATTTTTGCCAAGTTCGTCTTAGGGTGAGTTTTTTTTTTTTTTTTTTTTTAACTCATGAAAAATACAAGGTGTCACTCAACCAGGTTTTAAATGTGGGTGGTAAAGATTTCCACTACAGTAGGATCCTACCTGTAGTTGGATAAAATGTGCAAATTTTTCACCATATAGAGCCAAACATTGAGTGCTAAACTTTGCAACGTGCACGGAAGTATAGCTGAATTACTAACTAATTTTGATAGTAATTACTTTGAGGAAATATGGCTTTATTGATTATTTTTCACTCACTATCTCAGTATACTTCTCATCACTTTTGAGTTATTAACTTCATTTAAATCTGAAAAGCAGACTTTTTGTTCTTATGTAATGACATCTATGGCTTAAATTCAACTGGAAAATTGATCACACAATCAAGTGCGTTAAAAATCAGACCACAAGAGGAACCAAAATTACATCTCCAATTATTCGCATATTCTTTAGGCTGTATTGTGCAGCCAGCTAGAATGCTGATGAGTTAAACCAGCGAGCCTCAGCCAGTCAACTAAGTAAATGTGGATCAATTCCCTCTATTGTGCAGCGCCCATGATCCACATCCTCAATCTCCTGGAGTGCTTTCACAAGCCAAAAGTTAGTCACTTTTAATCAAATTCTGCTATGTTTCACTTTGGGACAGACAGGAGTAATCAAACTCTGGTGCAGACCCAAATGCTCTCAGGCAGCTCGTGATGTGCTTGCTCTGTGGTAAGAGCAACATCGGATACAAGTCCACCAAAACACAAAGGATTAGGTGACGACTGACATGCAGTCGGATGTTAAACTTTCACATCTGGGCTGGAGGATGCACAGCAGTGTGAAGGATCAGCAAAGAATGAGTGTTGGTGTATTTGTGGCCAAAAAGATAGTCTTTCTTTTATCTATCTAGAACCTATCCCACCAACAATCATGATTGTTTCAGTAACCTCCAGCATTTGCATTTCTTTTTAGAGGTGCTGCAGTGAGGTCTTTAACCATGGTTCTCAACACAAATAGTGGTAATGGTATAAACGTGGTACGTTTATGATTCAAGGTCTTCACATCTTGTGATCCATTTTCTTTCCAGGGAAGGAGTGATCGAATTCCCTTGTGACTTCAAATGTCCACTACTGATGGGACTGTATGTTGCCAAGGTAAACTGAAAAAGTGGTAGACCTGTGCTTGAGGCAGGGCTGAGGTAGAATCACTCTCGCCTCAATCATTACTGTTTTTTTTTTTTTTTGTCTACCACAATGAAAGAGCAGGATCAACCTTTCTCTTCACAATAGTACCACATAGCGCATGAATGGAGATACATAACTCTTTGAGACACAGATGTGCACACACCCTCTGCCCCCGACTCCCCGGCTCACACCTCATGTCCCACTCCTCCACCCTCTAGCCTTTCCATTCATCTCCACATCTCAGCCACCTCTGTAATGAGCAATAAAAATACTGTAAGGAGACCACAAACACACGCACAAAGGACGTGCATGGTCATTTTAAAAATGTCTCCCCTGTACCGGACGATCCCCACCCACGATCCCTCCCACCCAGGGGTGTGATAAAGCCTAGCAGGGCTGGGGGGCCCCTGGGTGCCCCAGAGTCATAACTACACGCCCCCTCAGACTGTAATCTTTCCCTGACTGGATCCTATGAAAGATGAGAAGGTGGCAAGGGAGGAGGAGAATTCAACGGGGCCCAAAAAGGTGTAGCTAACAGACTGAAAGGTGATTTTTTTTGGCAGAGACTTTGGTTGGGATACCAAGGGGCCAGGAGTTCCTCCTTTCTACAAGCACAAAAGCATGTGTGGTCCTGGATTGGATGCACACGTACAATGCCCACATGTTTGGCTGCAACATACAGACACACCCAATCAAGCCGTACATGTGTTATACATGCAACGTATGAAGCTGAACACCAGTGCAGCTCTGTTTTGTGATCAAATCCAGTTAAAGTGGCATTTCGGCACACTTGATAGGGAACGGCTACTTTCTCGATAGCTCTTTGCTATCACAATTTAGCTCCTTCGCATCCTTTCCAATGAGGTCTAAAGAAGAGATATTGTGGACAAATACTGGAGTAGAACTCGACTTCCCTTCATGGCAGAAACGTCACAAAGGTGTTGCTTCTCTCGATTGTAAGAGGCATGAGTTGAGAACACATCATGTAGCCTATCCTTCTCTTCCTACGACAGGCATGGTGTCCGGGTCTTGCTGTGACAGTACTATATGAGGACTTAATCTTCAGTACAGACCTAGCAGAAGAAGTAAAGCACTGTGAGTTAAAATAATAATCCACTTATAGTGGGATGCAGTGTATTTTTGGTGACATACACCATGCGACTGCAGTGATGCACAACAAAAACAGCCTTCCGAATAACCAAGATTTATGCTCAGCCAAAAGAACAACATTTTTTGGGAATAGCTGGGTTTTGTTTGTAAACACTGACCAACACAACATACAGTACAGTGAGCACACTTCCCTTCAAGATAGCTGTTTAAAAACACTACTTTGCTTTTGGAACATACAGGATAACACAGTGATAATGATTTATCAAGGCTTGCTTGCCCAGGAAGAGTTGAGTTGAGAGGTATTTAAAAGCCAGAGGGTGAGCAGAAGGAAGACAAGAGACATACATTAGAGATACCATCAGCTTTGCAGAGTCAGAACCTTAACGGGGATATATTACATGTGCCATTGCATACTCGAGAAAATGAAGACGAGGTGTTGCAGTGACATCGAGTCGTACTAACAAATGATAACACAACATGTCAGAGGTGCAAACAACACCATTTTCATAGCTAAGGGGGCAGAACGCTGAGCTCACTTGGTAGACATAGTCATAGACTTGACTCACAATGATGTAATCAGTGTGATTCCACCAGCAAGGTCATGTGCTCTTTATACCCAAGTCATTCTCAGTGTCATCTGGTAAAACATCTATTTGACAGAGTGGGTGAGTTCCTTTCGGCAGCTAGATCCAATGGACATACTGTAGCCATTTAAATATTGAAATTGATTCGGACTAAAAACGTTTCTATGATGGACTATAGAGGGCAAACGAAAATGAGTCTCTACACAGTTACCATTTTGGAAGGGAGTTCCATGCAATGTCCCGACAAGAAACTCAGAAAAGGGCTTCCTATTTCAAAAGGAGGATTAACCGAAAAGATTGAGCAAACCAGACAAGTAAACACACTATAAGGATGGAAGAACTCTAAGGGAGCCAAACCCTCCCAGCATCTGATTGGGATTCTGAATGTTACCCCAACCCCTCAGGAAACAGTTAGTCAACCATTTCATCTTTTCCATACATTCTTGTTTTGACTGTGAGTTTTCCGTGCAAAAGATAAAAACATACAGATTCAGTCCTGAGGGCTCGGGCATATTAGCGTAGGGGTCTGAGTGGCGCTTTCCTTTACAGTGTTTGAGATCCCCAGTCCACAGAGCATAGAAGAGGCTGGATGTTTTGACCAGAGCTGAACCCAGTGCAGACTTGTGCTGAAGCATGAACTCCCTTTAACATAAATTGCCAAATATTTTCCTGACTCCAGCTTATTTTTGCAATTCAGTCAATTCTTTTTTTACACTGATGTGAAGGGCAAATCAATGGTGCAAACACAGGCCAGAGTCACTTTCTCGAGTTATACCATCCTCACATCACAAGCTATAAGTATTGACGTGACGACTTATAAATAGACATCATTCTTCATACTTCAGTTTATGTTAAGGTCACATTTCATGTTGCGGATAGCTGAAAACTCGGAAGACCATAATAGGGCCCCTGTGAAAGCACAGCAGAGTCCTGAAAATCTATTAAGTCTGATCTTGTTTTCTTTACTCAGCAAGCAGCCACATGGTTCGGAGCATGAGATGAAACAAAATGCATGTGACGAAGGTTAAGGAAACGGTGGTGTACTGTATCTTCTGATGAGGGGGAGGGTATGGAGGGGGCAGGCCTGCTGTCAGCGGCTTGTCACAACCACCTCTGCTTTGTGTTTCTGCCCTGGTGAGTCGGATCTGTGCACTGATTGGGTCGGCTCTGGAAAACGGTGCAAGTGTCGGAGATATACGACAGCATTGCTCTGGCTGGCACAGTGTGAGGCGAGTGGTCATTAGATGTTGTTCTTGTGACTGTTTCGGTGAACTCAAGGGTAACTTTAATTTCTTATGGAGTGAAACATACACTTTTGATGTTTTAGTAATTTCAATACAGTCAAGAGTTTAAACTTGAAGAAAAAATGATCAGTGCCATATGACCACAGAAGAGCAACGGATGAGTCAGAATGGTTTCAGTGAAAGATACGGTTGTCTGGCACTTCAGACTTTCTTTGCTATGGAGATCAGTGTCTACTGGAGGAACTGAGACGTTACTCTGTACTTCGGAAAGCAAAGGTGGCAGCAGCTATTGAAATAGATTTGGCTACTGACTGCAATTCATTGTTCAAAACAATTTGCTCTTGTGGCAATAAAATAAAGTGCTGTCTCTTTAAGGAAGGAAAATTTTAAAAATGTATTAGCCCTGCAGCTTAAGCAGAGCGGTGCGATGGAACTGGAAATACGTCTGATTTAATTAACCTTTCCATCAGAGCAAAATCCTCCTGGACGAGTGCAACATTAGGTGATTCTGGTCTGAGAATGTATATGCTGTCGGCAAAAAAGTGCACACATTTGTCTTTGCATGTTTGAGTGTGCACAAGCACGCAAGCTGACCGTGACTGTCAGCCTTCAGCACTTTTACTCCCTGTCTGCGCCGTTTGTCAAATGTGTGGCAGGACAGGCCCATCCAGTCTCACCAGTTACAGAACAGCCGTTATGAAACACACACAAACAGGCACATGCACACACTGTAATCATCATCATAAAACTCCATAAATATGAAGCTTCAATGATTTCATTATTTTACAGCAATCTTTTTTTTTCTTCTGAATCCTTTCTCACCTCTCTCTGCCTGCATTCATGTGGCCCTCAGGAGGTCAGAAGACGCTCACAAACACAATTCTGACTAAAACTCAGTAGTTCTTTGAGAGGATTATTTTCTCTTTTCTTCGCTTCTGAATTAGATTATTTTAAGGAGTAAGGTTCATTTCAACTATTTTCTCTCCCTCTGTACAAAAAAACAAAAGACTTTGAAATACCTTGTGATAAAGCACCAATTTTAAATCATATTTATACATTTTAATGCCAAGATATTCACCAATGAAGAGACATTACATTTTTTATCATTCCCATTGAGAATTTTAAAATAAAGTGAAAAGCCATTTAAGATGGCTGAAGGGCCACTCACATTACTCAGAGGAAATAATGCGGTCCCATGAGAAACTGAATGCCTACGACTGTTCTACATTGCCGATGCAAATGTATGAACCCATGCTGGTATGATTGAGAATTAGTTTGATACCATATTATTTTGGCTTAACAAATACTGAGTGTTGATTAAATTGTATTTCCATATTAACCACAGTCTAATACTCAACCAGAATCTATTCAGTGTCAAGTTAGATAGTGAAAAACTCACCTCAACATCCAGCGTGAAGTAGATTGATTTGTGTTTGGGTTCCTGTAAATCAGAGAAGAACAATGATGATTCGAAATAATAATTATAATAAGACACCTCATAATAATAATTACAATAAGTACAAATATGACCTGGTATTGTGAATGAATTTCAACAAAGAAATTCCCAGGTGATGGATGAGGAAGAGGAAGACAGGGTCAGATGAGCTCCGTTCACTTCAGGCCATTCCAGAGTTAAAAAAATAAATAAATAAAAAAATCCCCCAGACACTCACACTCTACTGCTCTCTCTCCATTTATTAAAAATAAGAGTATCGCGTCACTTTGGCCCGCCAACCCCTGCTTGACCTTACCCACGGGGTGTTCGAAGAAACGGTAGAGATAAAGAAGGAAGAGAGGAAAAGAAAGATGAGCGGCTACATGGCTGACTTCACATAGGGATACAGGATCACTACGTGATTTCAAATACAGAACGTGCATTCATGCACACACACTGGCACTGGCAACACAGAGTATCAGACTGACACATTATTGCCGGAAAACAACTTATACCCCCTGACATCCATCTTTTTAGTAGTTGAGGAATCCCGCTTTTCTATAATTCATAACAGGTTTTGCAGAGACTCATGTCCACACGGCAACAAATCCATTAATAAGTGATTAAATTGTCCAGCAAGATGAGATGAGAAGTATTGGAGGTGAAGTGGCTTTTCACAACAATCAATATAGATATGTGTTCATGTATGATATACAGTATGTGACTGTGGTAACTGGTCAGTTAAGAGCAGAGCCACAAGAAAAAGCTCTCCATTGACCATCATCTGTGGTCACCAGCATTGGGTAGTGAAGACTCTGGAAAACCTCTGTAACCCACCAGAAGACACGGAGGGGACATCTAAGGAAAGTAATGTCTTGGAACCTTCACCTAGGTTGTTGCCCTGCAAGCAAAACTTGTAAAATAGGAAATGTAGGCCAGAAGGAGACAAATAGGCTGCTGGCATTTTTTTTATTACTGTCCAATTTTCACTTAAACCTATTTCACTATTACTGTGACCCTCCCTTTCAGTCAGGGAAATCACTTGTACCAGCACAACAGGTCCGGATGAGGCTACATTTAGACAAAGAATGCTTCCTAATCTTCAAATCCAAATATTTAGAAAAGCTCTGGATAGAAATGCCGAAAGCAGGTCAACCTTTATCAGCAGTCTTAATCATTTTCCCAGACAATATTAATCCTCGGACAGCGGCACAGAGTGAGACAGGCCTTAGTCCACATACCACCGTTACCTCATGTAGTTATTTGGGATGAAAGATGAATGAGCAATTGTGAGCTGATGACAAGCAATCAATTCATGACTGCAACAAGCTGGAATGGGTAACAAGTTTCATGGGACTCAGCCAAAGACATTAAGCTGTGATGCTAATAGAGCGACTCTTACTCAAGGCTGCATAGTGGAGGAGAAACGCAGTACAACAGCAATTTGCTGGTGGAGCCTGTAAGTTGTTTACAGATGATGTACCCAAAGAATAACTTAAAAATCAGACCTTTATCATTCACAACATGGAAAGAAGGAAACGTAAGAAAAAATACATATCAAAATCATGCCACAAAGCAAATTAAACTATCAATTACATTTAAAGTATAAGAATAAGTTTTAAAAGACGCATTTGCATTAACTCAATGTAATCTTTCATTTTCATACTAGGATGGACATGTAGGACCAAACAAAATAAAAAAAGATGCAATATGAATTCATGTGCATTTCTTTGTATCTCTCAGCCAGCTATCAACATATATAACAAGAAAAATCATTTTTGGAGATAGCACATTATTTACTTCATGGGATTATCAAAAACATCTATCTTGAAGAAGACCATCCAGCAGATGTGTGCAAAACCTTGAAAGTCCCCATTTATGCTGACATCATAGGAGTGACTGAACCTATTAAAGTCGCAAAAAACAATCGTGATCTTAAACGGATGTTCAGATAATATTTACAAAGCATTGGCCTGGTACTTAAGTACACTGAACTTAAAAGACATACAACGGAGCAGGATGTTTAACTTTCTGCATGCAAATGATATTTTACTGTATTTACTGTCTTTCTGAAACCTTGAGTCGGAGTACAGGTTTTGTTCAAGCGGCAACAACACTCACCAGGATCTAAGCAGATCCAGGATCCAGTGAAAGTAGTACACAAGCAGTATACATGGGATTAGCTGCAACTCTCATGCACAAGACAGTGAGGTCCAAACAACTGTGACAATAGAGACCACACTGGGTCAGTCAGAGAATTTCACTGCATATTTCCTGGAGAGCGAAACTGAAATTGAAGTGACAAAAAGGGGCGATCATGGAGCACACAGAGTAGATGGACATATAAAAAAAATGACAGACAAAGGAAGATAAGTAGATTGTGAACATAATGAGGCATATCAGGGGACGCCTTTATGTTGTGAGTGTGCGTGTGTGTGTGTGCAATCAAGTACATAAAGAATTATTTGACAGAACTGGAGCAGCAGGACATTCTGGGTCATCCTATCCATAATGTTCTCAGACGCCCGGTGGTTCTAGGTATGTGCAGTATGTGTATGTATCGGGGAGGGGTCAGAGACAGCGTAATGTACAGAGTAACTGCGGCCCAGAGTCCGGAGAGGCCTGCGGGCAGAGCGCCTTTGCTTTGTGTTCACAGTATTGTTTGCAACTATGGAAGACGAAACACAACACTTCTATTATTAAGTCATTTATTGCAACCAGATAACTGAATAGGGTCTAGTGAGTCTAGTGTCCCATAGCCATGCAAGTATCACCTCATTGTAGGTCTTGATGATCTTCAACACCAATACGACTGAGAAGAGAAAACAGCTTCACATACCAGCATTCACCTCATAAATGTTTTATCGGTTGAATGCAAATTTTAATAGCCCATTAAGTTGAATATTGGGGGAGGTATTCACAGATCATAAAACGAAAGATGAAATATTAAGTTATTTATTAAACATGAACATGCAGACCATTCAGATGGACCCAGGCTCTATTCCAGAGAACTTCCAGAGAGCTTACATTTGGGAGACTTGGAAGCACACCTCAACATAAACTTTGAAGTACAGGTTGTTAGGAAATACCGTCTGATGTTTATACAAATGATTCATTCCTGGTTGTAGTATTATGGTGGGTGTTGTGATAGTATTTAGAACAGGGAGAACAAGGTGAGGACGAGGGGTAAGGTTTTGTAAGAGAAGTCAGGATCAATAGTTAATGCCGATGTTTTCACAATATCTGCTTGAAGATGTAATATAGTTTTCAAGCCATTGATTTATGAAGAGTGTACTCTGCAGCACAGTTAGGGCAAAGAGCCCCCATTTACAGATGATACAAACTATGAATTCTTCTGGATCAACTAAAAGCTCATCATGGGACTAATGGCTTCACCAGCTCAGTCATATGATTGACCACGTGTCAAGCTCCCATTAGCCAGAGTAAAAAAACCGTTCCAACTGCCAACACTGACATCTATATTGTCCACTTAGTTAATGGTACTATGATCTCAGTCATGGTGTCAATATTAATTCAACAAAACTCACAAATAATTGCTCCACAGACTCACCGAATCAAACAAACACTCACAAACAACTTCAGCAGTTTGTTATACTGAAAACATGAGTTTTTTATTTTTCCTACTTCACATATATATATATATAGCAATACTATTATGCTTCAAGTTATCATGATGCGTTGAATTACATGTCATTTTGTTTTCTTTCACTCGCCTGGAATATTAATTAGATCTCAATTTCACATCCAAAAATGAAGCAGATATTTCCATTTTCATTGCAGGGAAGACATGTCTAGGAAATTCATTCAAAAACATGAATTTGCTCCTATATTTGGCAATGCCCCATTGTTTGGGCCAGGGTCTACACGCCATGCCTGGCTTAGGTCGGACCGGACGCGACAGTACTTCTTTAATCCTGAACAGCTGTATATAAATAACAAACCTGCAGCTTCAGTGACCTCATTATGAACAGCCCTCTCAGCAGCTGCCAGCAGCTCATGTGACTTATCATTAGAATAATGGGTGACTTAATTCATGTTAACATTGAGCTCCTATCAGTGCCATCTACAGGTGGTCCCAATTAATTATTGAATGAACTTGCTGCCGGTGGTTTTTGTTTTTCCCCAATTACTCCACAATTCATCTCCCTTTTCAGTCCCTGACTCACGCACAATTGCCATCATACAAGACGACAATAGTAACACAATCTCACGAGGGAATTAAAAGCTCCACCTTTTTGATCTAATCTCCAACACACCTGCTATTTCACATGAAACGCATTAGGTTACAAGGCTGGTCTAAAAGACAGGTTTATGTGAGGTTACTGGGTCGCCTCAGTAAATCTGAGTCAAACGTTTCTGAGATTGTCTCATTCAAGTTAAGTGATCAATTCAGTTTTATATTTGGTGTAAGCCTGACAGCTGGGCCACGAGTGATGCAGGATCACAGAGCCATTGCTGTTGTTTCAGCGTCAGGCACAGGTCAACATGGGACACCTGACCATGGCTGCATTCTAGCAGCTGGCTGCAATGGGCTACATCATTTGTTGTAAACTGTTGTCAAGCAGAACATCAGCATGTGGAAATGCAACCACCAGTTCTGTCAGCGTTTTGGTCGTAATAACTTGCCAGTATCATATCAGTACTTCCCTGACGATGATCTATAAGTGTCTGTTGCACACGCATTATATTTGTTTTCAGACAATTTAGTTCCTCAACAAAGTAAGAACTTTCAGAACATTAGCACTTTACTGACATCAGCACTTCAGTAATGTCTTCACGTAACTGAAGCACTCATATTACTTAAACAATATACATAATCCAACAGATGGATCAATACAGTGACACTTGAGCTCTATTAGAGTTTTAACAGCCACTGCACTTAAGATCACCTCTCCAACAACTTGAGCACTTTAGTTTGCAAACAACACAAGTTCATAGAAGAAACTGAAGATTGCAACTGAGCAATTTGTTCCCTCTGTTACTCCATCAACAACTTGCTATCGAGTAATTACAAAATGTGAGAATGGGAACACTGATGTACAACTTGTATCATCCCAGTGATGGACAATTCATGTTCCGAATATCACTAGGAAACATTCATCAGTCCATTTCAAAATCAATTCTGACTTGCGTGCATCAATAATGTAATTCCATCCTTTGTCTTAACTTTTTTTAATTTTTTTTAATCAATTATTTTTTCCTTGCACGGTTTTGGAATTATCTGCAGGGACTTGGATTAAATTGTTAAATGTATCCCTGGTGTGTGGCACTTAGTCAATTGATTGTTTTTGATAAACATTGTTACATTTTAAGTGAATTGGCAGCCGATCATCAACAATGTGACCATGCATTTTTCTGACAAGAATGAGCTTCTCAGTGTGGCAACCTCTTAAGAGAATTGGGCTCTCATCCGGGCACTTTCTCCCTGAATAAAATATCACTGCTCAAGGGCTCCTGCGCTGGTCGAAGGCTTATCTTTGGCACATAGATGTGATGGTGGGAGTCTGTGTTACGCAGCTGAGAGGCAATGCTTTTTGATGTCAGTAAATGCCAAAAGTGTGACAGCAGCAGTAAGAATTGAGCAGCGAAGAACAGCTACTGTATGTTTCATGGTGGATATTCAGTAGAGGCCTCGGCAGGGGTTACAGAGACGAGAACAAAATCCACTTTGTCACAAGAAAAAAAAAGGCACAGCAGGTGTTTACCTCAGTGGGTTGTTAGATGTGTGTCTGTAGAGATTTTGAGTGAAACATACTGTAAGACATCTGAACTGCTGCGTGTTCTCGTGGATTTGTCTACAGTTGGATGTACATGTGTTGGACACACTCCTCAACAACATACAGTACCTAGTGTAGCGTAATGATGTGATCAGTGATTTCCCACAATGACAAAGCTCTGGCTCAAGAATCCAAAGACATAATACTGCAATCCAGTCCTGGCTCTGCACTGAGTAACAATAACTGTCCGGTGCTCAGATACTTAACAAATGCTTTAAACAGTTAAAATGGGTACTAAATCAGGACATGCAAGCCCAGATTCAGAAATATGCTAATAATGTACAGATTAAATTTAGACTTCTTTATGTCTTTTGGTGGAAAAATTAAACGCAAGTCAGAAACAGTCTGTGTGCAAACTCAGAACATTTCACTGTCTGGGAGATGGGAGCGCAGCACACCCATGGGTGTACCCATCAGGGGAAGCTTAAGTTAGGATGAAGCTGACAACAAATGACCTAACACCATTTCCTGGGCATACAGTACGTTTATATTTATTGGGTTTTATTTGAGCTCTCTTTGGGTCCATCCAGAAACCCAAAAGGAATGTAATTTACTGAAGGCCACAACATCCATAATGATATTAATAACATTATTCTCGGCTAGTTCAACAGGAATCAAGGATTGTTACCACCATGACCTGGGGATCATAGAGACGACTGGCTGAAGTACGACCTTTCATATTCAGACACACAATTGGTGAGTCGACCGCGAGGAAGGATTAAATCCCAAAACACAAAAAGTGGGACAAGCGGGGATGTTCTTCCCCTGCCATTGTCTTTGGTTGCTGTGATGAATTTACTGTTTCCTCTGAAAGAGTGGCAGGGGAGCAGAAAAGCTACAGGAAATCAACTATGCAAATAATTTTCTGAGTACGTGCAGGGCATTACGGAATTTAATTTGCCATTTCCTTACACTCCATGGGGCTGATTTTCTTGGGTTTTCCCTGAAACACATGCAAATAATGCTCCCACTGCTCATGCAAAAATGGGGGCAAAAGAGCATGTAAGAACCAGGATATTATCTGTAATACATATGCAATTCGGGGTTTAGCTACAGTTTAGATACAGTACTGGAAGAAAAAATCAATCAATCAATCAATAAAAATAAATGCTGAGAGCAAAAAAAACAACCAAAGGATAATTCTGAATTTAAACGGAAATAGTTTCTGTTTGGTGAGCGTCCTTATTTCACTACAGTTCTTTGTTTATTAATTCAACAACATATATAAATGGGACAGTAACAACAGTGGCTGCATCAGCGGCTGATTCTGTTCATCATTAAAAATGCTACCAGCCAGCAGCTACAGCCAAGGGCACGGGTGGGCTAACTGATCCTCAAAGGACAGGGGTGGTGCAGGTTTTTTTTCAAAGCAGACACAGATTCATCAATCAGGTCTCTGAATATTGTAATCAGGCAATTCGCAGGTGGTGTTTGCGTTTTTCAACCAACACCTCATTGGTTATACTGTTTGTGATTGATTGGTCGGAAAAAAAAAAGGAAAAAGGAAAAAAAAAACTCATCACCCCAGTCCTTTGAGGAACAGTTCGCCCACCCCTGGCCTTGGGGCAAATGCAGAAGTGGCGAAGCACCACATCTGCGGGTGCAGGATCAAAGATCAGACATCTCAAAATCCATCCATATAGGTCAGTCACTTAACAGAGTGCTACTCAGTTGTTTTTTTCTTTTTTTCATCCTGGGAATAACACTGAGGGCACTTCTATATTATAAGACACAATCTAATTGTGTGCAACATTCATCTACTTCATGCTAAGCATAACCAGTTTTTCTTCAAAGTGTATGTAAGGTCTATTTCAAAGACTGCTCTGTACTGCATCTGATTATGATGTCACAGTTCATGCTTTGAACTACTGAGATATATCAAGGCAGCGGTTGAGGCTGAAAGAAAGAAATCATAGGACTCCCATTCTAGTCAAAGGGCTTGGGACTTGACTTGGACTTGGAGAAAGAAATCTTGTGTGCATCTCTGGTTAATGGTAACACCTTCTTACCAAACCGCTGCAGAGACTAGTGTGAAACGTGGCAGCTTGGGAACTTGGTGAAACGAACACAAATATGTTCATTGTGTTGGTCTGTTAGGTCATTATTAAATTCTATTTTTAATTATTACTTTATAGCTCCAAGACATTTAAAAAGCAACTTTGCACTTTGTGATGTCCATTATCGGATTTGTTAACAATAAGTTCTGATATTGAATAGAAGGTGGAGATTATAGCATTTTGATTTCTTTTTTTTTTTTATTCATAGATTAGTTGAAAAAATAATAGACCGATTAATCAATTCTTAAAATAATTGTTAGCATCCCTCCTTCATAGCAGCCCTACTTATATATATCTACCTTCCAGGAAATCCGGTTCCAGCTTGTTAAAAGCAAACAGTGACTCATAGCTCAGTTCACATGCAACAAGAAACAACCCAACAGGTACTGTACATGGAATAAAACCAGAAGACATCTTCTGATCCCAGGCCAACTTTTCTTTGAGGTCTGCTCCAGTCTGACGTTCCCATGCTATGAGTTTCTTCATGCCAGCTGAGGTGCTACTATTCATGAAGCAACTGAATCCCCTTAGAAGGTTTTCCAAGAACATTGTGTTGTGACCATAATAGAGAACAACAGTCATGCAGAAGGGTTAAGTCTCCGGACAGGTTAGGAGTATGTTCACGAAGCTTACAAATAAGACTAACCAGGGATACATAAACAACGCAGTGCCATGATCAATACGACCTTAGGGTAGAACGGCACATCCCTTCAGGTCCACATTTGGACAGAACTACAATCCAATGTCTGTAGTTTAAAAGGCAGAATGATGTGAATGAAAAATGAAAGTGCATTCAGATCATGTTGTGGTGACTCATGATCACAACCCTGGAGGCCTCTCTCCCTCTGCGTCAGCTTTCTGAACAGATAACCTAGATAATGTCCTGTGTCCCCTCATCTGTCACACACCACACACAATCACGCGAGGTAGCACAGCAGACTGCAAGAGCTTTGCCGTGTTTGCTAATGGAGCCAGACATACATGCCAATGTCAGATGAGAACATGAAAATAGCATGGGACCTTAGGTGACCTCCACTGGATGGGAAAGCGGATCAGGTGCACACACACATATCCTTTCACCAACATCACATTCTTCAATCACATTTCACGCACTTCGTCATTATCTCGCTCATTAGCCATCTGGGTCATCTGGATTAAGTGTCACCCAAAACTGCAGAATGTGTCATTGTCGTGCCTATGTATTATTAACAACACTAGAATTAATGCTACACGGTTTGTTCAAGACTTGTGACTAGTGGTGCCACCCTATAGCCATCTTGTGTGACAGGTTTGAGGTCAAGGGCGGTGTCCAGTGTTTGACTTCACACCATGGAATTTTACTTGTAACTCACCTCCCTGTGTACGTACAGTATATGACCTGTATACGAATGTGACGTATACGCGTTTAAAGCTAGAGTATGATGTGAGGCAGAGCCAGGTAAGATTAAGTTCTCTCTGGTGGCCAAGGGAGTAGTATGGTGGAAACCCTGGATCACTGTGTTCAATGCAGCCGCGCCCACTATCAATCTCAGGTGAGAAGAAGACCACTGCAAAGGTTTTCATTTATGATTGTCAGATTATGTACCGAACCCCCTCCCCCTGTGTGATGGTAAAAGATTCTTCGTTTTTACTTCCTCCAATTTGGAGAGTTGTTTGGTTTTATACAAACGGTCTGCTCATATCTCTGCTTTCAGACAGTAACTGTGTTTTTATTTAGGACTAAACCCTGTTGTCCCTGTGGGGCTCCAGACCATGTGAATCACAGGTGTCAAGTGACTGTACAGAGTTTTAAAGGTGCTGAAAGAAGAGAACCATAAAAGTGGATGCCTACATACACATTCCTCACACACATACCCCGTCCACTTACTCACACATACAGTGCAGATCTACAGTAACAATTTGAACTGTTGTTAGATTTAAACACACGAAAGTCTTAAAATAGTTGAAAAGATTCAAAATTGTAATGAAATAAATGATTATGATTAAAGGGACAACTGTCCACGGACAAGTGTAATCTTTTTAGAGAAAATAAGGAACGGATAAATTAAAATATCAAATTATAATTCAGAGCCTAATGAAGAGAGAAATGCTTTGTTGGTAAAATGATCATTACCATATATATCTAATAAAACATTTACAGTAATTACTCACCACGCAGTTGTTCATTTTGCTTGTTCTCTGTAAAAAGATGATTTTTTTTCGCTGGTATATGTAAAATGATATCACCGATTTTCCATGATAACAGCACTGACAGATGAGACACGACTAACAGAGCATACTTTTCAATGACTTACCGAGAAGGGTTTGGGATTTTATATACATATATACAATGTTGTGTGTGTTCACTTTGAGGTTGTACGAAAGCGGAAATACATTGATAGCCAAAAATTTGTAGTGGCATTACTGCGATGTGTCAGCAGCAGGAGCCAAGATGGAGACAGGACAACTGTCGTCAAGCAGCCTTTAACAGCACATTCCGACCGGGCTCGAGCTATTGCCGTGCAGGGCAGCAAACTCTCTCTGAGTTGTCATTAGTTTGAGCAAACAAGGCTTCTCTCAAGCATTTCTAGCGAGTTAATTCATTAATAAACACTGCGATGCGCTCTGCAAAGCCTGGTGTTCAGTGATTGTAGCAGCTGTAATGAAAATTTTCCGGTTAGTGCGCACAAGGGCGACCATTTGTTTAGAAAAGTGGGAGGGACAGAAACTATTAAGTAACTGACAAAAATTGTCTTTTGAGAAGTCGTGGCAACGATAATTATAATGGGTTTTAATGGGTTGCTATAGATTAGACCACTATAAAAGCACCTGCGATACATTCTTATTACATGTTTTTAGTGAAATAAAACTTTCTTTTACTTGTATAAATATTGACCCTTTGTAATGAATCCCTTCGACGTTTATATTTATTTATTTTTTTTTTACACAGAAGTGTGCACGTCATGGTCACGGTTTGCTTTTGCTGCCTTTCTTTCTCTCTCTTGGGTAGGATCATGTGAATGATGCGTTCATGAGAGTCTGAATTTTCTATACGACTGAAACTACTACAATGGCTTACAGGAGTGGCAGGGACAAAACGACCCAGGCAAGTGCAAGACGGGCCTGGCAGCAGCCTGAAGCACAGGGTAACTTCAATCAGGGTAACTTGTCTTCATGTGTGGTCCTCGGTGGCGCTCACTTAAGACTTCTAAGGCAATGGACAGATATGAAATACTACATCAGACCTCTACATGAAGATGAGGTGCACTGTACTCTCTCTCCACCGCTTGTAAACCAGGAGAACATGACACCATCAGACTTGGCAGCTTAATCGAGCTTTTGCCTTAGTCAGGCTACTTTCTGTATGTAACCATGCTCTGTGACATGGGAGTCACACAAGTACAGATCAGACTCGTAGTGATCAATGGCAATGGCCTCTGCAGGCTACCAGAAGTGATTTGTTATTATTTTAGCACTTCACTTTGTTATTTAGTTATCTGACACAACAAGTAACTTCAGTTCAGTGTTGTTGTTGCTCACAAATTTCTTCTGACAGCTTTATTATACGTGAAAATGAGCACTATAGAGGGTCCTGGAACACAATGCCATGTAAAATAAAACAATCTCAGCTTTGTTTACTTTAAGCATAAACATTGATCTTGTCATATAAATCATCACATACATGTCACAGGCTTGTGGTAAAAGTATGCATGGATCTAAACATTATTCTTTGACCTTAAGTACTGCCCATCAATATGGTGAAATACAACCACCTTTGCCATCATACCCATACTGTATATAACCACGATACTGCATATTTATATCGCTTCTATTATTTACATTTTCTGACCAGCTCTTGCCCCATTTTTCCCACACTTCACAAACACAACATTCCTCATTCCGATGTTCAACCCTTCCCACATTCCTGGTGTCCTCTTGAAACATTTATTGGGGAGGGAGGGTCCTTGCCAGCTGTAAAAGAAAGCAACACAAGACCAAAGTCTGGTGTGCAACATTTTCTCTTTTTCTACAAACTTAGAAATAGAACTATCTCCAGGCGATGTAGCCTTCTGAGCCACTAAACCCAAACCATTAAATCATTTCTCACTAATCTGAAGCAGGGGCTGTTCAAGAGCAGGAAATGTCAGGAAGTGAGATTCTCCAGAGGGAGCTGCTCTTTTCGCAGACACATAAGAAGATCTGATTTATTAAAAATGTCACCAATCATGTGACTTCAGAGAGGCTTTGCAGAACTTCAGCAGGACACAGTGTCAATGTCAGAGTTAATAACGTCCACTGACAGACGAAGCTTGCACATCATGAATCATTTGTTCTTCAGGTAACAGCCAGGAGACAGGTTGGCAACCTGTTTTCATTCAACCAGAACTCACGGAATAAAAGTGTACTGTAATGTCAAAGGAACACAACACATTACATGCTCACTTACATTACCTAGCTAAGTGAGGAACAAAAAAGATCAGCAAAAATCTAATTACATATTTTCATTCTAAAAAGGGGTGTTCACAGGTGGGACTGCGACGTTCAGAAGCACATATTCAGGAACTTTTATTGAGCAGAAACAGGGATGGACAGCTGATAGGGTGTTAGGCAGCGGTGGCATTGCGAGTCACTTCACTTCATCTTGACAAAAACAGATGAAAACGCGGGCAATTCACCCTTTATGCAGGGAAAAACTCTGCATTGGGGTCAAAATCCCAGCCCAGCTGCCCCTATGCTAGGAGAGTGCAGGGGCCGTAATGGTAATACAACACAGTGACTTCAAGGATCAATGAGTTTTGGCTACACATAACTGTGCACTTTTTTGACTTAGTAGTTGGGCTATCCCACTTCCTCTGGCAGCTACTATAGAACAACAGTGAAACAGTGATTCGCACACCATTTTTCTATCAACAGCCATTCCTTGGGTGGAAAATAGTGAAACAGCAATCCAAACAAAGAAACAAACACCAATGCTATGACGCTTTAAGGGACCATCGTATGTAAGTGTGCATGAAGTTCTTCACGCCATTCCAGCTGCACCGCGAGAGAAATGACTCAGTTACTGATATAGACACATATTTATTTTATTTTATATTTTCAAAATTGTAGTGTTAAACATATTTAATTCAAGAAAATGCACACAAAAGACATCAGCAGTTACAGAGACTCTGATTTTATGTGATGATCTGCATTTTGTCATGTTAGTGCAGTTATTGTCCCAATTTCAACCTTGAACATGTCCTTGTTTTGCATCCTTGCTGTTTCACTCAGACCGTGCATCAATAACAAATTTGTTAAAAAATGTATAGGCGGTGCAACATAGACTGACTCCACATAATCCCCACGATAAACAAAGGAACACTGTATACGTAAACCAGTAGGCAGTGCCAGGACTGTGGATATAATAGATCAGCATATGCATATACTGACCAGGCTAAACTGGCAATGTTAAAAGTGGAATCAAAACTTGGCCACTGCTCATTCGCAGGAGAAAGTCCGGCCTGACTTATGATTTCTGCTAAACTAAATTGTTTTCTCTGTCCCTGACAAAACCTCTATCACTTCAATATCAGTCTCAATTTGTCTGCCAAGAATATATATTTCCATGTATGTAAAACAGTGATAGAACGTATTACAGCTCCTATTTATATTCCAGAGTTTTGCCACCAGGGAGTCATGTTGCGTTTGATGAAAAGGTATGTGCAGAAGGCACTGAGTTGAAGAACAGCAGGAGATTTTTCTGCTTTGTGTCAACCCTGGCTACAAATCAAATCCGAGCTGCATACAGTGTTTTGATCTGATTTCAGAGTCTGTGGGACTGTAAATTACTAGGAAGCAGTGAAACAAGACTGGGGCATGTAAGTCAAGACTGAACAAGGAAGGAATTGTTGTACCAAATTAATTGTATTAATCGGTTTTCCCCATTTCAACATCTCAGACTCTGAGAATTTGTAATCTTAAAGACTGTATCAGATTTATGGATATGGCAATTTCTTTTCCACTCACACCCACACAGTGTACTTGCTATACGTGCAGTTTTCCTCCCAAAAAAGTCACATGGTGAATTACAATATATGAATAACAAACTCAACAGCAAGAGATGCTGAGACAAACTCAATTTCACACTATGTGCTTAGCACATAACACTGTGACCCAATATTATTCTTTTCTCATCGAGTCATCAGCCAGAGAGGTCTCCCTGTTGCCATGTCCACTGCCACCACTCACTATGGCACATCAACTCAATGTAATGAAATTTGTCAGCCGCAGATGGTGTTTCATTGATTCCTGGCCACCATCGCTGACCCAACACTGATACCTGACAACTGCTACCACTCCCCACATCTAAAATCGTATGGACACTCAGATAGACAAAAACCTATGAAACATATCTTGGGTGGGGAGTGACAATCCTGTCTCACATTTCACAGCCTGGCCTTGTAAAAAAGAAGAACAAATACCCTGCTGCTAATGTTCTCCCTGCATTCTGCTCTATTGTCAGCTAATGGACCGACACTAGGCGCTATTCCCCACCAACACATTGAAGCCCTGGCACACAAAAGACATTGTGAACCACCCAACTTATCCAGAAAGATTGAGTGACAGAAGCCATTACAGAACACCGTCACAGCATCAGACCTGGTGCTGAGCAGTGATACAAGAATGGGTCTGATAAAAGCACCTTTGTGGTGTAACTGGTGAGTTGTGGAAGCACGGCAAAAAAGCCTATATAGGGAGAGGAGTTTCAAGTATGGTGAGTGAATGAATGATATTTATTTCCAACAACAATTCTTTCAACATCAACTTGAGAAGGAAAACAGTTCTCACTTTTTTTTTGTCTGTTTTTATGTTATTTCTTTTTCAGGACATATTTTAAGTGTCTTTTATTCAAGTTCATTTTGACTTCCAGAGTGCTGTAAGTAAACTCAAGCATAGATTGTCGCATACGTTAATAGCACAGATACCGATGACTCTACTGCTGATCCCATGGGGATGTTTGAGGGATGACAAACTCATGCAATCTCATTGTAAGTTACAGAGAAAATCCATAATAAAGGTCAAACATAAACCCTGTGTTAATCAGAAAAGAAAATTGATAACACAATCAAGGATGTTTTGAGGTCATCTAACATGAAGATTATTCATATAGCTATAATTTTGAACAGGGAAAAAAACCCACATAGTAATTGATCCCGGAGGGCAATTTCAAGGTTTGCTGTGTCATCATCTGCGCAAACTATACGACAATGACAAATTTAAAAAAGCATAAATCATCAGAACATTCAACGGAAAATCAAAGAAAAACAACCGCTTTATAGAGCTGTTGGAATATTTCCCAGTAATTATGGGTCCACTATTAAATACAGGGAGCTGAAAGAGTCACCCCACATGTCTCTTTGTTGCTGCGACGACAAAAGCAGTATCCTCCCCACACTTCCCGACTGTGCCTATTGGCTAAAAGCAGTACATACCCCCGGCACACCCACTTTACAGCATTGACTGAGGTTTCTGGCACCGGTCTCTGACCGTTTCTGAGTGGGCAATTAGAAGTTTGCCTCTCTGTGCAACCACTCAAAGGCACACACCAGCACTCCCATCCCTCCCCCAAAGCCTTCGCACCAGTGCACAGGCAGAACGGAAATGCATATACATGTAATTATATAATGCATAATTTTGGCAATATTATGTTAATGGAAACAACAAAGATGACCAAAATAAAATATATTGAAACAAGCATTCATATGTGTGTCAGTTTGCATTATAATCTCAATAATTTCCTGAGTACTATTTTAAAATACTTAAATAATTTAACTTAAATAATGTATGTTGTTTATGAAAGAATAAATGTTTATTTCAATCTCTTCTAATGCATTGTAAATATGTTCATATGACATCTGTATAACTATTATATCATATAAGAAAAGATCTTTATCTCCTTAGACCCTTCAAACGGCACACATAGCTCACAGTGAGTGTTCCCTCACAGGCCGCCGACAACCACAGTAAGCCAGTAGAGCAGGGCAACATTAACATGCTACCATAAAACTCCTGTGGTGGTGTTTTAATTCGAACCAGCACATTCTGCATGACTGCTCAATGACATTTATTACAAGAAAATATTTTTTTAAAACGTGGTAGGTAGGTAGCACGTGGTTAGGGAGTTAGGGGCTTGCTTTCAGGGGCGAAACGCCTGACTTCAATCCAAAACAAATATATAAAACCTAATAAAACATATGTTAAATCTGTCTGCATTCCAGGTCACTAAACGTCTGGACCAGAGGAGCACAAATAAAAGTCCAAATGAGATTCATGCAGTATTCTATGGTCAAGTTAAGTTCTCAACGCTCGTATTTCCATAAAACGTCATAGGAGACTTTCAATGTGCCTTTCCTTTCTTTCTTTTTTTAAATTCTGAATTCACCCAGAGGTTGCATTAAAGCCTCCAATGCATTCTACCCAGCAGCTGACATCCAAGTTTTCAAGTGGTGCATCAGCAACCAAGTGTCTGTAATGCTTCCCATTAACTACACTCTCCTCTTAGGGTTAAAAGAAAAAAAAAAGGTCAATGAGGAAAAGCGGCAGCCAGCTACATGTTAGGATTCCCAGGAGAGTCCTGGGTGTGTGTGAGAGCATAATGGTGATAATTAACTGATCAAACAGATAGACACTGGGACAAAACAGAGGTGCGGGTGGGATGCAGTGGCTCTCGCTATTCGATAGTATGAGTACATGGCTAGAAAATGAAAGTCACAGCAATACACGTGAAACCAGATATTAAAAAAAAAAATGAATGCAACAACAATATTTTAAAGTTTCAATCTACAATTGAAAGGAAGCCTTCAGAAATATTATCTCTTTGTAAAGATAAAATCTCACAAGATCAAACGTAGTTAAATAAAGTGGAAACATCGAAACAAATATAACACATGGTAACGCATTGCACGTCATGGAGGTGGGCTTGAACATGCTTTTCAGTGCATCCGGCTAAACATATGGAGAGAAAGACTAAGACTAAGTATTATTTAGCAATAAATAATAACATGTATTATTACGTATTATTTTCACGGTCACAGTTTCAAAAAATCCTGGCAAAAACCCTGCAGCAGGTTGAAGTATGTCACACCAATGATTTTGCACTTTGCATCCTGACAGATAAACCTTTTTTCAAGATCTGTTCAATGATGAACACTGGGGCTGGTTGTACTTTAACAGAGCCCCAGACTGGACAAGGCCCCACAAGTGCCAATTACAGTAAACAGCAGAGACGAAGCAGGAGAAGCAAAACAGCCCTCTTCTGAACTAAAATCCATCCTGTGGTGACCGTGTCTCCTTTTCTGACATCATGACCTGAAAAAAAATGACAAGGCATCCACTGGTGCTTCCTTCAGAAAGACAGCATTTGGCCAGATGAGCAGTTCGAGTTAGAGTTCTTTCATGATTTTAACACAATCCACCTTGACCAGCAGTGGGCGCTCATCCATGGGCACAGTTTCAGACAAAAATTGCTCAGTATCAGTGCTCCACAGGTAACAAATCCAGTCCCCTTCACTTTCAACCCCACACTGCAGACTACACTACCTTCACCATGTCTTTCATGTCTCACCAGCAGTTGGCCACATCTCAGACGGCTACAAAGGAGAGAACCGAGGACCAAGCGCCAAACCAGGAGATAACCTCACCTGGTCAAATAAAAAAAAAAAAAATTCAAAGCAGCAATAAACTGTTTAAACACAAGTGCGAAGTGTGTGCGAAGTTCTTTTCCAGAATGGAAAATTTTCCTATTTGCATTGCGTTTTCGGCAAATAAAATACACCTATTTCTTACACCTTGTCCCATTACGACAGTATGTTGATATTCCTGAAATAAATCGACTCTCACTCGTCTAATGAAAAGACTTGCAAGTTGATTTGGCAGCGCAACAAGACTTCTTTCTACCTTTGGCAAAGATGTATGTTTGCAAAGACATAATATTTGTTCCTGGTCCAACTGATGACACGTCTGGATAAAGTACTGAGAGTGGATATTTACACTCTGTCATATTCAGAGTTGAAGGGGATTATAAACGGTAGAAGAGGGAGACAAGATGGAAACTGTTTTAGCAGTAGTAAAAAACATATAGGCTCTTTAGAGGTGTTTCGCATACATTTATTTCTCAGAACTTTCTGCCACCCAATCCAGGGTAGGCAAATATGGATTCAACAATTCAGACCAGGAGGAATAAACTAGTGATGTTACACAACCCAGAGCTCCCTCACACACTCTGTTCATCTTCATAATATTAGATTATTGTAACACTGTCTTTACATGTGTTTATAATATACCTATATTTATTTACAGTAAGTCTGTAGAGCTAACGGCAGGAGTGAATCTTGTGCCAGGCTGGGTGAAAACACTGATATAATTGTAATATCAATATTGAGACCTACAGGGGCGAAAACCGAGGCAACATTATCCTATCAAAATCATTTTGAGCTGAATCCCTTCCGTTTGGTTCCGTGTTTTAAATGAAGTCCCTCTGCTTTGCAGCCTGTTAGCCCTGCTGACAGCTTTCAGCCATGCGGCTCCACCTCTTACACACTACACTAATAGATTTGTGTTGCCTTACTACAGGGTTTCTCCATGCAACAATCGCAGCACAGGCACTGATGTCAAGCTACATCTGCAACATCAGGACAGAGGTTAAAAGTATTTGATGATGGCTGTGCTATCAATCATCCAGAAGGGGAGACTCTCATAAGGCTGGACAAGCCATCACTCCTCAAACCAGCCACATGGTTCCTGCCCATCCCAGGACATGTGTTAATGCATCGGTGGATTCGCTACCTACCGCTCGTGCACTTTCTCATTATCCCCTGTCAGAACTCGATGTTGAATGCTTTCAGCAAACCTAGATGGTTGCATGATGTTTGTCAAGCTGCCTCCTAGTTGCGCATGCTTGTCAATTTATTTGCCAAAATACTTGTTCGGCAACACCCTGACATGCTACCTCCTTAGACTGATCCGATGGGAGGGAAGTGGGTTGAAGTGAAGTAATTGCTTGCCTTTTCCACCTCTCCTTGAGAAAGGTTCTCATTTTTTCTAAACCATCATCAACCATTATCCCTTAGCTTCAAAATGGCTGGAGCACAGATCCCTAAAAGATTTCTTGTTCCATGACCATGGTGTTGAGTCTTGTTGTACAAATCTATTAAACAGATTATAGCAACTAACGTGTTCTTGTGTCAGTCATGTGGCCTACTAATTAGCACCCATAGGAGTCCGCTCCAACCCGTTTGTAAGTCACGAGTGTAGCCGTGATGAAGAGCATCGCAGTGTGTTTGTGAAGTGGTGACAGGTGAGGTGGAGCAGGACGAAACATTAGAGCCGTCAGCTTCCCAGCAGGAGATGAAGGTGTTGTGTAGAGACGAGAGGGGCTTAGTTCCACTTCATCGTCAGAGCTGCTTGCGTTCATAAGAGCAAGATTCTGGTGACAACCGGCAGACCTAGAGCAATGAAGCTGACAGGATGACTGGATAAATAACAATGAACACAGGAGACATTAGTTGAAACTATTGAGGCACGTTGTCATCTAGAGAATCAGATAAACCTGTTTGTGATTACAAACCACAGTGACAGCGATACTACGTGCTAATGAAGTGTTGATGAACTTTTCATGAGAGCTGCCAAATCCTATAAACAGATACAAGGACTTCAATGTGATAACAAGCATTGCCAGAGTGCCGCTGAGCTTAAAAACACATTAACAATTAGGATCATTAGCAGTGCAGCGTTTCCGTTCACTGGTCCGATTCCAATGATCATAGATGACACATGAGTTTACAGATTTTTATCCTAAGGCTGGCATTTTTGTACCAAATTTGGAAGCAGTGCGAGTACATTTCAGTCTTGCTCAGGCATGTCTATCTGTAGAAATGTAGTGCTTGCCAAAGTTTCACATTAAACATGACAAAACAGGCCACATGCCCGTGAATCTATATGCTAAATGGTCATGCCAGTGCGATATGCTGAGGGAAGATAGATGGACTGGAATAGAACTGTATTCACCCCTGTATTTATAGTTTATATTGAGTTGCACTTCCTGCAAGCACTCCACAATAGAATACCTATTCTTTCCTTAGTAAATCCTAAATTCTTGGGGAGTTTTATCTGCATTTTTTTTTTAAAGCAAAGCTACACAAATACAGTTGTTCACCCTAGCATCATGAGAAATTGCGAATAAAGATTGTGATTACAGTATTAATTGAAAACAACCAGGATAAGCATATCGGCCATAATGGTGCAGCCCCATACCAAGTCCAGTTCAGATTTCCATCATGTCCTCTGACGGTGTTCTCCCCGGCCAAAATTTTCTGACCCCAGCACCAATGAAGTACCGGTCGTTCCTATTCAGCAGTGGATGATGAGAAAAATAAAATAACAACCACCCGATGGCATCAAAATCTGTCATTGGTAGGTGGGTTACATTAAGTACAGACAATTACAAGACAAAAAAGACAGTAAATTGAACATTCCATATACAATTAAAATATTTGACCAACGACTAAAATAATTGTTCAATGCCGATGTAGTTTTGGAAGCTCCCAAAAAAGCATCATAAAGAAAATCTGAGATCCCAAAATATAAATCAAACGACCAGCAGGAATATTAAGAAGTCTGAACTTGGACCAGCACAAACAGAGCTTCACTTGTATGACACGCCTGAATCTGCACCACATTCACTCCCAAACATCAGTGGCAGCAGGTAAGTGGCGGGGTCAGTGGCGAGGTCGTCTCTGTGTACTCAGTGCTAATGTATTCAATCTTTCCTTAGGCAAACGCCTGTCAGAGTGAGAGGAGAGCTTGCTCACTTCAGTCACTTGGACCATGTGAGTCGGCCACACAGAACTGGCCTGGCCCACCTTGTTTGCCCGGAAACCATTACCTCAGAGACACCAGCCCGTAGCCCCTGAGCAGGAGGTCGAGACTGGTGATCAATGAGCTGCGGACAGAATAGTTCAGCTATGACACTTGTAGGCTGCTTCCAAGTTCACAGAGCTGAAAAGACGGTCAATAGCAGCACGACTTGCACTCCTGCGGCGTGTAAAAAGAACCCCTGCTGGCCACTGTTTGCACAAGTTTTTTTCAGGTTTTGATGCAAAATGAGCAGCATTGACGAAATTTCACCATTACAACATGACTTTACACATCAAGTAAAAAAAAACGAATTCTGTTTCCACCATCCAAATATGCCTCCTGTGCTGATCCAGCATTAGCAGCTGGGGTCTCCAAATGGTTTGACTTGGGGTGTGCAGATTCAAGACCAACAACACACATTCACTAAAAAAAAAGAATCATTTAATGTTGAAAAAAACTAACTGTTGGGTCATAGTGCAATCTGTGTTTTTAGTGAGCGAGGCTGGTGGACATTGGAAACGCATCATGCATTTGGCCCCTCTAGCATACTTATTAACCATATCATGTCCCATCTAATGATCAAGTGAACTCACTCAACAGTGAACAGTGTAGGATTTGTGTTTGTCTTCAACTGGCTTACTCCTTTTAATGTAATTGCATGGTTGAGGTGCACAGCAGATCACTTTCCATAGACGTGAAATATACTGCCAAAGAGGAACACGGCTCAACAATGTGGTCAGAAAGGAATTTAATCCAAACCTGAGTTCTCAGTCCAGTGAGGCATATAGCAGTGTGCCATTCTGACTGATGGGCTGTGCCATCCTGAACAAAGTAGCCCTTTCTCAGAGTGAAAAATCACTATATCCTGATGACTGTGAAAAATTGTTCCTAAGGGTTTGGCAAACATACATGGGTGAGTGTGAGTGTGTGTCTGCAACAAAGGGCATACAGAAGAAGGATTAGGAATAGAAATGTACATGATGGAACTTTTCTGTACATTAAGTCCGGCGATTATCACGCTGGAATGCGGCTCGCTGACTTTCCCCTCACGTGGTTTGAACGGTTCTGGTTTGTTGTTTTGGAATCAGAAAAGTCGTTTCTGGTTCAGCCTGTCATTAGCATTTCTCGAGGAAATTTACACTCAACAGATATGTTCTGTATGTTTTAAACATAAGCATACTCTCATTTGTGCTTCCTTCTCCAGGGCATCGCTTCACGTGTCATCAGTACACAGAAGGACGCAGATGACACATGAGGTCACTGCTCATGGTACACTGAAAAGTACATGCGGAATATTGACGTTGAGGGCACAACAGCAATAAGTGCGGTTCAGTGAGTTCATTTATCACTGCTGAGAGAGCAGGAGCGGTCATACATGATCCATTAGTGGCTGTTGTTTTCACTGCATGTCATTTACAGAGGTGCTTTGGGAATCAACTCAATTTTGCTGGATAATAATATGCGAAGGAGATGAAAAAGAATGAATCTGGACAAGTATATAAAAAACAAATTCAATTACAAAATGGCCAAAGCTGAATAAATGATTTATATCTTCAAAGTTATATCTAGGTTAAGTTTACAAAAAGGTTGTCTCTTTCAAAACACCACAGAATACAATGGAAATGGACGACATGCAGTGCCTGCGACTCTGTTACGGTATCAAATATCAACCCCTGCTAAAATACACCTGTTTGTCAATAGAAACAAAACTCACTCACCTGTTATCTTAGCAAGGCATTAGTTAAGGCAATTCAACACATCAAATAACACAGTTTTCGTAGCTGTATCTTAAGTAAAACCACATACATGTTCATCCCCCTTACAGCCAATAATATGTCCCCTTTGACACATAGCAAGACTTCTAGAAATCTGCACAGTTTGATCTTCTCTAATGGACAGTAAAGGGTTCATATCACTATGTAGACAGAGAGATAAGAGCAGACATCTGTGATGACAAAACATGCTGACACCACACAAGACTGACATTTTGATATTGAGAAAGTGGAACAAAATAGCAAATTACTTGATATTGCATGAACCTGGTTAAACACCAGAAAAAGAAGAAAAAAATGAAATGACGCAAAAGAATGGCAGCTTCAGCATGAATATCACGGCTGGTGATGAGACCCGGGGGATTACTCAGGGAAGCAGTTTGACAGATTAATTCAATGGGTTACATGCTTTATAGCTCCTGGGACTCTAAGATTAACTTTTTTAAATGTATGTCAAAAGAACAGCGATGCTTTGAAACATCTGGCAGCAAAGTAAGAGTGAGCAAATCGATTCTAACTGACATTTTTTTTAACGTGGGATGACAAATTATTTATCAGGGATGGATTTTCTGTTATCTTTGAATGCTCGGATGTTAGCAGCCGAGAGAAAGCCAGATGTCAAACCTGGTTATCTCAAATTTGAAGGGTTCTGTGGTTTGTAAAAGGTCACTGGGGAGGTCTATAAAAGGATTTAAGGGTAAATACACTGGAAACTATATATACACACTTCTGTTTGATGCCTTGAGGAGTTTCACAACGGTTTTAAAAGACATACTCTATTTTTGTATTAAGTAAATAAACAACATTGAGTCAATTGGACTGCACATATATATATATATATATATATATATATATATATATATATATATATATATATATATATATATATATATATATATAGGTATGTATATATATATGTGTGTGTGTGTGTGTGTGTGTGTGTGTTATACCTCCACAAGAGTTTGATGCAAGGTTGGCAGACTGCATCAATCCAGATGCAGAATTTTGATTCAGATCATGTCACAAATGTATGCGTTGCTCTCATTACCTTATACAAGTAGTCTGTCTCTGGCTCTTACATTCAGGAGGAACCCATTTGTCTTGGCATCTCTGGCATGAGCCTCAAGTGGATCAAAGGTCCTTATTCCAACTTAATGGAACTATATTTACACCAAAGCAAGAGTATGACTTCAACCATTTCATCACTGAGGATACCAACACTCCAGGAAGTGGCATCTTATGATGGTATTTTGAGTTTTTCAGTGTTCCATCAAGACGTGATCTGTGAAACCTGGTGATCCTCGATGTGACATGATGTTGAGGTCTCATGTGAGAGTGGTTAACAGCGCACCTGATGCTTCTTCATGAGACGTATACTGATGGGTTCTCCACTTAAACAGTGAAGAGGAGGCTAGACACTTGTTATACAGTACTCCACCTAAAGCCGCCTCCTGAATGTAGTCATTTTGTGATTCAATGACAATCAATATACAGTGGTCCTTTGGATTTCGAACGAAAATCCAGAACTCGAATGCCCCCGAAAAAAGACGGAAAAAACATGCACGGAACGGCAGCAGACCCACAATGCGTTTTGTTATTGTTTTTCCTGTCTCCGCACTGGACCGTGGTAGAGTGTCACAGGGGAGGTGCTCGCTCTCCACACCTACGAGGCTGGAGCACACACTCCAGGGTTTGATGTCCTGTTGTCGGCTGGAGCTCGGACAGGCGAATCTGGGACAGAGCGTTACTTGGTTTATGACTTTGTCACAGCCAAACTGCACAGAAGCGCACATTCAGAGCTGGACACGCACCGGGCACCTCTTCACTTGTGGAGAGACGTCACTCACTCGGCAACCCCTCCCACATGCAGCGGCCACACACATAGACGAACAGCGCACCTGCAGCAGACACTCTACATTCACTCCTACAAAAGCCTATTTTAAGGCTTGGAAAAATAGATTCAGATTTCGAACAAATCGCTTCCCGGCTGGAACGGCTTTTGGTCGAGACTGTAGTAGGGGGTAATTGATCACGTTCTCATCTCTCCACATGTGCCTTGCCACTTGACGAGAACCTCACATATGATGCGACAAGCGATCACACACGACAAAGCAGGTTTTTCCATTTTAAGCAACTTCCAATCCCATTGGCCCCAGCAACAACGCGGCAGCTGACAGACAGATTGATGACTTTATTTTTCGCCGGACTTTGCTGCTGTTGTTGACATGACTCACAGGCACCAACATGCACACGCTAAAAATGTACATGTGCACACAAGACTGCGTGTGTTTGCATGTGTTTGCGCAGCAGCTATGTCAGCAATGGTTCTCCAGCACCAGGTGAGATTTATGAGGTGTAAAGAATGCCTGCCTGTAGCCCAGTAATGGAAGAGTGATCCCAACCCTGCTCCCCCCATGCCTCCTCCTTAAAGACACACAATCACACGAACCCCTGCGTACAGTATAAAAGTGGTATACGTGCACAGAGCCTCTTTCAAAAAGCACATTAACCCCTGAACCTATAAGTGTGAGCCTGATGTCTGAAACATCCGCAAAAGACTCATTTCCCCTGGATGAACACACCAACTGAAATGACTCTTAATTCAGACCACTGTTATGATCAGAAATTTTATAATGTGAGATTATTGTGTGACATAAACCTTTATCGCTTTGTATTGATTTTAAAAGATATAGCAATTTTACAATTTCCTGATTCTATGCAAGTATAAAAAAACTTGAACTCAATTAAAGAATGAAGCAGGGATGGTACATAACTCCACAAAGTACCAACACTCTCCGGAATGATTGTGAGAACAGAACAACTTGTGAAGACAGCAACACTTTGGCATCTGTCTTGCTCAAGCAAGCATCAGTTATGACCAATCCCATTATAGATTCACATCTATCTTAATCTCAAACTGCCAGCAACTCGACAAAACATTTTGGATTTAAAATAGCTTGCACACAGCCTAATTTAGAATTTCAACTTGAAAGGTCGAAAGGGTTTTCGCCACTAACACAAGCATCATAAGTGTGTGGCCTGATAATGGGACAGCAAAGACTTACTGTAGACAAAGTGTAAAGTTACACCTCTTCCTGCAGCTGCTTACTATTCGATCTCTTAAGCTTGCAAAGAAAAACATATCCACGTACTTCTGGCAGCTTATTTAAATATGATCCAGTGCGACAAGCACAGCTGAATATCCATGCAACACCACCAAATGAAGCTAAAGTACATAGGCATTTTTAAAAGCTAGCTATTACTAACCTACAGGGGTTGGACAAAATAATGGAAACACCTTAAAGCTAAAAAAGCTTTAAGGTGTTTCCATTATTTTGTCCAACCCCTGTATGAACCTCTAGGCAGAATTGAATCGGTATGTCGGATGCAGGGCCATAGTGGAGGTTTTCGGTGGTAAACACAGACAGGATGAGTGTAAACAGTGCAGTGGAGAGATGTCCGAAACCACAGAGACGCTGATCTCAATGCTACTCGAAACAGGTTTAAGATGCAAAGGTACACACTGATTTGAAAAAGATGCAGTTGGCTCCCTGACTTTGGATGACGACCAAAAAAGCGAAAAAAGACGACCTCAGTTCCTGCTATAAAAAGGAAAGGAAAGAATCCTCTGAAGCTGTGATGTTCTGTACTTCAGTAATTTAATGATAATGCTGGTTAATACTGTTTAATTTATTTTAAAATGTGTATCGCCTTTTAACAGTCAGTTAGAAATAAATTTAAATACATATTTTATTGTATATTTGCCTTCATATTTTTGGCATCACTCTCCCTGATTGTTTGCTTTTGTTACAACCCAAAAGACCAACATGGCGTCTTCTGGTTTTCATTGACAAAATGGTAGGCAGCAGAACACAGTACAAAGTCTGTACAATTCCTGGGGTGGGAATTGTAAACAGCAATAAGACCTTGTATCAATAATAACCTTCTTCTTACGAACTCAGTCATCCGATCAGTGAGTCATGTTTATAAGTCATAACCAGATCCCTTGATGCTCAAGAAGGTTCGGTGAGTTAGTGCTACCTCAATTTTCAACATATTTGTTCAGAATGATTACAGTTCATTGAAATAATTATGACACTATTGTTTTTCAGGTCAAAACATGCAATCTGCTTTTAATTAAAGGGCTTTCCCTCCAGTGGGAATAAGCGAGACGGGAAATTCCAATAGAGCTGCTGATGAGGCTGAAGGGCTGAGCCTGTCTCTTCATTTCTTTATGACTCTGCACAAAACAAATGCAGGAGGTACCGCTGGGCTGTCCCAACACAGCTGGAGAAAATGTGGACGAGCATAATTGTGCTCTAATCCCGCCTTAAGTCCCGGGGAGCATTAGAGAGGCAACGGATGCAGATAATGCTTCGCAGCCAGTGGGGAAAACACCAAGAGCTGTTTGGACAGATGTTTGGAGAAGGGTGGCTTTCATGGTCAGGGGGCTCACTGGTTTTTGTGGGATGGACATGATGCTGACAGGCAAGGCTAACTCTTACAGAGAATAATAAAATAATCACACTTCTGTTTCACTGAGTCAGCAACAATTCTTCATCAATTGGAACTCCACAAGCAGATATTAACAAGCGACAACACACAATTAACATGACATCGACCAACCAAGCAAAGCAATATGACTTTTCATATCCTCCAGCCCTCCTTCAATCACCACACTGAAGCTTTTGTTGTGTCTTGTTCCCATTGGTAAACAATTAAAAATGATTTGTGGATGGTTTTACATATACTTTATATATTATATATCTTAATATTTTAATATATATTAAATCCACTCATTGCTATTCTAGAGAATTGTGACTTTATAAACATTTTCCATGGAGAAAATAAATAACAATATTGTTATTACTATTATTATTATCATGACACTTTATTTTTTTGGGAAGGGCATATCCTGAATACTAAACACCATTTTGTCTCATAACACTATGGATTGACAACTCAGGACATGCAGATGAATGTGGCATGTGCATTAGGTAAACAGGAGGGCTACTGAAGGGAACAACATAAACTGCTTCAAGACCCAGCCCCATAGCGCTGTAATACATTATCATTACATATAGTAATAAATACATATCATAAACTATACACGTTTACATGTACATGTAGTTTGAGGATGGATTATTTTATCTATTAATTTTACCCACAGGCCATTGACATTGTAAAAAATGTGTTAGATGTGGACTAGGGAAACTGAACAGACTTTTTTTTTCAGAACACATGACCAGTAGTGAAGGCTACAATGAGTTGTGTTTAAAACAACCTGAATATACATCCATCGAATATCTTCGGCAGGTCACACAAAAGAGTTGTATGACCTCCACCGTGATAGGTGAGTAATGTCACATCATTGTTCGTGTGAAATTCAAGTACGTAAGTGACCCACAACAAATCAGTCTAGGTTTTGTTTTTTTATGATTTGGCCCTAGGAAGTAGGTAATTGAATACATTGGTGTAGAGCAAGATCGCGAGTCAGTCAGTAGAGAAAAAGAAGTTGGACACAAAGGAATTAAACAGCCGAGAAACGTGCCTCACGGGTTATTTCCCAAAAGTGGCTCTTCTCTGCACGCAGAGTCACACATGAAACCAAAATCTTCCATTTTTAATCTAGTGTTTGTCATGGAGTGATGATTAATGACCATGTCCCAGCGGTTCCACTGTCTAACAGCGTGTCTTCATTAGTGGGATTGTATTTCACACAATAGTGGAAGGCACGCAGCAATAGCAGAGCGATATCTGGCTCTCTTCCAACCGCAAGAGCAGAGTTTTTGGGGACAGCCATATTCCCGCAGGAGTTATTGATTCTTCAAGCGAGAAATTGAATAAATCAAAACCGGCACTTTCAATGCTTAATATTATGTTTCTCATGCTAATTTACTTCCTGGCGCCTTGAGAGTGTGTTTTTAGTTATTCGAAGACGAAGCAAAAGTGCAGGTCTGAATTCAGAACAAAAGAAGAGCTAATATGAATTACATTGAATGATGTATTGACACTATTGTTTTTCATTTGGGTCAGACAAGACTTTAGCAGACATTTATATTTATATTCTAGTTACACTTGGCTCCTTTAACTCATCGCGCCTCAGACTTAATTTTGGATGTTCTCTGTGTCCTTGTGAGGAGTTCCCCCGAGGCACTCGGGTTTCCTCCTACAGTCCAAAACTATAAGGAGGTTTATTGAGTCCTCTGATGGAATGGTAGCCCACCCAGCACATACCGCTAGAATGACAAAATGTTCCAGGGGAATTATTGTTATTATTCACCCTATGAAACGCAGGTTACAAAATCTGTCAAATGAGTGATTGAGATGCAGGTTTAAACATGGCCTCTACTTTCAGTTTATAAAACAACAATGTAACATGGTGGACATGGCCAGCATTTAACACCGATATTATTGTATGAAAACACAAATGTGCTATTCAGTGCCGCATCTGCTGTGTCCAAATACAGCAAACACATGATGAGAGGGGAAGAAGGCAACTCACCAGTCATACTGTGCGCTTCTGTGTGCGGTTAATTATTTCCCCGGGCCTCATGCGTAGTCCGGCCCTCCTCTTCTCAGCCCTGCCAGACATAAACAGAGATTGTTAGGGTGGGGGGACCAGCTGAGACGGAGGAAGCGGGGAAACAGCATATAGCAGACAAACAAGAATGTACAGTACAAAGGCTAGCAAGGACCCTCCCCCTCACAGAAATATTCCACTATGTCCTCAACGTTCTGTATAGCTAAGTATGTGGACTAGAACTCAGATTTGGGAGGCCTCCTTTTCCCCTGACCTTTGACTGTCTGTGTCAACCAGTTTAATCTAAGCAAACCTACAGTATATGTTTACAGCCCTCTCTGTTCTGAAAGCGCGCCGGAGGTTTAGGCTCAGTTTAATTCTCCTTCTCATCCTCTTTGTTTGTTTTCAATTCTTTGTCTATTTTGTCCAGATAAACGGACATTCTTCATGTAATTGCAGAAATATTCTTAAACCCCTAAACAATGTTTTTTCATTTTCCAATTTTCGCATAAATGTCCTTTGTTTAAAACCTTTGACACATATTGTCTTACCATATTTACAAGATATTTAAATCAACCCATTTTAATCATAAGGAGATATTTGTCTTTATAAATGTGTTTATAATGAAACTTCTGCAATCTCATACCGTGCAGTCAAAATGAGTCTACAAAATTGATTCCCACTTTTTCTCAACTCCGCCAGCATGTGTATCTCCAACCCCTTACCACATTACTATGTCCTTGGGTGTGTAGGTTCAGTTGACTAACATGACAGTCATTTACAGTACAGTATCTATAGGCGAGGGTCGTGCCAGAGTGGGCACAGGGACATCGTCCTACAGCTATCATTACACTTTGAAATGTCACAGATGGCTTTGCATGCGATTTGAAACCGAGAGCCCCCAACTTGACATTGGGAAGCCACCAGGTCAAATATATACACAAAATTGGATATCAAAAATGATGGCTAGTTATTAAGAGGGCTTTGAATTTTTTTTACTAGGTGAGGAAAACATTTGGAATGATATCATGAAATGTTCTTTGTGCTCCCTTGTTATGAGCCAGATTTCAATGGAAGGAAATCACAGACACAAGCGTCTCATCTGTGCTTAAAAAAAGCTGATGTTTCTTATGAAAGACTATAATTGCTGATTAAAATGGTTGTAAATATTTCATTAGTCACAAGCATTAAACATCTTTAACATTTTTCAAATTCACGAAAAATGACATTTAGTGAAGGATTATCATCTGACGGAAGTTCTTAGAGTATGAAGCTGATTTCATGTCACTCAGCCTTCTTTGAAGTCACATACAAGTGATCCAAGACCATGAATCCTCTTCAAACTCCTTCAAAGACTTCCTGGATCCAGAACACCACTAAAATTGAATCATCTGTTCTGTGTTCTATTGTCCACACTGCTGCAGAATTCACGAGAAGACACAACATCCTCAGCGGAGACAACAGAAGTTCAGTAAATATGAGCCTTTAAAAAAAAAGACCCCTTCAATCATGAGCAGTTAACCCGAACTACAGTCTTTGACCCCCTGAAAGGCTTGTTTACACTCCCATGATAAAACAGTCATCATAAACCCAGACAAGCAGAATAAGAGATTAAAATCAACAGCTACTAAACCTCAGGCGCATCAAAGCGAACTTAGATCCACGATGAGGATGTTTCTCTTTTATCAGTCTCGCTCAATTTAAGACAGAGACTCCATTACGCAGCATTACGCAACATGTACGCTCACACAACGGCTGCCAAAAACAGACATCGCTCCACTGGCTGAGGACAAGCAGAGCAAAGTGGAAACTGTCAGCAACTTGGCATGGAAGCAGAAATACTCCAAACTGTGATTCATTAAAATGAGAGCTGAGTGAGCGGCGGATATGTCAACGATTTTTATTGTTCTGTGATTCATACTTGGCCCGAATGATCGAAGCGCTGCAAACCTTCGACTCGAGATACAGCAAAGTTACACCGTTGGTGCAGCGCAAAATTGCTATAGAGCCATGTAGGACGGATATAAATGAAGTTTGCAATAGAAATACTGAGTATGAAATGACTGTACTCAAAACAACAAAATGAAGACATGCACAGTGTTTTGAGGTTTTCCTACAAAAAAATCTGAACTAACTGTTCTTCAACATTCTATTTTGTCAGTTAATGTATGTCAAAGAGCAGAGGTGAAACTAAAACATGACAGCTGTTGCGAAAGTAAAAAGAGGAAGGTTAAAACAAAAACAAAAAAACACCAAGTCAGTACTGCGCTAACAGACAGGAAGTCAAAGAGGAAGTTGTTAATGTTGGGAAGTGCCACAAGGAATGTAAGCTAGCACATCTGTTTTTTTTTGTGTGCAGGTTTGAGAGGATTAAGGCGTGTCTGTATTCCTGGCTTTAAAGATCTGCTTGATTTAACACTGCGCGTAAAAGGATTGTTGGCAAGAGAAGATGTAAATAAAGAATAGGTGACCTGTCAGGACAATTCTGAGTGCATTCAATAGTTCATGTAGATAGTCATGGAAAAACAGTTTTCTACAATTAAATATAAATTCAAATGTGAATTATTAGCATTCGTTTATGATCTTTATTTATTTCTGCAAAATACTGTAATAACTGGAACTACAGAGTGCTGCAGGATATTTACATAGATGGAAAAAGCAGCATAAATGGAATGGAAATTAAAAACATGGAGAGTCGACCACTGGGAGAACATGAAGAATCAATTTTCCTTCTGAAATCCTCCAGACGGGTGAGCATGGAGAGGTGGATGATGGAAATCATCACCATTACTGAAAATATACCTATATAGGGCTGAAACCACAATGAAAAATGAAGCGAAAATATTTTAAAAATAATTCCTCATTGACGACGTGAGGCAGTAAAATAGAATGGAGGAAACCAAACAAAAACACAGTCAAATCAAACACCATTAACATTCACTTCTTTTATTTTTTATTAATGTGACCATCTTTTATAAGGAGTGCTCATTTGATTAAGACCTCTTTCCCTGCCTCACCTCCTGCAAGGCATGATGGAGTCGATGTGCCCGCTGAGCCTTGTGCTTGACTTGCCCAGTTGAGACTGACAGAATGAGTGGGGTCTGCATGCCTCGGAGAACCATGGAGGCATTTGGCAAGAGACTTTTTATATGCCTTTGGAATGTTGCAAATATTCATAACCCTCAAGAAAAGAACATCTGTGTCTGTATGAGCCACAGTGCCAGTGTAGACCAACACAGACCACAAAAAAAAAGCCTGTAGAAAAGAGGGGAACTGAAGATGCACTATAACGGGATGTCTTGAATGAAGCTTGAAAGTCTTGACATTTCTCTAGCTACTTCGAGCGGTGCCAAAGCAGCCTTTTCACCACCCTGCCTGAGGTGAATGGCTTCCTTTGTCGAAATGAAAATTCCACCGGCAACTCTGTAATTAGCTCGAGGGCTCTTCCCCTACAGTCCGGTGTGGGTAAAGAAGCACAAAGGGCCCTGGGGATGGATGTGACTCAGTGTGAAGGAAACCCATGCTAACAATGAGCGGGCTGAATGGAAAGACGGTCAAATGACGGCCCCCTGCTGCACTTATAACCAGTTTATAATGACATTTGTGAGTTTGAAAACACACAAGAGATGGAGAGTGTGAGAGTGAGAATGTGTCTCACACCAGCATGAGTCACTAGCTCACGCTGTGATGCTTTTCCAGGCAAGAATCAGAAGAGTGATTATCCAGCTTTACTTAGAAATTGAATTTGCCATATGTACATTGAATTACTGAGCGAAAGTGAGTCCAAAACTCTGTCACTCAAGTGTGTCCCCTTATAACTCCAGCTCCGGGACGCATGCCCGACGTCGATTCGATTTGTGGGACATGAAAGTGTATACAGTCGTGTCATGTGTCTGCTCTGTTCATTGTGACTGTAAACCCAATGGCCCTGCGTATGTGCTGTTATGTGACAACTTGGATTTCAGGAGAACGAGGGTGGCATGTAATCAAATGCTGGGGCTATATCTGGCCAGTGACTCGATGCCCAAGGTACAGTATATACATATCTACATGTGTACCATTCATCATCAGCGCCCAAGAGTCTGTGATATAAGACCATATAGAGCAGTGATAATGTAGAGCACATGTCTATGAAGTCACGTTGTGCCTCTAACTGCTGGACATAACAATGCTAAAAAAAAGAAAAAAACTTAAACTTTAGATGTTAAGTATAAATAAAATTAAGTAAGCCTACACTATATAGCTAAATGAAACTGGAAGAGCAGTCTGTGAGACATGACCGGGTTCAACGAGATATGTGAAACACTGAATTTCTCATCTTAGTTAACCATTATGATTAAACATAAACAAATGATGATGTTGGAGACAAACTCAACTAACAAGTTTGATAAAACAGTTTCAAGAGAAACTGTAGTGTTCCCAACATAGCCAATACAATGAAAATGTATTTAGCGTGATATGACAAAATGACAAAATGTATCATATTTCATTTTGTCCATATCTCTCATCCCTAGCTTCTAGAACTGAAACGTGGGAGGAGCTAAAAAGCGTCATGGGGAAATAAACAACACAGGCAAAATGCAACGCACCAATATTCTGAAATATAATATTCTGCTTTACTAAGACTATGCAACAATCAAGCAAGCAGCAAGAAGGTTGCGGGTTCGATGCCTGGGTCGGACCACCTTTCCCAGCACTCCCCGCCACCCTGAACAGGACTAAGCGGTGGTTAATTGATGATGTTCGTATATGTATGTATGACTGTTGTTAATTTGACTTCAGAAAAGTGGCTCAGGCAAACACTGATTTACATAAGGATTATGAAGAATTACTGACTGACTATGATACATTAACTGAAGAAACATGCATTGCAGCCATTGTATATTTTTCCCAGTGAGGTCTTTCATGGATACGTTTGAAATAACTATTCTGCAAATTTTAATGCAAGTTGCCATTTGACCTGAAGCCGGAATGTCATCAGTAGGCTTCTTCAATTATGCGGGAGACTGATACAATTCTCCGTTTGGGCTTGCAGGATCTAAAAAAGCTTAAGGGGACGGCTTTGATGACATTATTCAAACACTGAAGTCGTGCTCACTATGACTTATGCCTATCACACTGTTCCATATATATATATACACTGCCTGGCCAAAAAAAAATTCGCCACCAAAAAAAAGGGTCATACACTAATATTTCGTCGGACCAACTTTAGCTTTGATTACAGCACGCATTCGCTGTGGCATTGTTTCGATAAGCTTCTGCAATGTCACAAGATTTATTTCCATCCAGTGTTGCATTCATTTTTCACCAAGATCTTGCATTGATGATGGTAGAGTCTGACCGCTGCGCAAAGCCTTCTGCAGCACATCCCAAGGATTCTCAATGGGGTTGAGGTCTGGACTCTGTGGTGGCCAATCCATGTGTGAAAATGATGTCTCATGCTCCCTGAACCAGTCTTTCACAATTTGAGCTCAATGAATCCTGGCATTGTCATCTTGGAATATGCCCGTGCCATCAGGGAAGAAACAATCCATCGATGGAATAACCTGGTCATTCTGTATATTCAGGTAGTCAGCTGACCTCATTCTTTGAGCACACAATGTTGCTGAACCTAGACCTGACCAACTGCAGCAACCCCATACCTATTTGGTTTCATGTGAGCATTAGATTGTGTTTTTAGTCAACATGAAAGGGAGGACAAAAAACAAAGAACAGAATAGTTTTTGAATGCAATGTTTAAAAAAAGTCCAAGTCGCGTCATGACTTGGAAGTTAAAAGCACAAGGACTGTAATTACTGTGAGAGCCTTCTGGCAATTTATCTTCAAGTAGTACTTTGAAGAAAAAAAATGGGCTTTTTAACATACACTTTATGATTCCGTGCTTCTGCAAATGAAAAGAAAGATAATCACAGCTGATCTCTGGCAATGAATTAGTACCTCAAGAATAGTGCTCGACTCAGAGCACGTGTACCAAAGTCAAAGCTCAGACCTGTCCTCACTTAATACCCTGACACAATGGATTTTTAAACAGTGTCGTAAGAGTTAGCGCTCAAAACACCGGGTTTGGTTTCAAAACTTGTTGGGACCCATTTATTGTTGTTTTGTTGTTCGCGCAGAAAACCAAATTGTGCTCGTCTGGCTAGTGTACTTAGACTTTTAAAATGTCTAAGCAGCTTTGTCCAATTATGGAAGAGAAATTTCAATATCTCTATTTATCTAACTGTAAATGTATGTATGTATGTATATATGTGCCTGTGATAAACAGAAAAAAAACATCATCTGTGTAGTCACTCGCAACAATCCTAAGGAGTGTGTTTATAGAAAGAGTCAAAGACCTCAAGAGTTGAAGCTGTAAGGTGGTGCAAAAGGTGGACAGAGATCATATTAAACCCTGGGGGGGTTATGGGATAGTATTTAAGTTCATATGTGAGTCAAGGCAGGTGAGCAAGTTTTGGTAATAAATTGTAAGTGAAACGGATATCCTATGTTTTTGATGAACTCTTGGGAGAAACTGAAGAAAGGCTTCCCCATGAGCTGTTGCAAACAAGTAGACTTGGGCTCGCTGAGCCATACAACGCTCGACTCTGTAGTGACAACTACTTCTGCTAAAACAGAAGAACTAAGGCGACAAGATGCCGAGCCATCTGCCTCCGATCCAGAATCATGTTTTTAAAAATTAACAGTTGTGGTTGCATCTTACAGGAGTTCACCTTTCTGAAGAGGTTTACTGGTACAAGGACATATGAGGCTACAAATAGAGGGAGAGATTTAATTTCCAATATCGCTGGTGGCAAGAAAAGGGGAATCATGGAAGTCTTCTGAAGATCACCAATTGGATAAGCAGGATCACAAAAAGCCAGCCTTTCATAAAATGGCAGTTTTTTTTCCACCAACCCAAAAGTGTCTCTTTGACATCGACACAGTTGCTTAGTTCATTCAAGACATGGATCTAATGTTCTTCTCTGTGATCTTTAATCTGACGGCCTGGAAACCAAAATAGCGTCAAGGCTGAAACCAACCCTGACCTAGAAAGACCATCTCTGCGACTTTTTATATGAAGTTGCATTCTAATCGAAGTCTGACTTGTTTAATTCCCATCAGATTAACTTCAAGAGGTGCATTTTGTAAAGAGGCTTTAATAATAGTCGGCACAGAATTGGAATTAACATTCAATTGGGTCACAGCATCGCTCAGATCTTTAGAAGTCACAAGAACAGAAAGAGGATGACAAAAACACCAAGTGACATTTCAGCATCAGTTCCCACATTAATGGCTATATTTATAATCCCTCTTGAAGTGTTGAAAGGTGGCTCCTGGTTTCGACGACAGCCCACCACGTCAAGCTACGTATGATCTGTAATGCAACACTGGCATCATTATCTCTGAACCACATCAGGATGGGCTTCACAAGACATAGCTCGAACACCAACACAGACACTCATTTAATCTGCATCTGGTATTGATGTAATTTAGAATAATGCCCTTCATGGCACTTCAGCGGTTTTCACAGGGCTCAAAACAAGACACGTTCTGGTTTCCTTCTGACTTAAGATGTAGCATAGGGAATCAATTTTCGAATCATGTAAGAACAGAGACACAACCACACACATATTCACACAAGCACCAGCAAATGTCCTCCTGGCTCTCCATGTGTCAATCTGTTTTGGGCGGGGACGACATTGAATGAGGTCATTTTGAGGGTGAAAAGACTACATTAACTATCCCAGCAACCATAAAAGTCACAGGAGTGAGGTGGATGATGACAAAATACTGAATAGGAGCATGAGAGGACGAAACGGTGGTAAAGATGAGTGGGAGGAGGGGGAAGTAGTCCGCCAAACACAAGGCCTTGTTGATGAGAGTAGTACAGTTGGCTGGTTCAGGGACAGAGGCGCAGGCAGAGAAGGCTGTAGCAAACAAGGGTACGACAATGAGTCGAAGCTTGTCAAATTGAAAATTTACTGCGGGTGAAGCTCAAACTGCGTTGGCCCTGTGCCCTCAGTGCCACATTTGCATGGCGATGAAGACGACGGACAGTTTCACTCATACAGCATAATGGCACCAAGACTAGGTTTCATGGGATTGTACCGCCAATTTCCATAATTTATTGATGCTTTTATTGCGTTGGATGGCTGTATTTATGCCACCTTTCCAAGACTCTGTGACCAAATGCCACACACTGTGTTGGCTCTACTTTGCAACTGCAGTGCAGAGATCAGTGTCTGTTCAGAGAACGGAAAATGACTCCATGACGGTTAACAGCAAAACAAGACAAATAATGGGATGAGGGTGATTGGGTTGTTGGATATTACCAGATTATTGGCACGTGGACACATGTAAATTACTATCAATTGCTCTATCAGGGTTTCTGCCAGGATTTTTTGAAACCGAGGCAAAGCTCCCCCCATTATTTATATTTCAGTAATAGCTTGTTACGTCCCTAACCACAACAAATATCCGTGTTCTCAGATTGCCCAGGCTCAACAGGTGCAGGATCCATCCCTGTGCAGGAGCTATCATCCCAGAGGCTAAATGCGATTAGTGACCAGTGTAATCTCCGACCTATTCATTCCTGCACAGGGAAGGTGACACTCTTGATTGAGAGGATTAGTTTACCTCTAGTTGGATCTGGGGCGGCAGGGGAAAATGAAAAGGCCCAAAGGGTGGTACCTCCGCAATGAAAGTGGCCAGCTCTTGAGGGCAGCCTTTCAGTCACATAACCAGCATACCACTTTTGGTAGCACTCCCAGAATATGTGTTTAATATGTGTTTAGTTGTGAGGCGACACCTGATGAAGAACTTGTACTTGAACTTTTAAATGAAAATTTTTGTATTACCCTCTATAAGTTTGGTTTTCTTTGTTTTGTCACAGGTTCAACACCTGACAACTTCAATAATTAGCAAGTGTGAAAGACATATGCATGTTCCCATTTGGGGCATCAAACACAGCATTCATCAGCAAGCTTCTGTTGTCCATAACATTATAAGAGGAAACAATGAATAATTTATAACAGTAAGAATCAACGCTTTGACCTTGGACAGGGTCTTTGCCGACTCGGATTGCTTGGCGTTTGATGGAAAGGCAAGGTGAGAGGAGGTTAGAATAAACAAGTAGGAGAGCCGTCACAGGTTCACACGTCATTTTCCACAGCAGGTCTATTGAGGGCGCGGTACACACACTTTGACACTATTGCCCAGAGGTGTGAAATTGAGGGTACACTTTAGTATACTGCAGTGCTGGTGACGACCAGAACAAGGAAATATGCTGTGAGGCCACAAGATCACCAAACAGCAATATTCCAAGAGGCTAAGTATCATGAGTACAGCGTAGGGCTGACTAGACCCGATAGATGGACCAGACATTTCACTGTCGTAAGACATTACCTGTACATAAACTGAAAGAGAAACAGTACATATTCAGGACTTCTAGCCTTCATGTTCTTCAAGAAAATTTCACACCCACCAACTACAGCCTTTTCACACTGCAGATTCAGTCTCAGTTGGCCTGAGTCTGATTCACCTCCTGCAATGTCCTTTTTTTTCATCTCACCTGGCGGCGCTATGCGTAAAATAGCTGGTTTGTGTCGCAGCACGTCTCAAGGAAGAGCTACACTGCACCGAGGTGCAGCTCTCCAGGTGTGATCAAGTGCGCAGCCAACACCTGGTTGGCTTGTGTTTACATGTTGGACATTTGAGCCTAATGCACTTTGTCTCGAGACATAGTCCCCGCAGTGCCACGTAACGTAACTTTTGGTATCAATCTGTCCAGTGAGAGATGTGAGACTGATTGGAAAATTACAACATGAACAAAAAGATCAACGATGAAAAAGACAACTGACATGTATCTCCAGAAAGAAGGTGAGGACCCACCAGAGGCTTTGAGTGTGACCCAAGTCCATCAATCCACGAAGGAGCGTTTTTTTAGGAATGGCAAATACATGTTCCTTCACCTCATAGATAAAAACAAACTACTTGATCTTTCAAGATAACACTTAGCAACGTTTAAAATTGACTCCACAAAGTCTTAAAGTGGAACTGTTTACAGCATGGAGTGCGGCATCAATCCCATGACTTTGCGGGTCACATGAGCGCGCTTTGAAACATCAAGGGACTTGACATCACGGGCAGAACAGAAGTAATTAACCATGGCTCTTTGCCATTCACACCACAATGTGAGGCGCTGTTTCATCTTATTGTTGATGACTCTCGAACTCTGAGTTATTATCTGTGGTTCCTTTGAAGAACTTTGTCATCAGTGATGGACTACTACAACTTCAACATCTTGGACTTTATGTTAAAATTGAATTTTTCAAATTTACAAAGAGAGGATATGAAATCAAATATGACAGAATTTTTTAATAAAAAAATTAAGCCAAACAAGAACAAATCAAACACATTTTTTTGCATTATTTCCCTCAATGACACAGTGGAATATGAAAAAAATAAGAATAAAAAAACACAGCACGAACCCAGAATTCACTCTGAGACTTTTCTGGACGATTACCTCACTGTTGTAATCTACTACCGTGTTGCTTTAAGAGACCAAAGTTCTTTTTTCCTGTGACTGATGGAGAATGGATTAGATCAAATCCTAGACCAGCGGCAAAAGGCAGGGGCATTACTGTACAGAACATACTGTACCATGAACAACCTCTGTGTCAGCAGACTTGTAAACAGCAGACAGCAATGTATATGAAGAGTGCTATTCGAAGTCAAGACAAAAACAAATATGGGTGTGTCTTCATATGGCTCTCTTAAAGAAGTCTGCTTTTGTAAGGGGTATAGACTTTATCACCAGAACACAAGGCATTTTTTTACATATCTGTAAAATGTTATCTACAGTATAGGCTGACGCAGCAGAGATGTTAGGTACAATTCCATTGGTGACCTATTTTTTCCGTAGCCAAGCAGAATGTACAGCAGACATAAAGCAACTACTGCCAAAAATTTTACTGAGTAAATTATGTATTAATTCAATATAGTGTATGCCTAGCTTTTGTAATTCCAATTGTGTTTTTAATATTTAAAATTAGACCCATTATCCTATAAGAAATCAGAGAACCTGATAAGTCAGCCAGTTGGGGAAAGGACAACTTTCATATGACACGATTGGAAAATAGAAACAAACTTGTCACACGAAAAACAAGAAATGTGGCCGGTGCTCGGCAACAGCTAGAAATCCAGCCTAAACAAAGAATCAAATTTTCACACAAGAAAACATTATGTCTGTGCATGTCACAACAACATATTTGTCAGCGAAACAACACATATTTGTGTATTTGTGGGTGTTTGTTTAAGATAACAGCATAGAGGAATACACCATTCTTGGTCAGATGACACACTGGCATCAGCTGTTGGCTGGTAGCATCCTACAGTAGCGACAGCACGATGGAGAGAAGTGACCAAAAAACCACATGTAGCACAACCTCTCTGAATAAAACACTGCTATTTTTACCACACAATATCACTTTTACTGGCAATGCAAAGACATGGAAAGTCCCAAAACAAAAGACATAAATGATGGTGCATAGCTGTACTATTTTGTCGTCATCGAATATGGGAAAGCCCATGGGAAATTCAACCAAAGTGTGCTTGAAATGACATCAATTTTGCTTTCACTCATAGTATCTCATCGTCTTCTTTCAAACAAATCTTACTATACACTGAGGTTTCTGTGGCTTTGTAGTCGTGTCTGCTGAAACCTGCGTGACAGTGGTTCCAAATATGAGTGAAAACAAAACCCTGAGTAGTAGATGCAGCGGAAATATAAAAAAATTCACAAAGAGCATTGACTGATAAGAAAGAAACATACAACCAAAACTGAAGCATACTGTATACAACCTAATAATGTGCCGTGTTCTGCCCAGTGAAAGGCAATACATTTACTGTACCGGTAATACTTGCTCTCAATAAGATTTACTTTGCTGGGAGGGCACAGTGTATCAAGAACATTAATATGGGCAAGGATTTCAATTAGTCATTTCAATATTTAAGAGAATAAAATCAGATTTAGAAGGGACCTCAGTTGGCGAAATATTCCGCACCCAACAGAGTCTCTCTACCCACCTCTTTGCTTTAATTTCCCTCAAACCACAGGAGCTTAAAGGGAACTGTTGAGCAGACAGACGGCATCATCTAATCTCAAGTGCATCTGCTCCCAGTGGTAAAGCAGGCCCCGTTTAACTTGGAAGACCACAACCCGCATCAGCCACAGACTCTCAAATTTTAAATGGTTCAGAACAAGAAAACACACAATCTCTGCCAGTTATTTCACATGATTCGTCCAAGCCAACTTCTCTTCCTCCAGCAAGGTTGAGTTTCTTCCATTCTCTAAGGAATCACATGTCACTCATTCCACCAAAATACAGCGTGTCACTCGCATCCCGTCCTCGTATCGCTCGACTCCACAAAAATAAGGATCATGGCTCAGAGCTTTAAAAGGCAAAGCAGTAACACAACACTTAATATGAAAGAAACCACATCTTACTGCAAACTGTGCTGCCAACATTCCACCTGTCAGACGTCATCTCTTCGATGGTGACAGACGAGATGGCTTAGCGAAAGTTTCCAACCTATATCTTTATACGAAGATTTTGTAAAACTGGATTCACCCAGATCATTTCTAGAGAGGATATCCATCTGAATAATAATTTAAACACCACATATGCTATGCTAGGGGGTTGAGTGAAGCAAATTAGGATGCCTGCTTGCAGGCAGAGAAAATTAGTGTGAAATGTGCGATGTGCTGATTGGTTAAAAAACCTTCGAGCAGATTCACACTTGAAGCAGCAGCAATGAGCACCAAAATCTAAGGCCCCACAAGTCATGGTCTCACAAATAATGCTACTACTGTATATATCTGACATGACCAGTACCATGATAGCATGATGAGATCAATGATTTCCCTTACTTTAATATTTTAATTTTAACTGTTTTACTAGGGCAAGAAAAAGATACATGAATGCACCCACTACACTCACTACATTATATACTGGTGTTCAAGTATGGGTTGCCACGTCTTCTCCCCAGCTCATGTTCCTGTCTCACTCTCTGTTGTCTTGAAAGGTTTGACAGTCGTGCACATGGTTCCTTGGGCGAGGCCACTTTCCGCAGTTACACATGTTGCACAGCTGCGTAAAACTGTTGAGTTAGTAGGTACCATTATTCAAAACACAGAATCTGCCTACAACCACTTCCAAAAAGATCCCAATACCTGACCAGGGTGAGAGTTTAATATTTATAAACCGTGATTTAGCCATCATTCCAGCATCAAAGTATGAGGATTTTAAGTGGGGTTGAAGAATCTCTGGGGGTTTCAAGAATCAGTTAACCTCACACCTGTGAAGTCAGCGTTGAGAAAGTTGTCGATGAGCGAGTGATTCAAATCAATCATCTGAGTGCTGCCCCAAGCAAGACTTTGTGCAGGTGTAGAACGCCTGTCTTCTATTGTTCCTCTTATTTCTGTTCTTGACCCCAAGGCGAGGCATTGGCACTCCCACTGGGCCTCTCTTCAGTACATTAAGCAGAGAAGTGCAACAGCGATCCAGAAGCCAGATGAATAGTCGTGAGTGCACAAGGCAGGGGTCCCCACCTACCCCCCAGCTAAGGATCAAGTCAACCCTTCAACCTCCTCTTAAGAAATTGTGGAAAAATAGTTGTTTTTCTAGTGATTCAACAAACAAACTTTGGTCTACAACCTTGGCAGAGTCAGCATATAATAAAGGGCAAACAAAGAGGAGCAGAAGTTCCAATTGAATCTAATACCGCTTTCTATTTCAGCTTGAAACAAATGTTGACACAATCTTTGGAGGACAAAGTTTTATTTGCATAATTTAATGATAATGCCCGAGTGTTTATTCGTAGTCATGGAAGTAGGATGTCTTATAGAATCACTCTGTAAATGGGGCGGGAACCTGTGTTTCCGAAGTAGCTTGGGATTTACTACAGCATTTGGGCCTGAATTTCACCAAGGACACCGCACAGAGAGGTTCTGTTTTTTTTCCATGCGAGATGGAAGAATGAAGAATTTGATGAATGCACAGAAAGTGAATTTCCCAACTGATTTGGTCTAAGGACTGAACTAGCTCCCACATCTCCTCCCTCCCTCTCACCAGATAAGCAGAACAACATAGCAGAGTTCTGGCATGGGATCATATGGCCCTCTGACAAGCAACAGCGGCAAGTGTCAATATTGGCAGCTTCACTTTGCCAAATGCTCTGATTAAGGACATGTGCCGTCACTTGTCCCCTCAGCTCCAAACAAGAGCGAACAGTGAAACAGCTCTGTCGGCTCTTCAGCAGATAGTGGAAAAAGGTCTGCCCTATGCCCACATTCAAAACAGACGGGAGCAGAAGAAATGTTTTGAGATTCATTCTTGCTTCACCGACCATATCTGCTCCAAGATTTGTCACAAGAGGTGATGACTTATCACTGGATGGTGTTCTAGCCTTTGTCCTCACTTACTAAATCAACAAATATAACAGAGTTTATTTTCAAGCTATTTATAAAACACAGCGGTAAACCTTGATGCACTCCATTGTAAATAAAGGTTTGAAATGAAATGTGGTTAGTGCTGTTTGCTAGTGGTTCCAAAAAAGGAAGACTGCAGGCGAAAAGGTGTGCAGTCACGTTCGAGGAGCATCATCTTCATTTGATGTAGTGGTGCTTCCCGGGTTTGATCATTCCGACTGCGTGTGTGGAATGATGGCATACACATATAATGCGCACAAAGTTTCCTCTGCGAGCCAGACTTCAGAGGACTTAACGTTGAAATATCCTAATGATTTTGGTGGAACAAGAGAGAGGAGTGTGTGTCGAGTGCATGGACTGTTTAATTGGACAGAGGAGCAACACCGGTTACTTCACCTTAGCATAACCAGAATGCCGACACAAGAAAACAAACAATATTTCTGCATTGCTGGAAAGTGAGTAAATCAGACATAAATGAGTGAACCTGATTACCAGGGTAAGCATGTGTGTCATGGGCTGAAAGGCAGACACGAAAGTGGATGGAGGAAGGGGCTATTTTTGGGAGACAAAAAAAAACAAAAAACACTAGCTGCCGATTCACCACATAGCAGGCCACAGGGCCACGGCCTTTAAAGGTGCCCTAAGACGCATTTAGAGTACAGCATTAGCAAGAAGAAATCTCACAGAAACACAAGTTTTAACTTACATAAGTACGAAGTGTGAAAGAACCATGTTCATTAATTTTTGAGTCATTCACTTTTGTCCATTACATAACTTGAATTGACGTCACAAAAGCTCATTCATGAAGCCCACAAAGCATCATGGGATTGATGACGCAGTGTACAGTAGATAGTATCATTAACGGACTTCGTAGAGAACATGTTTACCGTTGTCCTGAAAGATAAAGAAGGCTAAGAGACCCCTCTTTTTCAGCTGAGAATAGAAAAAAAGAAGGAAAAAAACTGTTAAATTCATGAATTGCATGACGAAAATGAGGACAAACGCTTGAAAACTGAGGAAGGGAGAGAACATCTCGAGACATAAATAATGACAGCAGTCCTGAGATCAGTGTCAAAGTCAGTTTCGACATCACACTAACATGCTTGTTGAAATCCAGCAACTATCACCTCGCTTTAAATGGTTTGCGGATTGAAAAGTTTTGATCAGTTGAAACCAGACACAGGTCGTAGTCACGTAGCATGAGGCATTTTCGTAGTCTTTCTGGGTGCTACAAGTGCTGTGGCCATTTTGTAAACTTTGAAAAGACAGTCATTTAAATGTTCTTTTTTTTTGCTAGTTTATTTTGTTTTCAGATGCAAAGCTACTCTATCAGTATCTTGGTTTTGATTTCAGAAGAAAAAAGAAGCAATTTGTTAATCAAACTTTCAAAAGCAAAAATGACGCACCCCAGCTCAACCAAACCCCCTCACTGGCATGGAACGCATTTCTGAGCCACCAGGTCTAGAGCAACTGTTGGTTAAAAGCCAGTCAATGAATTTATTCATTCATAACTGAGAGAGTTTCTTTAGCTAGTCCCTTTTTCACCAATGAGTTCAAGAACTAAAACAAATCACTTTTTGGGGTATCTACAGGGACGTAACGCAATTGTTCAGGAGAAAATAATGAGTCTCGAGTGTATCGACACATAAGCAGTCGTGGCTTTGGCTGTTTGGCTGGCTTGCAAGATATATTTGCATACACAAACCCAAGTTATGGAAACTACAATGAGGCAAGGCAGCTGAGGTGATCAGAACCATCGCCTGCATTGCCATATATTTTTCATGGGAGCAAAGTCACGCAGAAATGAAGTGTGTTAGAAGACACGGATATCAATAGCTATATATAGATATAATATCTATCATCTTCCCTCCCACAACAGAAGGAATCTTTACTCTAAAACATCTGGGCTCTAATCACATCAATTAGTTAAAGCCTTTAATAAAAGAAAACAACTGAATGAAACAAATCTTCCATGACTGTTTCAAGTTTCAAGTAACTGACAAAGCTGCGTAATACTGGGGGATTTCCAGTTATATTCGTGCTGCTGTGGCCAAGAAAACTTCACCATTTGGTGTAACTAAGGAAAAGCATCTGGACTATCAATGGAACTGTGGATCCCTTTGTTGGAGAAACTGTCACACTGCTAACATGCTGCATAATAGATGGCTCAACATATGATCTGACGTTTAGCCAGGATCCAGTGACAACAGCCAGGGTCTGTCATTATACAGGAAGTGGATGCGAACTCCTGTTTGTGCTACACAGTGTGAAAATGTGGCAGCAATATCATCTGTTCTTCAATCTGTGAAAACACTGGTAAACTGGATTAGCACAGCTCGTTGATTATGCAGAAGTGGGACGCTGGATGTCACAATATCACCCGAGGATGTTGATGCTATTTTAATAACATGCATCAGAGGTGAATGTCAACAAATCACAACCTTCCTGAAGGATTCAAATTTCATGAAATTTGCAGGAATGCGGCTCCAAAGCACGACCATACAACATGAACCGCCTTGCAATCCTCAAAGGCTTCTTCAGCAGAACCTTCCGTGCATTGTGTCACCTTGCATGGCAATTCAGATTTGTATGCATTTTGAAATCTTAAAACAAACCCAAACGCATACAGAGTGACCAAGCCACGAAATCCATGAAACCAACGTAAATTTAGTTTTGAGAAGAGAGGGAGGTTTTATATTTCCTGAGCATTCGCCGTAAACAGCCAACCATCACAGCAGTAGCACCTTCCAAAACTAAAATTATGGGTATTCCAGCCATCATGTTTTATGATGGCTCAAACAGCGAAGCGGGTAAAAAGTCTGGTTCAGGTTACGGAAATGGTCTGTTTGTGATCATGCATGTGCAAGTCACGACAAATAGTGACAAAGCAATCCATCAAATATTGAATTCAATTTAAATTGACAATGAGGTGTGTTTGTATTCAACTATTTTATGTTTCTATGAAGATGCTTTTGCTAGCTCAAAATGCCACTAAAGTGCCTGTTTAAACAAGTTTAATGAATGAAGGCAGAGGTCGCACAGTAACGTTAAATGACCAGCAGATCATTTGGAATAATGTGTACACAACAGAAGCTCATTAACAGCCAAGGATCACCGAAGGAGAAAAAGGTCACTAAAGTAAGAACAGTACTGTAAGAGGTAATTGCTGGCAAAAGTCTTACTAATTCGAACAAACATGGATCGGGAACAAGTGAAATGGAGAAATTAGCTTTTCTAAATCCAACCACCACCACACCAATCAAGTGGCACACTGAAGCCACAGCGAACATTCAGAGGCACTGTGTGCTTATTATGTCACACTTAAAGGGCGCTGTGAAGTTATGAGTTCCAGTTGTAGCTGTGTAAATCTATAATTCAAAGAGGTTCTGCAACGTTTCTGATTGTGGAAGGGAGCGGTAAGTACAGTAAGTGTTTACTGTCACCGGCAAAGTGCCACTCTCCGGCAAAGCAGCCCACAACAGACAGGAAAATATGATCCCACAGCTCACAGTTGACAGTGAGAATCGCTGTGATGTGAGGGAGCAGCACACATGCGATACAACACATCTGCCAAGCACATGTGTTCACCCGGGCTTTTTAAAGGAGCCACCAAACTGGGAAGTAGAATGGAAGCAGTGAACAGCCAAAGGGCCCCAACATAGAGGAATGAAGTCAGAATGACAGAGTATGAAGCAGGAGGGGGTACGATTGGCGCCAAGCTCTCTAAATCATTGGGCCTAATGTGCAGCAGGCTTGTCATCTGAACATCACACACAGAAACACACGAGGGCTGCCATGCGCTGCTCCACATACCCTGGCCTCATGTGAGAAGCCAGTTGAGAATCAGTACGAACTCAAGAGTGATAAAGATTTCAGCACACTGCTGCGTTTGATCCCACTGCAATTGCGATTTGAATTCAGAGACGTACTGTATATCATGATCCAGAGAGAAAAAATAAGCAGAGGAGAGTAGAGAGATGGGGTCATGCAGAGGTAAAGGGAAAGCAGACGAGTCACGGAGAGAGAAAGTAGAGGGAGAGAAAGCAATCCTCCATTTGATTACACTTTGGGCTCCGGTACAGACAACATCTGTAGAACAAATTTATTTCCACAGCGACTTTTTTTTCCGCTTTTCAATAAGTTACCTACAAATAACAGATAAAAACCAGCAACGGGGAGAAGTGCTGCACATCTACAGCGCCTGAACATTGAACACAGAAAATAGGACATTTAGGTTCAGTGCTTTTTTGTACACAATTAAAGTAATACTTAAAGTAATACAATCAAATAAGGGAGAAATTAAAAGGAAAACGGTCAGGAAGGGGCTTATGAGGGGCAGGAGAATTTGCATATTAGCAACACTAGTTGTAAAACTCAGTTAATGAATGTTGACTTTTAATGAAAAAAGTTAAACATCATTTTTTCTTGGAACAAATCAGAAGCCTCGAGGGAATGTCACTGATGGACGAATATTAGATTGGATTTGGAAAAAAAAATATTTCTTTTATTAATTTCTTTTATTATTTATTAAAATAGGAACTTCACACCAGTTAAATAATTGATTACTAATCAGCTTAGTTTAATCTGCATTTTTGTCACCGTTAAGATGCAGAAATTTAATATCATCAACAAACCAGCTAATTTTTAAATTATGCATACGGACAGTATTCATTTAAAAAATAATCATGTGCCACACAAACAGATATACTGCATAATTATATATATATATATATATATATATATATATATATATATATTTTTTTTTTTTTTAATACAGCCCTCTTTTCTAAAAAGAAGGAATAGTGACATTTAATGGGATTAAAACAAAATAGCAAATTTAACAATGAGTTAACACAAAACCAAATGATAAAAATCCAGCTGAAGCCCAGCAATTCTCATGACTGGTCAAACTCCTCTACAGACAGCCGTTACAGAAGTAGAGGTGGTCAGAGCCCCATTATTCTACACAAGCGCTCCCGGGGTCAAACCGTGGGGTGACAGACGCCGAGCGAAGAGGCCCAGGGTTCTTGTGGCAGCCTGTAGTTGATTTAAGTTTTTTGAACGTGAGCCAAAATTCCTGGAGGAACGCTGTAAGAATGGGGCCTGCCATGAAATCTAACCCTGGGCTACTAAAAACAAGTAGATGAGATTGTGGGGGAGTGGCCATAATGAGGTGCCCTCAGCTTATTATGAAGTTACATTAGAATGCTTGAGAAGATTTTGTTTTGTGATGATTTCCAACTAAATGTTCTTTAAGTTTTTTTTTTTTTTGTTGTTTTTTTTTCAGCGAGCCCTTACAATCCTCTCTAATACCACTGTGTCAGTAGTTGAATTACGTTCAACAATATTTTAGGATGATATTACTATTATTTTATAGATTAAAGATTCTTAAAGGGCCCATCATGTGGTGTTTTTTTCTTCTCTTCAGTAATGACATCTCACACACGAATAGAGTAGCTTCACAAACTAAACTGTTTGTAATTTCTAGCAACTTGTTGAAAAATGGCTGCCTCACTCAAAACGTCCTGTAAAACTACAAAGAACTACAAACATGGGGCATGAACTGTGCCCATGGGGCACTTCCAGCTTGATCTGATCACTAATGTCAATCACAAACCATTCAACATAATAAAGCAGACAAAACTGACCTTTTTGTCACTTTGGTGAATCAGCATTGCTGCACCTAAGGAACCATGTGACATCACACAAGCTACCGACAAATGAGCAGCTGTCGTTGGGTGTGTTCGAGACACGGCACTGATCGGTGAGAGAGCATTTGCTGGTGAACCATATGTTGGTGGACACACACATATGACGGTTTAAAAGACACAAAGGGGCACGTTGCGGAATAATGCATGAACTTCCAATGTGGTCAGTAAATAACAACGGAGAAACATTAAATATGGGGTTGAACACAACTGGTTATGAGTGCAGATGCTTACCCTCGTCATCAAAAAGTCCGGTTTCATTCAACCAAGTCAATTGGTGTTCTAATACATTGCAATATCAACAGCATTCCCAGCTTCAGATTCAGACATCACAGTTCAGATCCAGGATATTTATGTTACCTAGTGAACCAACCAGTATCACAAATAATAAAATACATAAATATAATACACTTTAATGAGGAGAAAAGAATATTTATAATTTTTTTTATTTATTCTTTATGTATTAATTATTAAGTTATTTTAATTATTAAGTTATTTTCACCTTCTGACTTTCAACATTTTTACAAATAAATTTCAACATCATTATTAAAGACACACCTTCTTCCAACCAAACCATTAAATACACAAAAACACGTGTTCATCAAAAGTGTTCAGCTAAACAAAGCTCTTGCGAAAAGGGATGGTCCAATAAATGGTCTATGTCGCTGCACTTGTCCAATCGTCACTCATGACAGCAGTGCAATACCTACAACGTGTTGCCTCGCTATATTCAGCGGTACAGTATGGTAGGCAGGTATGTGCTCCCCGACACGCAGCATAATTATTATTATTTTTATTATTATATTATTAACACAGGCTGTAAAAAAATCAGAATTTTAAAAACCAGCATTCACTAAATATAGGTGAGGCCATTAACTATTATTTTTAGTTAAAGTACTTCCCCAAGGGTCTGCAGGAATTTGTCGTGTTTACCATTTTATAACTATGTATTCAAATGAAGGTTCAGAGGGATGTTCTGAAAATACTCATATTCATCATGCAAGTATAAGAATAGTTACTTGGCCGTGACATGCTTCACTGTGAACTCGCATTTTAAGTAACATCAATGTTATATTTCAATTGGAGAGTAATGGTAAACATACACAATTAATAACACGCTGTGGACATATTTAAGTGTAATTTGAAGTGCAAGAAATGCATCTTCTTTATAGTCTGTTAACAGGAAACATATGGAGGAACCCCAATAGAAGCACTAGAAGTGCAGTGAGCAAAGAGTCTGAGAAATCGCTTTGTAGTTGTGTGTAAGCGTGTGTATGTTGAAATGTGCAAGTTAAAAAAAAAAACAAGGTCACACAGAAGGTTGGATCTAAAGTGGGCGGTTTGAGGATTTAGCCTCTTCGCACACTTTCCGAGGACATGACATGAAGACACTGCAAAAAGCTGACGGATCAATCCGTTTGAAGACGATTAGGAAGCTCTGAAAGAATATTGTGCTTCAAAAGATCCTAGCAAAGACAAGGAAGCTTTCTGAATTCACAAGAATTCTCAAGTGACTGGTAGTGCAACAGATTCATCTTGCATAAAGCGAATTACCTGAAGTCTTCAGACAACACTTCCCACATCTGTCTGCACGCTGACCTTGTTAAGAAGAGCAAACAGCCAGTCTTCACCTCCAAACATCCTGAACTCACATGACTCAAGTTCACAGCCACAAACATTGAAACATGCAATGAAATGTGTGCTAAATTCTCACAAGAGCATCATTCCACTTTGGCATCAAATGAAATTGTCTCCGGTATGAAGGCACAGCCATACAAAATAAAATAAGGTCTAAAATAAAAGACGATTTATTACTTTCTTGGACACAGTGACTTCCTTGATCATCCTTCCATCGCAGTAAACCACCTTGGCCAGGTACCGCAGGTGAATGAATTAAGGTGTGTTGATTGTGGCTTGGCAACATGAAACCTCCTCTCTCCACGGCGCTGTATCGTTTTACTAACAGGTGAGTTTGTGGAACTGCCTGTTTAAGAAATGCAAAATAGGAGTGAAAAGAAGCTGTCATCGCTGCACCTGCTGTATCACAGTCATCATGGAAGAATGTGTAATGGGAAGCGGGCACACATGTTGTCAGGCTTAGGAAGGAACAGTCGTTGGTTAGCAAGACTTTGCATCCTTTATTTCACCAAACAGCCCACGATAACTTCTCTGGTAGTTGGTCACACGGATGACGTCAAGGCGCTTCCAGAGTGGAAGTAAAGTCTCCACAGCTGGTTCATGCCACTTGGCGTCATTGCCATCTAACTAGAACACCTGCCCACAAAGAACATGGAGAGGTGCCGATCCTCATCCAAAACGTGATGAAACTGTGGATGACGGGATGCTCCAGCAAAGCACTCTTTCCAATGCACAGAGCAACAAACAAAAAACAACAAAAAAGAGCAACTTAAGTTAGCATTAGCTACTTTGATCAAACTTGAGATTTGACAAGCGAGAAATCATGGAACCAAAAATTTGACCGAATGAGCTTATTGCAGTAACAGGGTTTCCACAAGGATTCTTTGAAACTGTAAAAAAAAACAAGGAACACAATCACAAAATTATTGAGAAACAATGAAGCGAAGAGGAACGTTTGACAGTTACTGAATTGACCACAATAAAAACACCAGTTTTTAATCATGAGAAGTGAAGGTCTCGCCCAACTGCAGCCATCCTCACGTACAACTTCTTCAATTGTCCAACCGGAATGCGTGACTTCACGAACAACAGACTTCAGTCATTATGGTCTTTCTTTCCAGATTTTTCCATGAAAAACATGCCAAAAACCATGATTCATTTCCACCTCCATGATGCATAATGTGTTATCCGTTTGTTTCGATGCTTCCACTTCATTTAATTACATTAGAGCACTTGAGATTTCATTTTTAAAAAGAGATCATTTCTCTGACGGCTCTCATTTAAGCCATGCGCCATGTTCGTTTACATCCAGGGGAAACCCTGAGTTAAAATGTCTTCACGGGACTTTTGGCATCATCCCGATTCATGCTTCTCTTTTAGCAATGTCCAGACTAGAAGGGATCATTTTGCAGCTGGCTGAAGTTTTACACCTATATTTCAAACCAAGTGTCTTTTTTTCCTCCCTCTTTATCAGCACCTTCTATTTTTAGCTGCTCCTCCGCAGAGCAGTACAAGCCAGTACAGTATGTACCATAAAACACAGGTCGGTCCTTGGCCCCGTCCCATACGAGGCGCTTCAGTATGCGGGAGCATGCGGGGAGTGTTGGGATGATTTAGACAGAAGCAGACGCACACATAAAGGAACTCCCATTGCACTGCAGGGAACAGGGATATAAATACCGAAGGACCCACTTGAGAGACACCGACACCAGATGAAAGGGAACACCCCGACAAATATTGGACATGTGAACAGTGGGTCTTAATTAACCTAGAGTTTCACGTCAGGAATATGTGAGGTGGAAAACACCTCGACAAAAAAAGGTCAAGGTCACTGGAACACTACAAATATTGTGACAGTGCTCAGTCAGAAGTGACGAGGGAGGGTCAGAGGTGAAGCAGGCACTTGTAATGAAAGTCAAGGTCAGAACCGGGCACTGACTGACATGCTTTGTAAGGACAGAGATTTATATTTTAATGCATTTCGTGGAATACACATTTTTCGATGTGTGTGATGCACTTCACTCCTAATTCATTGCTTGATTTTTGACCATTGACATGTTGACAAATTGTAATATCATCTTGCAATGCTCGACTACTCTCATAGTTCCTTTAGCAACAAACATGCTTCAAGCTCTGCTGCGATAATAAAAATAACAGAAACGGCTTAGGTCGTAAAAGTCAGCTCTTAAACCAGGATCACACTTAGTAAATACAACTGTGAAGTCCAAAGTTCTGGCTCGCGGGCGTGTCTGGAAAGTGTTGATACAAGCCTACGTGCAGACAGCAGGTGTGTCCAGACACACTGGCACTGTTTCACCCAAACGAACCTTGACAGACTTGGCCGGGGCTGAGTGCGGGAGGTTTGTTGCCAAGTGGCACGTGGGCAATTGTGATGTAATCGAGATAATACCTCTGCTGGCAGCCAACGGTGCGATCAAGCAAATACGAAAGCAGAGTAGTGTGACAGCGTGGAGTAGTCATAATAATAACAAACAGTACATTCACCAGAGAGAAAGGAAAGGTAGGCTTTTAAATTGATCAGATAGAAAAAACAAGATGCACATTTTGTAGGATAACAAGGAGCCCAGTTTGTTTATAGCTTACGCTTGCTAGACCTTTCACTGTATGGTGAGGCGACGGTTTGTCATAAACCTTCAACCACAGTTGGGAGACATTCCTGTAGAACTGAGAGGGTTTCCTGCTTTGCAGCAAACCTACTTCCTCACAACAGTTCATCTTGTGAATCCCGGCTGTCCTTAAGTCTAAATCTGATCTCTCCATCCCACTGAAAGCACTCAAGTGTGCACAATAACACAGAAACATGTCTTTATTAAAGACATATCAATTAGATAAGATACATATTTTAGAGTGAAAAAAGGGGTTCCTTTTTTCCCCTTGTGATTGATTTTGTATGTTTTACTGGAGTGAATTAACATGTTTGAAAATAAGCACATACGATTATGTGAGGATGTATAGAAATGGCTGCAAATGACCCTTGCAAATATTGAGTAATCAAATTTGCTTACCAGAAAAATAAATGTAAGCTCTGTTAATCAAAGGTTCACGAGCAATGCTCTTCACTCTTTTGATCTTGGGTCCCACCCTTTCCGGAACAGATAGGCCCGGGGCCCATTCAAACATTAAAACTGAATTGGTAATGACACTCTCAATTTAATAAGGATGAAATGACTATATCCTATCAGCCTAAACCAGGGCTGCCTGGACTCTCCAACTCGCAACCTACCTATCATAAAAACGTTTATTTTGATATATACTGAGTATTCTGTATTGCTCTGTCTGTAGCAGGTTCAGAAAAAGACGAAACAATTTGGTAGCAGAGGTATAATACATAAAACATCTTCAGATTACTGTAAAATACTGAATACATCAGACATATAAAATGTAATTAAATGTATTTCATTAAACCCATATTACAGTGCAAATGTGTTCATTTCTATGTGTTCTATTTCTATTATAAGATGTGCACAGTCTGTGCCTGAACTACTTCTGAAAGGTTTTGAAAACGGGCCAGAAGATTCCCAAAAGAAACATATCTAAATGACAGGAAAACTTTCACAGCTCGCAGAAAGTTCACACCTGCTGGCCGGACATACGGAGGAAAGCTGCAGACTGGAGTGTGATTTATGTCTCACAAATTATTGTCATCAATACTATAAATGTCGAAATGCCCCCCTTTACTTCCTTGTTTCTCGGTCAGATCGCTTCTTGATGACCAACATTCCATTCCTTGTCACAGTTCAGCGGTCGGCTTTTACCACACACAAAGATTTTTGCTTGCAAATACTGAACAGGTTTAATATTGATGGCAGTTTTTGGAGCAAATTCACTATTCACACCACAGACCTAAGAATGAAAAACGTTTTAAGAGTTAATATCATCAGCGCCAACCGTCCTTGGTCGTGAAGGAGGAAAATTGGTACACAAAGGTTGTTATGTGTGGCATCACTTTATCATGGCATCTGTGTCATATTTTCGTTGGCTACTTTTTCTGTTTAGTCAACTGAATGACGCACTACTTCAAGCAAAATGTAAAAAGTGGGGCAGTATATTAAAAGAAGCTAAAGATTCCTCAGCTATATTGAATATTCTCATCCATACAGCCATTTGTTTTCTGATTTTTCTAATAACAGAAAAGCAAACGATTGGCTGTCAATTGAGGGGTTATGATTATGCTATAGTCTGGAGGTGTGCTTGTTATTTCTCTTGTTTTATCAGAATCCTGATAAGGCAATAGCTCAAGCAGAGTTGCTCAAACTTATTTCACCTGTAACAAGCAGGTATTGCTGTATGTATCCTGATGAAACCGAAGCTTAATGCCTATAGTGAGACAAGAGTGTTGACCATGATGTAGAGGGATTCTTCTATTATTGTTATCTGGATAATCGTGTCCTGTGTTTGACGGTGTGATCATAATGTGAATTTGTTCAAGCGCTTATCTCGTAAGCCCTTCGTGACAGCCACTGGTGGAGGGAAATTGCCCCAATTTGGGTTTTCCACCGGTCCTGGCATGCTAGAAACCAGCCCACAAGTGAACAGAATCTTTAATGAGAAGGTGCAAAACATGGTTCACTGATCTGGAACTTTTCCAAATGTGGGAACAAAAGCCAGGCTGATACATTCCTGCGCCCCATCCCCTCAGTTATCAAGTCTGTGCCTGCTCTCACCTGCACATGTGTGTGAGAACATTTTTTATCAGTTTTAATAAATCCAACATGTCTACCAGCTATGTGTGCAGGAACACTCCCAAATCTGTGTAACCCTTAAACCAGATGTTTCTCAGTGAAACACCTGATGGATCCGGCTACATCACAGCTCCTTCACTCATGTCGGAAGTAAAGATTTATATTTTTTTACTTTAACAGTCACCTCTTTAGAGGGACCGTAAACTGGGCATTGATGAGAAGGGCCTCGTGTCTGCTCCATGTGTAGTTCAAGTAACAGATGCAAGAGAAGAAAGAGTCAGATGACGTCAAGCAGAACCAGCAGTGCCAAAATTCGTCATCTGGAGCAGCAAATGTAGATCTGGATTGGAGGACGAATAACTGAATAGCCCACCACATTTTCTCACCACATGGTGGGTTTAAATTTGATTCTCAACGCCCTGCTTTCATAGTGATTCGTCATGTCACACTTTCTCCAGAAGGCAGTTGCTCAAAATTAATTGGCAGTGAAACGTGCAGCTAAAGAATAATGCAAGGATATGACATGAATACTGACTGACTTAAGATTGATATTGAGTGGAATATAAAAAATTTCACTCAAAAAAGGAAACTCATTTTCTTTATTCATTTTTCATAGAGTTAATTGTGTCTCATTGTTGGATTTTTTTAGTTAGTTAGTTGTGTATTTTTAAGGTTTTAAATATTGGTTTCTGATATGCAGAAATCTATTTTTTAAGTAAAAAGTGCTGTAAAAATATACTTTTTTTCCTGCTACAATGTCGATACATTGGATTGTAGCATTATTTCAAATTAAGCATAACTACACTCGACATCCAGACGCCATCACACAACCCATTCTGGCACAACATGGAAAAAACATGCACCAAATGTTCATGTAACTGACTGCTTCAGCAGCGCTCAGGCACTTGTACGAGGCATCAGTCGAGATGTCTACAGCCAAACGAGGCTGCTTTGATTGTGTTTTCTTTATTTTTTTTGGAAAGGGCAATTAATTTCACTGGGGAAAATTAATTTGATATACAAGGAAATTGAGTTCCGAGCTGGGTCACGGAACAAATTAAACTTAAAGATAACACTGTACTAATATAATTGCTTCCACACTGCATTCGTTTCCAATAGATTAAATGAAAATTGAAAAAGTAAAATTCATGTCCTGTGGAGTTAAAATATAAAAACCATTGGACAATATATTTCAGATTAGATTTTTATAATTTCCACTATGACTTTTGGAATTGGTACATGGAAATATGAGGCATATTATCATGAAAAATGCAACTGATCATTTCTACACAGGTACAACAACCCAAAAACTGATGAATGCACATTCATTTCAGGGGTCTAAGTGATTGGCAATTTACGGTGCACAGTATATATTCCTCAGCGAGGTCAGATGCTGATAAAGGCTAATCACAACCCCGTGATTCACTCCTTAACATATCGAACAATCCTGAGCAAGACAGCTCATAAACACAGTGCAAGGCAATAAATAGGTTGTGTGGCTCACATAAGCAGTTGCAGCGGTATGTAGGACACAATGACAAGGTTGCCTCACATATTTAGATGGATAATTCCACACTGTCCTTGGCCACAGTGAAAATATGGGTCCCTCAGACACTTGCCATTGAGCTGGATGAGAGAGAAAAACTCACTTCATTCAGGCATTTGTCGCACCTCACCCTTTCCATCTTGTTTGCATTTATTGCTGTTCTAAAGAGTCCCCTTCATTTGTATCGCAAATGAGTGAGAGCAAACAAAGAGCACTGAGCGCTTGTGGCAAGACGAAAACTTGCTGACGTAGCATGCGTCTATTACTGAAAAAACCTCCTTTGCATTGTCTGTATTTTTATTTCAGAGACTGTCTGAGCCAGAGTATGGAAATGAACTTAAAGCTTTGTAGGCAGCAGAATGTATGAACTAAAGTGGGAGAAAGTAGCCAGAAAGTTGTTCTTATTCTGACTTACCCTTACACAGAGCTAGACAATTTCTGCAGTCAAAACAAAGACAATGGTTCATTTCACTGAGAAATATGTTGTTATGATACACACAGACATAATGACAAAATTCTTGTGTGGAAATTTGATGCTTGGTTTAGTCTGTCAAGTTTGGTTTTAATTGTAGGACTTTGGAGCTGCCTTCTGACCCTGAGACCTTGGTGTACACCTGTGTAGACTGTCTTGCAACACAGCTTGTGATCAGATCCTTTAAACTGCTAGCAACCATATACATCCAGTATAGAACCATATGAGTCAGCATGTTCCCGCAGGCCACTTTCCCCTCCTCCGTGTACAAAATGACCTACTTATGCAGCACTTATACACAACTATGTGCAACACGTGAAACCTTTACACCCACAGGTGGTCACCATCTCTGTCCTCAACCCAAGGTTAAAAGCACAGTGAGGTCCCCATGTACATCCCAGAACCCAATGAAGAACAGACAGAGAGCAAACACATGAAATCTGTCAGACATGACCTGAGCACTTTGAACCTTTACATCCACGTGTCTATATACTGGGCTCAACATGGACCTCTCATGGCGACAGAATATAGTAGGTCCCTCTCTCTCAGGAATGAAATACCTAAACCAGGCACAATTGAGATCAACTACTCAGCAAATCATTTACCACCAGAAAGTCGACTATGCTTAAATAAGTGTGAATTTTTAATTACTTTAAGTCATAATTGCGTTAAAAAAAATCCATCAAGAGCATACAGTTGATTAATTAGGTTTACATTATTTTATTATTTTTATTTGACTCAAATAATACAAAAAAATATATATTGACTTTACTAACTAAACTATTAGTAGTAGTAATAGTAGCAACAGTAGCACTTAGTCGTAAGTAGCAATAAAAGTGTGTACTGATGTGCATGAAAACTACAGGAGGGACTTCATTTAAAAAATGAATCTATAAAAATTATTTTTTAAGTTTTTCAAAATAATTAAAAGAAAACACATTTTAACGTTTCACACCAGAATGATCAAATTTAAGTTGAATCTAAACACATGACCCCAAAGTTCAGGGTGGAAGTGCTCCAGAAATAAGCAAACTCTTTGCAGCATCAGGTGGACAGAACAACATTGTGCTTCTATCCTACGTTTTTTACACTGATATTTTGCATCCAACGTTCTCAGTTACTGTCCTTCATCATGGATGCTTTGATTATGACATCACCATGTATAATGTGGTGCATCTGGAATTGGTGCACTGAAAAATGTCCCCAGTAAAAGAAAGTTCATACATGATTCATCAGTGTTATTTGGATTCATTGATTTCTTTTTTTCTATAATTGATTCATCCAAATTAACAAGTCCCAGTCCCATTAAGTCGCAGCCCTAATGGGAGCCTTGAATATCAGATGTCGGTCATCAAAAAATAAATTCAGGGACATAATAATACATTAAAATCAATAAAGATGCCAAAACGTAAGTGTGCTACAACACAAAAATAAAATCCAAAGATGTTAACCTTATCTCGATAGAACCAGATGCTTCCCCGTGGCCAAACTTCACCCAAGTCTGCATTCATTTTTTAGGTGTGTGTTTTCACTTCATACCATACGACACGTCACAGTCAGCATTCACTTCCCATGCACATACAGTCTAGGTAAGCGTATATTGAACATAATATGTCAGGGGGGCCAACAGTGGGAGCAGGAACTTGTGCTGCACCTGTTTTGTGCCTCATCTGACTTTGCCTCAAGGGAGAGATTAAGAACCAGGGAGGAGACAAACATCCAGAGCAAGAACGTGAGACCTTATACATACAAGTTCATATAGATTTTTACATGCGTGCTCACAACCTGCAGCAAATATAACCATTTTAACGAGTTCATACCTGCATAAGAATCTCATGGCAGCGCGGATGCCACCAGCTCATAAATAGAATTTATTTAGTTCAAATTTGCATATGGATTTATAGGGTTCCTTTCATCTGTAAATGAATATTTCAGCATGTGTGAAGCTGCTTTAACCAGAGTCAGATTAAAGGCTCCACTTTTGCCAAGTATTATATGCTAATTACGGTCACAAAAAAGGGAGGACTTGCCAAATGAAAAAATGTGTTCAAAGACTTGCATGTACAATGAGAGGCATGAGAGACTGGTGTTTGTTTACACACTTAAATAATAATGATGCGGTTGGATGAAGAAAAACGTAATACTTTTACGACGTAAAGAATGTCTGCCAAAGTCACATGTGTAATCAATAAATCCAGCAATAAATCATATAGGTTTGCACAGACTGCTTCAGCGACAAATGAGAACGTGTCACGCATGACTATGTGGGATTCTTTAAGTGTGTGGGGCAGAAAGGACAAGGATCAGCACCTTCAAATCCGAGTACAGGATTTTTGGGAGGATATGTTCAGTTTAGGAAAAGAGGCAGTTGCTTTCTCTTCTACTATGACAAACATTTCGGTGACTGTGCTCTGCACACAGATGGTTTGACTGAGTATGGCCATACCACACAGTGGTGAGGACTATAACTACGTGGGATTGACTGACTGAAGCTAGGATGACCTCTGGGTTTTCTCAGTCTGGAGATTATATGATTCAATATCTGAAACTGAATAAATGTATTTTCATAACAAAACAAGCCCCTGACAAGGAAGCCTGGGTCAGAGTCTCAGTCCTCTATGATACTGAGTGGCCTGAACTTGATGAGGAACTAAAATGATTTTGGAACCATATTGAACATGTCAGTATGTGTCTGTTTGCATATAACTTTCTGCGATGTGAAATATTAAGGAAGCAAAAATCACTTGTACACAAAGCCTCACTTCACCTCATTAGTCCAAATGGTCTGAGGTGCACCTTCCTATCCACACGCTTGGTTGTTTACAGATGAATATATGAGGAGCTCCTGCTTTGGTGGTCCAGCGAAAGGCGACGTCAAAATAAACTAACAGTATAAGCATGAGCGAGGGAGGAGACCACGGCATTAGTGATAGAGTGTGTCTCTAAAATCAATAAAGACCACTTTTGCGTTTAAGACTTGGCTCCGCTCTAGCTCACTGTCTTACTTGCTGCGGTCATGGTTGCAGAGTCATTTTGAACATCTAAAAACTCATGTCCCTCCAATTTCAGACTTGACTGATGCCATCATTATCTCAAACTGCTAGGTGACTCACAGGAGCTGCTGCTGTGGCTGTCCACTGAGAAGCCGAAGCTCAGTCACACACCAGCATCAATCAACTGGGAAAAGCCAGTAGCCACGTAAAGTGACAGTCAGCGTTTGATCAGTGATTTTAAAAGAGAACTGGGCAGCATGAAGGCATGTTCACAAATGGTTGGTTGAATTTTGAAGGAGCTTCAATGGCCTTGTTAAAATGATCAACAGAGAAAATGTCAGGAAATGTAAGCGGTGAGAGTGAGTTCGAGATGACAAGCCTTAAGGTGGAGAGCTGTAGGACAAAGTGAGCAGTAATAGAGCTGCATTCTAAAGTTACTCTTAGTCAAGGGAATGAATATAAGCGCCAAAGGCCCATATTGAAATGAAGAGTTCAGTATCGAATGCTTCTGGAAAAAGTGGGCATCTGGATTTACCAGGCCAGGTGGAGTTCTGAGTCACAAAAGCAGTGAGAGCTGCTTGTTGGAGATGTTGGAAGTGGATAAGTGTATTAGAATAATTGCTCAGACTAGTAAATACAGTAAAGCAAGCACTTCTTCTGTCCTTCAACATGCTGAAATGAAACTCCAGAGTAATTGAAGAGAGAGCTCAAGTATACCAGTTTCATAATCAAAGGATTGACTTCTTCTACTAAAATGCTTGAAATGTGAAATCGGTGAAGAGGTGGAGTCGTCATTTCTCTATGAAATGATGGTGATCAGTGGACCGTGAAGAAAGAGGAGATCACAAAGACAAACTAGTCTTAGAGTTTAAGTTACTTTTGAAAAGTAAGTAAGTAAATTTTAAAATGTTTGATTGTTGTTAAGGTGCTGCATGACAGTATTAAGGTAAAAATGTTCTGTATTTGGTATTGAAATTAGCTATAAGCACGATTCCCAAGAATGGAACAGAAAAAAAACAGAATATGAGAAAACAATAAAAGGGTATACCAACATATTTGTTATGCACTTTCATTAACTTTAGTGAATGTTGAAATGCTGCGCTACAACAGAGGGCTCGATCCTCATTCCAACGGGGGCAACAGGTTAGAGTCTAGGTAAAACCAGCTCGGCTGGATTTTGAGTTTTCTGAGTGTTTTGTATGTATGTTCTACTGCACTCAGGGAGGAGTCTGTCCCAGCTACTTGAAGCACGAGACAGGGAGTCCCTGGGCCGGTATCATGTCCCTCGCACGTCACAACAGCAACTGACTTAGACACTCACTCTGTAAGCACAATTTTGAATCGTCAATTAAGCTCTGCTTTTTGCTGGGCCGTGGGAGGAAACCAGAGTGCTCAGTAGAAACTTTTACAAGCACCGGGAGAACATACAAATTCCGCACAGAAAGGACTATAGGAAATTAGGAAAGCTCATGTCACAGCAGTCTTTATTCTGAAGATTTATTAAAACTACTTAAATAGCACATTAATTTAATCAGAGAAATCCGAGGCGTTTCATTGGTCCAGCAAATTTTCTTAGACAGAAAAGAAAAGCCACAAACAAATGCTTGAGTGCACAACTATGTGCACAACAAAAATATTTTCAGATGCCAATTTTATTAGTCTTTCATTTTGTGGACTATAACTGGATAGATACAGACCTTTAACAGCATTTTGTGAGTCACTTACATCGCCATGCCTTTCTAAACATATCAACTTTTATCTTGTCATGTGTCTATGCTGACTGGGGACATTGATACAGTGTAAGGCTTGTGAAACATCTAATCTCCATATCAACAGAACAACCCAGCCTTTGACAAGTTTAAATCCCATTACTTCCTACAGCGTAGACTCCCTCCTAATCTTATGGTAAAGGAAAAGGATTTCATTTACTTCAGATCCAAAGACACAGCTTCCTGGTTAGCAGGTTTAGAGGGACATAACTGTCCAGTTGCACCAAATGGCGATTAATGCTAGTACTGCCAGCGATCTGCGCCCCCACTTGACCCCTCACTTGCACAGATGACCCATCCTAATCCTGCACAGATAGATTTATCTGGAACCTAACAGCAGACGGTGAAGTAACCACATTTATGTCTGCATACAAGCGACCACAACATCATGCCCCATTGTTGATCATTTTTAATACAACAAAGGGGTTACGGAAAAGGAAAAATGGACATTTGAGTTACCGAACAGCTGGGTTAACAGATATAGTCACTGATAAAAAAAAAAAATTTAAAAAAAAACCTTGAGTTGACTGTGTGAATAAACGTCCACTTTAAGTGAATGATGAATGGAAATGTTTAATAAACAATAATCATAATCATAAGAATTACATCATTTAAATTACTAGGAGAAATGAAAGACAACTAACAAACAGTTTACAACAAACATATTCATATGTGGCTTAAAACTTTAGTGTACTTCTTATGTGATCTTTGGACCAAATGCATTCATTTTTTCCTCTGCATGGCAATTAGGCAGTATGCTTGAGCATGTCTTGCTTGACACTCAGAAAGATGACAAATGATCTTGGCTGGAGTTCCTGCACACTGAAAGGATGATATGTGACCAAAATCCACATTTGTGGATTTTCCTTTCCTCACCATCCATCTGCATTTTTAATTCACATCTTTTGCTTCTTCTTACTCCAGGCAGAGTCATGCCGTCACTCATAGAATCCAGCCGACAAAACCACACTGTTGCAGTTTCCGAAGCAGCTTCAGCTGTGTGTGTGCTTATTTGTATCTGTGAGTGGGCCACTACAAGTCTACTAGTGCCTTTGAGTGTGAGCTTACATTAAGAGTCTGTGTCTCAGACAACAATTATCAGTGTGTCTGTGCCTCTGTGAGCCTGAACTATGCGAGTCATCGATGCCAATCCTACTTAACCAAGATTTTTCAGATACTCAGACTGTGTAACAAGCCCTGCAACACTGTGTCATGGTCAAGCCGACCTTTCAGGACAACAGAACGCCTTCTTTAGATCACACACTTTCAAACCTCACTGGGGATATTGACACTCTTTCAAAGCAGCAAAGCCAAAACCCAATTCCTTTTGACAAGCAATTTCCTATAAAATGAAGTCTTAGTAACGCATGAGCTGTTCATCTGTGTGTTTACGCACCCCTCCTGCTGCTAATGTGCCAGCCAGAGAAATCGCTTTTCAAATATCTTCTTTGTATAAACGGCAGAAAATCCCTTGCCGAAAACGATGCCGCCTCTGTAGTAATTCTCAAATCTGTATTGCATTCATGATCGTTTCCCCAATTTACTGTGCCTTCTCAGCAGCAACGTGAGGGAGCAGCTGCAGTTCTCATGGATAAATACTGTATATATAAATATATATCTGACCTCCCTCCTGCAGCTCCCCTGAAACCAAATCTGATATCTGCACCTGTGGTAATGGGATCTGGTGTTCGTGCGGGGGGGAAATAAAACCCTGGTGTACCAGTCTTTTGACTTCCTGACACTATCTAGGTATCACTGTAACTATACAGTCACCATCTCCATTGATGCACCTTCATGATTAATTAACCTGGAGCAGACAAAAAGGAAATTGGAGCTCTGCCAAACAGCAGGAGTCAGTGGCTCCAAGATTTGAAAGCGAATGAACTTTCAACTCACTTCCCCAGATTTGTCAAAACCCTGAGCGTTTTGGTGTCTCCGAGAGCCTCGTGATACATTTCTACCTGTGAGTGTGTTCTGCCATCAGTGTATGCTAATTGTCCAACAGGTTGGTATAGCCAGTCTAATCATTTATTTTCACTCCTTGCTGCGCTACTTGCGCATGAAAATCATGGAAAAGCTCAAAGCGCCGTGCTTAAGTGATCCGTAATGGACTTCACGTGGATTAGCACAACATTAAAAACAAACATTGTACCTTTTTTCACAGCGTTGTCTTTCCCCAAGACGGCTCTTTGCATCTGAAGCCACCTTTTATTCCCACAGAAAAGTCTCAGGGAACTCTGTAATCAGAAGACACAATCGGTAACTCCTTCATTTCTTTGGCAGCACAAAACCAAACATCCAACGAGCCAAACAGACAGGAGAGTTAAAACAGATTACAGCGTGATCCCCGGATTCAGGGGTCAGCCAAACTCAACAGATAGTAACACACAGAAATCCACATGGCCAATGATGTAGGTGCACGCTGCCAAGTCAAGAAAGACATGGGTGGAGTCCCTGGGAGGCAAATCCGCATAAGAGGTGTAAGACTGTCTTGCCTATGCAAAGCAATTGTTGAAGTTTCACGTGACCAGCTTACAGCTAAAAAGGCTTAGCAGTCTAATCCTTCAGCCAAATGAGGTGTCTAACCTTAAGCTCAGACTGGCCGCAGGAATCAAAGACAGTTCAAAATATATACACTGGGGGACTTAGCAATGGCCACAGGAACCGATCAGGGAGGCACCAATGCACAAGGTTTAAGGGACAGATGAGGTCATAAACATTGTTTTACCTCTATTAAGCTTTCCTCTTCAAGGCCATCAGAGATGGAATTTTTGGACAATTTCATCAGAAACTAAGTAGTATTGTAAACCTTTTTTGCTCTTACAATAATTGTTCTTTTGTTGCAATCAACACTAAATTTGCATTTTCATTGTGCTATTTTGCTTTTTTAAATTTTTATTGTTGTGTTGACCACTCAAGAAATGTTTGCAACCCAAAATTTTGTTTTTTGTTAGCTGAATGTGACTACATTTACGTTTACATTTCCTTCAGGGGTGAATCAGAAGTGTTTGTTTACGTCTGTGGTGTCTTTGAAGCTGATGCACACAACACCATCCATCACATTGTTGTGTTTCTCATTTCTTCCCCCAAAACATAGAGGGATACAACAGATAATACATAACACTAAAAGAGATTAGGCCTGCTCCAGATGCTTAACAAAGTACAATAAATCATTAATGAACGTCACATGTCGTTGCTTAGCTCTGAAAAAGGGGTCTTTTAAGATGTAACAGGACACGACTGTTTTTGATTTCTGTCTGTTTTATTCCACAGAACATCACATTCAATCAGCTAACATTGAACATGAGCTCCTTGAATGGCATCTCTTGAGAGAGCGCATAAAGACGAGTTTAATATCGCTTGACATCAGCTGTACAGCCGGACAACAACAAAGAAGCAAACACATCACAGATGGACAGAAAGTGAACCACGGACTCTTTGGCTCTGGCAGACAGAATCCAGATAGGTCTTGTCTGTTATGTTGCTTATGGTGGAAACATGGCTAATGTGTTGACTCTTGTGTAAGTCGGTGGTATTATTAATGGCATTATAAAAACCATTCTAAATTCTTATTATTTAATTTTTTTTGAGCAAATGTTACTTGAACAAGTCACGACTGCTGCAGACATTTCAAGTTTAGCCTGAGCAATCTATGCCTATGTTGATGTACAATATACAAGATCTTGGTACTCTCTACTCAGTTACGTATAGAGTGTTACCACGTTACGTTACAGGACCACACGCAATAGATGAAGCACCAGAATGAAAGGATGGAACTAACAGCACCACTATGTAACCCCAGGACAGTGCAGAGTCTCTATAACCACTAATGTCATCATTGGAAACTACGAAAAAGAGTGTCCGTCATATGTGAACGAGCATGGCGCATAGCCACAACTTAAAGAATTTTTAGAAAAATCTGTTAAAAAGATGAAATCTCATCGAAACATCGAAACAAATGGACATCACATAAAGCATCATGGAGGTGGACATGAACATTGCGGTTTTCAGCGTGTCATTTAAAAATACCGAAAGAAACCTCATAATGACTGAAGATTGTCACTCACGAAACTCAAGTCGGGCACCCGGCCGGACATATGAGGCGGCGGACCACATCATCTCATTGAACATGACTAGCCCAGGACTATGTCAAGAAAAGCCTTTGGAGAACATGTTATGCCCAGTTAAGTTCAACTTAACTGTACGAAGAGTTGAAGTGTGAAAACGTGTTGAACATGAAATACAGAATGAGCGAGATAGCTAGGAGGAGAAAGGGCCAGGGGATAAAAAGAGCATGTGTACTGGTGATAAATGACCAACGCCTCGGTACTGATGACAGAGGCGGTATCAGTTGATTCAGCAGCCAGCTTGGCACAGGTCAGGACGACAAGCCAGCAGGAGATTGGGCTGATAGTGAACACTTGCACACTTGCTGCTTAGGTCCAATTAATCGGCTTCATGGGCTCACAATCTTCCCCTCAAAGATAAGACTGAAAGACAGAGTTACTGCGTCTGCATAAACTGGAGTTGTTTTTTTTCTTAGGTGTCAGCTGAGCCGACTTCCTTTCAAGGCACGTGCAGTTGGGAGGGTACCTCTGGGAATTAGGATTTAGGGCCAGGGATACGGATGAGCCATGCATTGATCTAATGTTGTTTTGGCGAACCCACAGCAGGTTTCTGTCAATGAAATGGAAGACAGTTGACTGTTGTGATACAGCAGCTAATCCATACATTAGCCAGATTCATCCACTCATTCTGGGATGAATATGGATTGTGGCCGGCAGGATGAGATAAGAGTTGCTCACAACAGAGTTTGTCGCATCAGTTAGAAAGTTGTTGTGGCCCTTATATACTGGCCTGATATACTGCTGAGCACATTCATAAAGGTTTTTGACAAAGTGACTGACAGATACCACATTAATACAATCAGCATTTCTGCGTGTAAATTAGTGGCCTTATATATTTGACATATTTGGGACATCGGTACTTCTTTAGAACATTAATACATTACTAATACGCACATAAAAGAATTAATAACTGTGAGAGTTCAAGTATGTCTAAAAAATGTGAAAGCCAATTTAGTATTCTATAAATAAATTGGCATAAAAAGCGAAGCTTAAAAAAAAACAACAAAATATCTTTCAAGTGCTGGTGACATGGTAATTTTGCAATATGATAATACAATATGATTAAATAACTGAGCAGTTTTAAGTCAAAAATCTGACTTTAAAAAGAGCTGTGTGGGGCAGCAGATGGAAAACCCTCCGTCACGTTGTGCCATCAGCGGCAGAACATACTGGGTTTGGTTCACTGAGATACACCTATGTCACAGGGATCATTAAACGTTCCGTCGTACCAACCTCCTCCCACCCATCTTTCTAATCAATCCACACAGGCTACCGGTGTGTGTGAAGTTTTCTGGATGTGTGGTTCAAATATAGTGATCTCATACTGTAGTGTTTGTTATTTCCTTGCATTCAATGAAGTTAGATCCAGTGTGTAAAAGTTCATGCACAACAGAATCAACAAGCAGGTGACTGGACTGGCATTTGAGACCTACAGTACTCAAACTCAGATGGACAGCCAGGAATTAAGTAGATTTAATTCATTTATCACACAGTATGCCAACACAAGAGCACTGGCGTCTTGTGATCTACTCGAGCGCACACGAGCACAGCGAGAGTTAAACCCATGACTGGTGGCAAGGTTCAACCAACGGCCAAGGTACCATAAGGCGTATAGATCCTTCCGTTGGTTTTGAAAACAAGTCCAGATGAACATAAAACACATGATTAACCTTTACAGTTCACGTCCTCGGTTTAAACATATCTGCAGGAATCTAAATGAAACCAGACCAATGTTACTGACAAGACAGAGCATTACAAGACTGTCCAGGAGAAACACAGACTTGAGAGCAGCATGTCTATTAAAAAATCTTAAAAATGTCTTTCTTGTCAGTAGCTTTTGATCTGTTCATCTGGAAAAACGTATCGTAGCAGGAGGTTAGGAAGGCCAAACTCGGATAGTTTAGACATGTGGAGCAGTAAAACTACAGCTAAACAAGTAGCTTGGGCAACTACTACTCACTATGCTCATTTAACTGAGTATTAAATAAATGAATCCATGGCCTACAAAAATATAATGTATAGACCAAGTCAGTTGCCGTTTTACTTGACGACCTATTGCCATCCTCTAGTGAATCGGCTCTGCATGTTAACAATGCTACGCTTTTGCCACCGTGGATGTTATCGGGCTGCTGATATGCTGCAAACTACAATCAAGTCACTTTCTTCCACTTAACACTTCCTGCAGTGTGGGGGTTGCAGTGTGTTCAGCTAAGTGGATTCAGCAGGATTCCTGGCAAGATCTGAGTCGCTATCATGTTTTTTTTTTTGTTTTTTTTTCTAGATGTGGGCCAAGTGCTCTAGAAGCCAGGGAAATGCCTGGACCAGGAAACGTTGCAGGCTCCCTGACGCTTTGCCAAAACCACCCGCTGACTCTTTCCCATCTGTTTGCATATTATGCTAATGAAGTACAGAGTTGCGAAAGTGTAAGAGAGTGTGGCTGTGTGTTCATTTGGATGTGGGAGCTCCACTTTAAATCGGCTTACAGTCACCAACGACACAATATCACTCGCGTCGGATGAGCAGACTATTACATGAGCAACCTCCTGAAGCCGAATGTCAGCTCCTGTCCAGACGTCAACCACATCGCATTTATTACAATCCTTACATGTCTATCCCCACATCATGGATGTCTAAATAACTGGTCATCAAGTGATGGCATGGAAATCCTGCTGACCCAGTTTAAAATGTAAAACTACATGCACCCATCACAAATGCTGTCAAACCTGTTACACAAAGCAAAACAGTTGCCAGAAGATGTTCTGAAAGTGAGACCTCTCTGAGAGGCACTGGAAGTTGACAGTGGTGTGAAGTGTTTATTGTATGTTTATCAATGAAAAGCTTTTAATTACTAACATACCTATAATAAATTCTGCTTTTCAAACATAGCAACAACGCTCAGTGGCGGCATATGTCTGTGATTAAGTACTTCTCTTTTCAAATCCAAGACATCAGTTGCTACATATGAAAAGAATACAGTCACAAAGACGAGGCATCAGTCACGTCCATGCAGGATTAATGTGACTTTATGAGCAATCGGCTGGTTTGTAAGGTTTAATAGCTTAACTGTTACAAGTGCACAAACACTCTGAGGCACTGTGACTGAGCCAATGTTGCGATTGATCAACTGGGCCAGGTCCAAATGAAGTCCCATCCATTGCGGACGGGCCAAGCATAATAACTCTGCTGTCATTTTGCACAAAACCAGTGAAAGCTTGAAGAGGAAGGTGAAACAGATGTGCAATTGGATAATGTCTTGACACTCATTGCAGGAGGAAAGAAAAAAAATGGAAAGCCTCGCTCTCAGATGTCTGACCCACTTTCTGCTCACTCACTCTCCCCCTTTGTCTCTCATTTCCACACTTCCTCTAATCTACAGTAAAGAGGCTTTGTGACTCATTGGCACTGCAGAGACTGATTTACTTGATTCATTTCTATGAAAAACACATTGCACAGTACACTGCAATAACACATACAAAAACAGGCATTTTTGTGTTACATTAGGCCTCAAATTTTCATTACAGCCAAAACGGAGTCATGAAGCAATTAATCACTTGTTCAGATGAGAATACATTAGCACTAATGTCAATTGAGTTTCTGTCTTGTAGAGACAAAATCAAGTTGCAAAAGAATTCCCCAGTTGAACTTACAGGAGAATAGCAGCATAACATGCAAGATTTAATGTTAACCAAGCAGTGTTAGCGTTCAAGTTGAAGTGTAGCCAGTATTCAGATATTCACTGCAGCATTGCATTTATCATTTTGTCAGCAATTGAGCCCTGTTAACAATTAAACAGGACCCAAAAAGAATATATTTATCATCATTACAAACAATAAAATTATACTATAAAAGACACACATCAGAGCATCCATCTCTTCATTGCGCGATTCATTTCATCATATTCGCAGCATTCATTCATTGAGCGTAGTTATTGCTGTGGGCTGAAAACTCTCTGAATCTTAAAACAAAAGCGTTTCAATTATCAGTAATTGTAAATCACATTCTAGTTTAATAAAATTGCAACACAAGACTGTGAAATTGCAAAATTGTGAATGTGCAGATAAAACACTGACTTTGCAGAAAACTGTTATTTCATCTGTTGGTTCAAGGTAAGTAAATAGAAACATGAGGAAAAACAGTAATTGTTTCCATGACTGCCTGTTTAACCTGAAATAAGTTGTGAATGGCCACAGTCAACTCTTTCAACACAACAAAACTCATTTGTCACTTTGAACTCGCCACCGTACTGACTGCACAGGATTTGAATCAGGTCAAGCTGAAGATCAAGGGACACACCAACAGTCTGCTCCTCTCCTTTCTACACAGAAACTTGTGGAATTCATGGTATTGGATGACCAGCCTTATTCAGTCATTGATGACCAAGTGACGCAGCACCCCAGCCTGCAATGCAATATGCAGGTGGCAGAGATACTTCCTGACACATCTGCAGTAGTAGTAGCAGTTTGTTTTATAAATACTTCTTTTATTTACTGCATTGCTTCATTTTTGAAAAGCAAAATACTAATCGGATCTTTCAATAAAACAAGTATCAAATGTTTAAAATGTATTCGTAATAATAATAATATTAATAATAATAATTGTATCTGCAAAAATCGGTGATCGCCATTGCACTCCTGGCCTTTAACAAACTCAGTTCATCAACTGTCCACAGAACATGTAAGAATTCTATCATCTGATGTCATCTGTTGATAGTGTTTCCTCTCGTGCACAAACAAGGTCAGATGGATTTTATTTGTCTGCTCTGGCATGGACGATGGCTACAGATGTGAAAGCGAGAGCGCTGTCTGGGGACAGCTGGAGCCGGTCCAACCTGGACAAGGGTCAGGGACGAGAGTGAGAGAACACCAGCGGCTCTTGGACAGCCTCCACTCAGGAGCGGGGCCAACTTGTAGTCCATGTCAGTCACCTTCAATCAAATACTCCACCAGCATTTTTCCACTCCACATTTTGAAACATGTCTAACAGGAATAATGAAGAGACGTGGGTTTTGGTCACTGGTACATGAGTAACTTTGAAAGTTGGTAATGCATTATTTATTAAGGGTACTTATTGACTAATCAGATCAACATACAGAGACATGGCCGGCCGTCGGGACACGTTGACCCTCTGACTCAGTCTCCATGTGATCAATAACCAATAGAGGACACTTCAGATCTGTAGCTTTTGTTTGTTCTGTTGTTGTTGTTTTTTCTTCAAACATTTTTATCTTTTATTCCTTCAACAAACCGATGTTTTACACCATTCCCGCTATAATGCGCTACTGTAAAAAATATATACATGAATGATGTGATCATCAGCTGATATGAATTATCATAGTTCTTTTATTGTGATTTCTTACTACCTCTTCCAGCCATCTTCTGTTGGCAGGTAGTAGAAGTTGTCTGACCAGCCACTCTGTATTCAAGGTACGCTGAGGTACAGTCATAGTGTACTTTAATAAAAGTACACTATCTATTTATTTATTTTGATTTTTTAAGTATCATTGGACACCATGGACATTCACAGGCATAGGTATATGCCACACAAACTAAAATAAGTGCAGAGCAATAACAAGGAGTGGGAAAAAAACTTGGGTGTGAATGAGCAGCACTTCACTGAAGTAAAATGTACCAAAGTGGACAGCACAAGTCGGCTATATCAATATTTAACACAAAGATACCTGGATATGCTGCCACATTTGTGATGTGTTTAATACTAACATTTCTTTCTTGTACACAGGAGTTATTTTGTTTATTAAGGGAGCGATTCACTACTCTGCTGGAGTGTGAAATTAAAAGTGAAACCTTCATGCACATCATATTGTACTACATTATCTGATTTTCCCCCTTCAAATGACACTATATTGTTTGAACACAGTATATCACGGTGCATCACCACTCCAGTATCAAGTTATGTATTGTATCGCAAGATACCTGCCAATACACAGGCTTACAAACAATGTAAATCAGATACAGTTAAAGTACAACAATGAGTTTTTTAGGAGCCGTTTGGGGCAGTGGACTTCAAGAGGTCAAGCAAAAAACAATGTGAACATTTCTAAGGTGCATCATTTAGATGTCCTTCGCTTCTGCTTGGCGGCACATGCAGTGCAAAAGTAGCCCACATAACCCTCCATGGCTCTGTAACAAGATGATTTAATAAAGGCTATTGTCTATAATTCAATATTACTATTGAAAATGAACATGGAACGGATGGAAAGTTCACTGATAAAGATCCAAGTCGGGTGTCATTCATAGAGTGGGAGTATCTAACGGTTCAGAGATGTGGTGCAGCTGCACAAATTCACTCTACTAGGGTGACAGAAGCGTGTCAGAGAAAATCTGTGTCCTTTCTGGCAGTCATTAAACATACAGAGATCTACATATCAAAATCTACTGTTTAGTCATAATACAATGCTATGGCACAAAAAAGAACAAGAACTCTCAGTATCCCTCACTTGTGAGTAAAAAGCACCCACAAGCGTGAGGATCTATATTTGAAACAAAGTGTATTCTGTGTTTATGAGGGAAGAAAAAAATCCCCTTAATCTATGCAGTAGTCCATTAGCTGGATCTGAGATGTCCAGAAGTCCAACGCAGCACTTCTCAGCATTTTTCCTTGATGCTCTGACTGAATCTGACGTCTGGCAGCGAGCAGTTATTTACTTAATTATTTTTAATTAGACTGCACCTCCCAGCGTGTTTCTCCCCTTTGGCACACAACGCTTACTGGTGAGCACAAAGATGCCAGCTCGCACAAGGCTGGTTGCTGCAGTGTTGTCAACCTTTATGTACGGAATGCTCTTTCTGAAAACAGTTGGCGAATCCAAAAACACACTATTCATCTGGCATTTTCTGCACAGTTCATTTATGAGTAGAGCTAGAAGGATGTAGGATGGATCTGCAGATACCTCACGATCCGATTACATTTCAGGGCCAACAATTCAATTCTGGATGATTTGATTTTCTTCATATTTCTTGATATTTCACGTTGTGACCACTCACCAAAAACAGCAGCAATGACAAACAATTTAATGACTTCAGTGCATAAGACATCACTATTCCAGATTAAAAGATGATCAGTAAAATCCAATTGCTTGTAGAATTAACAAGGAAATGACCAATCTGTTTAATATGTGTGTCGCAGAACAAATGACACAATTGTGGTTTAATCCTTCAAACTCTAAACAACACAAGTGTTAGTAATCACACACTAATTCAGATTTTCAGCAACATTCCACTTCACTAATAACCAATTGAACAAACATTCCCAGTGAACAATGCCGTTGTTGTGGGCTGTGTAACAGACTTGACCATAGGTTTGTTTTGCTTCCATAACTACATTGTACATTTTGTACTTAAAAATAGTGCATGGCAAAACTTGCTCTGTAGCCACACCTCTCGAATACGAAACTTAATTGTATCCATGTTCAAGGGACGAGAGCCAACCACTGGCAACGGGATGCTTTTTATTTGGATAACTAGCTGCTTTAATACTTCCACCTGAGCTCCAGCATTCCTGTGTCTTGCTGCATCACATAGTTCCATAATGAGGACATTTGTGCCACAACCCCTGTGAGCAGCACATTATTAGCCTTGGCATTTGAATTACACACTTTTGTTTAATAACAGCATCGTAAATGGAACAGCAATAACTGCTTCTATTCATTAGCCTCACAGGCCTTGTCATCTCAACTCAGAAGAATCACTTTATCTCACACACTGCATGGTCCTGAAAATCAATGACTCATCCCTATGTTCCCGAATGAGGTCCTCAATTGCAAACAGGACCTCTTCATAGCGGTGGTGAGACCAGGGAGGCAGCTGAGCACGAGGTTCTGCAGTTTTTCAAATGAAAACATTTCTTTCATCCTGCACTTTTTTTTTTTGCTAATTTCTACTGGTGGTCCAGTGACACGTTAGGGAAGTGCTGCTTCCTTGGTGGTTGGGACAGGGCTGCAGACCATTTATTCCCTTCATATCATTTTCAAAAAGTATATATATAATATATAGTATATAGTCTATAGTATATATATAATTAATAAAAGATCACCGATTACACTTGCAGGACTTCCACCAGCTCCATGTTTTTCGAAAGGGTGAGAGTCGGGTAAATTATTCTCTGCGCCTGAGATGACTGTGCCAGGGGAATTTGTGCGATTCAGTTCCCAGAGGAGGACATCAAGGAGCCTAGGGGTATTCAGTCTTTGGGCATGGATCATGCCAAGATGTTAAACTGGTTGTCAAAACCTTAAAAAACGCTTGAGGCCAAAAGAGAAAGGTGCATGGAAGAGATGATGGATGACTCTTTTTCCAGCTTGCTGAGCAAGAATCCTGAGCTGAGGGAGGGCGGAATGTAGGGAGTTTTGGAAATTCTGGCTTCACTTTTTAGTCATTTTGGTTTTGAAATCCTTTCACGTCTCACTGACAATCAACACGTTTTAGGCTGCGGTAACTCAGTGAATCAGTGAAGAACAGATGCTGACTTAAATCCACTTAAATAAAGCGGTGAAAAATCACCACTGAATATCAAATCATCAGTGTGTTGTTTCAGCCATTATCCCAATAACAATCTTCACGTCAGCTTGTTCTGAATTCAGAGTGCAATTATCAGTCAAAGCAATTTAGCTGTAAATAAAAAAAGAATATACTAGCAGCAGCTGGTCATAAATAAACAACGGGATACTTGGCAAGCTGCCGGCACATTTTCCAATAATGCCAAACAATTTTCATCCCCATCATCATTCAGTCAAGCTGGGTTTGCCAAGACACTTACCACGGTGAGGATCACACACACATGCATGCACACGCACACAAGCAGAGCCAAGTCCCAGCTCTCTTCAGCTTCGGTCGCAACTGACTTGACTTCTCTTAAAAGTGATTCCAAGGAAAGTTTCCTCAAACAAAGCTGGTGGTTATTGAGAGAGGCCGGTGACGAGGGGAGTAGGTCACCGTCAGCCACACTTGGATGGAGCTCCTCCAAACTCTGAGGGGAGTCATAACAAAGCCTCATCTTTTGGCGCTCGAGAGATGAGTGTGTGGCAGATGCCATGGCCCGGAGTAGTAGCTGAGAACTGTACCAAAATATAAATGCCAGCAGCTGCTTTGACTGAGACGAATGGCAAATTTACTATGTCACCCATGAACTGAATGAACTGGTTTCAGGCTCAGCAGCAGGTGTTCGGAAATGTGGCCATTAAAAACTCTATATTAAAATAACATTCATGGAGCCTACAACACATGTAAATCAAATATTTTAACAAAACCTCTGGAGCTTTGACGTCAGACTAGGGGCAATAAACGCTGACAATACTAAGTCATTTACTAGTTGTACAGAACATAAGTAGCAGATACAGATGGATAACGGATACTTCTTTATTATCCTGAAACAAAGAACTAAAAGCCGGATATATAGCCGACAAGGGAGGACGAAAATACTTTTTCAGTTGACTCTTAATTACCATGTGAATAATTGATGACATTCTGAAGATTAAATATGGCTCAGGTGCATCATCACCCCCCATGTGTGCTTCACAAGTATTATGATCAATAAATAACATCTCAAGTTATTACAGCTGCTGGAAAAAGAGGCGCAATAAAAAAGCCCTCTTGCTCTACTTTGTTTACATTTTAGGTTTTATCTTCTCAAGCAGCCGACAATGAAGGAGACTCCAAATAAAAAAATGTTAATAACCTGCGAAAAAACCCTTCATTGCTCTGGAAGAGTAGCCAAGCTGTCTCAGCCTGCCACACTTCGCTCCTATTAACAGCTCTCCTCTCCTCTTGACCGGGTCCAACTCACAACTGGCTTTACATCAACAACATAATATTTGGCACCAGAGCTGCCGCAGTTTATTTTTGCCAGGGTTTCATACCAGTGGTAGTCCACTCATCTTCAGTTGCCTCATCCGCTCTTTGACAGACACATGCTCATCCCAGGAATCCCACTAGGTGGTATAACTGATTCAGAGTCTCCAGTCGACAGGCAGGGGATCATCAGTAAGTAATCGCCCGACTCCCTCGAGAAAACACTGCCATAATGAGCAGGGTGATGGTCCTGAAAATATGTGGAGCTAAATATTTCTTTACAGTGAAGCAGCAGATCTGTCTATGCACCATGACAAGGGAAGATAGGAGAACAGGAGAGAAGAGAAAGAAACAAAAGAGCAAAAGGAATGTAATGGAGAGGAAAGTATATTAATGTAATGAATTACGAGTATTGATGTTCTCACATTGTAATTCTGCTGATATGAAGACAGTAAATATAGTCATGTAAATATGGAACACGTTAACAGGCTAAATTTCCAAGTCAGTAGTATTTGTTTAGTGGTTCCCTTGTTCTGTCCGGAGATGGGGATGGGCCCAGAACTTCCACTCCACTATATTATCTGAGTGAGCGCTGGTCTGTGAGAGAGACTCAGATAATCTCTTATCAGCTGCCACACTCAAACAGACCCAGAAGACAAACCAGTGATGACATGACATGAAAGGTTAATTTTATTCATCGCCACTAATGAGGATTGAAGGGTCAGAAGGGACAGGCGCAATCCTCCGTGTTCCAGATATGCGTGTGGAAAATAGCGTGGGACGGTTGCCATGACGGAGAGATCGGACATGATGCACCAACATGTCAATTCAAGTTAATTAAGTGTAACACAGACCCCGGTCCAACCAGGAGCACTTAACGATTTGGAAATGTAAGCCTGATCCACATTAAATAACACACAAATATATTGAACCATTCTTAAAAACTTTTTTCTTCATGACAAGTTAAAAATGCATTTTTTTTTCTTTAAATTCATAATATGTTCTTCACTAAAGTCCCATGAAATTTCATTTAAACATGTTGATAACAATTTCAGTTGTGCGAACAGGAAAAGCTTTGACTTTGACCTCTGGGTTATCAGTTAACGCTTCTACTCTTCAAAGCCTTAAAAGGGCTCACGTTATATGCCATATGATGAACAACATCACGGACAATGTATCGGCCTGTGCGGATCAAATACCACCATTTGTGATCTTCCAGCCAGATTACACTGTTGACGCAATGCGTCTAAATATATGTTGACAAACTACAGGACATACTACGCAGTGGCACAAATCTATTAGCACAGTTTCAGTGCAGCAACCCGTGATGATCAGATGACATTTTGTGCTCGGCTGCGTTCCTCCATGCTGAATAGATTCCACGAACTGGGCCTACGAGTCAACACAGCATATGGGTGCTATAATCTAATTAGCCATAGGTGAAAACATGGCCAGTGCGCTAAAGCGCCTCAAGGTCTGACATCTATAGGATGAACTGGAGTCAACTGGGGGCAGAGAATAAAGACCAGACACACGGGAACATCAATGGGAATCACTTGTGTGAATTCAGGGCAGCAGGCAGCGATTACTGCCGTCACCACACTGCATGGAGCTCCAAGAAGCCAATGTTCCACTAAATTGTCCAACAGGAAGTCACCAGAATAACACTGATGGACTGCATGAATAAATAGGTTCCATTTATGATTCCCAGACTTCAAATTCCACGGATTAATGTCGTAAATCAGGCTTAAATGGGAAACAACAAACCAACTGACTATTCGCAACTACTCAAGATTCAAGCTCTTATCCCGGCTTGGTGCCAACCTGGACAACAGGACTACTGTCTGTACCATACTGAACTTTGCATATTCCTTTACACAGACCTAAAGCTTCTGCACCAAGTACCACTCCCACTTCAGCACCATCCATACTATCAGAACTTTTTGGCAGAGCAAAGACCTTTGTTTTACATTTATTAGTAAACCCCTTGTAAAGCTGCTGAAAGGTCATTTGTTTTGTGGGTGAAGTGATGAAAAAATTCATGACAGAAATAGAGCTAACCCACTATTTAAGCATTTGTGTCAAAGAGCTGAGAGACAAGTAACGTTCGCAGAACAATTTTGCATGCTTACAGTTTAAAAACGTAACATGGTCAGCAAGTACCCCAAATATGTGTTCCTCAAAACTGAAGAATGAAGCTTTCCAATGTGAAAGTAACACAGACATTGTGATGAGTAACATTGATATATTATTGTGCCTGTGATCAGAACACTCACCTCATGTAGTGCAGTCAAATAACATAGCAAGATTCCTCATTTTTCTTTTTTTTTTTTATTTCCTTGCTTATCGGTTCAGAGTTGTATGTATGATATGCATTAGAATATAAGCAAGAGGAAGTTTTCATCTGAAGCCCACGACTCCCGCTGAGGTACTCAGATTTCTTATTCACAGGCTCAATAAAGCCTCACTCATCAGTCCCTACATTGTAAGAGCAGGAATAGGAAGTGGGTCAGTTTAAGGACCCTCACTCCAGCAATAACTGGTGACATATTGGCCTACCCAGCATGCCATTTGCCTCTCAAGAGAACTCTGACATCATTACACACAAGACACGGACTAGGACATCAGCTGCACAAGCGAGGTTATATAAGTGCTCACTGTGTTTCCTAGCATCTGCCCCACCAGAGAAGAAGTATAGAGGCAGAGGAGGAGGGAAGAAGAGGGGGAGAGAAAGAAAAGAAGAGGGAGGCCAGGAAGAAAGAAAGACAGAAACAAAGTCACAAAACAAGAGGCCCACTGGGGCGCTCATTGCTGGGAAAGACTGAAGAAGGTCACGTCTGGCCCCCTAAAGGGCCCCAACCCAGGCAACCGAAGGAAAGAAGAGAGAGGCCACAAGAAGAGAGGAAGAACAGGTAGCAAAGGATGGCCACTGGTCTTATAACGTTCATCTAGAGATCAAGCTAATCATCTGGTGTTGTTTGCTGACATTTTTTTATTTTATGAGAACAGGTAAGATGGTGTCAGCGTATGGTAGCGCCCAAGCTCGGCTGTAGTTCCAGAACACCTCCCCAATGACTGCTGCTCCACTGCGCAGGGTTTTGAAATCCCCAAGTAGGTAACCGAATAACAATACAAGTAAACAGGTTTCACTGCCTTGGGGTATTATTGGAGACTGAAAACCTTAAAGAGATTATGGTTGGTAAGGAAAGCAGCAGTGGCAATGAGATACACACCATTGTTATCTATGAAGACCAGAGTGGGGAGGCCAATTCCCTATCCTCAGCTACATTCAAACATAAGAGCACTGCATCATAACGCAGAACTGCAAAACATTCATCCATTCATTTTCATCTACCTGGATCACAGCTTTCGCTATAGGGGGCACTATAATAATAATAATTAAAAATATAATAATTTCAGATTGCAACAGCACATTCAGTAAAGCTTTTCCAAGGTCTTTTCTAGGGGAAGATGCCTGGAAAAGGGATAATAAGAAATCCCCATGTTCTGTTTGGAATGTATTTTGTTGTCTTAAGTCTGACCAGTATAATGAGACTTTGTTTAACTTTGGTTTCTGCAGGCTCTGAGTGGTGATACCATTGTGGACTATCTCTCACATCACGTGGCAGCCTGTGACACACACACACACACACACACACACACACACATATATCAGTGTCCCTGCACCTCCCTGATAAATAAAATAACTTTATTTTTTCCATATAGCTTGAAAAATATCATGTTTGTCATTGACAGAAGCCTCATCCGCAGACCCTCTGAGGTTTATGCTCCCCAAACATCAGTGTGTGTATAAACACATCAAGCATGACTGCTGCCATTGAACCAGTGCAGATGCTCAAACCGACGTGCAAATATCTTGTATACACTTTATGTCACATTGAATTTCATGCACATGCTCAACTATCTTCCGCTTACAAAATGACACATTTGTCTTATTTATTTCTGAATAAATGTTTCTGACTGAAGTACCCACGTAGCTGCCTAAATTAATGTACATCTTTTACTTTTTTTTCCAGCATGCTGACACACCCACACACTAAAGGCCCTTTAACTTTGAGAAATGCTGACATATTGCTAATAACAACACTTCTTTTTGGCCATTGTCAAGTTGTTTTTACAGTAATATAAATTCAAGCATCGTTTCATTCATTTCTCCTCCACATTTTTTGCTTAATGATTACATTAGTTTTCCCAATTGAAGGTTCAAATCTAAACACAATCTCTGTCACATCAGCTACAGACCACAGCCGACTTAAAAATATACGGCAGGTGGGAGAAATGTCGTAGCTCATGTAAGCATTAATGTAGGAGTCAATATATTCAGTTGTCAATTTGACAGATGCCTTATTCCACCATGCAAGAGCGTATCCACCGTGCCAAAGCAAAAATGGTGTTTATCTGCGCTCAGCTTCCCATCGCTTTCTTTCAGCCACTTGCAAAAATGCAGCTGCAACAGCCAGAGAGACACTTGGGAAGACTTTGAGCAGAGCGGTTACACCGGATGATTTAATTATTACAGCACTGCCATGTGGTGACAGTGGCATCTGCACACAAGACAAAAATGGCACATTGACAATCACTACGAATGGGTGGGATAGCACTTTGAGCTTGTGTCACTTAAAACAATGACTGTTAGAAAACACTATGTTTGAGCAGACCAAATGGATGTCAACTGAAAGAGAAGTCGTGTTTTTATGTTGTCTGTAAAGCGGCGGTATCAGAGAGTCTGCACCCAAAAGGTGATAAGGAATCATTAGATTAAAAAAAATTGTGAGCATGTTTTCATCTCAGCATGGCATCAAAAAGATATACTTATAAGTAAGTTGTTGACATGATGAACTAAATGCAGAATTACACCATTTAATTGTTAAGCTGAAATCACACTGAAACACCATCACTATTTCCCACAAGTCTAACTGGAGATAGGTAGAAAAGAACCATTTTAGTCAAACACACTGCACTGAGGGAGGCAGAGACAAATGATTAACTGCCCATCCACCTCACATTGGGATAACCACCAGTCAATCTTTGATTCCTCAGCCACTAACATCAGAGTTTCACCCCGACAGCAGACACAATGTAGCTGGGTGGAAAATGTGGTCATTTAAATGTCCTCCCGGCGGTTATTGGCTGCAGAATGTTGAGTTAAACACACCGGAACATTGAAAACAACTTCATAGTGTGTTTTGTACAGAACCGGAGCGCTTGTTTTCATAGAGCTGTGGATTACTGGACGCGGTCATGGCTTCTTGTACTTCGACTTGTTTGTCGGTCACAAATATTGCCTCAAATTTCATCCTTCAATTCTGATTTTGTCCAGCAAGCTCATCATGTCATTGAAATAAATACCAGATGAGGTTTTGGAGAATGGACTTCTAGTTAAAGGGTCCTCAGTGTTTGACATAGAATAATCAAAACAAACTATACTGTCGATATGCATGGAAGTATTAGGCACAGAGAAATGCAAACACAGAAACAGAAGCATTGCTGTACTTAGAAGAGGATGAGCTGCTATGTGAAGCAGTTGCTCTGACTGCTGCGCTTCCATAATGGGGCTCCACATGGCAGTGTCTTCGCGTGATGCGAGATGTACACACGTCGTGTCTACTGTACATAACGTTTATCGCTCTCTCACTGTCTGCGAGGGGCGGCTGCTGCAATTATCCGAATGATTTAATCTGAAATTGGCCGTTTATGGGGGGCAACAAATCATATCTGAGGAGGAGGATGTGCGCTGGGCACTCGTCCCACCTTTGGAGTCCTGGAATAGTTGGAGTGGGCAAACACTATGTAGCTGTGCCTCTACTATTCCACTGCTTGATTAGGATCGATGGTATCGACAGATTATGTTGTTGATAAAAGTGCAACACAAAAAGTCAGATTTCATGTCCATGGGGAGATAAGGAGGAAAAGGCAGTTAAGTGGATCAATGACGAGCACCAACTCACGCTAAAAGCTCCCTGAAGCGGCATTATGGTGTGTATTATGGCTATTGGTGACGATCGATCAGTCCTGGCTGCAGTCTATCAGGGTGCACGTGTACGCGCGTGAGTGGACCGTGCGCGCTCAAGCGGCTGTACAGTAAATCCAAGTTCAGGCCCAAAACACACACACGCAAGCCCGCGATGCTGCGAATAAAAGCACAATGCCGTTATATCGAGCTCTGCTGTCGAGTCCGACGGCAAAAAAATTGTGGCCGCAAACGGGGGCTCGTCCTCGGCTCTGATCTGTCAAACAGGCCGGGAACGAAGCACACCACGCTGTCAGCTCTGAGCTTGATAACACTCACCGAAGCGACCCCCCACCAGCCTGGCCAGGATATCAGGGCATTAGGCGGAAACGAAGCGGGCTGAAGTCAGCAGGGCTCCTTCGGTTCTGTGCACAAATGTAGCGGCGTGCAGCGTCCCGCTCTCCCCGAGCGCCGGTGCTCCTCCACGGCGCGGCGCTTCGCACTTATCCGCCTCCTCGCTGCCTCCTGCAAAAGCCGTGTAAATGAAGCGTTTTCCCGTCTCGTTCGCTCAATATTGTCCACGCTGTCTTCCAATAGCGTTTAAACAGTCTGCAACGACCGTGGAGGAAAAGAAGCAAAAAAAAGAAATAGTAGAGAATCGCTCCTCCCTCCTCCGTCCTGTACAGTAGAGCCCAGCAAACTATCTACTGCTCTCTACAGGAGCTTCACTGTAAAGCACTGACTGTACACACGCGCGCGCGCGCGCCAACACGTCTCCGAGGAAGAACCGCATCCTCAACTTCACTGGCCCACTGCTTCATATGTCTGCGCTTTCTTCCTTTTTTTTCATCCAGGAGTCCATTAATGCAACATTCAAAACAGACCAATCACATGGGGGAAAATAATGCCATTTTTGAAAGTGTTACAAAAGTATTGTGAGTTAAAAAGACAGCTACAATTTCGTTTAGTGAAATAAATGAATCCCTTCAATTGACTGGAATTGATCTGAAATTTTGGGCTCACACACACGCGCGCGTTTGTATTGCTATCCCTGTGGGGACATGGTGAGGTTTCTCATTGCCATAATACTTTCCCCAGGCTCTCGCTCCTAAACACATGGCTAACCTTAACCAACCTTCAGAACCAAACTGAATTAGAACAGTTATAATCACCTTGTTATTTTGAAGTCTTCGTCCTTGGCATCTACTGGTTTGGACCTGTGGGGACCAAAAAAATGTCCCCATTAAGACATAATGTCCCCACGAGAATAGTGTTTTGTCAAGAATTGGTCCCCCATGAGGCAGTATAAACAAGCCCCCTAACACACACACAAGGTCACAAGGTCCCGGGAGTGAATGGGAAGCAGGTCATGTCATCGCTCTCACACTCTCACATACTCGTCACTGGAAGTTAAACAGCACCTCATGCCAAAGAACTCTCAGAGGACCTGAGAAAAAGAATACATAAAGATGGCCTCAGCTATAAGAAGATTGCCAACACCTCTAAACCCGAGCTGCAGCACGTTGGCCAAGACCATCCAGCGGTTTAAGAGGACAGGCTCAACACGGGCCTTCTTGCCAGGCTCCACCAAAGAAACTGAGTGCAGATGCTAAGTGTCATATCCAGAGGTTGTCTTTGGAATAGACGTATGAGTGCTGCCAGCAGAGGTTGAAGGGCTGAGGGGTCAGCCTGTCAGTGCTCAGACCATACTTCGCACACTGCATCAAATTGGTCTGATGGTGTCAAGTGTGTGGCGGCAAGCAGGTGTGGACAACAGTGAGTGTTTTTCCTACGGTCAAGCTTAGTGGTTGGAGCATTGTGGTCTAGGGCTGGATGAGTGCTGCCGTCACTGGGGAGCTACAGTTCATTGTGGGAACCTAGAATGCAAAGTGTACTCTGACATACTAAAGCAGAGCATGATCCCCTCGCTTAGGAAACTGGGGCGCAGGGCAGTATTCCACATCACAACCCCAAGCACAGCTCCAAAACCATCACTACCAGGCTTACCAAAACACTATTGAGCATCTGTGGTCATCCTCAAATGGTATGTGGAGGAGCGCAAGGTCTCTAACATCCACCGGCTCTGTAATGTCATCGTGCAGGAGTGGTTGTAATGTCATCATGCAGGAGTGGAAGAGGATTCCAGCTAGCAAGCTCTGGTGAACTCCATGTCCAAGAGGGTTAAAGCAGTGCTGGACAATAATGGTGGTCACACAAAATTCTCACACTTTGGGCCCCAGTACCCTTCGATGTTCATCAGCATTTCGCAAGTGACTCATTGGAGAACAAAACACCATCGTGACTACCACACACACTCATTCAGCCCATTGCTGTTGTTGTGACGGAAACCATTCAGGATAGGCCCAAAGTATCCGTGTCAACAATGTAACGCAGCAGAAGAGAGACAGTGTTGAACAGTAGAAGCACTGATCAGACCACATTTGTCTTGGACAGCTATGGCATTTCTGGCAGCCAACACGTACAACTCTGAATATGGCACCGAAAGGGTTGTAACGCGGGGCTGGCCTGAACATTAGACGTCCCTGGTGGTTCCTGTTGGCAAGTCTCAGGATGTCGGAATGGTGTCACCCAAATTGTCTGACAATAATCCTGCTTGATGTGCCGACCTGAAACATGCCAAAGGTCTGTTGGCGTTTCTCCGGTGACAGTCGTGGCATTGATGAAAACCTCACTTAGAGAAGTACTGTGAAGATGAGCCCTATACAGATAATTTACATTTATTTTTCTTTTTCATGCAATAAGTTATCATCAATGAATCTGTTCTTTTCTGAACACCATGACATCATCAACAATGTTTTATATTGATAGCAACATTTTATCCATTTTAATATTTAAATGATGCATTATTCATTCATGAATTTGTTTAAGATAATAATCTCATCTTTCTCTAAATAAGTAGGGGTTTACTGGTATGTAATAAATATCGTGTCAGATTTATTAATATTATATCCAGGTTTATTTAAATACGTAGATACAAATTAATAAAGGTATAACAGCACAGATATTGGTTGCTGTAGTTATTATAATGATAATGATACACAGCAGACTCCAGCAATAGTGTTTTTCAATACTAGTGGCGTCTGAATGACCGGAGAGCACAGACATTCTGGGGTACGGTTATTAACAAACAGTGATTGGACATGAACATGAACAGAGAGTGAGAGAAGACAGGAAGTGAAAAGTGCATGGTGGGAATTCCTCAGGCACTTCATGTCAGGATTATTCATAGTAAACAAGCAGCCAGCAAGTTGTAGCTGCTGCTGGTTCAGCTTCTGTTAAAGTTACATGACTAAACAACATTTGATCAATGGGATAATTCTACCATTCATTTGGAACGTGACTCAGAGCAAAGTCAGCAGCTGCGGCATCCATACGCAGTGTTGAAGCATAAAAAACAATGATTACGACTATGATTATCTGAAATGAGAGTTGGAATACATGTTCATGGAAAGAATGGAAATTCCTCCAATTACCTGGGTAAAAAAAAATAGATCAATCCCAGTTTTTTAGAAAGCAACACTTCTGTTGTCCACAGACAAAAGATGATGTTTGTGGTACAACAGGATTGGATACTTGTGTGTCTGATATGGAAAGAAAAATTGTATTTTGATGACTTCCACACTCAATCCGTAGCACCATGGCAGTCATTACGACACAAACACCAACCAGCCCGATGAGGCTTTTTGGCCATAATCCCCCGCTGCCTGTGCATTATCCCTCTTATATCACAGCCAACAACCACCAGAGAGATCCACCCCACTGATATCATTACTCTTCATCCCATCTGTATCTCTATACAGCTGAACAGATAATGCGCTGTACTTATTTTGATGAAACACAGCAGCTGGAGGAAAGAAACAAACTCCTGTGAATAGAAAAATACCTTTGTGCCAAATGTACACTTCAAATTCTCTCCTGAAAAACATGGTGTTGAAAACTCAGTGCAGGTCATTCAAGTTGATAGTGCTTTTGCCCACTTGGTCATTACTTTTGCACCACAAGGGGTCACTGGAGGTGACACATGATTCAGGTGATAATCTAGGAGGAGGCTGAATGAGAAAAGCAAAAACACGGAAAATAAAGGCGGATGAGGTCTATAGATTATGTGATAAATAATTATATTTGTCCTTGCTAAAATAGCAGTGACATCAGAGTAGTCATTGTGTGTGAGTGTGTGCAAAACATTTTTTCTGAATAGCAAAACTACAATGGCACATTTTATTATATCTGACAGGTAAGCAGGATAAAAAAAAACATGCTCAATGCTTGGTGCCAAATCGATATTTGCTGTTTATGGTGTTCAATGGCTTGAGTGTGTATAGCAATGGCACGTTCGAATGTTCTGAAATGACTTTAGCACGTTGTTTAAAATGTGGAGATTTGGGGATAAAGACCACACACCCCCGCTCTCAAAATGTGATTCACATGAACAGCAACCTACCGAAAATTCAGAAATTAGTTATAACTGAAATTGACTCTTGATATGTAATAATTATGTAGCCTCAGTTAAAATGCAATTGGACTGTCATTACTTGTCATTACTTTGTTCACTGTGAGTTTTTATGAAAACAAACAAAAGACAGCAATACTCTTTATGATAGTCTCAAATTAAGAATAGCATAGTGCAAACTAGGCTTCTTCCTCCTCAAACAAAAACCCCAGACAGCTTTGTGCTATGCTAGCATCTTTTATCTTTACCTATCTTTATTTATCTGTTTGTTATCTGTTCATTTGAAACTTTTCTAAATATTTTTTTATCCCATTTATTTGATGTGTTCTGCAACTCTGTCTGTCTAGTCATATCTAATGTAATTCAAATATGGATCTCATATGGCATGCTGTCATGTCACCTCGTGTCTTCCAATGTCTGGATACAGCATTCAGTCATCATCTTGTCATCATTCCAGCCAACAGGAATGGGAGAACTTGGCCAGCTCCCCAGACCACATCAGAATACACAGACAAGCTGGAGATCATTTAGAGTCATCAGTTAATCTCTGTGTGTATTTGAACAGTGGGAGGAGGACACCCTTGGAAGCATGGGGAGTACGAAAACACAGCAAGGATTAAGGGATATCACCATCCCTTGTGATTAAACCACAAATGTATTTGATGTTTAACATTAATGTTTGCTGTGTGATATGTAGTAGAGTCCCAACCGTCCTATTATTTATTCTCACTGAACCAGACGAAGCAGCAGAAGCAACTAAAGACAAGACAAAGACATCTATCCAGTATTCTGCCTGACTGTTGGCACTTACTGAAGGTTGGCAGGAAACTCGATTGTCATTCTGGAGGGCAACATGACAGTTTTGGAGTCTTGGTATTTAAGGACATCTGGTCTGGAGAATTCATGGAAGAATGAGGGACGAGGAGCAAGAGTGGACAGATGGATAATAGTCCTTCTATGGAAACTGCACACTTGCAGGAAACATGAACAGCCAGCCCTCAGTCTTCTGGATTAAAGTACTGATCCAAAATAACTGCAGGTGGAACCTGGCTGAGTAGGTTCATTTCTTTTGTTTATCAGTAAAAAAAATAGAAGTCTGACTAAAGCAAAGAGAGGAGAACGATTAAACCCAGGTGACTTAGACATGCTGCACTCGGTCAGGTTTCACTGCAAGGAAGGGAATATTATGAAACAAAGATCACATGGAAAAGGATGGGTATCTAAATATTCATAATTAATCAAATATTTTTTGCTAAGTGTGAGGAAAAACTCATGAAAAATGCAGAAATATATTATGAATATTTATTTTGAATAATCTGGATCAACTTGAAAAGGCATATATGAGGCTTGTAAAACTTTAAACCTACTAATGGTAGTGCGAAACCCTGATGTATTTTGGCAGCATGTTTTTGATATTGTCTGCTCCTGGCTGAGGCATTATCAATCATCGGGATGTTGAGGAGCTTTATGTTTACAGGTTCAAATGTTACCGGGTCCAATTAGCCGGGAGACTTTATCAGCATGAATCCCCCATTGTCCAAATGCAAACAAGTGAGAGTTAATCTCACAAATGGCTGTCAGAGCTCGAGACCGGCTCTCCTCTAAATAATGGATCGCTCCATCTGCAGTTTGTCCTGTGCCGTAATGGCAGCGACTCCTAATCCGGGCCGTGATGAAGTTGTCTGTTGATTGGTCTTAGCATGTTGTTCTCTGGTTTACACAGATGGTGTGAAAGGTTAAGCGCTTTTTCATTATCAATCGGCGGCACCACAACCTGCGAGTCCTTATTGTTTCCATTTGTCATGTTGGCCTGTGGTTCAGCTTCAGAATACTTGCTATGAATAATTGCTATTGGATTTATTGTTTGAGAAATGTGTCATCTAAGAGGAAGAAACAGACATGAATACAGATAAATTTGATATTCTCAGGCAGTCTTGATAAAAGTGAAAACAAATAAAACTATTCATATCAAACACTAGAAAAGCACTCAGAGAGTGCAAACCTTTGCCTGAATTGTAGGCAAAACTATGATCCCCCAATCAATCACTCCCAAAATTGAATAATTTGTTCTTTGTCCTATATGACATGTTGAAAAGTTCATCCAAATCTGTCCAACACACCACCATATGGAGGTTTGCCTGCTCAACCTTACAGGTTCAGATGATCTGCAAAAGGCTGCAGTGATCCCAAGGCCAGTGAATCATCTGGGGACTGTCAGAACAGACCTAGAAACAGAGCAGTTTAATCCTTTTCCGAGTCACTTCACTGAAACTAAACAAATCTTATTTTCTCCTGGTCACTATCATTTCCCTCATTACTCATCAAAAGTGTCTACGTTTTGACAGACACCTGTTCATGTTCCATGTATCGCATTTGAAATGAAGTGAGTGCCTTCTTTGGTTCTCAAAATTCATGTAATATTTTCTGTGTTTCTTCCCATTACAGTGCGTTCATATAGATCTGCTCTGTTGTCTTTTCATTGCCCTCACCAATGTTTACTTCAGCCTGCCCTCTGGGACTTTCATCTAAATGATAAAATCAGCTATTATTCTGCTGCTTTTATCCCCTTGTTTTTTTGCAATTTCTATAGACATGGGGCTTGCAGGTAAGTCTGTGTACTCTTGCGACATGTGGGGGAACAGAAACAAGAAAGTATTGAATCCAGACCTCGTCTTTGCTGAAGAACATTGAGGGAAAACAAGCTGGAATTCATCAGAGGCTGTGCTTTGAAAGAACACTACCCTTGGATTTCTGTTGTTCTGTCCAAGAGGTTGCTGTGCTAGTTTTCTTGTGTGGATGAAAATGGAATGTCATAACGTTCGACAGCTCTCTAATAAATGAATCTAGATTAAAACCCTTGCCGTTTACAGCTGAGTGGAGGAGTCATCAGTATCATTCAAGATTTGCACTTTGTCTCTCAAACCAATTTGTAACTCACAATTTAAAACCTAAATCACTTTTCAAAACATACAGCAGACTCCACTGCTCATTGAATTCGACAGGGATGGAAAACTGTATTAGTTAAGTTTCAAGCAGACAGGAAATCATGTCAGCGTTCACAAATTCAAACGCAAGACCATAATACAGGTGGGGCTTTGTTGTACTGTTGCCCAAGGCTGCTCTTGGACAAGGCACAGCAGCATGAGAGCAGAACTGGACGGGCCATCATCGACTTCTGGTCTGGATAAATCTGTTTTATGGATACAACTAAATACTTTCAACACAAGATAATAACAAAACGTGTGTTCTGAAAATAAGGAATTAAGCAGCACTTCAAGAGGAAAGAAACATTTCCAAGCGAAAACAAAATCCTAATATTTTACTTGGGGAAAAAAAAATAACATGCTGAAACCAAAATGATTGTGCATATTGAATTTTTGGATGAAATGTATGAATACTGTAAGATTATGCATGAATAATACAAAATGAACCCAACCAAAAGAAAAGAAAATACCTCAGATAGAGCGGTAAAAAAATGCATAAAAATTGCAACTTAAGACAGAATACAACACATTACGTTAAAAATAAGTTATTGATGTTCGTCTCAAATGAATCACATGGTTTTAATGTCACTTGTATTGATGTCCCAGATATAAATTGCGGTCAGATTTAGACTAAATTCAGGTCCCTTCCATATTTTGAGAGATCACGCTAGCACACCTCATATTATCAATCAAAACCCTCACTGCTCCTCCAACCTTTTATGACATAAAATGAGTCACTTGTTTTTTTTTTGTTTCATTGGAATCAGACTGAACGTAAATCAACCTCACGTGGAGGCTGCTAAATCCTCAGCTGCCTCACAGGTGACATTCCTTCGTTACCATGGAAACAATGCTGTGGTTAAACTGGTGTGTTCGTTCCAGAACTAGCGGTGACCTCTGTGTTTGCTAACACAAGTCTAATCCTGCTTGACAGGTGAGTGAAGTTCGTGAGCCGAGTTCTCCACAGCCACAAACAGAAGCTGCTCGGGAGAGAAAGCAGAGAAGGCTGCCGACTTGTTCAGCAGACTTCCATCTCTGAATCAAGCTCCGTTTTGTTGAAACACCCCTGAGTCAAGTCCCCTGCAGCTTTTAATCTCATCATGATTCATATTTGCTATTTGACACAAGCAGCTTATCTGTGATGCACGTCCATTAGCTCCATTCTCCAAACTTTTCAGCTGTTCAAACTTGCTGCATCCTTTTGTGCCACGCTCCGGAAGATGATGACTCATGTTAATCATCGCAGTGGGATATTTGCATCTTAGGCCTACAGTGTATTTTTTTAATCCAATCTATTTTCCTTTCTCAAAGGAGCGGCACTTTGATGTGCCTCAAATCTTATTATGGCCGGAGCTCAGCGCTGGCAATGACTGATTTCCTCTGGTTTGGCAGTGAAGGAGAGGAAATGAGGAAGCACAATCCCTGTGGAGTGAAATCTTGAGGGGAAACACTTTGAATCATTGGGTGCCTTGTTCCATCATGGCGGCGGCGCGTGGTCAGCAGTGATTTGTGAATCTGTGGTGCGACAAGATGATGTAGAAGTATCCTGAAATCAACCGCAAGACACATTGAGCCCCACACCACGACGGGTAATCTCTCGCCAATGACTCACATTTCAGTACAACTGTACTCGATTACCAGAGTTTGTACGCATTAGAAATTTACTCAACGCTTTCTGGTGGAGTCCAAGCGTTTCCTTTAATTAATCTGATTAAAAAAAAAACAACCCTCATCATTGTAATTTATTTAAGAGGAGGCGCCGACAAGTGGTTTTTAAACTGACATTTCCTGACATTATCACCGTCTAGTTAGTTTTGAGTTGATACAGTTTGAAACATCCACACGTTTTGGGAGATCTTGCTCTACCACCACATCTTCAGGTGACAGGAGTTAAATGCATAGTACGTACCACGGAAACAACCAGTAAAATGTTCATGTGCAGGCCTGGTTTAATGTAAAGACAGAGTTTGTACCTATAAGATGATCAGACCTCTATGATAAGGATATACTTGAGTCGGTAAACTTGCGGCAAATTTCCTGTGCTGGCTGCGTAGCTACTATACACATTGTTTAGCTAGACTGCAGCTTTTACGGGAAGCCCACCCTGAGGTTCTACACCGGAAACAAATAACAAGACTTCCTTATCAAGATCCCACCTCTGGAAAGAGGAGTAAGGAGTCCCACCCTGGAGAACGGAAGTTCCACCTCTGAGAGGAAGAAGAACAAGAAGAACCTACCCAGTAGAACCAATCTCCTTTTTGAAGTTCCCATAGTTTGTGATCATAACCACAGAGCCTGGACTTAACAAGTCTAAAGACAAAAGTGACCCTTTTAGATCTGAATTGAGTGAAGCCTTAACTAAAACAGTGATCGATCACAGAATAAATCTGAGATGTGCTTCTGCAAACTAAGATACACTTCAAATTGATTTGTCATTCTTTGGCTTCAACCGCAGTGACTTTTGACTAACTAAAGACCTCAGGGCAAAAGACTTGCACACATTCACATTTGTGCCCAAGCACTGTGGGTGGTCTGCTCCTGCTGGAACACCAATCAGGAAATGTCGAATGAGGTCATGAATAATTAACAGTCACTTAATTACAGAGTCGTAATGAACCAGAGGAGCCTCAGGTGGCATTTCATGGACGTTATTCATTTCATCTATCTGCTTGTAAATCACTGGATACACTCTGGGCAGGAACCAAAGCAGATGTTGTCTCGTGCGCAGATAGCAAAGTCAGACTTGGCACTGAAACATATTTTTGCTGAACCATTTTCAAAAGTGTTTCCAAAGCCACAATTGGGCCGTGGGGTTTCGCTGCTCACGTCTGGAAGGTCCAGGCACTATGATTAATGTCACAGAGCGTATGGAAATGGTTTTAAGGGACGGATGAAGTGTGGAACATTTTGATCTGAACCATTGGTACTGACAATGAAGGTCAACACCAAAGAAATCTACTTTTGTTATCTCATGAAATTTAACAAGCCAAGTCTGTTGTATCTTGTTGATGGACCAACAATCTGCTTTCATTTGTAAACATAAAACAACAGGATATTTCAAGAAAGCAAATTCAATAATCTACCCACAAACTTGAATATTATTAGTCAAAAAAATCATTCACATCTGATGGCTACCCATACTGAGAGTCTCAAGAGACAACACACTGGCCATGTTTTCATGCAGAGCAGCCATTTGTAGGAAATTGAGCCGAATCCCATTGTTTCGGACTGTCCTGATTTACATGCAACATAAAGTCTGAGGCGAGACTGAATCGTGTCATGGAGTGGAGGAGAGCCAATGAAAACAATCACGCCGACTGAGAATAAAGGCGGCGAAAGGCGAAAGTTTTAATATTTATCGAATTGATGACTTTAACAATGATGGTAGTAAATTTCACTCCTATCAGTCACCATCTTTACTTGTTCCTGTTACTCGGGTTTAGACAAAGTATACTGAGCTGACCATCAAGCACATGTAAGCCACGTTCATGTTTCTATAGACTGTGAAACACACACACACAGACACTGTGGGAAATAGCAAGAGAAGATGAGAAGCAGCAGGAGAGAGGACAAAACCTACAAGAAAATGCATTTTGCTCCCACAGCATTCAAGAGACCATTTGAGAGAAGGATTGGTATTGGCCACAGATCCTGCTGATGTCTCTTTATCATGAAGCAAAACAGTGTCAGGTAGAATGGTTTATTTGAATGCAGCGTTCACAATAAAGGTGGACAAAAAAAAGATAATTCATTTGGCAAAACTTCTAATATAAACTGTTTTACTGATATTTAATAGCAGCGTTGACTGCTGTGCTCTTCAGATTATGTTAGATTAGATCAAAAGAGACAAATCTGCATCAGTCACAGGTTGGGTATTCAGAACTGATGAAATGATTTAAGTCATTTAAGGATTGGTCTTCAACTTTAGTGGTTGATACATGGATTTGCTTCCATAATACATCAGATTTTGAACCTGACATGCAGCGGCCCACATCCTTAGCTAGAGTTTCACATTTACTTTTGAGGCTATTCTATTCACAGTCTAGTCTATGTGAAAGAATAGGAGAGCAAAATGAAAGATTTGCCACCTTTAGACACATTTTAGTCACCACACATACTTTGGAACTCTGAGGTAATCTGAGAAGGCCAAATAGCAAGAGTTACAGAGTACAATTGGGCTCTTTTTTACTGGCATCATCTGACAGAGACTCAAATTAGAGCATCTTCTGTACAAAGGCAGAAGTGTATGGAGTGGCTGGAGAACATTGACACATTTTATAAAAAAAAAATGAATGAAATGAAAAATGAATCAATCATTGTGTTTCACCACAGACTAAAGCTGTTAGCAGTTGAAAGAATGTCTGTTTTCATAGGACATATCAGCCATGCTCATGGGCCAGTAGCCTCTGGTCGTGCCTCCTAGTCAGTACAGCAGGCTGTGATGACCCTTTTGATATGCCGCTCCACATGCAGTCAACAGTGGCACCTCTCTCTGTCTGTTTAAATGATCGGGTATGAACTCCTAACATAAAGTTTACAGCATCTTTTATATTTAAACCTCCATTCAAAATCATGTAAGCTAACAGAAGCTGCATTCGTCATTGGACCAGTAAGATCCATATTTTGTGTTCAACTGACAGTTGGTGAAAGAAAAACAACATGTACAAGTACTGTCTTGAAATATTTTTTAGTAATTGGCCCAGAGAAGATGCAGCTGCACTTAGATAAGCACACATATCTTGATAATCTGTGTCCCGAATCACTGTAATTGTACTGTGAACAGAAAAAAAAACAGGTAATGGCAGGATAATTGAAAGGTACAATAGCATATTTTACCATCAAAGACAACATTGTCTTTATAATGTGTTTCAGGTCTACACTGTGTGTGTGTGGGAGACATTGAGGCAACAGCAGGAACAAACAGCAGGATAATTGCGGTTCTTTGTGTGATGTAACTGCTTATGCGTTAGAGTGCCTGGGTGAACAAATGACAGTTGTAATAGCAGCTCCATCACTTATCCTTGGCCCGGCTTAAGTCCAGAATGCACAATCACACCATTTCAGCCAGTAGTTCTGAGGTGAACCAATAGGCTGACACTACCCATGCAGTTGAGATGTTCCTGTGCCTTTCTCTGACAAGGCTGGACTTTGTCCAGAAAACAGACCCCTGAAGTTTGTTTTGCTATTTTTTCATCTTTTGCGCACAAACCACAAAATTGGGGTGTTTCATCATTGAAAATGAGCGTAAGAAACCTTTATACCCGCACAATATACTACATGATTGCACCTCCTTTCCTCCTTTTTTGAATGCATAGTGATGCGCTATGCCTGACACATTCAGGTAAAAAAGAAAACAGTTGCAAGCTGGTCTTGCAGTGAATTAACACAATATACATTTGGATCCGCTTCTCTTTTCACTGCTATGCAGATGACATGCAACCCATCATCTTGTTTACATAGTCTGAAGTGAATATTGCAAAATGAATCTATGATTGCCTCCTAGCCATCGGTCTTCTTTAACTCATAGCAGACATGGCAGGAATGATTCCATTCCGTGAAGGTTTGTGCTAACCATACCCTCAAAACTTTGGGAGTCAATTGTTTCACCAAAATTACCTACAGCGCATTTAAGCAATTAACAATAAACATGTAAAACACCACTGGTAAGTAGGCCTTGCACAGTTGTCAATAAGTCAATTAAGTGCACAATGAGGACAATGAAAGCGCTCATTTTACGGCCTCGATAAATTGAGCAAGGATCATGTCTGTCAACAGGGCTCTGTCGCTCTGATGCTAGCTTAGATACCCAGTTGCGCTAGACGTGAGACACGTGCGGAGCATTACGAGAGAGAAAAACTGAAAAAAATGTGTGTGTTGCATTTATCTTGAAGTGGTGGCATCAAAAAGGGCAACTTACCAACCTCAAACACAACCACATGACAAAGTTTTCCTAGCTGATGAAAAAAAACACTGCACCTCCTATGGAGTACCAGGCCACTATCACTTGGTTGTCAGACATTGTGCGACCAGAACAGCACAAAGTGGTGTCTGTCTGTAGTTTGCTACGTCGTAAGGTAAATGCTGCCCTTTAAAACAGTCGGAATTTCAAGAAATGCAGCTCAACTGGCTGAGAGAGAAAGAAACGTTTTAAATGAAATAAAGTACGTCAGGTTTTACTCGGCACTACAGATATGTGGTCCAGCACAAACATACAAACATGCACGCCCTACAAGAGCTTGACCATACACTATGTAACAACTGACTGAACCATGCACTCCAAATGTTTATAGACCAGATACGTCCATGAGAGCCATACTACTATCACCTGTGATAAAAACCTGAAGGTGGCTTGATAGACTGGGGACTGGACGAGAACACACTAGCAAGCATCACAACAGCCAACAATAACAAAAATCTGACATCCCTCGCCATAGTTGAAAACTGGTTGACATGTTTCACCTTAGCTGGATAAAGCAGAGAGGAAGACAGAGACCAATCTTCCCTAACACAGTCTGGTGCTGGTGAGGGACGCTTTATTCATTGGTGCTTTAGTGTTGTATGTTTGCTTATCAACAAATATACTCATGTCATGACTCAAGTATAATTCATGATACTAATGGCAAAATAGGAAAAATAACAGACAGTATGTTGCCAATCGGTGGGACAGCTCCCAACCATCAGACACATACTGGTAGAGGACAGAAAATATGGCCACCGCAATACAAGTCCTCCTGAGAAAGGCCACCAACTTGGATCCAAGATATAGTGGCACCATGGAGGCGGCGGATGATGTCAAACATCAGATCGTGCATGAGTGCAGAAGGATGTAGAGAACAAGGCTGAGTGACCAAGTTCCTCTAGGATACACCTGATGCACTTCTGATCTGATCTTCTGACCTTTCTTTCGTGGCGTGAAGCCAATAAAGATAGCCTTTGTTGCTGTGTTGACTTAAAAATACCTCCATAATGTATTGCCCTGCAATATCTATAATTGTGAAATATCATCCATTTATTTTTTTACTATCTTATTTTATGTGGCTAATGCCACCAATAGCGAGGTCCCTGTCTGTGTGTGTGTGAGCGACACTGCTTAGTAGGTGATTACATCTCATCCACTTTTCAATTACGCAATGTATGTTTAAAGTTCAAGGTCATTAATAGGCGATAACGTTCACCTCCCAGACATATACAGTGAATGATGTGCATATCGTTCAAGCTCGTCGCCAACTAATGCCTACATATGACTATGCATACACCTACGTTTGATGGCGAAAGTCACACGTACAGTGACAACAATTATTTAGTAATTCAATGAAAACACTCATCAACAACTGTCAATTGAGAACAAAATAATATCACAGAAAAAGTATCTAACAATATGTCTGTTTTCTACCAGAGTCACTCACTCCCACGAGCCTTTGCACAGTTGCTTCTGGGTTGAAAAAAGTAGTATACTTGATGTTAATTTTATTAAGCATACTTCAATGTGCTACTTAAAGTATTTCAAATTCAAGTACACTTCCTCAGTTTTAGCATAAACTAAATATACTCAAACTAAACTTGAATAAACTTCTTTTTACTAATGTAAGGGTAGCTCAAACACACTAAGTTATCAGTGCCAGCCAATTGATGTTGCATAGGAGGGCAGTTTCACCCAGCAATAAATTCTACTTTGAATGTCCTGATGGGATTAATGGTGCACATCTCCACTCATGCTAAGATGTGTACAGCATCTAACAACCTTGGAGAGGATGGGATGATCCTAGCCTACCTCCAGAATTCAGTGAAGCTTTCCAAAGCTCCCAGGCTCCTTCCTGGTTTTTTGACGCTAAGGTGCTCACAGTTAGACAAGGAACTCTTAGGGAGTGTGTGTGTGTGTGTGTGTGTGTGTGTGTGTGTGTGTGTGTGTGTGTGTGTGTGTGTGTGTGTGTGTGTGTACTTGTACTTTTATCTTTGTAAGAACCTGTATGAGTTTTTAATCAACAGAATAAAGACATTTTTGCAAAGTGAGAACATTTGGGGTCTTCACTTTGTCAAGCCTCAGTTTGAGGGTTGAAACGACAAAATAGCTGGGTTATTGTAATTGGATTTTAGTTTGGTTTAGAGTAAAGGTTAAGTTTGGCCATTTGGTTTAGATGGTTTGGCTTAGGGGGAGTAGCTGGGGATATGGTTATGTCAATGTATGTCAATGACGATGGTGTGTGTGTGCGTGTGTGTGTGTGCTTGTTTAATCCTACTGTCTTGACAAAACACTATCCTTCTAAGGACCATATACTTTGTGGGGAAATTTGTCAGGACTCCACAAGGTTAAGCCACAATTTGAGGATGAAGAGTTCAAATTAACTAGGTCATTACAAATAGATTTATGTTCTGGTTAAGGTTAGCCATTTGGTTGGATGGTTTAAGGGTGAGAGGCTGAGAAAAACATTACGGCAATAAGTAACCTCACAATTTCCCCACAAGGATAGAAATACTGTACAAATGTGTGTGTGTGTATCCTCAAACACTTAAAAGGAAACATTGAGGAAGCATTGGTCTCAAAGGACTCCAAGCTTTGTCTCAGCTTTTTGGGTGGAATCCAGCCTTAAGGATGTGGGGCGACAGAGACTGAGAGGCAAACGTGAGCTTAATCATGTGACTGTCTTAAGTGTAGCAAAGCTGAAATGCCAACTGATTTGCTGACATCGCGGATTTGTTGAAACGACAGGTGATGTTAAGAACATTTCAGTTTACCCTTCATCGTGCGCCTAAACCCCTTCGTGGTACTGAACAGAATGGCTATTGACCCTAGACACTGGCAGCACAGTTTGCTGTGTGTTCTGGCTGGCATCCATCACACACTTAATTGACAGCAGATATTTTGTTTGGAAATCCATAGTGTTCATCACAAAGTGCTTACGTGTGCATGCAGATGGCCATCAAGGCAAACAGAGCGAGGACGGAAAACAAAAACTGCAGAAAGAGCCTTTATTTGTGTTTTGGGTCAGAGGATACAAAACAACCAGGCTACAGAAAAACTCACTCATTGTTTGAGTGTGCCACTTGATTTCCATTTATGTATACTTTTCCTCGAATCAGTGGGCTGCTGAACCAACTCTGCGTGAAACTCAGCGGCAGAGGGCCAAACTGCAATGGATAGGGGGATGTGCTCCGGACGGACAGTGACCTACTTAACATATAGAAGTCATACATCCATAGAAAAGCCTAAAGGAGGCAAGTAGCATTATGTATGTGTATATATATATATATATATATATATATATATATATATATATATATATATATATATATATATAAAGAGAGAGAGAGAGAGATTCAGGCAGATTCAGGACATATATATATTCCACATAGTTTGATACACCACAAACACAACACCGTGGAGGATGTGACGCACGTTTCCACAAAGCTTACGGATACAGGCCTAATGGAGCAGCACTACCAGACACCGTGAGGCAGTGTTGCTGCCACTACCTAATGCGTGGCACTTATAAAACACGATGAAGACAAAACAATGGCGGAAATTCTCTGTCCTCCAGTCATGATATATTTAACGGCCACTTCCACAGTCGCCATGTTGGTTTTGGAGTTTGTTGTTGTCACATATGTTCGACTCTGATATATTGGTGAACTGCATTACCAAAGTAAAGAATCTTTGGAAGTAGGTGATCTGGGACGGTAATGTTTGAACAGGTAAAGTTTCGTAGGTGAAGGGAGCATAAATGGGCTATTCAGCATCTGGAATCCAATTTGCTCTTTCGGTCTCAACCCAATTAATGAGGGTAGGAACCCAGATTGATCATTGAATTAATATCTTTCAGCTCAACTCCTTCTTCAACACTGAAACATTTGTGCCACATCTACCTGCTGTTTCAATATGAATTACAATTACCCATTACTGCTCAGTGAGACTGAGATCCGGAATTGTCCGAGTTTCAGCAACATGAAACATGAAAGTGCTAAAATGTTGCAGACTCATACACAAATTTGCTTTTCTAGCTGAGATGACAGTCAGGATAAAATCTATCAGCAGTGTGGCACATCTCTCTCAGAGGGTTCTACGCTGATGGCTGATGATTTGTGTGTTGGCTCTGAGGATCTTCTGCATACTAATGCTGCCATTTGATGGAAGCATCCAGATTCCTTTTTCTATCATCTTCCCTCTTCTGCCAAACAGGCGCCATTTAATACCCAGCTGCATGAGTGACAATTGGAGAGCATGATAGCTCAGAATCATGAGTGTGTGTACGTGTGTTGGAACACAGAGGCGTGTCCAAACCTCTGCAATGCGTCAGGATCCCACATGTAAAACCCAGCTCTTGGCAGCACTTATAAGGCCCTGCATGTTCTGGGGAAAAAAAAACAACTCTGTTTGATACCAGCCGTAGCGCCTGAGAGTTGGAGAGGATTTCAAACGAAAACTGAGATTTCCAATAATCATGTGAATTAGCTTGCGTTATTGTGTGGACACTTAGTGGTTTGAGGGTAACACTTGAGTCTGCAACTAATTCCTGGTTCTAAGCTGTTGCAAATGTGGCTGCTAACACTGAAAAGTCACAGCAACAACAAGAAATTAAATCATTCAAGCAACTACAAAGAGTTAAACAAAAAATAAGCAGGTTTTCAAATTTGCCAGGATTTCCAAGGACTGTCACATATTTTTTCAAAATATGGCATCTAAGAGTGTAGTGAGATGCTCCAGTTTGAAGGCAACTGTCAGCACACGTGGGCTGAAGGTTTCCTCCTGACCAATCACAGCAGTGGGCGCAGGGGAGAGTGAGATTTCAGCTCCAGCAAAATGATTTTACTGCCACAGATGGAGGCTCAGCACTGCATTGTTTGTGGCGTGCGTAACGCGCTTGAACTCTATTGATTAACTATATAGATTTTTATTGTTATAGCTTTTGAGTCAGCGCATGTCCCATGTATGCTACTGCGTCGGCTTATACTAGGGAAGAGCCACGAAATCACAAGTGCATTGTGCATCTTCCTCCTTAACATACAACCTTAAAGGGCAGAGTCTTGACAGACGGTGAGGGAGCGCTGACATTGTGCGTCACACTTCACTTCATCTTGACAAAAACACCTCCAAACAATGTGATTTTTATCCCTTATGATGCTAAGACTGAATAATAAAATATGCTGACTGTTAGTACTGTTGTTTTTAGTGCGGTCCTGTCAAGATACTACCAGTTAAGACAGTCCACTTCCTCTCTTCACGTTGCATTTTTTCCTCTGCTACCACACAAACCATGCGAGCAAAAGCAACTGAAAAACAATGATGCTGTCAGCCGACCATATTCACGAGCACAATACCCAAATGTTTATGTAAAGACACAGATTTTGTGTAAATCTGTCCTCATGTTTTTCCTCATATTTACACCAAGATGGCTCTGAGGATCAGAGTTTGGCAGCAGGTGTTGCGGATTGAGCTCAGCTGGGAGGAGGATAAGTCCTGCCTGATGACCGATGACGGGGAAACAAATGGCTTCATGTTACTTCAGAAACAACGGTTTCCACTTCATGCCATGTTGAAGTGCTGAGATTCTTTTTGGGTTCCGCATTTGATCAAATGGACAATCAAGGATGAGGAGCGTATCTGACTGAAACCATGGATTGACATAGCTAAAGGAAATGGTTTTCTTGAAAGAGCTTGTTTTCTCTTGCTAAGACAGTGATCTACAACTGACTACATGCTTACTTCAGTGTGACCTGAAAGTCCTAATAAAGGGGTGTTTTTAACATAGTTAAAATCAGTAATGGGACGACATGTGGTTATATAGTCGTTATATTCAGTAAATGTTTAAATAGAAATACAATGAAATCAGGCATGAACACAGAATGTGTCTGTGTCACATCATTCCAACATTATATTCAGGTTGGGGCTGGGGGCTGAATAAACAGCGCCGGTTTAAACAGGTAGATGTTCACGAGAAGCTTTAGTTGCATTTTCTGCCACAATTTACATGTTGGACCTCTCTGGCAAAATAACAGCTGTCATCACATGACATCCTCAGGCAGCAGTGGTCAATGCTGATCGAAAGTGATGTGAGGAAAACACTTAATTGAATAAAGAAAAGTGAGTAGCGCCACCAACCAATAAATGTGCTGGAGCTTACTAATGTCCTCTTCCCACAATGAGCACCATAGCCTCAGGACTCCACCATGGAACAGTGAAGGAAGGCAGCTGGATGAATCACATTCAGCGTCACATTACCTGCCATTTACTGGAGTGCTGTGCTGAGACCTTAGCTTGGGCCACTGCATGGCTCGGTGCACAGAATACAGCAGGCCGTACCATCTACAAGCGTTTGACTTGGAAATGTGTGAGTCAAATTTGGTGACCAGTCTGCCAGTATTTGTGCCGATGAATATCAATCTACAAAAGGTGAAGGATAGCTAGACTACGTGTGAAATAAAATTATATCCTAAAGTCTACTTCGAACAAAAACTGGACCTCTCTTCGGAGATCTCGTTCATCGGGGTTTAAAGCATCAGTGCGTAGTTTAGGAATATTTGTTTTTGACAGTGTAATTGCAAACTGTCATAAAGCTGGGTCTCAGGTCCACCGACCCATCCCGCATTTATTTGTAAATGAGGATGGACCGTGGCGAAACTGCGAAAAATGTAATCACAGATTACAAGGCTGCCTACGGCGTTGCATGATGACATATTAGATTTTCAATTAAAGCGTGTTTGCCTTCCGCGGAAGTACCACACGTCAAAATAACGTCAAGTTGGGGTTAGATAAGCCATGGGATGGTCAGTCCATGTACAACAAGATGTCAACTGCTATTTGAAGCCCGTCAAACGGCCATGCGTTTTAGTAACAGTGACCATCACTAAGGAAGAGAGGCACGTAAGGTTTATAAATAGCAATTGACATCCAATATGATTCAGTGAAGCAAGCTTCCAAACGTCTGACCATCCCTCAAACCAACAAGCTTTTTTATTTTGACTGCACGGTTCAGAACGCTGTGCAAAAATTGCTTCAATTGCTGACAAAATAACGTGAACATAGTATAATAAAAATGAAGGTGTTTCTTTTTTTCCAGTCTAACTTTATTACAGCTTACTCAGTGTGTTTCTATAAACTGGACGTTAGCTACTAGTAGATAATGTCGGAGATTACCCGTAATTCACACAATAAAATGACTAGCAGACACTGCTACATTTGTTAACATCTCAGAAACATATTTCACCCAAGGCCCGCGATGAACACTGGGATGTTGGACGGTCCTGTATTCTCTTGCTGGAACCGTCAGTGAATGAGTTCGCTTAGCAGCCGTAAACCCGTCTTGGGGTCAAATGGGTGGCTGTGGTGTTGATTTTAGATTATTTCTAAAACATACTCGATGAGAAAAAAAATCTCCAGGAGGAGGCAGTTCATTGAGTTAATAATGTCCGTTGTGGGGTAAAAAAAAGTTTTATTCTCTATCACCTTCATGACGTTCACTTCAAATGACCTCAAACTCATAAGTCCTCTTATCTTCCAGTGAATCCTTGGAGCAAAACTGTCACCGACCTCTTTCATGACCCTGAGCCACCGAATATCCATCCCACTCTCTCTCTCTCTCTCTCCTTTCTCTGCTGCACCCGCCTTTCAAGCCAGATGTCTCTAATTCCACCAGATTCTGACAAAACAAGAGCACAGAGCTGTGGAGGAATGCGAGCAGGAATAATGGGAGCTCTAATTTCTCATGTGAGCCGCTGCCAAACCAAATGACTTTGTTGTTGGGAAGTTGTGCCTTGTTTAGCTCTCAGCGATTCCAACTGAGATTTAATTTATTATCATCAAATATACCATGTTATGGGCAGAAATAAACATTCGGCGGAGTGAGTGCCAAAGCAGGGAATTTAACACCACAGAGGCTTGTGATAGACACAGGGATGATGCTCTCATTTATTTTCATCACTGAAGGAATGTTACAGTAACATAAGTAGGAGCTTCTCTGAACATATCGAATCTCCCATTGCTGCTTTAAGAACCGCACGATATTGACACAACAGGTTCACCTGTGTAATGAATGTAAAACTTCAGAGAGAAAGTTTAAAGTTCCTGACAAAGAACTGTTATTTCTGCTGAACACTGAGCTGAAACTGAACCTAACTCACCTCTAATACTGAGCAGGAGATGATGGAAGTCCAGCTGTATGAATAGCTCAGATATCACCTCTATACTTTTGGGGATCCCTCGACTTGATGACGATGCATGATCAGTTCAATCCTTTGACATTCAAATGTCAGGAGATCATGAAGCCCAAGTTGGGGCGAAAATGTTGACTCTGTAGTTATGGATGACTTAGATTTGGATTCTAACGTACATGGAGCCTTCACTACAGGCAGCCATCGTGGTCAGGAATTAGCTCACGAAAATGGCAAGCTTGAGAATTTGTGGTCCAACTCCAGCAAGTGCCCGAGCCTCCTGAGGGCTGCCCTTGTTGTGCAGGTCTGCAGGACTTGAAAGATCAGTGAATCAGAGCTGATGGAATGTTAGCAGTTTTTCCCTGTTGAACATCAAACTCTCTTTTATTCAGTCAGGTGAATCGTCTCTTTACCCACTGACCCAAAACTCCCTGCCCATTCCCCCTGCAGCTCACGCCTGGACGGTTTTGACCTTTTTTTTTTACATTTAAATTCTATGCAGAGATCCGTAGGACCATGCACATTGGGTATTGGAAAACAATCCAGGTTGGTGAATGATGAGCTTGAGCATGTATTCTGAAGAAAGATGTGGTACTGCGATGTTTAAAGAAATAATCCCTCTGAATTATTGATGAAGAAGAACCGGAGTGATCGATTGTGACCTTCAATCCAGCTGGATGGAGATCACGTCGCCTCAAAGCCAATCATTTTTAGTTGAGCATCTTTACTGAACTTTTCAACTCTACCAAAACTTTCAAGATTTTTTTCTTTTCCGCGGCTTGTCATCTGTGGCCTGAGGCCATTTTTCTGTAGGTCAATTTAGTTGGTCTAAAAGGGGTTAGCCAACATGTGGAGGTTGATAGCTCATAAGCAGTTAATGCTGGACACTGATGTGATAATTCATGTTCAAAAGCTATAGATGATTTGACCCAAATTGTTGTCAATGGCGTTTGAAAACCACAACCTCTATGCATGACATGTAATTCCCATTTTTGGATAGTTTGGACTGGATTATTCACGACTGGTCATTTTGACTACGCTGTCTTTGCCGTTTGCATGTTTTGATGAAATCATCATATGGTTGTTGTTTTTTTTAAGTTATTTCATATGACTAACAGAGTGAATGATTTTTTCCCCCAAATCTTGTCTTATCTCTTTTATTCAAAACATGCCTCTGCAATATTATGACAGCTGTAAGAGCCACAAATCCCTGGAAGGAAACTTTATTGCTTTGAAAAACACTCGCCTTTAGATCACGGTACAAGCTTGAACAAATTCAGAACATGTTTCTGGGCCCAAACAGACAACATTTCAAAACAAATGTTGAGAGAATTTATTAGATCTTCCCAGATTCTCTTCCCCCTCTGTCTTTAATATCTGGTCTTTCCTGCACATGCCCCATCTGATAATGCCAGAGATCTTTTATTACGGGCAGACGCTCCACAGAGGTCAGCGTGAGAAAATCAAAGCCACACTGATCTACGGTGGCACACCAGAGTCATGTCTTATTTTATTGCCTAATATCACAAAGTGACCCGGGACTGATGGCTGAAACATCCATCTCGTCCTCGGCAGGTAATCTGATGTCTTGGTGTGTTGAGTTGACTTCAGAAATGTTTTTCCTCATACTCCATCAAGGCTGCCATCGTATTTTATTTTTCATTCGTATTTATTTAGTTTTGAATTTTTGTCTTTCAAATCCAGTGAGTTTTTAGTTAGTATTTTAATTATTTTTAGTTTTTATGATCAGTTTTCATTGGTTTCAGTTTTAGTTTTTCCTTTTTTCCCTCAGTACGGGGTATTGTAATAGGTCCTAAAGAAAAACTCAACGAAAGACACCATTTTAAAAATGTATTAAGTTTGGCAAGATGACACTTTCTCCCAAATTCCGCCATCGCGCTATTCAGCGTTACGTGTCAAATTACGTGTCAGCTCAACCAATATAAATAGATAAATTATCTTAAACCATTTTTTATGATATACATATATATTTATATGCATATACAGTATATGATTTACAAAGATGAAAACAAAGGACAGTTTCACTATAATTATAGTTTGCTTTGATTCGTTTTGTAAACTTCCAATGGAGTTTCAGTTAGTCACCATTTTTTGAAAAATGTACGATATTATTTTTTGTTTCAGTTAACAAAAATGATTTGCTATTCTAGTTTTTGAACACTTGGTCTACACTTTGGAAAAGAGACTTACTTTTCCTCTGTCTATGCCAAAGTGTGCTGTTAAAATATCTTCAATATCCTGGCGATTTCAACGCTTCAGAAGCACAAGTGGGATGGGCCTGTGAATTCATCAGACCAAGTGTGTGATGCTTATGGAGGATCTTTAATGGTTTGACTGAAACCTGGGACTTACAAGTGCAGATGTTGAAGGACAACGGATTGCGTGAAGTAGGAGTGTTCACTGCCCAGGGGGGTGTAAAAAGGTTGCGCATGCAAGCTGACCGTGATATCATTGAACCACTAGATTGGTGCAGATGTGTTTCCCTCTGAGGACCTTGACCGAGGCCAGCTAGATACTGGCACTGCAAGACTACAAGTTAAAAATTGACTGCAGTGTTTTTAGTTTTAATAACACTCCTAGTTGTGTTCTTGTGGATGGATGGATGGATGGATGGATGGATGGATGGATGGATGGATGGATGGATGGATGTGTGTGTCTGCAGTACAAGTTGTATTGGCTGTTTTTGCCTAAAAGTAGAGGCTTAATTTTGAACCCTGACCTACAAAAAAATTCAGTTCTGCCGCACACACTAGTCACTTAGGAGCAGCAGCAGTTGTGACAAAAAAGAAAATAAGATGCTAAAGGGGAGGAGGTTTTTACATTTTTTTATGTCGAATCTGCAGTACAATTTATTTGTATTGTTTCCGATATTTAAAATTTGAGTTGTGGTAATGGGCGCTACTGTTAGTGTTTTTTGTTTTGTTTCATTAATAAAAGTTGTCATGGCTAATAAAAATAATTTATGCTTGTGTAGTAATCCTTGAAACTAGAATCATAGTATTCGCTTCAGAAGTACGCTGCTGGTTTGAAAGCAGAGAAAAAATGTGTTTGTTTTCAGTCAGGGTTGCCATCTCTGTCCGCCTCTGTGAATTTATTGTGACTCATTAGCATGTCGGTGGTAATTGAGCATCCAAGTGGTTGAGAAAAAGTGCCAAGTCAGCAGAAGTAGCAGCTCAGGAAAAGGAAGGAGCTTCAGTTCCCGGTGGCCAACAGCTACATGTCCCACAATGCATGAAATATTAAACATCCATTAGCGTCATTGTCGAATGAGGACCAGAAAAAATGGGCAGGGTGACAGCAGAGACAAATCCACGAAATCATTGGAAGCTAGATTCTATTCAGCCGCTGGTGCAATGCTCCGTTTGTCCATCTGCATGATTGTCAACACACGAGTGAAGAAAGTATGGCACATAGGGATGTTGTTGAGCTTGAGATTTTCATTTTCTAATCTATTATTATTATTTAATGTCTCAGAGATCTGCCAATGACCAAGTGGTGATATTTGACATAATGCAGTTAAGTAATGGAAGATTTGTTCTGTAGATGTCGGATAAACTGACATGAAAAAATAAAAAGCATGCGGCGTAAATGTGGCAGCCGCTCGCCAGATTACTGAATTATCCCTGCTTGATGGTGACTGAATTCATCAGGGAGGCGACGGTGCAGCCGCGCTGCCCTGATCTTCAGTTTCTCCTTAGTTGGCGTCCATCATGATGCGGCATTAGATCCATCTGCTCCTCATGAATATCTAATACCATGTTGAGTTAGAGGAAATCCCTCAACAGTTTCACTGACCGCCAACATTACGAGCAGCTTGCATTGATCAGGTGCATGATGGAGACTCATGCCTGGCTTTAAGTCCTCCCCCACTTTCAAATATGCCATCCTAAAAGGTCAAGTTGGAACCTTACCAGTGAAAAAGAGAAAAGTGTTTGCTGGCACTGATTGACATGCCAAACATGGATTCACTCGGTTAATAATCCGTGCATGAGCACATTACTCATGCATGAGACACCCAAGACCTGGTGGACTTATGCAGCACAAACTAAAACTGACAAGTTTGAGTACTGAGCAAGGACCAATTCCATTAGCCTCCAATCACTTTACGCCAACACAGACGCGCTACAACAGTACAACTATATTCCTAACACTGAGGCAATGGTCTTTTTGAGCTCCAGCTCTGAAAGGGTCAGTAACAACCAAGGACAGTCCAGAGTAAAAAATGTGGCTCATTTGCATCTGTGGCCCTCATAACTGTGGCACGAGCTTTGCATAGCATTAAGGGACTTTGGTATCATTTGTAGGAATGCTTTTTCATGGGCCGTTCACAATAGATGAAGTGTAGAATAGGACATACCAGGAGAACTAATATATTTAACAATGATTCTATTTCCTCTAAACTTTCTAATATGTTTTCAGATGGAGAAATGTATGTAATCCTGCGACCATATTTCTTGCATACAATTTATTGTTGTCTGTGATAAGACCTGTGTGTTGGAACAGGAACAATGGAGATCTGCAGTGAAACCTGAATGACAATTTTCAAATCTTTGTACTTTGTCTCCACTCTTCTTCTTCATGCCCTTGAGGCAAAGCTACTATGGATCACGAGCACAATAAGACTGTATCAACCAAGGCATCTTTTAAAATGCTTCCTCTGCTCTTATTTGAAATTGTATTTAATTAAAACCTTGCATAAATGGATTCTGTAATTCTGATTATTATGAATAAGAAATGTAGAAAAACGAACAGTTAGCGCACTGTTTTTCCTCCCACCAAACGCCCTTGATCAGTCTGATGAGTCGTCTTTGCAACCCTCTTCATTTCCCGTCACCCTCCTGTCCAAAAATCCTCCAGTGAAATAAGCATTTTGCCGTGTTTGTCTTTCTCCTTGTGAGTGGATAAGGGCTGCTTGATCATTCATCTATACATAAACATGCTGTAGTGCGTCTTTAAATTGACCTCAAATTGTCTGACGAAGGCCGCACTTTGTCAGCATACAGATAACTTTGGCCTTTTAAAAAGTTTTGAAAACAAAGGTCAATTTTTGTCGTCAAGCTTGTTTGTGCACTCAGACGACAAGGGAATACCGAACAAGACAATTCAAATGCACCAGAAAATAGCCAATCAAAACTGTCAGTTCTCATTGCTATGTAGCGCTAATAACAACTGTTTTTTTCCATCAGTGATCAAGTTTTTTTTTTTTAATCAGATCTAAATCATTATTGATTTTCATCCCGTGAAGTGGACAGGAAGCTGAGCAGCAACTAACAAATCCATCCTCGCAACCTGTCTTCACCTGCCATCGCCTCCTGCAGAAGCGTGACACATTAAACAAAAAGACAGAGGTTGGGGTTAGGGAAGCCGTGGGATGGTGCGCCATTCATTTTATGTATAAGAACGTGTCAGATGCCATTTGAAGCCTGTCAAGCGGCGTGTGTTTATGTCATGCGATATGTAATCTGCCACCGTCTGGAACGTGACATGGGAAGTAAAAAAAGTTTTCTCTTCCTGCGCCTCACGCTCCCATTGAACATGATGGTCCACACATTTAAAAAAAAAAATCATTACTCATTACTAATACCACATTCCCCATAATGCGTGCAAGGGTTCCCAAAAGCTCTTAGAGAATGACAAGATTCCAAGTTCTAAATATTCTAAATGTTGATGACCCAGGACTGAGAATATATTATTGCTTTTGCCTTCACTTCCAGAATCACAATGGTCAGTTTGTGAGTGAGGTTGGCTACAGGAAGTGGGCTTCTCTCAAAGGATGCTGGGCCATATGGAAAGATAAATGGTTTATTCATGACATCCCGTATAGAAGTAAAGAATGTGATCCAGCATGCTCATCGCATTAACTGGGCTGTGTTTAATATAAAACCGGGACTGGTGTGTTATTATGATCATCGGACCACCAGGCGTTATTTCACTTCAGGACTCATAACACGTTGAGCCTCCACTAGCCTCCTATACGGCACCATTTACATCCGACCTCCATATATAGAGGAAGTGATTATTTATACATTTTGTTTTCCTGTGTTAAAACCACTTGTGCTGACAGGAGCCCCTGGTGCTGGTGGGGTCAATTTGTTCCGTCTGAATGAACAAGCGGTTTAGAACCGGGTACGACATGGGTGAATGCGCGCTCCACCAGGCCTCCCCGTCACCAGACAGCAGCTATTAGTGCATCGCCGAAGCCCTGAAGGGATGTTCCAGCTCTCATCAGGCAGTAATGAGGAGAGGGAGGAGGAGGAGGAGGTGTACAGGTTCGAGGCCGCGCTGCTGGTCTGCTCAAGATTAATAATTAACACTCAGAGATCTATCCCAGATCAAAAACATGCATATTTTTAGATCGTCCTGCTCCTGTCTTGACTTGGTTCACGACAGACACTGCACTGACAGTCGGTTATGTTCAGGTGGATTGTTTACATACTGTCGGTGTGTTTTCTATTAAGCACATTAACCACACAGCTGACTGTAGTTATCAAAGGGCCTCGAAATGATGACAGACTCTTCAAGGGTGACTCTTAATTCATGGGTGTGGTGAGCATTTTCTATTGTGATTTGAGTAGATTGAATACAGCACTCTATATCCCATATACTGACATTTTTGAAACTGGCTTAAATTAGGTATAATATTATTTATATTGTGTACAAAACCAACACTTAGCAAAGAGGTCCAATTGACTCTATTAACCTTATGGAATGCAAATAACCCAAATACAAAGTTGGATTAATGCAAAGGAAACAACTGAAACACTTATCGTCATAAACTGTTTTCAGTTTATGACGATAGTCTACACAGCAGACTGAAAAACACAACATTAAAAAGACTTACAACATGAGAGACAACCTTGGAGCAATATTTTTCTGCTGTAAAACCTTTCAATATGTCAACCTCCGCCGTCCTCAGACACTATATCTCAGCAGTGACACACAAAGAAAAACACACTTACACACATGAAGCACATCCACAATTGGAAACAGACAAACCGCATCCCCTCTCGAGAAAAAAAAAGAGTGGAAATAATGAATATACCACCGCAGCATACGGCTCTGATGCTCTATGGAACGAGGGCGTGAAAACAAAGCCTGGAGTGTCAGCCAGTTCCAGTTAAACAAATGGGTTTGTGTCGAGGAGTTTCATTAGAAAATTGTGACAGTTCAGATTACCCCAGCGCGAGCTAATGGGTTAGAAAGAGTGTTTTGATCCCAATTATTGCTCTAAAGGAACATCTAATGCGCCAATGACTCACCGCGCTGAGTCAGAGTTTGGCAGCGGTGCACCGTCTCTAATATGTGGGGGAGGAAGACGGAGGCCAGGCAGGGCTCAGGTGTGCGTGCGCTTCGAACCAGGACTAAAACGATTTCAAGCTAAAAATAACAGCCTTGAAATGACCTGGATAGTTCAACAATCTATTAAATACATAAACGGCAACTGGTGGATCCGGTTTTGTATAGCTGCCGACGCAGCGACCTGTGATGAGCTTTCACTTAAAAAAAGGCAGGCAGATTGCTTTGTGGAACATTAACTCTGTACATCCGCATCCCTTCTGGAAAGTGGTCTGGAAATAAGGCGGTTATCACTGGTGAGCTTCACATGGATGAGTGAAGTGCCAGGTATGAATTCAGACCTTGGTTTCCGAAGACTCTCTTCCTGCTTCCTTCGCATTCGATGTGCCAAACTCACTCGCTCAAAGATCCAAGTGTTCTGTAAATCAGTCTCTTGCACCATCAGTCCAGTGTAAGATTATCAAAGTCACCGTTGCTGCGTTGCTTTTGTGTATGAGATGGACAGCCTGAATGCTCTGAACACCATAAGGCTGTGTCCCATTTCTCACCCTAACACTAGCACTTGGTTTTGATTGCCCTCCACTATGACGTGAAGTGATCGATGTCCCTAAGAATTGGGACAACGTCACGCAAGACAATGTGTCATTGGCTGCCGTGCTGTGTTTCGTTTACTCCATATTGAGTGTTGGAGATGTTTTTGAAATGCCAACCAACGGAGAAGAAATGGGCAGCCGAAGCCGGCTTCACCGCTATGCTGCCGTCATAGTCCTGTTAGAGGTATGAAGATATACCTCTAACAGATAGATAGAAGATATAAGATATAACGTTAGCCTGGATGCAAGCAGACTATTGTTTGTGAAGAAGAAATACAAGCATACTGTTGTACATACAGTACACGTTGTATTGTTCATGTTGTCGGAAATGGGACGCAGTCTAATATGTCTGGTCCTTGACTGGGTCCTTCTACATTGCTAATCTGTGTTGAGTGATGCCTCGAAGTTCATAAGGTGTTGGCCTATAACAAGACTTGGAAGAGCCAGATCTTTGTCATGCACATATTGCTTGTGCGACTGGGTTTATGTTCTCTTGGTCAGAACTATGGCAAAAAAAACAATAGAACAAGACACTATACACCATTGCAATACACGATTTGGAAAAGAGGATTTTGATCCAAGTAGGGACATTTGGAATCTAGCCAGCGAACACAGGTTCAATTGGGGGCACTATTGTGATGATGAAATTCATATCTACCTTCACTGCAATGTGAAGAAAGGAAGCTCACGTGTGCTTCTAGTCGCCTCAGGGCAGGGGCATTTCATGCTATGGGGGTTTTCAATGTGTAATAGATGATGAACAGGTGGTAGGATCTCTAGGAGACGTTTTTCTGATACAGCTGAAGGTTTTAACACTCTTTAGTCTTAACACCAGGTCAACGCAACACATTGACTCCTTCACCTTCAATGTTGACAGAAGCAAGATGGCTGTATTTTAAGGGAACTTATCACACACCAATCATAACTGCCTCATGATGTGCTATCCATGAAATTAAATAATTTACCAATGGAAATATGTGGCATAACTGCTCAAACAGAGACAAATGACAGTTCAAGTACAACATCCATGGAACACCAGGAAACAGGACGTGTGGTCTGAGATGGTGTCTATGCCAAGATTACAACTCACAGTACATCAAGACGACTTATAATAAGTTATTGCAAGCTTTGTGTATTTTGGTGGTCGTAAACATCATATGGTTGATATTTTCCAACAGAGCCATAGTTGTAGCACTTCATAACTCTAAATACATTTCCATTCAACTAAGAGGAACAGATGTTCTCATTATAAGCATGCTGCTATTGTGGGGGTAAATAATGAACACCAGGATCGGAACATCGCAGGCTTGAGCATTAATGAAATGTCAGTAGTTGTTTTTAAAGTACTCGTGAAGCCTCAGGCGGCGCACTACACTGCGTGTTTTTTGGTTGCACATCATTGTCATAATTGGAAATTTCCTTCGACCTGGTGATGATAAACAGACCACACATCTGTCTAGCTGGAGGAGTGGTCCTTAATTCAGTGTTGGGCACACACCAATGTTTGTGTAAGTTCAACGGTTTCAACATTAATATAAGCAATTTCTTTCATTTTGAGTATTTATTAAAATTCTCACATTTGTAATTTGGTCTTTTGGGTGAAACTTGTTTTCAGGACATCAGAGACGGTGGTTGAATCACATATTTTAGTTCCATCTTGTTTTATTTATATCAGAATATGTGCATCATGGCTTCTTAAAAGTACAGCCTTTATTAAAATACTGAAAAGAAATTCATTTCATTTCATGTTTTTCTTGGAATACATTTGAAGATTTGAAGATAGAACATAAATATCAGTATTTGTCATTTTTTCAGCAATAGCAATATATATATATTCAACCAACAATCATAGGTTTCTTCTCTGTGATGATGATGTGATCTCAAATAAAAACAAATAGTATATTTAACTTGCCTTTTGTACCGTAAAATCCCTTTTATAACTTGTAGTTCACATATTATATGTCTATGGGACTCAATGACTTTGGAGGAAATCTTATTCAATATTACTTGCCATGGATGCCGTGGTTTAAAATTTCAAATGTGATTTCCATCGCTTCATATTTTGGTTACTGTGTGGGTTCTGATGTCCGCAGCGCTCTTTTCAACATGAGATCAAATCAAAACTGATCACTCTTGGGACCATGGTCTTCACCATATGCAGCCTGGAGGCTTATTTGACATAAAACATCTACATTACTAAACATCGAGCAGATGTTTTGGGCCAGACAACTGTAATAAAGCTGTGTCTGGTAAATGTCCGGACTTCTGCTCCTCCTCACCAGCAGAGTCATCATGAACACGATGAATAACAATATACATATTTGTTTACGTGCGGTTTTTGTCAGACAGGGTCGTTCCATTCTTCATTTCAGCTCCATGGAGAGGTTACAGTTCTGACTGTCAGTGTTGTCATCCTTCAGCTCATGATCAGTTGATTGCCCGGTTGTTGCTAAAAGATATCAGGTTTCCCACAAGGCTTGATAACAGACTCACATTCCAATCAATTCAATCAGATGTCTGCTCAGTACAGAATTTTCGTCAGAAGTAAATGTGGCTCTGTGGTTTCTTCTGGCCTCTGTCTGCAGTAGCGTTGCTAGCTTCTGGTCTGGTATAAGACCCAGTAGAGGAGTCTCACCCAGTTGATGTTACACGCTTTACATTAAGACCTAGTTTCTTATTTCACATTTAACTACCAACAATTCAAGCACATTCAGGTGACTTACATCAGTTCAGCTTACAGAAGACTTGACAGTGACAAGGTTACGTTTAACAAGGTTTAATGTACAACAAACAAAAATAACAGGGCACAGACAGGAAACAAAGAACTAAAGATGTCGCTATCCAAAACACGGAGCGAGGGAAACACTCAACACCCAAATCCCTAAACCTGAAAACAGAAAAGAGGCGAATTATTATCAAGCCAACTAACGGGGACAACCTAAACTGCAGGTCCAAACAACAAAAAACGCTTGGTGGTGGATGACTCAAACATGCACGCGATGAAGAAAAAAGCCAATAAGAGAAAATAAGACAAGTAAGAAAAACTCTCGCACAATGCACAAACGCAGCTATAAAAGACAGAAAATAAACTAGAAGGAAACAAGGAAGCGGCAGAAACGTCACGCACTGTAGAAAGTTTGCAAAGAATGCATAAGAAACAGATCTCGAGGGGATCTTTACCAGAGGACGTAGAACAACCATCTGGCAGTGCAGACTGGAACCCAGGGGTAGAAATCAGCAAGCTTGATCATCATACGAGCTCCAGCTGTGCTGCCATGAAGCTCGGGGGAACAAAGGAAAAGTTAAGCAAAGACAGGAAATACAAAATAAAAGCACAAGAAAACACAGAACATAACATAACTCTCCCTTCTTTGTGCATGCTCTCAATTACTCAGGTGCACAGCGCTATTTTGTTCGAGTGTAGTATTGCTAGTGATTTCATTTGGATCCCAAACACACCAAAGTTGGAAGCCTCGATTATAGTCCTCCTTTTTATCTCTTTAGAAGATCACCAGGTTTTATTTTGTCCAACTATATGTGGGTCATAAATCACTTGCGCAATTCAATAGGGAATACATGTAAGTTGTTTCCAACTTAGGTGTGTTTTGGATCCTAATGAAAGCACTAGTAATGGTACATGCTAACAAAATAGCCATGCGCCAGCGTGATGAGAGAGTATTGTATCAGCATATTTCATTATAGAATTACTGCATGTTCCTGTACGCTGCATGTTTTGCACTGTGTGGAACAAAACCAATGATTCAGGTGGAAAGTCGTGCGAGCAGCTGACTTACCCACTGCACACATCAAAGTCCTCGATTTGCCTCAAGCTGGATTGCAATTGTCTTGAAGTGAGGCTAAAGCACTAACCAATACTTTGCCGTGCTGATTAAAAAGTGTACGTCTATTTTCAAGACGAATGTATAGTTCAGTAAAACTGTGGCAAGTATGTGACTCTGACCATTTTTTCCAGAAAATCTCAACCGTGAACAGTGAGAAGAGAAGATTGGGAATGAATCAGCAGCAAAGTAAATAGCAAAAGTCTGTGGTGGCTACCATCCGTGCAGCCAGTTTCATTTCTGCTTTAACCTTGGAAATATTTTAATTTATAATACATCCCATCTCAGTAACAGCCAGTGACCCCACGTTTCTGTAATTTAGATGTAGTCTTTGCCTGGTAATAGGATCTGGTCTAGTGTGTCAGATTACACCTGGAGGTTAATAACTCGCTCCACAGCGGCCGACCATGGACTAGATCAAGTTAGCAAACTCAAAGCAAAGTGTAATCTGATAATCAATGTTGAATGGGGAACGTTAACACAGGTGGAGATCATAATTAATCTGGCACAGGTAGGGATCAATACGCTGTGTTCCCGCGGGTCTAACCATGTAAACAACTTTAAATAGAAAACAGATCCACATAGGATAAAAATTGCTCAAGGCATGTTGGCAAAAAGAAATTGTAAACTACAACAGAGCTGGAAATGAATACATTTCTCCATAAACTAATTCATTCTAACTAACTGTTGGTCATAGAGTCTGTCCAGCTTGCTATGCCACTTCTCGTTTCCCGTTTCCTCAGTCCTGACAGTTGCAGAGTGGAGGCAGGAAGTAACAGTATTGTACAAAGCTATTTAAAAGCCCTCTTGAAATGTATGGCTGAACAATATAAGAAAATATCAATAAGAACAACAATAAGGTGTTGAAGGCTGTTGACAGACTCTCTGTCTGTGAAAATCTGCAACCACTTCAGCTCATTTATGGATCAGTTTGAGTCTATATACTGTCTGGGCCTTGTCTCAACCTCCATATACAATGGTCTCACCTTGGTCTTGATCTCCAAATAGCTTGGTCTCATCTCAGCCTCGATAGTCTCCATTCTAAATAATGTCTTGGTCTCGGTTGCTGTGGTCTTGACTTCAACACCACACCAACAGCGAAGGCACCGTCGATTCATGATTATTTATTTCACAATCCATTTGCTCTACCTTTAATAAAATTGCAACCAATTGTAAATGAATCAAAGTGGCAACAGTATGTACATCCGTACATCCGACGAAGCCCACGAACAACCATTTACACTTGTAGTGCAGCCTTGTCTTCTTTCTTTATTTTATGCCACACTTGTTTTGGCACAGCTGTACCATCGTAAAGTTTTCTAATTCAATTCTTTGCATTGGTTCATTCATGTGGCATGTTGATGTTGCAGGCCATTTGAATACTGACTAGAATATAGAATATTTGTCATGAATATTTGTAAATGAACGAAAATGTGCTCACAGTTGTCGACGTCATACTCAAAGCAAAGCAGTATTGTAATGCTTTGCCATTGTCATTCGGGATGGGACATTGAATTTGCTGTCCTACCTGGGAATTAACAGTGATATTGAATGACAGCTTCTGCATAATCGCTGGCTGGATATTAGAGCCGGTGATGATTTGCTGCTGCGAAAAGCAAGTTTAAGTGTGTAAGGTTTCCGTAAAAATGTCGACTGACAGCAAAGCGTCTGCCTACGTCGTGGACCAAACAGAGGTGCTTCCGAGCCTCAAATGAGGTTAATTGAGTGAGTGAACACTGCATCACCCATTGACTTTACTTTGCCATCAGAAGCCCACAATTACACACACAATTGAATTCACTAGACATCTGCAGCGGAAGAGTCCAGGATTAGGTGTCAGTCTGTGTCAGCCGTGGTCTATTAGGACAACAAGGTTCACCTGCACTCCATTAACCCGTGAATCATCCAGTCAGCCGCTCTCTGACTCGCTGATGCCTTGTTTAGAGCAGCTGAAGCACGGGAGGTAATTGCCCCCAACGGCTGCTGCTTTGCTATTCTGTTGTCTAATGATATATTTCTGAGAAGGCGGGAACCCCCAGTGAGAGCTGCTCTTTGGTTACAGACGGAGCTCTGAGACTGCATCAGATAACGGCAGCTTTGTTCATGTGGGAATGATGAGTCAGATGCTAATCTGACTCACAGGGTGCAGTCTCAAGGTAAAAAGACTGTTGGTCTATGCTTTCATAATCATGTCCCCTGATTTATGCTGTGGTAACATTAGCATTTTGATACTCATTTACTACCTCTCTCCATTGATGGGACGTTTCCAGTCAGACAAACCTGGTCTCCCTTCCACACCTGAATACATTTTTTTACAGATCATATCATGGATAACAGGTTTATTGTGGGTCTTTTGGAACGTGTGTACGTATGTATCTTTCTGTGAAAACAGATGGATGACCTCATAAATATAGCCATGCACATTGTCACTTCCTCTGCTGGCGGAGCGCATAATACATGATCATGTTTGGTATTATATTTTGGCTATAAAGCCATTAAAGGAAGAGCAGCTACTATATATTTTATCTTGTGGCTGGATGTCATGGAAGAAACATCTTTTTCCACTTTTCTTCTATATGCTGTGCATATGAAATTCCAATGCCAATGGCGGCCGTCGCTTCCAAGTCACATCGTGCATGAAATATGGGCAAAAATGTGTCCCACTGGGGACAGTCCAATTCCAGCCGCAGATTGAGATTCTTGATAGAAAACCTGCAGATATTTTGCATCTCCATCGCATTTCAGAAAATAGGTCTCTACTATTATATCAGCCCAACTTTTAATCCGCAGCTAAATGAATTGAAATTAATTGGCCGCAGTGATACCGAGTCCCTGAAGACTTGGTTAACATGCTCTATTTGGCCCGGCTTATTGAATGAAGACCGTGTGGGCTTAACTTCATCATCTCTCGTTCAGCGGGACCAAATAGACCCGCTGAGGTGGATGGGCTCGATGGCGTAATGAGGTCTGAGGCATCCCATTCATCAACACATTTAAAGCTTTAAATTGAAAGTAGCTGCAGTGGATCATCAATAGAGAACATCAATGTGAGAACTGTCACTCTTTTACCAAAGGTCTCTGGGGCACTTTGAGGATTCTGGCTCGTAAACAATCTGGTTAGAACTTATCTTGGGCTGCGAAGCGGACAACCTCCAGGGAATAGGTTCGATGTAAACTGGGTTTCACAAAGAAAGGACTCATATGAAGAGTGAAGGTTGATATACAGCAGATCAATAACAACCATCGACTACAACCTATACTATTGAAATGCTGAGAAGGAAAAGAAAAATACATTTTTATTGACCATCAATAATCAAAAACAATGACAACGATGACTCATTGCAGAACTTTGAGTATCTGTCATCACATGATGCCTTGAAGGCATTTTCTTCACGCATTTTCTGTGAGCAATTTTCCCTCAACATTTTGGCTCTAGAATGTCATTCAATTACGGAATAATATACTTTCATCTCTCTGGTCTGACTTCAGACAGAACTGTATGTTCTCTGACTACTATTGTTATTGTGTTTACATGATGCACTCACTTTTATAGGCTTGCACTCATCTAACATCCTCCTAACAGTCCCTTAGTTCTCGCTCAGTGAAGGCCGAGCTGTCCACCTTCGTGGCTGAGCGAGTATAAACATTCTTTGCCATTCTAGCCTGTAAAGTGTTATTATTATTATGTGGACACAGTGTTAAACAGCAGTTCACCACCTCAGACTCACAAATAATAAGTTATAAGGAATGCGTACTTTTGCCTCAAATGCCTGGACACCTTACATGACAGAAAGTAAACAGTCACCAGCACATTTAAAAAATATTTTTAGCAATATTAACATCTGTTTTTTGACATAAGAATACCGAATGATGTCACCACCCTATATGTAGCTCTTATGAGACACAAAGAAGACAAAAATTCTTTCCTCTGTTCGCGATATATTTAACAACCTCACCAGAGAGCCTCCAACAACACTGCCTCTGTTTTCCTCTTTTGAGCTTTATCATTATCAGTATTTCTTTCACCGTCGCCATGTTTGTTTTGGAGTTTGTTGCAGTCATAAAGCTTTGACTCCGGGCTGCTCCCCCTGGTGGATGTATTGGTGAGCAGCAATACCAACCTAAAGAATGCATAGAAGTATGTTTTCAGTGACGGTAACATTGTTTGGAATAGACAGGTCGAATTTTGGAGCGAAAGGGAGCATAAATGTGCCTTTAGGAGTGAACTCACTGCAACATGATCGACAACAAGGAATTAAGAAACTACATTTCATGAGCCACAAATAATCTGCAAGCTGCCTATAGTGACAGTATTGTCATTGAGATCCACAGGGACATTACCTGCAGCATTTATCAGTAAGCACGTGGCATTACATCGTAATAGAACATTTTCATTCACAAAATCAAACTGGGTTTAACCAGTTCATGTTTCAGACACCCAATCTCAGCTACATACATTTGGACCTGAAGCTGGGCCACACCCCAGACAGGTTGCCAGTCCCTCACTGGGAACCATACATACCTTCCAACAATAAGTTGCACTGGAACTCTGGGAGAAAATGTGTGAGTGTCAGGATGAGTGACAGAGAGGCCAAGCCAGAGTTCCCTTCAGATGGATTCAAACTCAGGACTTGATGCTGTGATGCATCCGCGCTTATCACAATGCCAATAAAATGTTCAAGTCAAAGCATCAACTGGGTTTCTAATTGGGTGGGATTCGATTAAAAAAAATAATCTAGTTAGTTAGAGAATTTGTGATTGATTAATCTCAATTAATGGCAGTTTAATGGTGTAAGAATATTTGCCTCAAGAAGCCACATTTTTCAATTGGAATGAATTTGGTATATGACTAAATGTATGTATGGGTCCATCACTTGATTCAAACAACAAAATATTGCTTATTTTGCATCAGTTGGACAATAAATCAGGATGGTGGCTATATTCAAGTTTTTTTTAATCAAATTATTTAAACTAAAGCTCTTTTAATGTCTTGAAAATATTTGTATAAGAATTTCAACGTTATAAGAATTTCAAATACATTCAGAGTAGTGGAAACCCTGGTCATTGTGTAGTGAAAAACATCCCTGAACAAAAGCAAACAGATGCTGTTGTTTGCTTTTGTTCAGGGATTCGTCCATGTTTGTTGTTGTTGTTATCATCCTTGCTGCAACGTGTCTTGTGCATCAGTGTGATCAGTGGACCAGGAACTCCTGCACTTCCAAACGTTCTGTGTTGCCAGCAGAGCAAACTGTTACATTAAATTAAATGAATATTAATAATGCTTCATTAATATATTACGATCACAAGGAAGAAACAGAAGCACAGCTAATGACTTCCCAGACTGGTCTGCAGGTGTAGGTCTTAACAAAAAGACAGACCCGATGAGCTGTGATGGGAGAAGACAGAGGCGTGTACGCTGGCCGGAGGTCACTGATCTCTGAGCTGTTCACATGAAGCTCGTATCAAAGCGGCAGCTGCAGGAGAAGCAGTCACACGTGAGAACAGCTGCAGGAAACAACTGTGGATCAAGCACGGACGGCTTCATGTCCACATCACCACGATTTGGACCAAACAGTCTGGCGAGGCTGGAACTTTTCTGAACTAATATGTTGCACAGCCATGTGAGTGGTGACTCGCTCGCTCACTGAGAACATCTTAAAAAATGCAAACACCATCAAAGAGCTCCACTCTCAATCCGTTTGAAGATGCACTAGAAGTTTTTCCTCGTATCTGTGGCCTGGATATCAACCCGTTGCCTCTCAATTGTTCAAATCTTTCCAGACCAATTGAAGAGTGTGACTTTCCACTCGCCAACTGTTTATTGTTTTGCTGACTGAAGAAAACAGTTTACCAACCCCAGCATCTTTTTCCAGAGTAAACAGTTTGGAAGTTCTGGATCTGATCAGAGCGGTACACATTGTCTGTGCAGGACTCTGGGTGATTTAATTTCCTGTAGCTCCTAAACTAATAAAGAATCCTTACTGACAGAAGAGATGCATGGCTAATGTTATACACTGTTTATGTCAGAAAGACTGGAACAACAGGAAAGACAAATAGTTCCATGTTTCAGAATGTTTGCATGATTTGGATCAGGTTTAAAGGCTGGTGTTTTCACTGGTTCAAACAAAACTTTAGAATATGTCCCTGACTTTATGAAACCATTACTGCAGACCTGGACAAATCCTATGGATTAAGGATGAAGTATCTCGCCTGAAATATCAACTCTTTTGTTGTGGAGGTTTTGACTGTGTTTTGGTGGCATAGGAACAAGCAGTTGTGGGAGTTGAGGCAAGTCTGACTATGTTGTGGGAATGTGCCGTCTCTAATCAGTCTCCCTGCGTCGCCCATTACAGCATTAATAAATTGAAATCTCTTTTCATGGCGGCAGCTTAATCAAACTTATATTCAACGTCTTAATCTCGGTGGCTTCTGTTAGACCCGCTGGTGATTCCTGCCTTACAATTGCAGTCTCATTTGCGAAGCTACATTTAAGGTATTCTAACTTGCAGAAACTGCCATTCGAATTGGTCAAACTAATCTAGATGAAGCAGCACGTCACAGCTGCATATGAATGACTCCTTCAGAAAATCCACAGTATAACAGCAGTAACTTGTCAGGTAAGTCGCCCCAAGTGTCCCATTTAGCGTCAAACCAAGGACTAGAGCTTCAAAGCTGATGGACAATGATGATAAGGGATCAGCGTCAAACGCCCTTATTTCAATTCTGTCTATACCAGAAACATTTATAATCTGATGTACAATAATAACTCTGTGTAATTTTGAGAAATAAAGGACAATAAATGGTAGACTCAAGATAGGAGATGAAAAATTCATTAGGTTAGTGCTTTGTGCAAACTCCTCTTTTGGTGTGAAATTATTTAATATAGCAAATTCAGAATGAGATTTCATTCATATCGAGAGGGGTGGATTATGCTGCTCATCACTGAGTTGGCGAACATGAACACACGGCCAAACAGATCAACGCCATCTCCCTGTCTGAGCTGATGTTTGTGTGAACAATCCCCAAATCCCACATCACATGACTACTATATGAACTCTAAGTCAATACCGTAGGAGTCCTCCTGTACTGTACGTGTCACTGAAGCAATATAAGAACAAATTGAGCTTTGACTGAGAAAGAGAGAAAAAGATTTTTTTTAAAAAACGAATCCAGATACCTGTACACATACCTGCTTGTTATATGATCACACTCATCTGAATTGGATTGCACATTGAGTGTCACGTAAACCAAGATTTAATGGTTTCATGAATGAGTTTCCAGCTACTCCATACATTTCTGCTGGTTCCAAGGCAGCAGCAATTGCAGACCTTTCCCATTAAGCTACAGCATACTTGAGACCGAAGGGAACTTGCTGACAAAAGGAAAAGAAAGTATAGTGTCTTGCAGGCATTAATATTGTAGCATGCCAAAAGAGAAAAAAATAAATCTTTCTGTGCATGTTCCAGCTGGGGTGTCCATTGTGCTTCGCAGAATGCGAGGAGCAGTGTGTGCAGGGGTTTCAATGCCGGGGAGCGCTGGGAGTATCTGGAGGGACAGGGAGACGTACGGAAGCTCTCTTCACTGAATAATATTGGACGTCAGTTGCTATTTATAACCCCTTATCCTCCTTAGCGACAGAGCTGAAAGTCACTGTGAAATGAAATGCACGGCTGTTTAACAGTCTTTAAATAGCAAGTGATACGTTGTTACACATACAATGAACGGACCACCATCTCAAATTTCGTTGTACACTGTACAAGGACAGTAAAGGCTATTCTATCTCATAGCGTACCCTGACCCCAACCTCTATCTTTTTTTTTTTTTTTTTATAATTTTTTTTATTTTTTGAGTTGCGCTGCTATGGAAGGCACTGCCTTCGCTTCGACAAAGGCAGCCTTCAGTGGTGCCTTTGTTGTCAGTATAGAAAGCGAAAGTCCACTTTCCCTATGTCAATATATTACACCATGGGAGTGAGGATGTGTTGATGGATGGTATTTGTTTAAGGAACTTTCCTAAGGATCTCGGGTTTTGTTCACGTTTAGGTTTATGGAGCGCGTCACTGGCTGCAGTGGGAGGAGCAGCAGCAGCGGCGGCTCAGGTGGGAGGGTTAAGGAGGATTGGATTGGATTGGTTCGAATCTGCTGCACAAAGCAGACAGAATGTCGTCTCATTTCAATGAATGGTGCTCAGGGAGCACACCGTGGCAGCTACAGTGACTATGACTGCTGCTCAGTTCACATCACGTTCAGCTATCACGTTTATCTCTGGTTTATCAAACAGTTTGAGTGTTGCAGTCCAGATGAGAATCAGACCTGTCATTGAAGCGAGCTTTGGGTGTCACAGAGTACGAGCGTGAGTGGATGCAGATGGGCTGTCACTGACGGACTCATATTTGTCTGAATAACTCGTCAGAATGGGTTTTTCCAGCTGCCGCCCCGCAGCACTCTTTTCCATGTCCGGTTTTGCTATGAAAAAAAGTTGTATTTCTAACTGCGCAATCATGGTGCATTATCAAAAGAAGTCAGTATCGTGTCACCAACTCTTTAAATTGTGCTCATTTTCCATCCTTTTCTGTCCAGGACTTGTCATTTTTTTTCCACCCATCTCTTCTTCCTTTCATTCAGCATGTACGCACACACACACACAATCACCTGACCATTCCTCTTTGACGTACATGGAGGAGATAAAACCCACATTCATATCAGATCACAGACTCACCGCTGTGAGCGTGCTCAGAGGTGTGTAGGCTTGTCTGCTCTGAGCTGCCAGCTTCCATCTCTGTTGGTGTCAACGCTCCAGGTTAAAAGCTCTTAATATGAAAGATGACAGCCAACAGCGGCACATAAAAACACAACATAATAGTTCAGCGTGGACAGGGGCGAAGAAAAGTGAGAAAAGAGTGGTGCCGCGGACAGCCGGGGGGAGGAGGCGAGCGGAACAGGATGTATTACAGTTGTACAAAACACAGCGCTTCTGTGGAATGGAACAAGCAGACAATACATTTGGAATGTTGGTTCCACACTATTCACTCAACATGTCCTTCAGATTGAGTTGGGGAATGGTGTGTTAACTATCGCTTCTAATTTGACTATGTGTTTGCTCTGAGATGGATTGCCTTAAATGCTCATTAGCAGTCGACTAAAACTAAATGGTTTGTTTTCAATGCTTGAACGCATAAACCGGCCTTCATCCGTGAAAGAGTAGTTGTTCTTCCTGTGTATACTATAACACTCGAATGTGGGCTTGGATTTCAAGTCAGCATACGGGCACTAGTCTGAAGTCCTCCTCCCAAGTAACATTTTTTAGCACTCCTGCTCCTTATAAGTAGAATATCTCTCTAATAAAGAGGCTCACACGTCCCAGTCTCACACCGTTGTCATTCTCACCACTCGATCCAAAGATAGTTACAATATTGTTTAAATAGATTACTCTCTTCAGAATATTGTTTTCCTTGTGTGCTTTCATGAATTCATTTTATGACCAACTTGATGCAACTTGAAAATGAAAGTTACTACCAGTGTGTTTACAAACAGAAATGGCACAGAACACAGAACTTCAGTCCCTGTGGACTCAGCTGTGTCGCTAATAAAACTGCAGTAAAGATAATAACATTCTGCAAGTACACAGAGCACCACGAGACAGAATCATTGCACTGACAGTTATTGTGTCATGACTCCTGACCAGAAGCCAGAAATGACACCAAGAGCTGTGTTGATTCAAACATCCCTCTACCTGAAGACGCTTTTTCCCCACTTTTCATCAAATATTCATATCACCGCACTGACATTCATGTCTTGTGAGAGATGCTATTAAACACTGTCGACTTTACAAAGAGCAAGTCGCGTCCTCCAGGAAGCACACAATAATGATGTCTACGTAAATGACCGTAGGGAAGGTTCACAGAGAGGTGAAGCGTAAGAAAAGATATATGAACGTGTAAAGAGTCGCCATGACCTGGATTAAAGATGTCTGACATTAGATGGAAAGTATTTTTATCATGCAACGGATTTTCATTATTTATTTATTTAACATTATTGATGCAAGTTTGTAGGCCAAAGTCTGCTCAACTTCACCCAACGCCAGCTATATCACCATCAAATTGTTTTTTTAGGGACCAGCGTTGGTTTGGTCAGTCTGCATATGTGGCTCATATGTAATACTTCAAAATGCATCACACCACATAAGTATAAGTTGTAACATAAGGCTGAGCACTTTGATGTATTCAGATATGGAAGCATGAACTTGTGTGCCCTCCACATTCACCCTGGGTTGGTAAGAAACATGTGCAACAACCAAGTGTATCATTCCAGAAAGTGATGTATGAACTGTATACTTTCCTTTGTTCATCTTCCAAATAAGTGTCCCATTTGGAACCACTCAAAGGGTTGAGAAACAATTCAGACCTTCAAGTGACGTGGTGCGCACCAATACACCATCCTTCCCTTAAAGGTTTGGTGCCCTTCCAAGAAGCTTTGCACTTACAATTGCTAAATCCCTCTCACTTCCTGGTTCTTGACTCCCGCAACAAAGCGCACTGAAAAAAAGAATAAGAGAGTATGGTTGAAATGGCCCTCAATACTCCCCTTGATGCTTTTGCAGCCCAGTCAATCAATCACCACAAAATGGATTTTTATGGGCAAACAAGCTTCATGCCACCAACATAATTAGACCAATGAAATTACATGTGTTTTTTAAAGGCACTCAGTGCGTATTTGTGTGTGTGTTATATGTTACAGTATTATAATAATATTCTGGTTTTCAAAGAGTGTTTTCAATTTTAATGGTTAATTTAGCTCCTTTTTATCTGGAAAAGTAATGTAAAATCAACGCTGATGAAGATGTTAAACAGTAGTTTCTGTTTAAAAACAAATTCTTAACTTTTTAGTATTTAAAGTCCGTTGAGGAACAACAATTGTTCACGGTTAAATCCATGGACATTTTTTGCAATGTAGTCTTATTTCACCAATTTTCCCTGGAGATGTTAAAGATTGAACTAGTGACTTACGGAGTGAATTTGTGAAATAGAAAGTCTGAGGGGATGGTTCTCATAGGGAATAATCATCTGTCTAAAGCAGCCGTAGAAGTCAACATCACAGATCACAGATGCCATATACGGTGTTGGCTGTTTATTGAAAGACAGTCATCCAGAAGCTTTAACATCTCAAACACATGCGGTTAAGAAACGTTGGAAAGTTAAAGAAAATAAGGGGAACAAAAGTTGTATCCCTTGTGCTACAATTGATGGTGCTGCATCTCATGAACATAAGTGAGAAGAGATTCATGAGATTTAATATGAGCTTTAAAGAACCCCCTTCCTTGACTGTCTTGAGATATTGGCTTATGGAGTGAGACCTCCGCAAACCAACAGATGAGTCGGTCTGGCAACGAGTCAATTTGTGTATTGATTGGCAGTTGATGTCCTCTTGACAGTTTACAACAATTCGCCTGGTCATTTAGTCACCCGACGGCAAGTTACCACGCTGACCTGCAGAAGGAAGAAAATGAAGCCGATAACAAGGGATAAAGGGGCTTTGTTGTCTGTCGATTGAGCAGGTGAAACATTTGTTCTGTTTAAAATTGGTTTGAGTTCACTGGAGATAACAGTCTCCATTGCCTGATGTGGGACACGGAATTCATTTCACTGCGGCTACTGAAAAAAAGAAAAAGTGCTCTGAGATGTTTTACATATATATATATAAAGAGAGAAAGAAAGAGCCTATTAAAATTCCTCCTGAAGAGCCTCACGCCATCGCTCTCAGCGCGTTCATTTAGACATTAGAGATTAGACATTTGTTTGGAAAAGCTTGTCTCTGGAGGGAACCAGCTGAACATTAAAACTGAAAATTTGCATGAGAAACAAATTACATCTGTGAAAAATGGTTGAATGGAGTGTAGCCTGAAACGTCTTGTAACTCTTCTTGTTAGTGTTTCAAATTAGCGGGTAATAAATGAGTCCACGGCTCATCCTGATGTTTGCCCTTCACTCGGATGAAATAGTTGTTTATGCTGCATTAATCTCTGCTCAAGATCTATGGTTATGTTCATACACACATTTGCCACTGATTTTAATTAAAATAGGAATGGGGTGCATCTCAGACACAGTCGCTGGTAAAAACACAAATCTCCCAAGAAAGATCTTCCAATGACCAACCAAGGAACCCTAAAGTAAACTCAGTATGGAGATGGGGTGAATCAGCAAGAAACAAAGACGAGGTTTTATACAGATGAACGGGAACGATGGATGAAAGGCGCTGGAACCAGAACACCGACCAGGAACTACACAGAAGGGCTGCGGAAAAACTTGAACAAAAAAAGAGGCGACTTATAATCACACCTAATAAAACAGGGAGAAGTCAAACGCACTCGGAAGACACTCGCGAGGCCTCTTTAGTATAAAACCCTCATTGGTGGTAAACAAACACACACACATGAGGAAATAACGAGGGGTCTACAAAACACTCACACACGGAAATCAACCGGAGATGGAAAAAGAAAGCAGAGATGAAGCGTGAAGAAACGAGAACTAAGGAAGCAGCTGAAAAGGAAATCAAGCATGCACAAACTTTGGAATATTTGAGGGAGCTTAAATGAGCAAGAGAGGGAGAGTTTACCATTGGACGCAAAGAAACCATCTGGCGACACAAGCTGGTGTCGAGGAGCTGATATCCGTGGAAAGGTCGATTACCAAATGCACGTCAGCTGTGTCTCTCAGCTGGAGAGAGAACAGGAAACGGAAACAAAGGAACAACTGGGAATCACAAGAATAAAAGCATGGAAAAATGCGAACATGACAATAACAATACAAACGTGGGGAAACACGGACATGACAGTACAGGGGCTTTGAGTAGAGACTGCATCTGGCAGAGATCACCTAGTTTGACCATCATCTTGGAATTCAGTTGAAACCAGCCGGAGAGGCCTGGGAGGGGAATACCCAGCAATGCTAATGGAAACTAAAGTGGCGCAGATAAATAAAAGATTGAGAGATTGTTTTCAACACCTGAACTCTGACAGAATGACAGTGAATTTAAATAACAATGCCAAAGCTAAACAATGCCAAAGTTATCTAAAATAAAATAAATAAAACCAGGCCTAGGTCCTCTCACCTGATAACAGCAAGTACAGCAACCTCAATATGAAGAAGACGCTGAACCATGAATGTGATTGATTTCAAATCAATATTTCTCATGACCAAACTACTACTAACTGCTGAACTATCTGTACCTTCATAAGTAAACGTAGTGAAACGATAATGACATTTTGGAGGCTGAGAGGTGAAACACTTGCCCGTGTGACCCGTGATGTGATGGCTCTCTCCAGACAAGTGACCTGGTGGCAGTTGCTTAATCTCCTCCCATTGATCTGTGACGGCGCAGGAATATGATAGAGGCATCATCCCTGATGGAACCACAAAGATGGGCCGCAGCAGGTGCACATGAGGGATTCAAGGGCAGATGTGCAGGACACTTGTCTTCTGATAGTCAGGTAATCGCTTCACAAGCGTGCCTGATGTTGTGGCCTGACCATGGCTAATAGCCGCCGAGCCCAGTGTGCCAGCCACTCAGCCGGATCAATGTCAGACGCCAAAAAAAAAACCTTCAACCTTCCAGTCCGTCATTATACAGAAGGATATGATGATAAAAGCAGGAAAAAAAATCGAGCATCGCCTTTGTCAGGCGTGCAGTCGAAGACACCACATAAGAAATCCAGCTCTCCAATTATTAAAAAGGAGATGACATCTTTCTTGAATATTGAAATGAAGAGAGATAAACTCAGTCCAATCAATCACAGATAAAATTCATTTTTCCTCACCACAACACAAAAGCAGACGCTTTATCTCCAGACAAGAAAGATTCACTTACACAGTCTTGCATTCTGACATAAAGCAAAAATAACCCATTTACAATTACCCTGTCACGGACCTGCCAACTGAGGTAGGTCCTCAGTACCAAGTGTGGTGGGGGTTTTCTTTTCTGATGAAAAGTAAATTCCTAACTTATGAAATGAAAATGAGTCACCGAAGTAGACCTTGAACAACTATCATCCAAAGTTCGAGCACAGCAAGATTTTGTTTACACACACTGAAGGTTCAGCCTCTCTTATGTGCTGCTCCATAATAGTTGGTTAGAGGCGCTACACCAGCCTGCTGTCAGTCATGAGAACTGGGTACGTACACTCAGCTTTCTTTCCCAGAAAGAAGTCGTACCGGTATATATAGATGCATCCAGAAATTTTAAACATTATCTGACATGTTAAACACCACAGACGGGCGTGGATTGTTGAAACTGGGCACTGAAGTGACTCTAATGCACCACTGCAGCTTCCTCCATCCTGCGTGCCCAACTGACAGCTCAGACTATACAGTAGGTGTGAATCTTGGCCTAAAATCCAGAGGAGTGGTAGTGAAAGCGCAGCTGGTCGTTTGCAAAATTGGCACGTCCCTCAACCGTATCTCCTCCTTCCAAAAACATGGGCTTCTTGGAACAGTCCAAACGTTGAGCTTTCATTTGAATGACTTTTCAAAACAGACTTTCATTTGTTTTTTTCTTTGAAAATTTCTCTTCTAAAATAATGCTGGTTCTGTGAACTTTTGTCACAGGCTGTGCTTTAGTATTACAATTATTATTGCTGTTATATGTTGGTCTGAAGTTCTCATGTTAGCTTGTCGGACATGCGGGATAATATGCTTTCTAGCTTATATTACATTCAAATTGTCCAACACTGACAAGCCAAATTGATATTTTTGGTGAAAATAGCTTTCAAAGCTTTTACATGTCATTCTTATTATACATAACATCCATCCATCTGCGTTTGTTACCCACTGTGGCCTTTGAATGAAACCAGGATTGCTGGCCTCTGCTGTACCCATCAGACCTTTTCTTTTTGGTGAACAGAACAGCTTCAACATTTTGACCATTTTCTCTGATATTGAAGCTGAAGAGCCTGTTTCAATTGATACAAGTTGCCGATCAGCAGAGAGGCTATTGCTCTCATGATGGCATTGAGGTGCTGCTCAAGATCTCCGAGCTAAATTGCATTCACATTAAAGGAGTTTTACACGTAATACTTTTTTCATACTTTTTTTATTTACTGCACCGTTCTGTCATTAAACTCTGTGGAAAATCATGTCTAAGATGGAAGAGTTTGGGTTTAGAACCAGCATTTGATGAGCACAAAAAAAAAAAGAGTTGCTCCTGCGAAAGATAAAATGGTGGAAGAACACAGACAACTAGATCCTTTCTTGTTTACATTTTCTGCATGATAGATTGTTTGGATGTGTAGCGGAGATTCGCATGTAAGACATGAGCCGTGCAGGGAATTTCTCACAAGCAATATGGAGCGGATCAGACGCTTCAGCAAAAGCAGTGATGGGTTTAAAAGCAACAAATCTTGTGATGTTGCGTGTTTACCTCGGGCTTTTACCTCGACAAGAAAGTATAGAACGGGACGGAGATGAGTGGAGCAGCAGCCAGTGAGTCTGACCTTGCTGCTCTATATGAATTAGCCCAGCACTCGGGAGGGACAAAAAGGAAAAAATCACTCTGAATAATTTCTCAACGCTGTCGACACAGGAACCAAGTGAAAAAGAGGAATGCAGAAAGATAGGATGATAGGCTTAAATAATGACAGGAAGAGCAGCGGTGAATAAATGAGGAGATGGCAGAAGGGAAGAGAAGTGTGTAGGAACATAAAGGCCGACTTAAAAGTAAGGATGGCTGAAGGGAAGTGTTGAAGTGTCCAGTGTCCTGGGATTCTTCTGCACTCTGCATTATTCATGACTGCACCAGATTCATCCGGGGTGACTCGCTCATCATTTACATGCTATTACCTATGAATTATTAAAATAATGACTTGTGAGACTGATGAAATATAGGCGATGCCTTGCCGATGGAGAAACATTGACTTTGAGGTCAGCAGCTCCGGCCTGACCCTGAAAAGGCATAGGCTATTCAAATGTAGAGCCAATGTTTAATAAATCATTTATTCTGATTATTCTCTTCAAATAATGTTTAACAAGGCTGAACAGGCGTCTGCAGGGGATGCAACAGTTCTGACTGGTGTTGGATGAAATCTGGTATTAACTCCACATCACACGCACCTTTCTTCCTCGTATTGAGTTTTTGTGATGGACTGTCACTAGAGGTGGAGGTGCCCGCACAAAGCGTCAGAAATATATCCTTTTCACATGTCACACAAGCTTCAGGGTTTGGTGATTGATTGTTTTCTAGCAAAACAGGAAAGTACAGATTTTTTTTTGTTGATCTGAAAGCTTATTTTCCTGCATGGGTCATCATGATCTTATCTATTCCCTTGGTGTCTATGAGTGTCAATACCGGAAACAGGCAACTCACACGTCCACGGTCCACATGCTCATGGCTTGGGGGCTTTTTGGAGAACTGCTTGGCAACTGCTCAGTTTCCAGTGGGATTTTTCCAAAGAGGAGTCGAGTTTAAATCTCCCACAGTTGGCAACTCTTCTTCGTGCCGTGTGCTCTAGACTCTTATAGATTGTAAGTCAAACAAAGCTGTAGTGTCATTTTTGCCTTGTGGGTTTTTGTCCTTAAATCATTCATAATATACACTTTCAAGCGAGGTATTTAATGTATGAGGGCTCAGACAGTTGTGTTGGAAATGTACCATTAACGCTATAAAAAGACTTTTTTTTTACATTTCTTTCAGCAAAATTCTTTCATCTTCTTATTTTTTTTCTTTTTAAAGTGCCTTTCCACTCCCATGCTTCACCAGCTGGGATCAGGACCCAGTGCCTGAAAAGGAGGTTGCTTTTTTATTTTTTTAGTTTCCTGGAGCGGTATGGAAATGATGGTATGGGTCGTGAATCTGCTGACACGACTATAATTCTGGCTCGTCTCAGGTCGTGGTACTTTGAGCAATAAGAGTTAAGACAGAGCATATGATATTGACAGTGGGGGATAAAAAATAGATCTTGCAGGCAGTGCTCACAGCAAACAAGCAAAAATCCCATTGACTCCATTAAATGGAATGAGTGCGCGTGAAAATAACATAATGAATTGAGTTGCCTTCTGATAGAAAAGGTTATTTAAGGAAGCCCATATCCAGACAGGCTCTTCCGACACAGTCTTGTTTTGTCTCCCAGCCCATTGTCTCCTGCGATAACTTATTCACATCAACATTGTCACTACTCCCATACAGACGGATGCCGAACGGATGTGTTTTCATACAGTATATGATGGTGTTCCTCATTTTGAGGTGATGAACTTGCATGGAAAATGAGAACCCTCAACAGTGGAATTAACTCACAGCCTCCATCAAACCCCTCTAGCCTTTTGGATGAAAAACTGGGCGATTCTGATGAACTTGAATCCTAAAAACAGCAACAGTAGAAACTGTGGCCAAACACAAAGCTGCCCCGCAGCAGAATATCCAGACTTTTGGCAGGCGTGCCCAGATATTAAATGCTACATAAACAGCAGAGGTAGTTGCATTCATTTACAGCAGTTTAAATGCTCATAAAACACCTGCACACAGTGAGTGAGTGGGGGATTTGGCAGGCCCCAAACGTAGACCACCGGACTAGATCACTGGGTTTTATATCCTTTGTGGTCAGCAATGGTATGTGTCTGTGACTTATTGCCCATATGCTACTCAAAAAATTAAGTGTTTTTAATGATTGTTTGACCTATAAAAACAAGACAAACCCAGCAGGCCACTTCCCGACAGAATCAGTGGTTACACTATATGCCATATGTATAGTGTCAGGATAAGTAAGCAGCGGTTTGGGACGGATATTGGTACAGTAGCTAGCTGCCAGTCTTGACTTTCCACAGGGTTTAATGAGTAACAAGGCGGTATAAGTCACTAAACAAGCTATTACCAGTGTAAACGGATAAACCAGGGGTTGCCACCTTGTTTTACTGTGTTGCTGAAAAGAGCCACATCATACAAATTTGTAACTCTGTAAGGCTCACCTGAACAACTGGGCACATGATTCAGCGGCAGTATAGCGGTTAAAGCGGTTACAGCACATCCCTGTGTGTTGCTGGTTGGCGTCCGGCGTACGTCTCTTGTGCATGTATTTTTAAAATTCATGCATTTTACCGTGATCCTCCTCGAAATATCAAGTGGCGTAGATAGAAATGAGTGCGCCATTTATTTTACTTATACAAGTAACATCCGACTTACGACCGGGATCGGTTCCGACCAACCGATCATGAGTCAGATAGGACTCAACATAGCCACCGCGAGGGTTAGAGGTACTACTCTAGTGGTAGATGGCTGGGTGAGAGTGAGATGCTGGGATACTGTGCTGCCATAACTGTCGTACGCGATGTCGGGCTGCTCCGTGCTCCGGTGCCAGACATTGAATTTAAAAAATTAAGTACTGGTGGACGTAAGTCAAGCAGGTTGTAAGTCAGATGTTACTTGTATATATTTTTATGCTCATGCCATCAATAATGTTGCCCTGGTCTGTGTGTGAGTGACGCTGCCGACTGGAGTGTCTCATCTTCATTGCATTGAATTAAACAGACTTCACCATGATCAACACTGAATAATAGGTGAAACACATGCCATACGTTTAGTTTAGGGAATGACTAAATGGCTCTTATATTGCACTTCCCATGCTTATCCAGCAACCAGAGCGCTTTACACTAAAGTGACCCATTCACACACTGATGCTGCGACGCAGTGTGCCATCTAAACCATGAGGAGCAAACCAGGGTTAAGTGTCTTACTCAGAAACACGACACAAACACATCAGGAGCAGGGATCGAACCGGCAAACCTCTCAGTCACAGCCAACCAATCTACCATCTGAGCTATGTCACACCCCAAACTAAGTCATGTAAATCGTGTTGAACGTGGGTCTGATGACAGTCCAAGTCTTAGGACCACGACTCATATCGGCATGAACGAGCTCCAGCACCCAACACACATGTCTTCAGCTGCCTTTGTCAAAAATAAAGAAAGAAACACAGCACAGGCCTAAAAAGATTTCAACCAGGACTAAATTATCAGCAGGATTCCAGTGTTTTATCTGCATGACTGGAGGATCTGACACCTTTGTCGGTTTTCTAGATCAATACATCCGAGCATTCAGTGTTAGGCTCGATGCCATGGAGTCTCAAGTGCTGTTGACGCCTGCACTGACAGACCAACTTTGTGAGCTTCGAGTAAGACTTGAGTCAATGTCTGGCCCACCACCACTAGCGCCAAACATCACCCAAAGAACGCTTCAAAGAAAGGTAATGTCTGTTGAACACTATCAATTTCACTCAATGAAAAGCATCAGCTTTCTGACGGACAAATCCCGCCGTCATTCGCTGCCTAGTGGATCCTGAGAGAATGATTGATGAAGCCTGGGATGCTCAGCCTCAGCAATCTGCAGTCAAATGGCACTGCTCTCCTTGTTCATAATAAGACGGTTCTCCATGCTCCTCCTGCTAAATTATATTTGAGCACCCTCCTGGAGCCTCTTTAAAAAGCTTTGGAATGCAACAACTGTCAAAAGTTCAAACCATCCCTGCCAATTTTTTTTTCCAGAGCAAACGTGCCCTAAAGCAAACGCTGTCAATGAGGTTTTGAGAGAACTCTGCGGGGAGAGAGCAGGCTTTATCTTTCATATGTCAAGTGTTTCACTGAGTTCACAATTCCTGCCGTACATTTTGTTTAAATTACTTCTTTCTGTTTGAAGGGGAGAAAAAAACAGAAAAGCACAGCACATCCGCCACCCCAAGGATTTTCATTAAAGTTGCACTAAGCACATTTACCTTTATGTAACTCGGATTACATCAGCTAAAACTTTCCTGTGTTTCATGACACATTATACATTATGATATTAAATTGTTTCCTTATTTGTGGAGTTCTTTCTATCATATATATATATATATATATATATATATATATATATATATATATATATATAGTCAATATTTGTTTTGTTTTTTCCCTTTGCAGAGGATTCATGTTTAAATCTAAAGAACTTTAAGTCATTTCAATGACAAAAAGGAAGTTCATTTTCACGATGCTGACTGTAACTAGCAATGCTGCGAGATTTGAGTTTCAGACTTCAGTGGCGGACAGTCGGCGTGGTTAACTTGTTCAAGTCCTTGACCATCTAAAGGCAGAGGAGACATGAACATGAAACAAGGTCACTTCTCTGTAAGCGCTGCAGGCAGAGAGGTATGTATTTGCTTGCGCACTGCGTCTTCTCGTCTGTGTCGGAGGCCTTTTTCATATCGGTCCGTATCCTTGCACAATCACTTGGGGGCGGGGGAGCTAATGTGATTGGGGTACTGAAGATGAAATTAGCCGATTGTCAGAGGCTAATGTCGAGGAGAGGTGATGAGAAGGACTTTCATTATCTCAGAGCAAAGCAGCAGTGAAGAGCACTGAAGACGCAGCCCGGCTCTTCATGCTGCCTCGTGTGGATGCCAGTGAGATTCATCTTCCAGTGCGTAATTGATCCTGCGAAGACATGATAAATAACATTACGAGGATTTGTCCATGATGCTGAAAGATTCCAGAGTGTTTACGCCGCATCATTATCCCATTGCTCTAATGGCTTGTCTAAGTACAGCCTCTCTGATTTTACGTGCTCCCAGACATGCGCACACAACTTGGCAGTGTGTGCTGACCTGTCCTTGAGACACCTCACAGAGGTGTACAAGTCGTATCGCCACAGAACTTTGGTGAACCTTTGGCCTCCTTGGCTCCAAATAGACCACGTCTCATTGAATCACTGTCAGTGAGAGCGTGACAAACTCTTCACATATTAAACTCGTTTGGTTGACTTTTGACATATCTATTAGAGGCCTGCCATATAAAATACGCCTGACAAAACGTGTTCTTGCACATCACGTCTATTTAAAGACAAGCTTGTGTGTCAAGTGTCATTGTACCCTTTTTGTTGAATTATCACTGTCTGAAGGTCTCTTGTTGATAACAAGCTGCACCGAAGCCATATAGAATTGTGTCTTCTTTGAAGGTTTTTGTCTGCACAAGATCACTCCTTGTAGCAACTGTCAACGATAAAACCCAGCACCATTGTGTGTAACCATTAAAGGTTCTTCCATTGAAACTTCTGGGATGGGGAATGTTTTCACCCATATTCACTTGTGAATTCTCGCAGCAGCCTGTCGTCTAAACCTGTTTGATGCGACGCTGGATTTGGATTATGGCTCTCTTTGCGTACAGGTCAGTTTTCCCTGTGTTCCCCCAATTCAGAACCGCGTACAGACATGAAATGATGACTGTATATTCCTGCGTGAGTGGCTATCTGACTAAAGGTTCTTGAGATCTGCTCCCTCTGTTTACATGGAGTGGGTGGACGCTTGTATTCATCCGCCTTTCAATACCGACACGGTCCTCTGTACGAGGGCGTACAGTACATCGGTATGAGTTTGACTATACACGTACCGTCATCATATTTTCACAATCATTGTTGGAGTGTGAACTCAATCCAGCGCTCCGCCATGTTCGGTAGGTGACGTGTCAACCACGAGCGTTTTGGTGTGGTCTCGTCCCAAGCAAAAGTTTGGGGGAAAAAAATCAACCTTAGTCCAAAAAAATAAAATCTGCGATTTTGCTAAGAAAAATAACATTACAGGTGTGCAAGGACCCTACATGCAACCTGCAGAGGCAGGGTCACTCGGTGGGTGCTGGCACCACCACTGCTCTCATCTGATGTTGCTAAGACACAGTAAGCTCCCACCTCACAAACTGCAGAAAAACCAGGATGTTTAACAGAGCGCTGTAAGTGTTCACCATGACAGGTCACTCCACTACTGCTAATACACCAATAAACTCAAACCTTTGTCAGTCAGGAGGAACCCCACACACACACTCTCACTACAGAACAACATGTGCTGCTGACCCACTCCAGACTGCTGGTGAGTCAGTGCAGCTAAAATGTACTGCACACTCGAGTGACCAACCTTGACTTACAGTGCTCGAGAATCTAAAGGAATATACAATAAAAACACAGTAATTACCAATTGGTGTAACGTTTAACAAAATTGCTGGACAGAAAGTTGAGCATTCATTGCGACTTATGTAGAGTTTACTGTTCCATGAAGTCTGCGATTCCAAAGTGGACAGATATCTCTCTAACGCCAGCAGCCTGCTTTTCCTCCGTGTGGCTTCCCAGCCACACACACATATATGTGCGCACATTGGAAAACAACAATAGTGCAGAATGTCCTTGAAGGCGCCAAATACAGAGAAAAACAGCTCTGGAAACCAGAGCGAAATGTACGGAAAGCCCTGGGTAACTCATTAAGGATGTTCCGATTTACCCAGCATTGCGGGGATAAATTGCGGCGGAGTGAAATCCAATTACTCCTGCCTCTTAAATCAAGTGTTTTATATACGCATGCATATGTGGTGATATCACAGTGACGGGCAATTTGTGCTCGGCTGGGTTCTGACTCTGGATGCGTCCGTGCAATCGTCAAACACATTATTGGTTCTAATGAGCATTTTAATCATGTCAAATGGGAACGGTCGATGAATATTCATTGTTCTGTGGCGTGAGTCGGCTCAAAGCTCCGCCCTCGGCTGACGACTCATTCTCAAAAGTAATTCATCATCTAAATGTCTGGATAAACTGTCTCCGCTTTAAAGCCTCTGAGAGAAGCTCATAAAAATGACACTTATCACTTATTTATTTATTTGCATGCCTCTGTTAAGGGAGCTGCCGCAGCCAGTCAGAGCTGAGACCTGACTGAAAAGCCGCTGCAGGATGTGTCATTCGTAAGCGTCCTTCTTGCTGAATACTCGTCTGCGTCAATCCATGCATCCGTTTTCATTTTCCGTCTTTCGACAGCGGGCTTGTGGGGACACTTCCCCCGTCCCAGAAACCTCCTTCGGCTCTTGTGGAGGAATATTGAGGTGTTACCGGGACAACCAGAGACAGTCTTCTCCAACATGTGTTGGGTCTGGTCCAGACGCAGCCTAGAACACACTGCCACTAGTGTTTTAGGCCATTGTTTCCAGAGACCAGGTCCAAGACCAAAGAGGGGGCAGAGAACTCTGTATTCAATTTTGAATACAGAGCGAGCTACTAGTTTGTTTCAAGGAAATATATATATATATATATATATATATATATATATATATATGGTCTTGGTCTCAACCCCCAAAATGATCTTGGTCCTAGTCCCTGGTCCTCAGTGTTTTGGACTCGGTCTTGGTATGTTCTAGTGTTGACGCGGTCTCAACTGCATGACCACAGCATCTCAGCAGGAAAGCATCCTAAGCAGGTCAAAGTTTGAACCTTCACCTCAACATCAGTACTAGCCCCCAAGATATGAGTGTATTCTTAAATATTTTATATTTGCATTAAATGTGTTAATGCCTTCATGGCATATGTTAAAATATTTAATATATTTTCTTCAAATAGCTATATCTTTAAGTAAAATGCTAGATGTTGTGAAATCCTCAGGTTTTCATAAAATGACACTTCTGGTTTCAGGTTTCGAACCCTGAACAGTCAATCATGTGCAGTAAAGACCCATCATGGTTCTCATGGCTCCTCATGAAGACAGACACTATGGACCACATCCCTAAATGCAAGGTGTTGGAAATACACCTCCCGTGTATCTCTGCGTTTACTCATGAGAAAGACTACCAAGAAACCAACAAGTCACATCCAAGAAATGTATTCCCTGACAGAGGAGTCTAATACATTCGCAGAATTCGCAGTTACACCTGACATAGCCTTAGCAGTAGTCCGGTACAGAGACAAAAACTAGCTGAGGTCTTGACCCCTTTATTCACAAAAGTTCTCCATGTGGGCTCTGTCCTGTCTGACTGGCCCTCAGCCCTCTGGACCATGGCAACGATCACAAGACATGCTCCCCTCCTTTGGACGCGGGTGGCTCTTATCAGGACCAGTTCCATCCAGCCCAGGAGAAGATGGTACTTTCCAGCCTCCTCCGTCTGACCTTGGACCTGCCAACAAGTTACAGTGTCTGCTTCACTCCCGCCATTGTACTCCATCTGTAACTTGTCTCTCTCTCACACACGCTCTCAACCACCATCTCCTCATTCAGCATTCCTCTGTTTGTGAATAACATCTTGATCTGGATCTGGATTTTAATTCATTAATGTTTCTTTCCTGAGTCTGGATACTTGGTGTCTGGGATTCTAGGGCCATATAACTAGTTGATCTGATTCACAGTTCTGCTCCCCCTGCAGCACCAACATCCGTCCTCACATGGATGCCGTTATCAGTATGAGTGTTGTCTCAGCAGGACTCGGGAGAGATGCTGGATTCCAGGTTTTCTTAGACTTAGACTAGACTTTATTGATCCCTTTGGGATGACTCCCTCCAGGAAATTTACATTTTCAGCAACAATAGAGGCAAGAAGGGGCATGCAGTCAGGAAGAGCATCACACAGAGAATAAAATAATAATAAAATAAAAATTAAAAAATAAAAATTACTTAAAAAACTAGATTAAAATAGGTTATTGCACCAGAGAGACGGTTATTGCACATTGAACAAGTGGTAGTGAGGAGTGGTAGAGTAGGATGGCATGGTGTACAAACGAGTTCTTGAGTCTGTTGGTCCCACACTTGGGGAGCAGCAGCCTTTCACTGAACAAGCTCCTTTGGTTGCTGATGACGGTGTGCAGAGTGTGGCTGGCGTTGTCCATAATATCCAGCAGTTTGTCCAGAGTCCCTGGTAAAACATCTGCAGCAGTTTACTGCAGATGTTGGAGGACCACAGACTCCTCAGGAAGTACATCCCGCTCTGTCTTCCTATACAGGTGGCTGGTGTGTGTTATCCAGTCCAGTTTATTGTCCAGCCACAGCCCAAGGTATTTGTAACAGTCCACAGCCTCCACCTCAGCTCCCTCTAACAGGAATGGTCGCGGTCTTGGTTTGGACCTCCCGAGGTCAATAACCAGCTCCTTCGTTCTTGTGACTGGCATCAGCGGTGATGTGATCATATCCTGAGAACGTCTCCTGCGGAGCATCTCAACATGGAGCATTCTTATTTCAAATCCACCTGAGTAGATGGATCCCAGCATGTGTTCTCTGCCAAGAGCTGGATAAGGGCAGAGAGGGCGAAGGAAAAAAAAAAGCCTTCTACATGCCATGTCAATGTTTGGAGGGACTCGGACTGTGTATTATTTATTTATCAGGATTATATCTACTGTGACAAATTAAATATAAAACACTTGTGTGTTGCATTTTAATATTGCATACGCCCACTTGTAAGAGGGGGTGGGAGAAATTCCTTTTGTTGCTTGAATCGCATTGAAGTGAAGAAAATATCAACAGTGAAAAATGCCAACTCATCGATACACTCGAGGTGAATCAGAGGTGAAGCAAACTTGCAGGTTGTGGGTTTAATGTCTGACATTGCCAATGAAGATTTTATGTTGCTAAATAAAAGCCTCAGCCGCAACTGTACTGATTCAAGTCGACAAGTGCTTCCCGTAGCAACACATTTCTACACCCCAATCCCTGCCTTGACTCTAAACACGACCTTTACAGTTGTCGGTGCTGTCACGCCAATTTAGGGTCACCGCCGTGGAAGCAGACTGCAGGACCGGACACAGAGGATGTAGCTGCGGGACTGTACATCTGCATGTGCGTAAAGAAGTGAATGAACGTGCTGGGCACGAAGAAAGAGAGAAAAAGACCACTAATCTCTCCCTGGAGGGGTTTTCTATTTATAGGAGGCGAAGTCGCTTCAGATTAAGGTCACTGGCAGATGTTTGCTGCCCCCTGCTGGAGGTGAATAGCTGTGTCTTCACTGTACCGACGACTGTTGATTTATGACAAGCTTGCAGGTAGAGTTCGGGTCAAATGTCAATGATCTAGTGGTGTGTTTACGCAGGGACATCAGATGAGGAACTCCCAAACCCAGCACATGGCTGAGAGATGACGCAAGGAATTGGACCGTGAAGTCACAGGCCCACGTTTGCCGTCGGCTGAGTGTCACATGAATATGGAAATGCAGCAGCAGAGCATCTTCACAGCGAGAAAATCAAGCTGAAGAAACCCGCCTCTTCTTACTGTTCAAGTGTTTCACATTTGCAACGGCACACAGGGGTTGCACCACCAACTGCAGGCCAATCTCTTATTCATTTGTGAGGTAAACATGGTGCAAAAAGGTGTTTATCAAAAGTGGTGGCTGGTATTTTTCAGACAGTGTTGGCTTGTCACTTTGTTTGTGTTATTTCCAACCAAGCTTAATGAAATGTTCAGGTCAAATAACTAGCAAAATAACAAATAATTCTTCACAGGCTTCACACTTTCAATTCACTTCTCTCTGCCCTCATCTGTTCTTGGAAGTCCAGAACTACTTGTTCTTCCGATGTCTTCATTTCCTAAATATCTTTGCAATAACAGTGGCTCATATGTCTTCATGCTTCCTTTTGAAATGCAACTCATCTTGGCGTGTCAGTGGTTCATGTATGAAAAATAATGGTATTTCATTATTTTCTTCCAAGCACTCCAGTTTCCTCCTCAATTCTGTTTGTTTGTCTGCATGCTTCATGTATGAACTACTGTCACATTAAATGCATAGGTCACTTAGTAATACAAATGTAATTGCATTAAATGTATGCGTAAGAAGCATCAAAATAACTGACCCTGCCACAGTTCTCTTCTCCTCCACTCTGACTGAATCAATGTTTAACAAGGTGCCAGTGCAGTGTAACAGAGAAAGTCTTGGCGTATCAACTTGCAAGGATGGAAATAAACACCCTGGATTGAATTTTTGATCGGAGCAGGTCAGGGAGCAGGAGGAACTGTACTGTGTATCCTGTGGTGGTTCAATAGCAGGAGAAAATAACCAACTTTAAAACTGGTTGAATTACAAAGTCAACACTACAAGATGTTTGTATCTCTGTCTTTGTCGGGTCACATATAGTAATTCATCTGATGATGTCATTTTATGGCTATGACCTGTCATGTCTTGACACAGTTTACTGTCAGGTTTTCATTTTATAGTCCATATCAATAATGAGATCATGATGCTGACACACCACTGGTGAGGTAGGGCTGTACACACTGCATAAAGCCAGGCATGGTCACACCTGCAAGCCAGCAAAGACAGGCGGAATTGGAACATTGAAATCAATAGCAAATGGAGAGGTCGCTCTTTCTCACTGCAAAGAGTGAGAAATACTATTTTAGATTCATTCAGAGAGCACTCTTTAAGACACCCAAAATTTTCCTCATTGTTTTTAATGAATACATTTCAGGTCACTTAAAAAATGCATTACATTTATATAGTCAATATTTTTAATACACTAGATTTAACCTTCAAAGTATTACATTAAGTTACTTCTGAATCAACCATGCTCCACACACAAACATTAGGTGGGTTACAGAAACCAGCCTCCATCCAATCCAACAAATATCAAAGTCATGGGAGCCACTGGGATTTTATTGAACATCTCATGTAAGTCTGCTTGTGTCTTTTAATGTCTTCAGATCCATCTGAGATACTGCTGTCATCGACAGAAAATGCTATTTACCCACTTAAATAATACACACACGACACATGAATTGGGACTTTGGTTTATTACACCACTGCTGTCACTTATTCAGAGTATAAAATAAGTCTCTTTATCAATAAGCAAGTACCACGTCCATGCAGTCTCTTATGAAACCGTACCAAAGTTTCAAATACAATACAGGGACAAGAGAAGCAGCTCTGTAAAAACATTCATGTTCACAAAACCAGCGTTAAGTCTACAGTTCAGGGGACTGACCCATTGTGCTCTTGGTAGCGAGTCACAAAGCGTTGGACCTCAAATGCGCTCCTATTCCTGGAGTTCATGGAGAGGAATTAGAGGTTCTGAGGTGAAGACGTGGTTTTGTAAATGACCACTGCTTTTAAGGGATGGCGCCCTCGCTGTCTCGCTCCGCACCAGTGTCATGAGCACCGGTAAATCTCAGCAGCAACCATCACCATGGACATGCTTCATTTCCTTCTGGTCGACCTCAGAAGTGAGGAGATGATGTGATATCATGCCACACGTTTTAGACTTTCTCCAGCATCCTTAGAGATAATGCTTCCCCACTCTGACTCAGGAACAACCCTGCATCCTTTAGTTTCACTGAACTGGCAGATTAAACTACACTTATTACTACGAACGAACTGCTTTCAGATATAAAGAAAAACTTCTTGGCACTCAATAACCAGGGCCAAACACTAGTTGTAGTTTACATTCACACTGACATCATCTGATTATAAAAACTATCAAAACAAATGCAAATATTGTGACTGATGACACTCCCAGTTCTGGTTATTTACAATGAAGCTTGAGGCTCAATTTCAAGAATTGAAGATAGAAGTTGGGCTCCAAATGTTGAACTGCTATTGATGCATTTTCACGACTCTTTTAATCCATTCAACGACAAATTGATATTTTTTTCAATTTCAATTTTCCACTAAAATTATTTTCCGGTCGCAACTCAATTACATATTAATGTAGCATGCACATGAGGTGTGGTGAAGTTCTGCTTATTTTTGGCTGGTAACGAAAACATTTACTGAACAATAAATATGTAGATAATACTGTAGTGTTCTGCATACGCTGCTGTAGAATCCATACATGTTGTTGAGCTATTCAACAATAGTTCTGTGAGTGACTGAACCAATGAAGAATCAGGCTGAATATTTTTAGAAATATAAAATAATTTCAGCATACAAATATCAAGGTTCCTGCTTCTGTCCAGACAGAACACGAGGCTAACGTCTAAATATGCTTGTGGCTGGATCAAATTTGAATGTGGCTGATGTTCCTGGTAGTTTGGGCTCTGGCAGGAGCGTGCAGAGCTAAATATAAGACTGTGTGGTTCCGCAGAGGTCCACGCCGGCTAACTATTTATGCTCAATACCCCTCACTGAAAAATGAAAATGAAATACTGAAAAGTAATACAAATTTCCCCTTTGTTCTTATTGAAGAACTCACTGCAGCTTCTGTCTTCTTCGCACAGCCTCCGGTGTCCTCTTGTTCTGTACCCAACAGAACCCCCCGAGGACTTCATTTCCAGCTCAGCTCAGCAGAGTCCTGCGGGCTGAGCAGAGCAGAGCAGAGCAGAGCAGAAGCCGCAACTCTTTGTGCTTTCAGTCATCTGCCGGGACAAATGTGCGTCCGCATGCTTCCAGTCAGTACTTATTAATCCCAAAGATCCTGACGCCGTGCAGCTGAGGCAGCTTAGGAATGAGCACCGTGAGCAGGGAGACTGTGTTGATCATGAAATGGACCCGGTCGTACTTGGTGTAAAAGCTGGTGAGGATGTATCTGCACCAAAGACACAAAAAAGTGTCACACAAGATTCACAAAACCAGCCACTTTTTCATCCAGTAAGTCATTATTTATTTGCTGTTATATACTCTTGGACACAATATTGTCTTTCTCCAAATAATGTCCTACAAATTTTGAAAGTAGTAACTGTAGTCATTCTTCCTGCGCTGCCTTAGAGTCTTTTTATTAAACCCACTGAGCAAAGCGGACAAAACAATGATTCACTCACACTTTTTACTCATCAAATTAGATTTTTCTCTCCATCTAAAAGTCAATGTCATTTTAAAATCACTGAATTATTTTAGTTTATATCCTTCAATTCACCACTTTCAGTGTTCTATGTCTGACTGACCTTTTATTTAAGATTTTCAAACGTTTTCATCTATTACAATTTAGCTGAATACGCTTTCATCCAAACAATGCGGCCGTGACATAGCACCAAGGACCTTTCCAGTGGAATCATTCACATTTATTATCCTTACCTTACTCAAAAAGCTGTGCCTTACGAATTTTAATAACAGTCGTTTGGTTTTCAACTTACAGGACAATGGGTGTTATGGTGAGGAACTTGCGAGAAGCCGTAAACTGAACCCCATAATCCATCTGCTCCCAATGTGTGAGGAGACGTGCCTTTCCCTGATCAGGGGTCTCAAATGGGGTCCCTTTGACCGTGTGAAGCAGCAGGTACATGCACTGCGAGAGAGACAGAGACTTTTGAAATGCCAGTTCAGGCCTTCGAACAAGCCTACCTTGGACTGAAGCTCGGCAAAAAGCCTCACAACATATTGATGATTAACAGTGGAACATTTATATTTGTAACAGTGAAGTATTTTTTGCTGATAAATATTACGTTTTTTTTAATCAAAACTCATCACCTATTGTTGTGAAATGTATTTCAGAAAAATACTTTGATATATCTCAAGCACCATGGTGTTTTTTCCGACATAAAAACATGATTTAAAAGTAACATTGCAATGCCATATATGACGTGGACAACATTGTTTCATTGATCTATGCTTTGGTCATATCCAAGACATATATTTGCACTAAAACAGTCATTAGACCTTATACACCAACAGCAAAAATCTGAATTGCAGCTTGCATGATTCAAAAGCAAAGCAAGTCCTAATAGGCTGCGATAGAGCAGTGTTTGTTCAACCATAGCCAAAGCTTGCAGGACAGTTCTAGACATTGACACGTTAAAGATGTTAAAAATCCTCCTTTTGCAAAAATGTCGCCAGGCCCTGGACTCTACTTGAGTTCAACTCACAGGAGACCTGTTCAACCATGAACCGCTTGCTCCACTGACCAGATTGTGAATGAGGTTGGTGAGAGTCCAGACCACGGGCACACTGGCGAAGGGAATGCTGAGCAGGATGATGTGCAGCAGGCCAATGCCCAGTATGTAGGAGAGCCACATCCCTCTGCTGTTCATCACTTGGGTGTTGGGATTCACCTCACTGTGAGCCGTGCCCACATTCATGCTGCCGGTGCCTCTTGGCTGGTTCACCTGCTGCACGGAAAATAGACATGGTAAGCAATTTGATCATCCCATCGGAGTTGCAAGATAGAATGAATTTAGCGAATACACTTTAACTATAACACACTCTCATAATGGTCAAATATCTGATAGTGTGAAACAAAAGCAGGCTATGGATTGCCAGGATGCATCTACATGTTCTTGTTTATGGACAATATTTTTCCGGCATCTTCAGTGGAAACCACTAATAAAACATAACAAGTCAGCATTTGTTTTGGGATTGGTCTGTGACTTGATGGCAAACTGGGGAGGTTACATCTTTGAATTAATCTGTTCTTGATGGCTCAGTTGATCAGAACAGTAGTGCAAACCCATCTCTTCCACAGCTGCCAATGTTAACCTCGACATACGCATCAATGCACCAGGCAGAGATGGAAAAAATAAGAATAAAGCCAATAAAAGTACCATTTTAAAAGCACATGAACGATCGCCATCGAGGCAACATTGCTATGATCAGTATTATCATTGATATTCTGTTCCCACCACACGTCCGCAGTGACGGATAAATGAGTGACTTGTGAATTGGTTGGGGTTGAATGTTAAACTGACCGTTGACCTGAGACTGCTGAGCCACACATATCGGAGCGAGTGAACAATGTCGCCGTTTTTCTTTAAGGTTTAATACTTTCAAAGAGGAAGAGGTGAAAAAACATGGAAAAAAATACAATGGATGATTGTCACAAATGCATCCGAGGAGTTAAATCAATGCACTCACTGACGGAAAATGGCTTCAACTCCTCCAACCTGTGGTGTCCGTTATCTGAGTTTTGGGCTTCAGCTGTGACACTGACACGAGCACCGCGGCTCCACTGAATCTACCGCTCGTCCGCTATGTGCCTCACTTCCCCGGAGGAGACTGTAACGGTCCTGCCGCCGACAGACAGACACACACGGACACTTACAAGCTGCGTCTTCACGAGTGACAACACGCCAGCGTTCATTCAGTGACGTCACCGGCGCTATCAGGGCATTCGAGAGGGAGTGTTTTTTTCTTGCCGTAGCTTTATTCTGTAGTTGGTCCATGGTGGTCACGAGGTAACATACAGCCAATCACATTATAATGCGTTGAAATACGCCCTCTATTGACTCATGAAGGGGGCGGGGCCAGAGAGCGGGCATGGTGTTGCTCCACTATTTTTGTTGAAATATCAAATGGGGACGTTGTATTTAGACTCATATTGTCTGTGGACGTAGTTCATATTCATGCTAATATCAATAAGAAATATTAAATATCGTCATACATTTACATTCGCTTCACTACTGAATGTTTTATCAAGTAAAAAGAATGCAATGCACATTTTCTTGATATTTGGGTTCAGCCAACACTTTTAACACGAGCATTCACCAGGAGCAATGAACCACGTGGGGTTCCATGTAGGGAGTTCCTGTGGTTCTGGGGGGTCATTTCAAAGTAACTACACTTAACCGCTCTGATGGAGGAGCCCAGTCCTTCTGGCCCTGTTTGTTGTTAAATGTATCTTCTCATATATTTGGTATTTTGATGCACTAGACTGCACTATTAGGACTAGAATCTCAGGGTTGCCTGGAAGTAACAGTGACAGTGTCTTACTTGACCATTGGATGGGGTGCTCTGTGGTTCAGTGTGGTGTAAATGGCATTAATATCGTGAAAGCAATATCGGTGAGACTGTGAAAAAGCCAGGCTTTAACAGTCATTATCTGTCTCCTCAATGATTTATAAAAGCCGTCAGTGACTGTGAAGTCCTTGAAAGGTTTGTTGTAAACAAGGCCCATGAGCCTGAGTTCCTAACTAGAAGCAACAGGGGCCAAAATGAAAGGTGTCATGTTCTAGTTTCATTGATAACTGTGGCCAAAAACAAATTTAGGCTACCAGTAGCTGTAGGTGGACTATGTTCTGCTTGTGATGCAACATGAGACTCAGTAGTTCTAAAAAGACTCTCGTGATGAGTGGCATCAAACAGGCTTGACCAGCAGACTCTGTGCTCTCTGGCTCGTAGCCCAGGGATCTTCAGTGTACTGGGTGTAAACCAAGAGCTCGCCACTGTGGATAGCAGAGCTGTGAGATCACCGTTTGCTGTGGAACAAAGGCCAAATACATCGCCGTGATGAAGCGCAGGTATTGATGGCACATGGTGACGTGGGTACGTCCAAATATCAGGTGATCACCTGGGGAGAACCTCTTAAAGTTATCCTCCAGCTTCAGCCATCCTCAATTTGTTCTTGCTTCTTATCGCTTCACATTGTGCTACTGAAGGTGTGTCCTCGGGGATCGTCCTTGCTGGATCTCAAAGGTCCCATGCAAAACTCAATTTTCCTGCGTTGGTCCAGCCTTTTTGTGCCCCAGCATGCAGATGAAATGAAAATTATTTTTATTCTATTTAATGTATTTTAAGTTCCAAGGTTGTTATTTTTGTTCACATGCTCCATCTGTCTCATGCTGTGATCTGGGTCCACACTTGGATGTTTTTATGGGACTTGAGGCCTTGAACAAGCACCTGCAGTGATGAAACTATATATATATATATATATATATATATATATATATATATATATATATATATATATATGTATATATATATATATATATATATATATATGTATATATATATATATATATATATATATATATATATATGTGTGTATATATATATATATATATATATATATATATATATATATATATATATATATATATATATATATATATATATATGTACATACACCATGTGCCATAACTTTGCCTCTTCCAGTCAATTTCCGGTAGCAAAAACAGACATTGTTAAGCGGTACTTTCTAGAAGTCACATTCTCAACTACGTTCTACAACCAGCAGATGTCAGCATCAACACACTTTCTGTTGCTACCTGGTGATACGACATTAAATGCAGATGTCTGATACAAAGAGCAACAGAGGCAGATGTTCAGATGATGTTGATTTTCAGCACCTCCCATTTTCTATGTTGCGCGTTGCTTTAACATTTAAGTGGATGTGGCCAACTTCCTTCTAGTGTGGGTCTTCACCCAATTGTATGGAAGAAGGTGAGGGTACAAGTTTATTTCAGGAATTCAATGTCTGGCGTGGTGGAGCTTGGTGGTGCTTGAAGTTTAGGAGAGAGGCAGGCGAGGCAGTGAAGGTTGTGTCACCAGAGGTCACTTGCTGGAGGTTGAGCTGTGAGGCTCAGGTAGCAGGCTGGAGGTCTTGGTGGGCAGAAGGTTCATGTCGAAAAACAAGATTGAAAAGATTCCATCCTATGCAGGACTCGCAGTGGGCTGTTTGACGGTCAACTGCAGTCAGTCTGGCTCGATGAGGCGGAACTGTCACTGTAGTTATCAGTGATGCTTCTGCAATGAAACACTGAAGAAACCAGATGTTTGTCATGACACATGCTTGAAACCGTTAGATGGTAGTAGTTCAGCTTGTCATGTTTTAACAGAAGAAGGTAGCAACTGCAGAAATTCAAAATGCTTCATCTCATTCGGTCAGCCAGATTAGAAACTGCAATGTATTAAACACAATGCCAGCAGCTACTGTGGCTCTCCACTATTTCATCTGTCTCACAGTTTGCGCAACCCCTTGGTCTTTCTGCCAGTCCTGCAGTTTATTTCGCCTCATTGCAGCGAGAGGTGGGATATCACTCCGTTGCAGGTCACATAAACAGTATGTATGTTTGTGGACAGTGGGAGGAAACCTGAGATCCAGGTTGAAACCCCATGGAAGTACATGAATAACATACTGTCTGTTAGCATATGCACCAATAGCCTTTTTCTAGGTGCTCACCTTTGGAAAGCTTGACCAGCCGATGATTTTTTTCTTCTTTAAATAACATACAATTTTCAATATTTGAAACTTGTTTTATTGAAAAATAATGTATGTGAAAAGCAGCAGTAATTTGGTTTTTAAAAATAAAGGCTGTGAGGCAGTAAATAAAATATTTTACAGAACAGATTAATACAACAACACATGTAAAGTGTCCTGAGTTATTATCAGTTATGCTCTGGCATCACATTGTGGGCTCAGGTGACGCATTGCTTGGACAACTGAACCAATATCAAGGATTACAGAAGTTTCCTAGTTGTGGCACTCGCCACTCATTAGAACCAGCAGCGATCCTGAGCGCTGCCACCAGCTTCAGCTTTAGCTTGTCCTGCTTCAAATGCTGATCCTGTACAATGAAGGATATCGACTGAACAGTCGGCCGATCGGCGCACCTATTATTTTTATAAAAATGGTGCCTCAACATTTTCCCATAACTGCTCTAACTTCACTTGTAGAGCTAAAACATTCGTCTTCAACATCATTAAATCTGTACAGAAGTGCCATTTAGTGCACAATTTATTTATTTCCAGCCACCTGAATGCTTTTCACACAACTGTAATTGATAATAAATCAGCCCACATCAGGTGTCCCAAAACAGCGGCGGCGCTAGAATGTGTCAACAGTATTCATATTGCTTAGGGACAAGACAGGAGTGACAAGAATCACACCACGTGGGGAGTTCTGTCCAATGGCAGAGACGGACTTGTGACCCTGGCACGCATGGATGATAAGCCTCACTGGAAAAGGCTGATGCAGGGAGTCCATTATTGCCCCTGGAGGAAGCTGAGGATTAAAACACCAAAGAATTTCAATAAAAGAAGTGTCTGTATGGGGGTTGGGGAGGGGCAGAAGGACGACGGTGTTGGTGGTGTCGGGGTGGGGCGTGGGGGGTTCCCCTCATTGTCCCAACAGTGATTGAGAGTGAGAGGAGGGGACGGCATTGTGTTCACAGCTTCAGTGAAGACGGTGGTTATTAGGGGGGAGTTCTAAGGAGGGGTAAGGGATAGGGAGGCTGTTGACTCTTCATCTTGTGTGAACAAAGTCTCTGGAACATAGCCCTCTTCTTTGCTGGACCCCCTTGTTTATGAGTGCCATGAATCCTATCCCTCGCGGCCGGGGACCCCCACCAATACCAACCTGCGCTGCCGCACTTTGTGGAGCTTAAGTGCCCTTTAATTAGGCTGCCTCAGTGTCCGGACCAAGACTGCGGAGGGTTTAGGGCTCTTCGCTGTGGGACCTCGCTGGACAGCTCACACACCAACACAGCACCCGGGCAGTGTTTGCTACTCTCATGAAAAAGGCTATTTGGGCCAAAGGGTTCTTGTCCTCTTTGTCTGCCGTCTTAAGAAGTGCTGACAAGGTCAATCATACCTATAACACGCCCAGTGCCATGATGGCAGCCCAACCGCTGCCAGCCAACTTGTTTCTAGGGAACATAAAATACTGTGGGAGGGCAATATTTCTGGCAATACAACACCAATTGTTTGGTGTACTTTGGATGGCTGACCTCGAAGCAGGATTTAATAAATCATCAATTGGTGGGCGATGTTAATGAGAAAAGCATGAGATCTGAGGACGGCAGACAAAGGCGATAAGAGACATTGGGAAAAGTACTGAGCCGCCTCAAACGAAACGAGTCATTTTTAGTCACCCTATTGTGTTGAGGGCTTACATGGTGAGCCCCTTGAATGGAGCGGCTAGAGGAAGGATATCAACACGGGAGCAAGTGGAATAATGTGGAAGATGGTTGGGAATGGGAGACAGAAGAATGATGAAAAAGAAGTTGAGCAGGGCGGGGTTGGGCGTGTTCAGAAAGTTTCTCGCTACAGCTCAGTGTGTGTAGATATCCTCCTAATCCTGGTTTTATTGGCTCTTCTGTCCAGCCATGCTGGTTGGATTGAGCAGGGAAAGGAGAGAGGTGGGGGGGCGAACACATGTCCTTCTTTGTGGTAATACGCTGATTAGGCCGGAGAAAGGAGCCGGACCTAGTTACGGCCTTTCTCAGGTCACCGTAGAAACCAGCCTGGTAGGGGACCTCTGTGTGTACCTCCCCCTCCAGAGCACCTACTGATGCAGACACCCCGATCGAGGCCTTCTTTTGCGGAGACTTGTACAAAACACCACCATTCAGAACAACGCCACAAGTACTTGAGTCACAGTTCATTTCAAGTCTCTGTCGTACCTTTCATGACCTTTTGAAGACTGTCCTTTTTGTGGACATTTTGTGTTGAGCTACGGATTCCGCAACGAGGGATGCACATTACGTTACGTCCGTGAAACCTACCATGACCATTTGAAAGATTCTATTCTCCATCACTATCAAATGGAAACTGCTACTGCTGCTTAAGTGCACTCTGATGACAATCCTGTTTGTTTTTAATGGAAATACTTTGGCAAGACAGAAGATGACTCAGTTTCCAGAGACAATTCATTGTCAACTGTGCTACACAAACATGACCAGCTCATTTTTTCTGCATATGATGTGCTTTTTTTCTCATTTGATTTACACCTGAGAACGGCGCTACTGCAATGACACTAAAACGCACCCCCACGTGGTCACGGTTCTCAACGCAAAGTTTGTTATGAAACACTTTCTTGGCCCTTGATATAGGCTGCCCATGCTTAAGGCCCCTGTTCTGGAGTGAATGGAGAGGAGACAACCAAACTGTGCTGTCCACTGTCGAATGGACCCAATCATACGTAAATGTACCCATGGTACACAGCAACACCAGACACAATATCTCTGTAGCACTTTCCGTGGATAGAGAAGTCTTTAATCCACAAATAAATGACCCTGCATCCAGCACCATGAGGCGTTTAAGGTGTGTACATCAACAACGCAGTGCAATGAAACAGATTCACACTGCTGCAACAGCATGCCAGCAGTTGTGGTGTACACCATTTCAACTATCATATCGATCAGTTACTGCCACATTTAGAGACGTGGGGGAGCCACCCCCTCCCCTTCAGAGAGACAGGGCGGTAGGTCGAGTGCTGCTCAGTCACTGCCCGCTTCCACATCTTCTTTGTTATGGAGAAATAAAACACATGAGAGGTGGGTGAAAGGGGACACTTCACCAATGACCTCCAGACTGAGGTCCCTGTGCTGGGTGCCCAGCCAGAATGTGCACTCACAGCCCCTGTTGAGAGACCCTTTAGATTCCCTCGCCCTGCTAGATGCTCTTTTCAAGAGGTTTTCAGACATGTCAAAATGAAGTAAAGCATGGACTTGACCACAAATTGAATATGACCTTAAAACCTGCAACACAAAAATATCCACTCATTTTTAATCGACACAAAAGTACATAGAGCCAGAAAAACGTCACCAGACATTCCTATGCCGGAGGTTTCTCTGCCAGCTTGTAGGTCAGGATAAATGAGATATTCACTCTAACAATGTGAGTCTTCAGTCGTATTGTTGGGATTCCAAGAATCTCAAATCTTTATTGCCTTCACCACTGCTGTTACAGTGCATCCGTGGAGCAATTGTTTGCCACTGAAGTCTGTGACACCTTCAAAATGTATAGTCCATCCATGTATTGATGGCAACAGGGCTGGTGTCATCACTAGTTAAGTCCAAGTAAGTCTTGAGACAAACGTCATAGTGGAGGGGTCAAAAGTTAGTTTCCAAGGCCATTGGCATTCTGACAAAAAAGCAACAATAAAAACAAACAAGCTCATGGGCTGTCTTGCTGATCTATCTCCATAAGGATGTGCTTTCCAAAAGTAAAACACCTGGGAGATCTTTGTGGATGCAAGCATGTTCGGGAGTGGTGCCAAGCAGTGACATCACAAACTTAACACTCAGCACTGATCGTCACGGAGGGACAGTCCAAAAGTTGACTGAGAGCATTTAAAGAAATGTCCACCTGTTGTGACATCATATCAAAGTTTGGGGCTACAACTTGTATAAACTATGGGTTCTGTATCAGGCCTGCCTTTTATGGACAAGTATAACTGCTACCAACTTATCACACAGCAATATTGAAACAATTTATATTTTCTGTAAATAAAATACAATGTTTATAAAAGACAACTGGACAAAACATGGCATATATAAATATCTGCTTTTTTTTTACTTCTTGTACAGCACATACAGGGTTACATGTCAAAAGAGATTCAGATTTATGCCATCAAACAATGAAATGGGATGACTCAAGTAATTCACAAATCTGACTCTCATTTATGAATAGTGTTTCAGGTTCCAAGTTATTTATTGGCAGATGCCGATTGAATTTGAATGAAATGAATAAAACCTATCATCAGCTGCCACTGAACGCATCGTGACCTTTGCAACTTGGCTGTCGGCATTCACAAGGCTGGCTTCCATATGGCTGACTGCAGTCTGAAATCTATCAGGTGATCAATTTGCTGCGAAGACTGGAAATATCTTCCTAATGAGGACGCCCATGTGTTCCGAAGCATTTAATTCAATGCAAAACATATCAAGAGTCAAACTCAAATCACTTAAGGAGCCTGAGATTTCGCTTCGACTCCAGTGGGAAAACACGTTTGTTTTGACAAAGCGGTTTAAGAGTTCAATATGCAAATTCGACCGCCAGAAAATCTGAAGCCAAAGATCCTTGCAACATTCAGGATCGACAGAGTCACATTAGCTGTTATCTATTATCATTTGGTTGCACAGCTGAGGATTGGAATCTACATCTGGCCCTAAAAAGTTGGCAGCACAACAGTTAGCAAGATATTTCACTGGATCTAAAATATGAAACGCAAACACACATTTCTGAACTGTAGGCGACGATGAGACCTTACAACGAATCATTGGGAAATGACTAAAGTCTCACATCATCTCACATTTACGATCTGTGCTTAACAGTGTGAGGTGAACAAAAGTCACCCATCTGTAACATGATTTATTACGGATACTTACTTGGCTGAGAATTGAGTTTAGTGCACAGTCAAATAATGTGTGACATTTTTCAGCGCTCCAATTCCAAGCGTACCACATATACAATGTTGCGTGGTAACAACAGCATCCATCATGAAAGAGACCAAATGGGATGACGCTCATGGAAAGAACATTGAAGTTTAAAAACTCTCTACACTTTAAGAGTTTGCTCTTTACCCGAGCACTTACAACCGTGGTGTTTCAATTTAACCTCCACTTAATTTGATTCACTGTTCTATTGTGTCGCTCCCCTAATCTTAAATCATTTGTCCCGGATGCCTTGTTGACAGGTGATCGTGCTGCTGCATGTGGGAACTCACTACAGTCACCCCAGTGTCACACCAGTGCAGATCAACAGTTGCTAACTGCATTTTCACTCAGCAACCACTGCACCTAATTATGCGTACATGTGTCCCCTTGTGGGCAGATGAGCAACCACAATAGAAAACCACTGTACATGAGGCTGATAATGCCAGCGATGACTAGTGTGCCCTTAGCTTCTGCTTCAATGAATCAGTATCTTCCACTTTTCTCCCACAATATGGTTCAATAATCTTCATTCTCAAGAGAACAAAGCAGAGCTACAGTTCATCAACTGCAATTCAGTATGTAACTAGAAAACTTCAGTATCTTACAAACAGCGAAGAAATACATTCCTTTATCAAAGTTAGTCCAAAATGAAAAGGGAAAAAGTTGGGTGTAGATTCTGATAGAAAGAATAATTCAGTTTCATACTTAATATTTTTAAAAAGATGCACATATACAATAATATATTTTTATTGTTTAAAAAAAGGTTTCAAAATAGAACAATGTGTTAAAGTTGACTGAATTTTTTCCTTAGGGATGAAACTCTTCTAACCTTTATGGCTCCACACAGCAACACACTTCTAAGTGGTCGACATATTTTGCTTCAATCAAATCCAAGTATTAAGTTATTACGACGATGTGAAAAGTCGTCCACCTTTTCTTCCTGCCTCTCCCTTTATTCCTTCCTTTCTTTTCCACATTACCAGGGGGTGGCGCGTGATTGACAGATGGGAGCGAATAATAATTTTTTTAACCTAAGGCCGTCTCCTGTGATTGGCCTGCCAGCTGACATCTTCAAAACCTCACTCCCCCCTCCACCTCCTCCCTCCTTCGCCTCCCTCCCTCCCCTTTAATATTGGGCCTGTGGATGAGGCATCCTGAGGGAGAAAAAAGTGAAGAGAGAGAGAGAAAAAGATATCTACCTTAGGGAAGAGACTCAGAGAGAGGGAGGGAAGAGGGTAGGAGCGTGTGTGCAGGAGACACTTATTCTCTTAACTACCAGGAGACAGAAACACTTTCCAGGTCAAAGAAGAGGGGGAGCAGGACCAATATCATTACTTATTTTCCCCAACAATCACATCGCCCCGAAGCCCTGTAGCGTATAATCCCTGGAAACGCTTCTTCGTTCCCCACTGGAAGTTCCATGTATTGATCCATCACACTCATGGATTTGTATCTGATTGGATATTTGCTGTGTGTGTGGCTGTCCAGCTCTCGGGTGCTTGGAGGCTATCCCATCTGGTGGTGAGTACAATCCACAGTTTCAGCATCCGACCAGAACCGAGAGTCTTTTTTTTTTTTTTTTTCCTTTTTAAAAATTTGTGAGAGGGCAGAACTTTCAGTCGACTGCGTGGAAAAATTGTTCACCGGCCTCGTCCAAAGAATCTTAACCTCAAGTACGAGTGTAACGGAAAAGGCTCACCATTCTTTTTCCCTTCTACGCTTGAGTCCATTTATCACGTTGCACTGTTGTGATACAGACATCGGTCATTTTTAAAGTTTGGGGAAAAAAAATGTATTGGTGAACGCCAGGATGGGATAAAACAAGTCAACCCGAGGGACATTATATTCCATAAATATATTCCAACTTTGTGGCCAGAAAACCTCATGACTTGAATGAGATCAATATTATTTTGAAGCCCAAAACATATTCCTTTGGTTTTGGCTTCTTGTAAAGAAATTCTTAAATGAAAAAGGCCAAAAAGGCAACATTGAATTCAACCATAATAAAATCCAATGAAGATGTATATTTTTCTTTCAATAAATTAAAATCTTTGGTTGGTGCACAGGTGGAGAGGCGTTGAACTATGACAACATTATTTCTTATCGCTTATATTTCAGCATCAGCCGCAGGCTGTGAAATATGCCCAACTCAGCCACAAAATAGATTCATACAAATATATTAATACTTTTTTTGCTGTTTTGGAGGACTTGACAGATGATCAGATGAGGGGGAATAGAAACTACCTCCTGTACTCGCTAAACATCTTTCTAACTTCTTTAACCAATATATTAAATTACAGAAGTATTATTTCTCCTCTTGACAGTTTATTCTGTGAAGTACATTGTATTCCAACTGCATATTTTATAGCATTAGATCTCATGTGAAACTATAATACTGTGAATGCATAACAATGTAGAAAAAACAATCACCTAATATGTAAAGTTAGGTTTTACATATTTAACATAGAGCATACATTAACAATATTGTATTGCAGGATAATGATTTTTTATATACAATTTAGCTGGTGTATACCTAAACCAAAAATTTAAATTTTGCTGTGAATTCACCCATAATTACAGTTTCTTACAGTCAGGAATGAAACCATTTAAATTTGAAACAATTGTTTTGTCATTCATCGTAACAGTTACAAACAACCCCCAAAAAATTAAATCCAACATAAAGCTATTCAGCACAATTGTGACTATATATTCTGCTTAATTTAGTGATACATTGCTCCTTAAAGAAAGACTGAATATTCTGCAAATGTGTCATTAGCTTACATTTACAATAGAAATAAAAATACCAAGGGAAAATTGCACAAACATTTGAGTGTAATTGAATTGTTCAAAAATGTTTTCCACAAAAAAACTTCAGAAATCCAAGTGAAGCTGCCAGATGGATGGCTGGATTTTGACACAGGATACAAAAATAGCAAGAGAAAATACGGCGCTCACACAAGCTCCTCTCGTACGCCCATTCCCCTCATTAAATAAGGCTTCGTCAAGAGACAATATGTTTTGGTGCCGCAGGGTTTTCGTTCTTTGTTTAATTATCTCACACCGCTTTTTTGGCAGCAGCAAGTGAAATTTCGAGGTTTATCTCATTACAGATTCAGCTACATGCAGCTGACCTCATCGCTCCTGGTCCTCTTTTGTAACATTAAGCTTCTATTTTGGATATATCTGTGTAGGACGCTATGACAAAGCTCTTTTGGCTGGCGACACAATACTTGTCAGAGCTGCTGCACTGTTAGTAGCGCGACTAGCATGTGGTCCCAGCTACAGCGCCGGCCAAACCTCAAGCATCTTCTGGTTTCATTTAAAGAGCAGGCAGCTGCCAAGCGCACAGGCCACAGGGCTGGAGTGTTAATGGTGCAGAGGACTTTACACCCACTCCTGGCTTCAGCCCGACTCACCAGACATCAGTGACAAAGAGCTGGGATTCTCTCTGTGAGAATTACCTCCAGCTGTTCTGCTCAGCCAGCTAACATGACACTCGTGTAATGTTCAAACCTTCGTAGAGACCTTTGATACGGCTAACTAATTTTTGAAGTGTCGGCCGACTGACGGAGGGGGTGGCGAGGGGGAAAAAGATGAGCTGACGGTAGCTCCGGGTGATCCTGCTGAGGAATGGCTGTCACAGCAGCGCTGTCTGTGGCGTCACCCCGCGGTGTCGAACATATCCAGAAAAGACCAAATGAGGCGGTTCGTCAAACGGGAGGGTGCCGGGTTTCATCGAGGTCTCCTCACCTTCTGACTCAGGGGCGAAAACTTGGTCATAAATTCTCCGGCAGAGGTGGGACAGGTTGAAGGGAAGAGCACGCATCTTTACGCCTGGAAGCCTTGCTGCGACAAGACAAGGTGTTGAAAAACAACACAGACCATAAATAACTTCACAGATATGCAGATACGTGTGCGGGAAACTCCAAAGAGTCCGCAGGTAGGCAGGTGCTCACGGCACTTCCAAACACTTCACTCACTGCAGCACGGCGTGAGTCATCTTCACACCCATTAAAGTTCAACACACACTTGATCAAACTATTGGAAATTATTTCAAAGAAAGGTATTGCATTCTAAGCGTCCAGAATTATCATGACAAATACCTTATAAAACTGAGTGAAGATGTACAATAGTCTCATCCAAACTCCGGGTTACTGAAAGTCTGCAAGACAACTATCAATTCTACGACTCAAAGAGAACTCACCTCAGGAGACTTGACTGACTTTAGAGATCATAGCCATAGCTTCTTTCACAGGGCATCATCTTTGGAGATTGGTGAGTGTGTGTGCTCCTTGTGATACCTGGAGAAGGAGTCTGGCGTTCTTCTGAAAAACTACTATCATTTAGAAGAAGTGAATAGTGCCGCTGTAGTCCCATCGTGTCGGTTCTAAGGTGTAGTATTCGGCCATCAGGATGCAGAAAGTCTTCTGCATCCATTTGTCCAAATTAGAGTTTATAGATGCTTTCGATCCGCCCATCTTACAGAGCAAACACAAAGCCTTACAAATCCTTGGTAATTTACGTGAGGATCTGATTTCTTTTCTGTGTGACAACTATCGGACAACATTTCCCTTCCCGAACCAAACCTCTACTTTCCCACGTCTGTGGCCATCAACTGTATTTATCACATCTTAAGATAATCTGTCAGCCTCTAGTTTGTCTGGGCCTCTTGAATAAACACCACCAGTTGCCAGTGAAGGATGACAGTCACTTTCAGTGAGGAGTTACCTCAGCCAGCGCTCACTCTTCCGCTCTATGCAGTGATTAGCGGTTTAACGCTGTCATATCACATTGCGCAATATCAACAGGCTTTAATCCAATAACTGTTTTTCCTTTAATCCTTTGCTATCATCACCAAAGCAGCATGTGACTATGAGGGTGCTATTGGTCACTTGACGTGTGGAGTTTTTTGCTCTAAAAAATGCAAAGGCTTTCCTCTAAATATGTTGGACAAAAGTGGATTCTACGCAATTTGGGATTCTCACAAACAGATTTTTAAATATATCATGAGACACAGTGGGTTAAGTATGAATGGCGTGCAGGACTTTCAATGGAGTGCACGTGCAGGATGGAGTTATAGTTCAAGTGTTGGTCTTGTTTGCCAAAAGTTGTTCTTTCGTCTAATGCAACTAGGTGACCATGAAAAGAGTTTCTGTTAATCTGGCCAGCCAAATCTACTGTGTCAGTGGAGGTGCTGAGGGAACACAGGTAAAATGTGCGGGCGAGAACAGAGCACTTTAGCGGTGCTGAAAACAATCACACTGTAGTCGTGGGTATGGAGATCTATATTGGATATGGATTCTTCAAGCTGCAACTTACTAATTGTAAGAACACTTTCAATAGTGTAAATAGCATTGAAATTCTATTCAGCGTTAAAAACAAGTGTTCATTTTTGACACTAGCAAATTCATCACTGGAGACAAGTCTCATCTAAAATACATTATTGTCACTTTCATAAGACACCACACAACTCATTCATGTATGGTAACTATAACAAGGTTTGCAAAATATCATAAATGGTGCACTCAATCCACACATAATGATTTTTAATACCATGACTACAACAGCTATTTAATAACAAGCAAATAGCCCCAAACACACTGTAATTCATTACAAAGTGCAGTACAGCCACAACTTAAAAAAACCTTCGGTTTAACTGTCAAAAGTTGCATTCATATTAAATAAACTTTCAGTCTACAGTGGGATCAAAGTTTTTCTTGTCGCGTGTTTCATTTTCATAAGATATTCAGTTTGTTTGGATAAATGTAGTCCACAGGTGGATGTGTGAGTGGGCAGTCCAAGATGTGCCTGACTCTCAATGGTAACAGCTGGGATGAGCACAGGCAACCTTCCTAAGCCATGACCGAGTCAATTGCTCAAACACATGCAGGACTATTTGAGAACTGAAATATGAACTGAAGACTTTTCAAAGCATATTTACAGGATAGACCTGTCATAGAGTGCTTCAACGTAATTGACTCACTACTACTGACCTCAGAATCATTTACAAGGAAATAATTCAGTATCAGTTTCTTGAACTGTTGCTATACCTGCTATGCTGTACAAAAAAACATAAGCCAACTGTTCATAAAAAAGACTACACTTCCATGTTATGAGGACCCAGTGTGCAACAGGACTATATAGAATGCCAAGCTCATAATCAGGTCAATTTAATGTAAATATTTCTCTGAAGAGAACTCGATTCAGACCATATACTATTCTGTGCTCAGTTAATCGAGTTTAATACATTTTATAACAAGTTTGTAACTGTACATTATTGAACCTCTGTCAGTGGCACTGAGTGCAAAAACAGTTTGCTTTACTCAGTCAACTTGAGTCTATGAGCCTTCTTGAAAAGCTTGCAAGACCTTCTGGGTTCTATAAGCAAAAAGCAAACGATTGCAGACCAATTGAGGAAGAGATGGTTTGTCTACGCTTCACTGTATGTCTTGACTCTGATGTTGATTTGTGTTTTAATGTTGCACACCGTGTCCTCACAAAGGAAGAACATTTGATGGAGTATTCTTTATTCTAATCTCTCTACCAATCAAAATGAGAATTCTGTCTGGACGACATTATCGCAGGACTCATCACCAAACCAAGATAAAAGCAGGAATCTTGGCCTTTGATATATGATTTGAGATTTGACCCTGGAGAAATGGGAACGCTCGTAGCACTGACCAAACTTTATACACACTACATTTACGTTTAAAGCAGAGGGCCCACAAAGATGGTCAGGTTGACACGCCTGCCTCTCAAAATTGCCTTTGACCCCTAAACACCGAGACTCTGGTCGGAAAAGCGTCTCATGAATGACATTCTTTAGGACTTCCCTCCACCTTCCACAGGGAATAATACCCGAACATCCTTGATCTTTTCACCCAGGACAGCAGACAGGATTTTCTCACCATAAGAATCATTTAAGTGATCCCAGCGCCTCAATGAAAAGTGTTTTTGTGGGTGGAAGGTTGGCTTGGGGATTGGAGGCAAGGGTTTAGGGGGCTGCCACAGTCAGATAATGACATTCCTGAGACCCAGAGATAGAGCCCAAATTTGAATCTGGGCAGGTTGGACCGGGAGGTTTGCTGAACCTTTTGTGTAATCGCTTTCAAAGGAGATTATTGAGTCAGCAAAATCTATTTTAGCTTAGCGGCTGACAAAATTAACAGCTGTTGAAGTTGGGGGGCTTTAATTACCCGATTACACAAAAGCACCATGTATAACACTGGGTGACCACTCTCTCTGTCAATTTACTCAACTTGCTCCCAAAGTCTGTCTTTTCCCCTGCAGAAGTTCCACCAGCTGATAGCCTGTTTTACAATTCAATGTCGTGTAGCGCATGTTAGAGTTGTGTTGCAATGCTTTGATTATAATGACTTCAACTACAAACATGACGTGAATTACAACATTCATCAGAAATAAAGTAAATCCAAACCAATGTTTTTCTGAAGCGCTCATGGGAACGAGTGTGGCAGTTAATAACACAGCACGTTTCCATCATGATCAAATGTTAACAGACAAACTACTACTACTACGTTGTCAACAAACTTTCCAGTTGGCCTACAACGCATTTTTCCACTTAAATCATGATTTATCATTGATGAAATGCCTTGCAATATATCAGATATCGCAGATGTTAATGTGATATCATTATTGTCATGTCATCCCATCCCAGGTACAGCCACTGATCTGTAGAAGTAAATGTTTTGCAGGTGTTCATGTGATCGGTCATTTTCAGTCCATAAAACAGCTGGTGACTGATAACAGAAGGAAGAAGAAGACATCAATGCATGAACAGCATATGCAGAGCAAAAAGAAAGGGTTGGTGCTAAACATCCAGGTGGTGAGAGAGAAAGATTTCAGAGCAAAGCTCATCCCACTTGGTTTCTTGGCTACAGTAGTATTGTGGCCCGTAACAGGTCATAATGACATGGGCAGTCCGGTTTATATGAGCATTTAAATTCAAAGTTGAGAAACTGTGAGTCTTTCAAAGACGAGAACTGTCCAGCTGCTGCGATGGTGAATGAGACAACTGGTGAGCATAGTCAGGTCGATGGGGCATTACAACCTGTTACAAAAATGAAAACAGAACGCTTAAACCCTCGGTCAAGCGTGTTGGCTTTCCTACAGCATGAGGTGAGAGGTTCAAAGGAGAGTGAAGTTCTAATCTTCCTCCACCATCAAAGGACATGCGATGTGCTCATGTAGGAAATGACAAAGTCCCCACCCCCCACACCTCCTGCTACACGGCTATTAACAGCACTAAAACAGAGGCCGAGACGGTTCCTCAAAGGGAAACCGGTGATGGCCAGAGGCAAAAACATCATTAAGGGACACATGTAGAGGCAAACAAGCACGCTGTGTCTCAGGTCTTCATTACCTCACTGATCTCACCTGTGTACCAGGCTGTGTTCAGAGCAAGGAGCGGTTTAACAATGACTGATCACACCGTGGAATGGAGGGATGCAGTCACAACCCTCAGATGACCAACCAGCTCCTGTCTATCTAGTTCAGCTTCAGGGATGGGAACGGCTGAATATACATTTTCAAACATCAACTTGATCGACAAATAATGAACCATTGTTAAATCAAACACAAGTGGCTATGATGCTGTGACTCCAGTGGACAAAGAGTCTGACGCAAACAGAAAAACCAACGAAGTAAAGTATAGAGTTCAGGAGGTTCGAGCTTCTCTTTCTCATGAACCACCACAGAAAAGATAGCAGCCTTTAAATGAGTAACATTCAAACATTACTCCAGGCAGCCTGTTTGGTTCGGCATAAATGGGATGCTGATGGTTCAAAACTATTTAGGCTCCTCGATTAAATGGTATAGAATAAATAGAATGGCACCATCAAAGCACACAGGCCCGCTACCTTAGAGTAGCGTGATGTGCAGGAACAGCAGGCTCATGCTTCAGTTTGGCACTTCAAAACAAGTGTGGCACACAACACACATTTGTCAGCAGGTTGACTGTACAAAGTTTTAGCTGGTGCTCCCTTTAACTTCCTGACAGGCAGGTTCACGAGTTTACACCCTGTTCAGCTTCCCTCTCCACACTCGTGTCTGCAGGGGCTCTTTGTCCCAACTCCACACTCTGCACAGTGAAAGAGAAGGGAAGGCAGTGCGGATAGAAAGACAGAACAGGTTGGAACATCTTTCAGGGGTCCTGTCAGTTTTATCTGATTAGCCAGAAGCTGTTGGACCACAAATCAAAAGTGTGCCAAAGTAAAAAAGAAGACAACAGAACATAGAGTGCGGCTGTGCATTCCAGCCTCCACTAGGAAAAGTCCCATCCTCGGGCAAAGCCTGCAACTTTCCTCAGCTCCACTTAGTCTCATCCTTTATCTCCAAAGACTCACTTGTGGGATTTTTAAATCGAATGGCAGTGTTTCATTCGGCGACATTAGATCCTCAGGGCAATTTCGACAAGTTGCTCTTGAAAAGTCTGCACACGGATGTGACTGTGAGGTAGAAGAGGGTTGAATATGAACAATGCTGTGCTTTGTTCATTAATTTAAGCAACAAGTATCTGAGGAGTAAACCATATATCAGATCCTCAATTATGCGTAAAATAACTGTTGGGATAATGACTGAATGTGCCTCCTGGATTTTGGTTAATAGAGCTTTGAATGCAGGAAACACCACAGTTCTGCTTGGCAACAAATGTAATTTTGAAGCATGTTCAACACTGAATACCTTCAACAATCAAACCTACATTTGCTGACATCACATTCTTTTTATTTTTCAAGGTTATCATGGTTTTGAAATGTGTTTTTCCATTATAAGTTCTAGTGCAGCTCCACACGGTCCGACCAAGCCTGACATGAATCAATGTTCCATTGCATTATCTCACAGGAGCACTCTCCCAAATCAACATGAAAACAATGTCTTCTCAGTCAGTGGATTGCTTCCATAAATGAACTAAACAGAAGACAGAAAGATTTTGACTCCACTTGCTGACTGATCAGTGGCGGTGACATCCTGCTGACCCTATTGACCAACGAGAAGGTAGTGACGTCACAGAACACTTCAACCTGCGCTGAGGAACCCATCAGAAGTAGGGACTAAAATCAGTACGACTCGAAAATCCAAGTGGAAAAGCATTGGTCATACATTCTAATATTCACTTTCAAAAGAGACATGTAATGGTGACCCATCACCAATGACCAAACCTGTGCAAAACAGAAAATGAAGCTCTTACGAGCATAGCTCCAAACAACAATTTAATAGCAGCATACAGTATATCACACAGTAATCATGTGTGCGCATAGCTAAATGTTGGATGGATCTCATGACATGGTTGAAATCTATTCACCAAGAGGGAAATCTGCACCCAACAGTGTTGTCGATTGCGAGGATGCAGGTTTGCAGATGTGTAGAGTTCAGCTCCGACCACCTTCCCATGTTTAGGTTCAGGAATTTTAATATCACTAAAAACTTTGTCTTTGTTCTGCGACTAGTTTCCGGTCATATTAAAATTAAACCAGATCAAGATTTACTGGCATTTGATGGTTTTAGCAAGGAAAAAAAGGTATATTCAATAGCTTACTCAATAAGTAAATGAACGTTTTCTATAATGCTGTATGTGGAATTGTGATCCTACTGCATGACTCAATCCAGGTGAAAACAAAAAGGAGGGCCAATACACACAGAACAAAGACAGTGGCATTGGTTAGGTTTTGTTATGCCAAGATATGGGGGGTTCTGCATCTGATTTGTTCTGCGGTCTATCTTCTCAGAAAGTGGAAGCCCAGCAAGTTGGTGGCATGCTATCTGTAGTGATGTGAGAGAGACCTGTGCAAGACCACATCAACCGAGACAAGACACTAGTGAGACTGGAGAGTGTCGAGTCCGAGACAAGACCAAGATGTTTGATAGTTGAGACCAAGATGTGACCAAGACAGTATATATTATCAAACTGATTCACAAATGAGCCGCAGTGGGTGCAGGCACATATTGCTTCACCAATCAGATGTCAGCTGAAACAAACAGCACCAGTCAGACAAACAAGTATTCAGACACTGTATTGGTGTTTGGGTATCCTCCTGTTTAGTTGCAACAAAAACCAGCACCCACCGATGTCCTTTTGTAGATCAGTTTCAGACCCCTGACAAATGTCAAAGAAAAACCACAACAAAACTGAACAAAAGGCCAGAATCCATCTTTCACCAATCATGGCAGTCTTCTCTGTCTGTCTCGAACAGTCTTGAATAGAAATCCAGAGTCCGCAGAGTCCAAGACCGAGACAAGAAAAGACAAGACAAAATGCATTCAAGACCGCGGCAAAACCAAGACCCTAAAAATGTGGTCTTGTGCCTGGTCTCAGGACCCAAATCGATCGCGAGTACGACAAGAAAGTCCAAAAGGCTGCCGGGAATGTAGCGAAAACCAGACAAGGATTATGATGCAAACATTTCCCTGACAAGCTAAATCACTCTCTCATGGGAGTCTGATCCCAGATCAAATAATTGAAATCCATGGCCAAATAAGAAATGGATGATGAATTGTTTTATTCTTTTCCATCATTATTGTTTTTCAACTGAACAAGCCTTGCGTACTTTACAATATCAACTTTGGCAGACGTCGTAAGTCCCAGGCATCAACACAGTCATGTAGCTGACAGAGTGTTCTTGCCTCAGGAAAACAGGACGGGATCGACCGTGATTCTCTCTCTACTTAGCCACTTGAAAATCTCAATTTGTTCTAAATGACATACTTTCGGCTGGAGAACTGGATGCGACTTGAATACGCTTTGCCACAGGCTCAGTTTCGGCGTTTACTTTTTTCCTTCCTGTGTACGACATTTTTAGGACTTGAGTTGTTTTTCCCATCCTTTGCTTATGAGCACTAACTGTGGGTTAAAGGTGCATCACCAGGTAATCATCAAAGAAAGTGGTGGGGATTACGGGATGAAACATATAATACCAGGAATGAAAAAACAAACAGGAGAGGATTTCTTTGTTTTTACCTTTCATTAGTTTCTATCTACCTGGGCGTAAACCTCAACACAAGCCTGACTGTGGTGTGGACAAACATGACGTTCTGCTCAACAAGTCAGCCACACACTTGCTGTCTATGTCAGAGGCATGCTCAACATCTTCCTGGTTCTTTGAGGAACAACATCAAGCCCAAAACAAGGTGACGACAAACAGAGACAATTCTGTGCAAAGGCTTCGAGCACAGTCTCGAAATGGAGCTAAGAAAAATAAAGAAGTGTCATTAATCAGGCAGTAACGCTTGTGTCCTCTTGGAAATGTGTTTTTCTGTATCCCAGTGAGCACAAAGGCTCTAGAGGGCAGGTATATAACACACGCAATGATGGATCCACAACATGCATCACGGTCGCAGTATGTGAATTAATTGCAGTGGGAGTGGTTGGAGCCAATGTTTTCATTTACAGTGTTAAGGTCTTGATTGCACCACTTTCGATCAAGGTGTGTTGGAATCTCTTTGTTTCCCTTTTGTGGTTTCCAATGGCCCATCATGCTTTGAGATGAGCCCAGTTTAGATGCTGAGAGAAAACCCCTAACCAAGCAATAAACTCCCCCCTAGCTAGAGAAGGCCCCTGCAGACTTGCCCGGGCCTGCACCTGCCAAAGCCTGCAGTTCCTTGCTGCTCTGCTGTTTGTCCCGTCCCCTGCAGCAGATTACCCCGGCATTCTGCCTCTGCGGAGGTCTCTGTGTCTGCTTTTCTATCACTCGGTTGAGACACGTCGCTCATGGCTTCCCAGAAGTGAAGCGAAAGCAGGCGGGATAAGCGTGGTACGCATGTCGTCTGCATGTCGGGCTGTAAGTGACTCTGCTGATGCACCCCATAAACCCTAGCGGGTCAAGACTCTATGAACACCAACAGATATCCCCTCGGCCTCATCTGTCCGTGCCCATCCTGTGAGGCATGAATGACACGTCGTGGTTAGATAATTGATTCCATCAGAAATTAATTTAACGCTCAGGCCAATGTGTCAAGTGGTGGCATGCGAAGTGGAGCTTGCCAAAACTGTAAAGCAAAGTCGTCAGGTGTTGTTCTATGGGAGACATCAGCCACTCTGGTGCATCACATGAGTGACAGATTAATGGGCACTAACCAGGCAGACAGTGTAATTGAGGATGTTAGTCACACAGTCACCAGACAGAGTGACGTTAGCAACACAGTGGTATTGGTGGGACTGCAACACGCGGATGAGCTCATGACGCTTTGAAGTCCTGGAGGTGAATATTGAAAGTGGAGCCTGAATGCATGACAGGTTTGACCAGGGGGATTATTTGAGGCAGAATTGCTTTGAATTTGAACTAAAATATTAGACTCTCCCTAACAGATAAAAACATAACCCTCCACGAGGAATGTTCCGGTCCCCGTGCTTACGTAGGTTGCAACTGACTCACAAGGACTTTGAGTCACTCAGCGTAGTTTCGAGGAGAAAAACAATTTCAGGTTGGTATGCAGCATCAAGGAGAACCGTGATAATGAAGAGCACAGCAAGTTTTATGTGCATGGCTCAGAGCCTCAGGTCATGAGGTCATGTGCTCTGTTCCTGATTCGCCAGTCGAAAATTTGTTGCCATACCTTATGGGACCCAGCAGGGTCTCTAATTCAGACTCCTCTTTCATGAAAGACCACAACACCGCAAAATGCGTGAACTACCCAGAGAGGAGCGTGAGCCATGCTCCCTCTCTAAGAAAAAGCCTAGCCTTGATAAGGTTTTGAGAGATATGGGGAGGGAAAGCAATGAATGCAATAATGTTCACCACGGCGCAATCCAGAGGAACAAGAGAGGGGATCAATTTTGCTGCTTGATGGAGTCATATAACTTGGGGTCTGTGGTGAAATTTCAACGTTGTCCTCTCAGAAGTCAAGCTAATTTAGAGTATTCCATGCTATGGCCACTGTTAAAGACAGAAAAGATATCAGACTCAGACACTTTGCTGGGTTCAGGTCTATGTCCCGTACACACCCTCGGTGCCTATAAGCAGTAACAACTCTTTAAAAGTAGAAAAGCATAACTGCATACTCCTCAGGGCCGCTGGAAACACAAGAATCGTTTGCTGTGTATCTGCCTCAGTCAATAAATCTCAACCCAATGGTGGCGCTGGCTCAGATCCAATTACGTGATCATGATGCACTCAATTACACCAGGTGTTAAAGCGAAACAATGCAGACGAAAATCTCCGCGCATAAGCTCCTCTGGCAGATACAGATCTCTGCAAGCTGACAACAAAGCTGCTCACCTAAGATCTTAAAGAAGAGCGTCATAGTAGAACGCAGACCTGCGCATGAGAAACTATTTACAGGGGTATTTCACCCTCTCCGACTTCAATAGCTTGACTTGCATTTTCAAAGGGGGCGAGGGGGAACAGCACTACGCTCGTCTGTCAAAATCAAAAGCTGCTGTGATTGGGTTGCACCCTTCGGGGGTCCTGAGGTCATTCTGAGTAGCGCTATGATCTGATCAGTGTCAATTGTTCCCCAGTGATCCTTTCATGGCTTCCAGCGTCATGCTGTCCTGCGAGACTCAACCTCCAAAGCAGAACTGTTCTACTGGAGCACTGAAGTGGAAGCTTTCATTTCAAATACCTAATCCTGTAACAACCTGAATGGCACCTGCGTTGGAAGACTTGTTTCTAAAATGAAATACTGAAGGCTCGTCGGTAAATAAACAAGAAATTGGAGTCAGCAAGGCAGTAAATAGTGAGCTTCTGAAGGGAACAGCCGGGTTTTGTTTGAGCTTGTCATCACTCTAAGCGTGTCAAAACAAGGCAATGGTGAACATGTTTTCTTTTTCTCTCGGTCCAAAAAAGAATTGAAAGCAATTAAAATTAATTACCTGAATGAAACTATAATGTTTTTTTGGCATCGTGTGCTGATCTTAGCTGTCTCACTGGTGATTAATATCTACTCCCTTGCACATCCACACTAGCACTGGTATTGTCGGTGCCCATTTGCTCTATCATCTCTCAGCTTTAAGTCTATCCTGGACCCATCCAATGCATTGAAATGTTACAGCAGACTTCCCCTAGTTTGACTAGAGATTCTTGAGTTCTGCATTAAATCTGCTAGTCTAAGTTCAAGAGGGAAAACTTGAAGATTTTGGCACCAGTAGCTTGCGACCTTGCCCTGAAGTAGTGTACTTGACTCCTAACTCACAGCGCCAAACAAAAAAAACAGGCGCTCTTAGTATAAACTGATAAGTCAATAATAGACTGGAGTATGAATCCCTGTCCTGTCTGTGCAGTGCTCTCTGTGTAACCTCGGATTAATGAATGCCGGGGTGAAGTTGTCTGGGTAAGCATGTTGCAGTCCAAAGAGGCCTCCCTGGCAAATCACCATCGCTGCCATTGTTCCTATAAGTTCAGGGAGGACACACGTGGCAGGCGCTCACAACGCTGCATCCTATAGATCAACGTCTCTGTATAATCTTTCTTTATCTTGGTGAGGACAAATGGCCGACACTTAGCTGACATACTGAGATGCAACTGAAAGCCTCTGACACTACTAGACGACGAGCAAATGCTGACCCTCTTCCCTCCTCTGTCTCGCAGGTCCCTGGCCCTTGGGCAGCAGTACTCATCTCTGGGTTCACAGCCCATCCTGTGTGGCTCCATCCCTGGACTGGTGCCCAAGCAGCTGAGATTCTGTCGAAACTACATTGAGATTATGCCAAGTGTTGCTGAGGGTGTCAAACTTGGGATCCAGGAATGCCAGCACCAGTTCAGGGGCCGGCGATGGAACTGTACCACAATCAAGGACAACCTGGCTATTTTTGGCCCTGTGCTGGATAAAGGTACATCTTTTGGTGAAAGCAACGCGACTGTCAGTTGTGTGGACTGCGGCCACACCACATTGAGATTGATTTTTTTTTCCAGGTGCAAAGATGCCAAATTAAATAGGGAAACAAATTAAAAAAAAAACCTGCTGTTGGACAGATGCTAAGACACACCATAAATATAATGTACTCGAGTAAATAGCATAAGCATTGTGTGATAATTTAGCTGTCAACCCTGTAAAGTGGCTTACAAAGGCCATGGCTGTTTACAATACTTTATTGTATAAAGAGGAAAAACAGTCAGGGTAATTTTAAAGGTTCAGATGCATGGGTTTTACTTTTGCTTTTTCTATGATGCAGATGCCTTTAGACAAGTCAGTCAAGTTTGAATCTGATCAAAAGTCTTTCAGTTCTAAAGAAAAACAACCAATGTAATTCATATAAGTGGAAAATGACTAGAAGAGGAGAGACTGCAGAGGTTCACTTGCAGTATCAAAAGCGTGCAAGACCCTCACTTCGAGCAAAATGGGATGAATAGGGTCTGATGTTTCACCCAAAAAAGGTTTCCCCAAGATTAAGCCGTGACACCACGATGTCCTGGACGGGCAAACTCAATGAGATTTTCATTGAACCTAAATTAAATCTAATTGATTTTGACATAACAAATGACTACCTTTGTTAAATCTTAGTTTCCTACTTCATTATAGTTTTGAACTCCTGTGGTGTAAAAATGCAACTGGACACAGTTTCATCAGTCAAGTTGAAGAAAGAAGACTAGTTGGTTTGGAAATCCCACAATGATGCCATTTGGTTATCTTATTTACATGTGAAAGAAGTACATATGGTGTTTAAAGAGACTATAACCCAGTTTACAAACAAAAATTTTACCAAATTTACCAAAAGTCAATATGTACAACAGACGTAAATGAACACGGTTAAATGATGATATTCCATGAAAGGGAGAGGCGTCATCTAGATAACCTTTGTTTGAAAGCCTTCACCATCCATTACCTGCCTGACCCAGAAACACAACTGTAAACATGAACCTCTTTGTGCAGATAATGATGCCCTCGGGACAATCAATGATCTCAATGCCACGTTCCAAACAACACCCTGATGTAAAAATGAAGCTTTGCAGATTAAGCTGATCCAAGTTGTTACAAAACTGTGCATGTCGTGCTCCACAGGGTTGGCTCCCCGAGGCAGCACATCGCCTGCCCTCTTCGCTTTTACAGACAAACGACTAACTAGGGCAATTATGGTAATATCCACCTTTCTTGGCCGCAATGAGAAATGATCACAGTTACGAGCACTGACAAGCTATTCAACCACCATCTATAGCTTCAGCTCTGCTTCAGAGCCAAGACGCTCAAAGATAAGGCAATGGAATCTATCAAGCTTAAAACATTGGTCTTGTAAGTCAAGTCACTGACCACACAGAACTTGGATTTGTGATTCAATATTGTGTCTTAGAAGTCTGAAAGTGAATGTGAAAGTTTTGAAGAACAGGTCTTCAGGTGTCAGGTCTTTTTTTCTTATTTTACTCAGAGTTAAGTAATGTAATGTTCCAAGTGCAACATCCTTGAGTTCAGGTACTCTTTAAAAGACAGTTATACTGTCTACCCCTTAAAGTACTTTTCGATCAGACAAAAATGTATCCCAGCAAGGGAGAGCATACGGCACCAGCAAGTCGACCACTCAATCTTTGCACAAATATCTCTTTTTCAGGAATATGAACATGAGGAAACAACATCTACATTTTCCTTGGTGATTCTGCCCAATTGCGCCCAAAATTCCCAGGCTGGACTAGAGCGAAACATGACTTGGTTGAAACAGTGACCAGAGTTAGAAAGTTGCCACTTGAAGCACCATTTGCCTCCAGCAGTTCCATGTTCAAAAATGAAACACTTGATCGCAGTGACACAAGGTTGCTCATTGAATGAGTCTTATCAGATGTCGTGGTGGAAGAAATCAGAGCTGCAATGGGCTACATCAACTATCCAACCTCTTCGGTCAAAGAAGAAGATGAAGGAAGGCCAAATGAGATTACAGGCAATAAAAGGGGATGGGGGCGCCGCTCAACCCCTACTGTGCATGAAGACCAGTGCAAGACTCACACAGTCCAGCTCCCACAAACGCCCCATTCACACGCCCTTTTGACTCTGTCATGAAAACAGGCTGAAAGGGAATCTATCCCAACTTAGGCCGAGTGTGCACTTTGCGATGAGGAAGGAAAGGGAGTAAGAAAAAGAGTGTTTCACTTTATGGGTGAAGAATAGACAAGTTTGTGTTGTTGGATCCACTGGCCATCAAGAACAAGCTTCAGCCACCTTAAGCTGCAAATTGGCCACGGCGAAAACGGTTGATGCCTTAAGGAAGTGGGGGTTGAGGTCCATAGAGGTCCTGTGGTGGTGTATGGGATTTTAACTCAGGGTGTTGGCGCAGGGATAGCTGGAGGGACAAGAAAGGGGGGTGAGGGAGTTCAGGGAATGCCAACTCTGGGCAGAATTGGGCTGTGGGGGCGCGAGTCGCTGGGCCCTTTGTGAAGATAATACAGTGTGACACAAGGGAAACAAAGCCGGATTGATGGGCCCAGCAGGTAGCAGCGGCAGCGGTAGCCTTGGCCAGCATCCAGAGCGCAGAGGCTCACAGGCTCATGTTGTGGAGGGCCTAGTGAGGCTTGCCAGGGTGAGCAAGAATGCCCAACCTGAAAAGTGCATGCCATCCAATTGATCATGATTGTTAAGTCTTTGAATTGATTTCACAACCAAAATCATCTTTTTAGTTTGTGCGTACGATCGACAAACACACACTGTTGCATGCTGCCATGTCACTGTCAAGGATAGCTTTTGTGAGATCTGGATTGTTATTACCATGTTCCTTATCTTATCGGACAGAGGTTGAGACAGCACACATCTCGACTGAGCTCAGAGCACTATAATTCCAGGACTGACCCAGAATCAGACCAGGACACACCCTGACCACTAGCCAATAACCAATGTTATTAGCTTTGGGGCATCCCCAAATTCTAAAGGTTTTACCCAGTCTCACCAAGCAACAGTACAGATGTGTCAAATAAACAACACATTTTATCATCAGTGTCACTGACTCAAACATATGAAGTCATGATTTCCCTTTTTTTTTTTGTAGTACTCCATAGCACAAGGCATGTGAGCAGGAAGTCATATTCAGAACGAATCGTTCAAAATCTCCCTGGACACAGTTGGAACCACGGACACTGGTTCCTGATACCATTTCCTTAAAATGATATTTTGCTAATAGACACCGACAATCATAAAACCTCTGTCGTGCAGGTGAACGCTAGAGACGATCATAGACATCCAGTAAATACTGGGCTGAACCAGCTGTGTTTTCTCATAAATGTTTCCACAATAACACCTAGTCAAAAACAAATATGAATGACGATATATCAAATTGGCTTACTTATTGAGTGCTGGTAAAGGGAAGAGCAGGCGTGACACGCCGCTGATGATCATGCAGCATTCATGCTGAGCGCCTTCTAGATATCAAACTTAATTATAATGTGCCAGCTAAAGGTAACACAACCGTGTCGTTCTTGCTGGTGTAAGGTAGGTCTCAGCAGAGGACACAAATCTCGTGACGTAAGGCTCGCGCCTGTAGGTCCACGGCCGATACGTTCCTGAGCTGGTTGCGTGTAACAGATCTGATGTAGTGTAATGGCTGAGCAATGGTAAGTGTGCTCCGATTGTGAAACAATAGTGTCTGGTTACATAATAAGCTGTTGCCTTCAAAGCAGCTGTAACTCCATCCCTTGGTGTAAAGGAGAAACAGGCCGACATAGTGCAAAGTTTCGCCTACTTGCCTAAGGCTCTGAACGGGTAAATGAGGTAGGGGGGTAACAACATTCCTGAAACACTATCCAGATGCAAAACAGCACACCTCAGGGATGACAGAAGGTCACTGAGATCCCACTGAGAGTTAGGCCCTCCTGACACCGTCACAATAGGCTGATGTCACTGCAGGGACTCTTCTTTTCGGCTCCTCTTGTACTTCCCCATTAAGGATGAGAATACGGTGAATCCAGTGAGTCATGTTTACATACTCTCACGTCATAGGTAGGCTATCTGTTGCTTGAAAATTTCAGTAGAACCTCTCACAAGTTCTTTCAAAATTGCATTCATGCTGTTCAGCTCTGACCAGAAGCCACTGAAAAAAACATAGTCACTGTAGCATCAACGTTCCAACATGAAGCCCGGATGTACAGGGATGATAGGTTTTGATTTCTCCATGGTCCTCTCTCTGTTTAGCAGGACATCCCCTGACCTTCAAAGGGTGCTGACCCCAAAACATCTGTGGACTAAACATCTCATGAGTTTGCGCACCCATCCCAGCCAGAGTCAACTTGTCTAGACAGCCGTCTCTGGATTCTCATAGAATATAAATACTGGGATCAATTGCAGAAACTTTCATGCCATAGAGGAGCAAATCCCATGCCGATAAATATCCGTGTCTATCGCAAGGTTGTGTGCCAGGAATACATAATCGAAATACACAAAATTACCAAGTCGATCTACATACCCCTGTTATTTCGCACTGGTATGAATAGGTCCTGACTGATAGTGCAAGATAAAAGACCAGCCAAATTCTACAATAAAAGTTTGTTTTGTAGCAGTCCCCAGTCTCACAGATGCAAATGTGCAATTGATTTGACCAAGAATCCGAGCTGACTCAGAGTTGATAGAATACGTTTGATCGGTGTAACACTATTAACAGTCACATTTCTTCTCACACTTGCCCACACAGCCACCAGAGAGTCGGCATTTGTCCATGCAATAGCTTCGGCTGGCGTGGCCTTCGCAGTGACCAGGTCTTGTGCTGAGGGAACGTCCACCATGTGTGGCTGCGACTCCCACCACAAGGGCCCACCAGGCGAGGGATGGAAATGGGGCGGCTGCAGTGAGGACGCAGAGTTTGGGGTGCTGGTGTCCCGGGAGTTTGCGGATGCCAGGGAGAACCGCCCGGACGCCCGTTCTGCAATGAACCGACACAACAACGAAGCAGGACGCACGGTAAAAACACCTGATCAAAAGGCAGACTTTTTTCCTCTGGGAAAGCGACTGGATTTTGTAAACGTTTGTCTCCAGACACGGAACCTTTGCCAATTAATAGCTAACCACTTGATTGTGGTTTTGTTACATTCAAGTAAACAAGACGGGGATTTATTTAATTACTGTAAATTTCGCATGTCATCCTTATGACATAAGATCTGATATCTTTCATGTCCAAATTTATTTTAGTTTCACCTGAATGAGTGGATAATTACTGATCAAGGAAACTCCCTTTTCTGTCTCGCCTCTACCTGACTCTTCATGCCATGCCTCCCAACAAAACACAACAGTTTAAGGTTGAACTCCTTTGTTTGCTCTTTGGCTCCAAAAATATTCTAAAATCAATCTATTGTCTGTAAAACCCTTTGTTGTTTTTGTCACATGTTCTACTCCTACGTGCCAAAACAAGGCCTCTTGATTGAACCAGGTGCCATCATAAAAATCACCACTTCATCCTTATGGACCATGATTTGACTCAGAAAATTCAACAGTATAGACCACCTACAGGAAATGTTACTCCAATAGCATTTAGCGGTGCAAGGTGTCTGTTTGACTTTCCACGACCATTTCTGCAAGGTTCTAACAGAGCACTGTGCTCATCTTTCCCCTCTGGGTGTCGATCGTTCTACAACTATCAACTTGTTACGATACCAGTTAATGCAGGCAAGATTTGCCTCTAACCCTTTTGTCGATGTCAGATTCACAGTATGTGACAGACTAATGGTTGGTTCAAAAAAATGGAAAACATTGAATAACTTGAATATGATGAGGTGAAAAAGGAAATCAGCCAGGGCGTAAAAGTCTCTGGCTCCTGTCAGCAGTGGCTGATAATCGGCTCCCTGGCTGCTTGCTGCAGGGCAAATGGAGGGACCACACTGTAACAAGACAGCCGCTTTGATCTGAGCACACAGGAGCAGCCAGTGAGACCACAGGAACTGAACCGCCACTCTGTCAGAAGGCATTTCTGCTCCCCTCGCCACCTGGCCCTCTCACGCTCAATTATTTTGCCTGAGGGGTCTTCAGGACTTGATGTTGCCGTGACAAGTTCACGGTGTGATGTCACCAGTCCAACTCTATTGACTCCCTCCCCACCCAAAAGTGCCACAACGACCTGCCTTCCACCACAGGTTGGGGAATTCTCCAACTAAATTTAGATGAGGGTGGGGGGGGGATCAAAACACAACACAAATGAGAGCACAAAGGTGAAACACACCCTGAAGCACCACACTCCTGAAGCACACGCTGATGAGATTCAGCAGCTGCACCTCACAGCTGCACTTCATCAAGTTGCTTACTGTTTCTCTTAATCATAATCGGCAAGTCTTTTCTAGTTTTGTTTATTTTTTTTTTAATAATGTAACCACATAAAAGGCTTACATGGCAATGAAAAGAAATTTGGGATTTGGGCTCATGGCGCTATGTGGAATTGCAACAGAATCCACTATTAATCATAAATAATTATTACACTTTTGGGAGAGCACACACCGTGCACCTTCTCCTACTGTTTTTAATTCACTCCCAGGCAAATATATTTCTAAAAGCTATTTCTTCAGCTCTTATCTGGGTTGAGAACAAAGTCTGAGAATCAGCAGACTGACACTTTAACAAAAGATTCAATCTGAATTCTTGGACAGTCTCACGGTTATCTCTTTTTTTTTTTTGTACAGTACAGAACTCAATTGTTTACAGCTCAATAGCATGCTGAGCCCAAGATTAATACATAACCAATGGCCAAAACCTTAAGAATAAAATAAACGTCATTCACGTAAAACAAACCAAAAAAAAATCACATGATCATATGCAAAAAAAACGAAAGATTCACAAGGGACCGTGCCCCACTTTGTATCCAATGCAACTCCATAAGCAGTTAACCAAACTACAAGAAATGGTTGTCTGAAAGTCATAACTTCCACCTGAAACAACACAAACAAGAGATAAGACAAAAGGATTCCGTGAAAGACGCCTTCATGACTCGCCTTCTTTGTGTTCCTCAGACCATTCTGGACCACATGCACCTCCGCTGCAAATGTCACGGCCTGTCAGGGAGCTGCGAGGTGAAAACATGCTGGTGGGCCCAGCCAGACTTTCGCATACTTGGTGACTACCTGAAGGACAAGTACGACAGCGCGTCTGAAATGGTGGTGGAGAAGCATCGTGAGTCCCGTGGCTGGGTGGAGACGCTGCGAGTCAAGTACAACTTCTTCAAGCACCCAACAGAGCGAGACCTCGTCTATTACGAGGGCTCACCCAACTTTTGTGAGCCCAACCCAGAGACGGGCTCATTTGGGACCCGCGACCGCGTCTGCAACGTGTCGTCTCACGGCATCGAGGGCTGCGACCTGCTGTGCTGCGGCCGGGGCCACAATACTCGGACTGAGAAACGCAAGGAGAAGTGCCACTGCGTCTTTCACTGGTGCTGCTACGTCAGCTGTCAGGAGTGTGTGCGTGTGTACGATGTCCACACATGCAAGTGAGCGAAGAGGCGTTCTGAATTGACTGCTGGACGAGTGCTGCGTCTTCCCTTGCACTGCTCCCCCAATGTTTGTTTTTGTTTTGTTTTGAGTTTTCTTCCATCCCACCGTGACTTTGGCACAAACCAGCCTGCCCCCTGAGCAAATGCCGCATCCTGGACTCCTGTACAAAATCTGCCCTTCAGACAGCGACCCTTGTTTTCTTGACCATCAATTCTGATGGGAAAAGAGTTGCATCCCCTATCGCAGCACTGGGCCACAACCCTATACCTCCCCCCTCTTTATTTATTTCCCCTTCATGCCAACATGAGTGTGGCATGTACAGTAACACTTTTTTTTTTGCTCAAGTTAAATGCAGTAAAACGTTGCTTTTCAATTTTAAAAAGCATCTTCTAACACCTCACTCGCCCAGCCAGCCAGGCTGTTTTTTTTATTATTTTATTATATTTTAAACTAAACCAACCTCTGCCATGTCATTTAAATGACGCTGTCTACATTGGGAGTCAGAGAAAAACGTCATTTTTATAAACTACTGAATCAAACACTCACAGCTGGCAAGCATCAGGAGGTGCCATCGTCTGTCTGTTCGATACTACTGAGCTTGTTTCGACTGGGATAGCTGGATGATGAATGCTACAGGCTGATTTTATTGCTCTGCAATCCTGAAATATTACCATTGGGCTGGGACTGGAGGTATGCAGGAGGAGGCATGTGTGTGAACAGGCATGCTCATTCCACTAACACTCCACATGTATATGTATGCACTATTCAGCTAAGTGTCAACTCAACCGCGGTAAACATTTGTTTATGCAGAATGGCCACAACAGGGGTCATGTTTTTTTCTGCATTTATTTCTGCTGCACTGGGCGCAGTCACAAACTACAGGATCACAGAACTGCCACAAAACAGGGAAACAAAAGCTAAAAATAGAAGCGTACAGTGTTGTGTATACCACAGCAAGTTAAACTGAGTTTCGCTCGCAGGGTTAGCAGGTTTCAGCAGCTCCAAAAATGACTAGAATTCTGCAAATGATCGAAAATATGTGGTATTAGCAACATGCGTAACAGCAATTACTTTGGCAGAAGAATGCAGGAATCTTCTGAAAGGGAACATAATAAACATGCAAATTGAAAGGTCACTGAAGATAGAAGTGGTGAGATAAGATTGAATTCCACGGCAACTTACATATACGTCGTATATCTGTTATCAGAAATGATCAACTTGGAGTATCATGAAGAACGGATCACTGTACATTTATCAAACAAGTACATTGAATCTGAGGCTGCACTTCAACTCCAAAACTACTGCAGAACCAACACGCACTCAACACATAGAAGTGGGAGCAGCACTGGTTTAGCTTAGCCTAGTAGCCATTTATTAAATTTATTTACGTTGAAAATAGCTCGTACGGAAAACCATCAACATCATTCTAAGCTTCCCCCTCTGAGTTTAGAGGCAGATCAAATAGGAGAATATGAAATTAGAGCTCAGCAAAAGAGATGGAAGTTAGTCATCAATATAAAATAAAACCATAGAGCGCATTCGTCTTATATCCCAGGATTAGCTAATGCTGCAAAGCTTGAGCTATGTTTTAGCATTTTAATCCATTTTTAATGTTGTGTGCATTCTGTTTTCAGAGGAGTAAAAACAAAAGATGCAGGATGCACCAGCTTCATCATGCTATTACTCTCATCCAGATAGCACATTGAAGATTTGGCTTAACATCATCCTCGTGAATAGAAATACCACAACAGAAACAGGGCCATGTGGTGACATGGATAGAACAACCAGCCTCATTGATGTGTCAATGCTCCACTGTATAGGTCTTCAAATAAAGAAAAAATAAGTATAATGCTTACATTTACGACCACATATTGATCACAAGATCGACTGCCGATAAAAGACCGATAATTATTGTTCTACGTACCCACAGTGGGTTCTGCAAAGGTTAAGAAACATCATCAAAACATGGATGATTTATGGGCCTCCAGACATGTGCCATGCTTGCTGCCAAATGGTGGCGCTAGCTGCAGGCAAGGTGGAAATACGGATTGGAAATGAAAGAAGGCAGACTGTTGCTTCGCCTCCTTTCCTCACGACATGTTCTGACAGTTCCAACTGCTTCCTATTAATTATATTCAACAACAAAAATACCTAGTGGTGTGTTTGCCGTCCTCCCGTTTGTGACATAGCAAAGTGTTTGCATCACCGTCTTCTGCACAGCCCTCCTCTACCTGCCTTCCGCTCTGAGTTTGGACCCTGCTCCCTTCGACTACTTCTCCCCGCTATATCCAAAGTTTTGTACAAAATGTTTGAAATAATTCCCTTTTTATTTTGTAATCGTAAATGTTATGTTTTTATAAATATTATTTATTATACAATGTATATATCTGTATGACTGAACTAAGATTATATATTTGAAAAAACAAGTGGTTGGGCGTGATGTGTTTCTTTTACACTCATACACACACAAAATGGATTTTAAAATATGATACATAACTTTTTGTATGCAAAATAAAAAAGACAAACAATAGTCAATCCTCCACACCTACAGTATAATAATAATGAATAGTATATTGAAATAAAATAATACACAAATAATAAATTGTGCAACACATATGATGCTAGTACTGATGAAAGCAGAGGATAAACATGCCAAAGTTACGAGGAGAAAAGAAAAATACACATTTCTAAAATGAGAAAGAAAACTGTATCTAAATTAAAAATGCTAATGTGCTTTTAACATAATCTCAATGTCTCAAATTGAACATGAATCATACTCTTTTTGTTATTAAAAACAAAGAAGGAAACAATGAAAGAGAATAGTATAATAGGAACGGGGCGTTTATATTCAAAAAGTGAAAACATCATCAATCAGACAATTTTCCAGCAGAATGCATAAGAAATGCACGAGACTGAGGTTTGATTTTTTTTTTCTTTAACAGCAGCGTCCTGTTTTTAGGACCTGAAGTGCAAAAATAGTGATCTATAATAATATCACTATAATAATCACTATTATCATCGGCATCAACGATTAGTGAGCATCAGTGTCTGTGTCGGGAACCAAGACAGAAACCACAAGAGAATACTTTCTTTTCTCAGCATCCCAGTGAAGGGAGAGGAAAAAAAGAAAAGAATCCAACAGAAGAAAGAGTCTGTCTGGTCTGCCTATTTTTAGATGCCTGTGTGTTAAACTATACCATAAGTACCAGAGGCTGTGTTGAGAAAAAGTTCTGAGCACCCCAGGGTGAAACGTCATGTTGAAATGCAACTTGTCAAAGAACAAACTTCGGAAAGCATATTCTGAAACGAACAGAGGTTTGTACAAAGGCATATGACGTGGATGCATATGAAGTAGACGATTCATCTTGATTCATATTGCATATGAAACTGTGTAGTTTGGGAACTGAAACAACCGAATATGAACAAACCCATCAAGAAGTTTGAACTTTTCCCACAAGAATTCAAACCGCTTTCATCCCATCACTGTCAATAAGTTGAATGATGCGGCGATGAATTTATGCTGTGTCCTTATCTTTTGGACAATACTAACTTTTATGGAGACGTTCACATTCTCATTGACCTGGAGATCTGCCCGGTGATAGACCACAGCCGTCAGCATCAGGTCAGCAGCGAAAACAGCTTGGTGCTTCTTATTAATCACACTTAGCTGAAAATGTAAATGTTTAATGTAACTGTCGAAGGTTTCCCTCCAGCATGAGCCCACTCGGGATGGGCTGCAAAGACAGATGGGAGTGTGGTTGAGAGTGTTCAGTGTCACTAAAGTCTGACAGGAAAAAAACACTGCTGACTGCATAGTCGCAGGTTTGTTAGCTCGGATTTTGACTTTCTCTCGCTGTAGATTGAAAGCATTTATGCCATAAGTTTGAGAACTAAATAGCGTAATATTCATCAAATATTGAGGGCAATGAAGGAAGAAATTCTAATACATTTTTAATTATTACAGCAAGACAACCATGAGACGACCAACAGACAATTTATCAGCATATGTCTCGGGATTTCCTCTCTCTCACTATATCTTGGGGAGGGGTTTCAGCATCTCCATGATAGGAAGCATCTTCAGACCCCTCTCAATATAGAGAGTGTTCACCTGTCATCCAAGGGCCTGAAACTAACAAGCTATCATAAGAGATCGCGGTCCAAAGATTTGGATCATCATCACATCCACGATCAACATGGTTCACATGACTTAGTTCCACACTTCACTTTGTCATTCCCTAAGCTAAGCATATGGCATGTGTTTCACCGATTATTCATTGTTGGTCGTGGTGAAATCCGTTTAATTCAATGGAGTGAAGATGAGACACTCCAGTCTGCAGTGTCGCTCACACACACACAGACCAGGGCCACGTTATTGGTGGCATGAGCCACCTAAAAAAATACAAAAGTAAAATAAATGGCGTACACATTTCTATCTACGCTGCTTGACATGCACAAAAGACATACGCCAGACTCGAACCAGCAACCTTGTGACACACAGGGACGTGCTTTAACCACTATACTGCCGCAAGTCACGTGACCTGCTGTTCAGGTGAGCTTACATATTTGTAGGATGTGGCTCTTTTCAGCAACAATCAAAATTAAAAATAAAGAAAAATGGGCCATGAAACATCTGCAAAGGTGAGGGTTTAGTTTGGAAGTGACTGAATGCGCTCACAAAAAAACGTACACACCAAAGTCAAAATCTATTATGTATTAATATTAATATGTCAACAATTATTGACACATCTGGGGACGACCACTTTGAAATGCATTAAAAAAAACATGAACAATAGTAACAGTTTTAAAAAAAACAGTCATTTAAAGGGTTCAAATCTCCAGATATTTGCCTTTTTTTGTCTTTTACTCAATCAATGGAATTTCAAAGCTTTTGTTTCAGGCATGAACTCAGACCGCCAAACTGACAAATGAAAGATGTCCATGATGATGATGACAAAGACGAGGAAGTACAGAGAGAAGAACACAATCACCACCAACTGAGATGCTGACTATTACTGCTGCATACACAGAAACACTCGGAATGTTTTTATTTCTGTCAGTACCTATCAAAAGAAACAAAGTAAACAACAGCATCATGTGCTGCAAAAGCTCATTGTGCAGTCGGGTAATAACCAAACACGATGGACTGCTATGGACTAGAGATGGTAACGTGGTAGAAACTGATAGACCCCTATAAATTCTGAAGGTATGACACAGACGCAAATAATAATAATAGTTAGAATAGTTATAGTAGTAGTTCCACACGAAGACTCACAAAGTTGAGTCTTCGTGTGGAACTCATTGTCACGTTTGGCAGCATGTACTTGAACACACACACGTGTTGTGGATGAAAATGGGGTGATCCAACAAGAGGAAGTGACCTCTTTGATGGCAGCTTATTCAATAACGTGCAGCGTGTCAGTAAGCAGCCACAGCAGTGAGGAGGCGAGAGAAAAGTCATGAGCGATAGCACTTGGCAGGCGGGTGTGTGTGTCGACGTTTGCAGCAAGTCTCTGCAAACGCGAGGTTGATACCTCTTCAGGCAGTGGATTTCATGTCCCTGAGTGTGTGTGCCTGTGCATGTGTGTGTGCGATGAGTCGAACATGGCTATATGAGTACATACCACAGCAATTACACAGCTACCCATCTCAACAAGCGCGTCATCAACATACCAGAGACTCAGAGTCAGGAGCTGATGTAGGTCACCTCTCGCTGCATCTCTGGACCTGGTGGATCACCGGTGAGGACGTTAATGAATAACGCGCCACCTCAAAGTCCTGCAGGAGGAAGAAAAAGTATGAGAAAATGTATCAAAAGCCTGCAGGCAATCAAATGTTGTGCCATACTGCCACATTAAAAGTGTGATCCATAATCCTAACAATTCAATCTCTACTGCTGATGCACTCTCAACATAAACCTTTATTTTACAACCGAAACTCACTAAATACTTAAGTGTCAACTCCATGTGTTTATTGCTGTTGTGGGCCACAAAAAATGACTTGAGCCTGGAGTTTAGCAGACATGTGACAGGTGACATCTACAGGTTTGTCACTCTTGTTCAGTGAGAGAATGACTGAGTTAAACCATCATTACTACTGTTTCCAACCAGTTCTGAAGTGCAAAAGTGCTTCAACAAGTACAAATTCTCCAAAACACACAAAAACATCTCTCTGGGACCAAAACCACAGACCGACAGCAGAAGGTGAGTGAAGGACCTTCTCTCTCCTGAACAGCGCTCTGGAGAAGAAGCCAGAGATTTTGGATAAGTCTCTGATGTCGGAACTTGTCTTTTTTCTAACCTGACCATTATGCAGTCCACTGCTTAATAACAGGTCCACAAGCAAAACCACCAGGGTGAGACGGATTGTTCATGTGCTTCCAGCCTGAACCTGACGTGGAACCAGATCTTGGACGGATGTGGAGAACATGATTTCCTGTTGGACCTGGACCATCCAGAGATGGTTTTATGAACAAGAAACAAATCATTGGAGGAAACCACAACGTCTTTCATAATGACAGTTTTCTGCGACGGATCCTGCTGACTGGTGACCAGATGTGGAGATCAGCCTGCGCAGCACATGTTAAGGAGTAGTATACTCCTCAAGGACGGTCATCGCGGAAGGAGTTAAACTCCTGCCAGCTCTGATGGCGTATACTTCCATCAATGGTTTCCTCCCATATTTCACTAAACCCCTGATGGATGAAAACTTGCTGGACCAGTTTACTATTGTTTTTCACTCATGGCTCAGTTAATGTGTACAGTGTGCAACTGTTATATTTGCCTTTTGGCTCAGCTTTCACTCTCACCGCAGTGACCCAGCACTGGAGTGGTCATCATTCCCCCTGAGGCAGGTAATGTTAGTATGTCTTCATGCAGTATTCATACAGGTTGATATTAATATTGATACTTCATTTAAATCTTTAAAAGTTGTACTGTATTTCCCTGAGGCCACTACCAGGCAGATCCCACCGACATGAAGGGACAAGGAGAACAAAATAATTGTATCTCCACTAAGCTGGTGAGTTGGAGAAGTACCAGGAGAAGGAGGAAAGGCAGAGGAGTGGCGAGGAGACGGAGGGGGGGATTATGGCTGCCGGCTGCCCCCCCATGGCGTGGGGGGTTGTGATGCTGCATGCAGATGAGGTGCCACACAGGCGGCAGCACTGCCAGGTCCCAGCTCTCTCACAGAGACCATTCTCCTGCGTGTCCCCCTGGCCTCCCCCGGGCCCCTGCCCCCTGCTGGGCTCAGTGCTTTACAACAGGAGTGGAGAACTGCAGCCGGCCATTGAGGGTCAGTCCCCGTGCCACTTCTCATGGGGCAATGTAGAGCGCCATACACTCTTTCACCCACACTGATACGTGCAAAGGGGACTATGAGAAATGAGCAGCACAGAACAACACAAGAAAACCCTCTTTAGGTTGCCATATATATGATCTGCTGCCCTCTTTCAGCCACCTAAGGACTCGCAGGACTTTTTTTTTCGTTATGTTTTTCTCCCTTCATGGGGTCTTGGTGGATGCTTTGGGGCCAGAGACGGGGAACACCCGGGACAGGTCACAAACACGGCAGAGTCATACTTGTACTTCTGTAAATATGCAATAAACACTGTCAAGGTGAGCTGACCCTTTGATCTATTCTATCTATAGGGATGAGGATTAGCGCTGCAATTTCCGAAGCAGTAACCTTGACAATGAACTAATGGAATGGAATGAACATTACTAATAAATATAACCCCAAAAATCTTGGTCTCAAGAAACCACACACCGCCAAAAGAGAATTTCTTACTTGTCATTTCTTATGTCTATTACATTCAAAGAAACAGTAAAGAAAATTATGGTTGTTTTTAATGGAAAAATCCCCAAAGACACATCATCCACCAACTGCTAGCGCATCTGTTCAGACAGATGAATGGACAGACTGGGTGACGACGGCAGCAGATTAGAGAGAGATTTACTTCTCATGAATAAAAAATTGCGTTTTCATTTTCACCAATTCAATACAATGTTCCCTCCTGAATTCACCTACACCATTTTGCACCGCACATGTACTGAGTAGTTTTCCAGTCACTGTCAGAAAAGGTCAGGGGGAGATAAGGGAGCGGGCTGGGGCACATTTGAATCCTTCGTGTATGCAGCTATTGTCCTTCACACATCACCACCATCTAATATCACCTTGTTTGTGTCTTCACATTTGGGCAAGTAAAACTGTGAGCCTGCACACCTGATAAAACAGCCATGGCTGACCTTTGGTGCTCAAAAGACTCATTAGCTGTTTAACAGACTGTGAATACTATTGATTTTTTTTTGTCCATGTTTTATGAAGGGTAGGACACGGTCACTAACTCAAAAAGTGAATGTTCACAACCATTGTCTGCATACTTGAATTCACTTGTAAATGTTGCCGGTCAATTGACAATACGTAGAAGATTTTGGGATTTTTAAGTTTTCACATTTGTACATATTGATAACTTTGCCATTATTTTTTTCTAAAACCATGAGAAGAGCATCATCTCGATGAGCTGTACTCATTTGGAATCACTTCATTAATGTTTACTTGATTTTTTTAATGATAAAACAGTGAATGATAAACTAATTCCATTATTTGCTCTCACAATGTCTGTTTTTAAATCCCCCAATGTAAACAGTTTTGTGAGCTGTTATACACCCTATTCTGTCATGAGATGACTGCATTGAATATAAAGAACAGTGATGAGGAAAAACTTCATCCAATAGTTTATTACAGTATAGCACACGAGTTGCCACATGACGTGTGGAGCTCTGCGTGAGCAGTTTCACTCTGACATCAGCATTTTAGAGATACAGATGGGAGAAAGTGAGTGATGGACAGAGTGGGGGTTATCCCTCCATCTACAGACCTGTCAGCCCAGAGACGCAGCATTTTAAACAGGTGAGTTGCTCCATCTGTGTGTATGTGCGTGTGAGTCTAAGTGCGTGTACACGGCTCCGACATGAGGTCAAGAGAACTCAGCCTCTCATTAGGTGGTGAAGAGTGAAGCTCAATCCTGACATCTCACCGTCCAAACCAACTGTCACTGCAGAGTATCAATTCATAAATGTCTGTTGTTAGAAGCACCCCAAATGCCCCAACCCCCCCGCACTGGCACCCACCCACCCACACACTCATCTGTCAAAAGGGCAGATCTTTCCTCTCCTGGAGAAATGAGTTTCTTTGCTGATTTTATAGAGATGACATTTGAGTTGACCAGGTCAAGTTTTGGAGCACCGCGCCCCTCCGCTCAATGTGGCACAAGCACCGCGCATACAGAGCATGTCTTATGAAATGCATGCATTACGTTGGTAAAGAATGGATCAGTTTTGGGAAGGTCATTGTCACACAGCACTCACATGAAGATTCTGCCTCGCCATCATCTGAGTAGCTTGTCCTTCTGGCCTGATCACACGTGATAAAAATGAAGTGGAAATATCCGAAAAAGCTAAGTACGGTGGATCGGATGATGGTGGTTTTATGTTCACTTTTAGTATGGAACTAAAGCTATTTAGATAATGAACAAGAATGTACATATTTAATTGCAGTAGAAATGCAGTTATTTTTAAAATCCACATGGTGTTGAAATACAAACCAGTTGAAGTAAACTGTGCTTTCATCGCAAGATGACTGACCCGGACATACACACACCACAGTTGACTTTGTTCATTCGACTGTGGCACAAATGTGCTCAGAGACGCGTCTGAGACATGCACAGAGTGAACCTTTCTGTCAGCGGCGAAAACTCTCTCACAGGATCCTGCAGCTGCAGGAGACTCCCAGAGGAAATCAAACAAGCAAAGTGGTCAAGTTCATGCTATTATTATTATTTGTTTAATATAGATTACGGTGACACGCCTTTGTGGCGCCAGTCTTGGATATTGTGCCGGTTGTCTTGAGGAATCCCAGCAAAGGTTGCACTGCTATTGCTGTCATCCATTCATATTGTCACAATTGTAAATACTTTTGTTCTGGTGACATTTCAGGGAGATAAGTAATTCAAATCTGTCGATAACTCTGTTAGAAACAATAGCTTGTTAACAAACTTATTTTGGACAAAAACACACTACCCTTTTAGGGACTGCACTCAATGCTACAGTTGGACATCAAGTGGTGGGCCATGGAGCTACATCCTGGGGGCCGCAAATGGCCCTCGGACCGTGAGTCTGAGACCCCTGGTCTACAGTGTCAGAGGAGTGATCGGCGCAGCGGTTGGCAGGTTACGCACCAGCTTCGTGCCTCCAGCAAGTCCTACAGTTGTCTTTGCTTAAAAAAGGTTTGCCTCAAATATGAAACTGGTGTTTTGGATCGGCGCCTCTAAGTTTCTGAACTCATCTGGACCTTTGAGACGCACTTCATCTCAGCTCACCTTCTGCTCACCGAGAAACGGGTATGAGGTCTAATCATTGCTGCTTTTCAAAACAGGAAAAATACTCAATTGTTTCAGTATTTCAGTCTTGCAGAAAAAAAAGAAAAAGAAACAGAGATTAGGCTTCATGGTACCACCTTGCCTTCAAAATAATGAAGACGCTGTTATTTTAGGGGACCAGGTAATAATCCAGAAGTCCAGTCTAGTTCTAATGAAGCAGCCTTTTGCACCTGCTTGTTGACATTTAGTCCTAAACGAGACCCCAGATAAACATCTGAGCTGCCATTTGAGCCCGATGAAGGAGAAGCCACCAGGATGACAGGTGAGCAGAGCTGAGGGAGGGGTTCGGGGGTCCGCTGTCTGCTTCAGCTCTGCCGGGGCCAAAGGGGAGACAAGGTGAAGCTTCTGCCCGAGCACACACTGGAGCAAACACATCGTCTGTCAGCACCTGCCGCGGCGCTCTATCAGCGCACGCCATCTCATTACAGCGGCCAGCTGGTCACAGCCAAAGGCCCAGTCTCGCACGCCGCCGCCCCAGCTAAAGGTCATCTCCCACACAGCCAGGCACTGCCACAGCCCTCCAGCGCCGACAGCTTTCATGTGCGCCTGAAAGTTTAGTCAACAGGTTCTCACAGGACTTGTCAGTCTGGGATTAGCCATGTGTTTGGGAATGGATGACGGTGTGTGTGTGAGTCATAAAGACGACTTTCATAACAGAAGGCTGTGTCAGAGTGAGTCATCAGAAAAATCTGACAGCTGACAAGTATCCATTAATAAGTCTTGGTGAGGATTTTAGGTTTTTCTGTCTCAAAGACGGAAGTTCGAGAAGCTTTCAAAGGATGGAAAATCTGAGGGTTAGCTGGCATTAACAGTAACGTGTACAGCTTTGAAGATTCCAACAGACAAACATTTGACACATTCTCAACAGGCAGGTTTCGTATGGAAGAAAAAAGGCTGTTCGATCGTAACATTGGTTCCATTTAAACTCAATTAGACTGACTCCATTGAAATTCAATGTAAGCTAATATATGCAACTCCATAAGACATAATAGGTCATTTAGAATACAGAACAAAAGCCAAAAGCAGAACCAGTTGGAGACCAAATATTGCCTCACTTGAAAGTTATTTTTGTCAAACTGATATACTCGAAAATGAACAGCTTTAATGCAGAATAATGTTTGGTGTCGTTTGGAGGAAGAATTTTGGTGCAGTAATTGTGCACACACGGAAAACAAAATGGTGGCGCAGAAAAACTTTTCTCACCTGTTCAGACGCTCATGAATTATGTTTGTTGTTGTAGTTTTTCTCCGTGACTTCGTAATTTAAATCCTGTGGCTTCTTAACATGTAGTTTAGCGAATTAAACAATTCATTCTCAAGTCGCCTTCAGCCGCCTGACGCCAGTGTTGAGGAGTTCGGTGGGTGCAGTTCGCCCTCTTGTTGTTGTTGAAGATATTGTCAATAAACCGTGAGGCGCTAAAGGTAATACAGTGCTGAGAAATCACCCTTTTCTTCACCGACGTTTCTTTCTTTAAAATGTTGGTCGATTGAAATAATTGCTTCGCTACATTAAGAAGGATACAATGGTCGTAACATGTGTTGACAGGTAGTATTTGACAGGTACATTCAAAACTTCACAGATTAATGAAACGCCATCAGGTAGAATATGGAACTTAAATTATTTACCTTCAGTATTAAACCATGCCTTTCTTGGCATTGAGAAGCAGTTAACTAAATTGGAAATGAGTAAATCATGACATTTTCAGTTGTTTCAGAAGCATCAGTTTTTAAGTTGCTAATACTAAAACACCAGTTTTAATTCATTTGTTTAAATTCATAGCCATTCAGGCTCATCTCATGGTGACAAGTTTCTTGTTTGAGTACAAAACCATGAACATATTTAAAGCGTACTTGTATCTTGTTCTGCATCTTAAAGAAAGATTAGGAGTCAAACCCCAACCATCTTCAGGTTTTACATTTCAAAGTACAGAAACGAGGCACACGACTGTTATGTGGGATTCCACCTTGTCCCTTGTCATGCTGCAAAATAAATTTTAAAAAAAAACACAAAACAAGACAGAATCATTAAAATACAAAATATTTATTTGAAAATGTCTTTGTCAGAGAAAATGAAAAGTGAAGAAACAAACAAAAAAACTAATCCAAATCAAAACCATACAAAGAATTTGGTTGCTAGCAGACCGCACTAGTGCTAGGAACTAATGATGAAGAATCGCTTGCAGGGGATGAATCATGGGATGCTTGGGAGGATCTAGACTTTCCTCCTGGTCTCATATTGCACGCCGAAGCAGAGGCGAACACGTGCCAATAAAAGAAAAGTGGCACTGTGGTGAAATGGCATCCAAGCTTTTTTTTTTTTTTTTTTTTTTTAAAGGAGGGGAGGGGTTCCATGATGTGGCAACCATAATAACAACTTCAATACATTGGTGAAATACAGTGAGGACTTACTGGCTGCAGATGAAAAACAAGCGCTAGAGGGCGCACTTGAGCAAAAACGAAGAAAACCCCCAAAGTAAAGTGTGAATAGTGTGCTTCTGAAAGATCCAGGGGCCTCTGTGAGTGACTGCAGCAGAGGCAAGTGAGGTTGCAGTAGAGTCGTCGTAAGGCTTGTGAACCAAACTCGTCATAAACATTAATAATCTGTTTCCATATTTTATTGTAGTTGTACAATATTCCCTGATGGCCGGAGTTGGCCGCTGAGTGTAAATACATCATCCTGAAGAGAAAAAATAAACCGAGGGTTTATCAAACTGTCCATCCAGAGGGGAAGGGGCGGCCGGGGTGGGGGTTGTTGGCTGCAGTTTGGTGGGACTTCATTTTTTGCTCTCCTTTGTCCCTCTTCGTAAAATAGAACACACGCTGGTCAAACACACACACACAGTTCCTTTATCGCTTGGACGTCTGCTCTGTGAACAAGAGATGAATATCAAATTTAATACATGGACAACTTCACATTTGACATTTTGCTTTAAATGGTCACCATTTATAGACAACCCTATCAATGTTTCAATTGGATTTTTTTAAAAACACAGCCCAGACAAGCCTAGTGTCTAAATTAAACAATCTTAGTACATGACATACCAAGAGCATGCGTGACAAGGTAACAATGCACTAATAACATCTATCACCTTATACTCAGTAAATTACATTTCAACACAATAGCCTTGTTTAAGCAGGTATTTTACAGACAGAGTGAGTAAAAAGCCTTAGCGATTTCAGTGTGGTCAACATGACTTGTGCGACATGCAGACTCTCACCTATGTCAGCTTCTTGGCTTTGTTGTAAAGAGAGTCCACAACTTTGCTCATATTCTGAATGGTTTCCAAAGCCGCTTCATATGTTTTGTCCACCGGGGGTTCCTCAAAAATGATAAGGACGCCCTCACCCTGGTCCAGAATGCCTGCCACAGCCAAAACAGAGATGACGATAAATCAGGACCGACACTATGGAATCCTTTTCCTGACAAGTCACTTTGTGGACAAGCACTGACCGTGAAACTTTTTGTCAAGAATCATCTGTGACAGTTTCCTCTCAACTTCGCCCTGAAAGTCAAAAAATATATGTATATATTAGGGATTATGAAGGACAAAAATATGTGAGGGAAGTGACAGTGACAAGGAACGTACCTTTGACAGTTTGATTTGACTTGATATGTGATTTATCTGAAAGAAAAAGAAAGGAATTTGAAACATGTCCACGCCCATAAACACACTGTACAATAAATGACACCATTAACTAGGCAACAAAATGATTTTTGAAGATGGAAATATTCGTTGTCCCCCACAAAGACATTCAACTGAGGGTATGAGCACTGAAAATGACACACCACTTACCTGTACTCGGGAGAAGGGTTCAATGACTCTGATCAGGTTCTGTTCTAGCAGGTTGTCATAGAGCTTTGCCAGGTGAGTGTTGATGATGGGGTCATCCCTTAGTTCAGCTGTGTACTCTCTCAGTGCCTGAAACAGACAAAACTCACTCAGAGAATGGACTTCATTCAATCCTTGCTTTGTAACATTTGTTACCTTTTCAAAGTCTGCCAAGGACCTGTTCTTGCTGGCTAGCGCCACACACTTCAGTGCATCTGTCTGCTCGGATCAAGGAAGAAAAAAATCATTTGTGGTTAGGGTTAGAAAACAGAAGTCATGACACTTATACAGACAGATCACACACCTGACGCCCGGTGTATCGCAGCGCCAGTTTACCACTGATCAGCGACTGAACCTCCTCAGGTCTGGGCACAAAAGCAATTCGATTAGGAGACAGAGCACACAATCACTTCTTGTGACGTTGCCTCGCCCCACTTACAGGTTGAGAACAATCTTGCAGAGGAGCATGTATTTGAGGGCTGTGATGGCTCTGGGGCTGTCGATTGAGTCATATCCCTCGAAAGCCTCAAAAAAGTAGGAATAAGCCGTCTTCCAGTCCTTCTCCTCGGCTGCGTGGATAATTCCTAACGGGTAAGTAAATCAATGTCATTTCAACTTTTATTTATGGGGAAAGTGTTTGAAAGAAAACACTGCTGTAGACAAGTTTTATGATGTAGACCCATGGATAGATCTGCATGACAGAAAGTCAAGGGTCTACATATATCTGTTGTTGCTGACCAAAGTAAATTCATCAAAACATACAAAATACAATTGGATACTACGAGAAAAAAAAATGAAAATCTGTCACTGTAAATAAAAAAAAAAAAAATCCTGTGTCTGCTTGCTCTTAGTCCTCCACTTGAGTACACTACACTAGCCAAGGCTAAAGGAACATAATGAGTGAATTCAAATGCATCTGCTGGAAAGTAAAATATCATAGAATATGATATATGATGAGTCTTTCCTACCCGACTGCATATCCAGTGCAGCCTGGAGTTTAGGTGGACAATAAATGGCGTTGGCGGTGGTCCTTGCTGAGGTGAGGGCCGCTCTGGCTTTGGGCAGGTTACTGAGAGCGTGATACGTCTTACTTTCCAACAACTGAACCTCTACCAGCAGAGCCTTGTCATCCATCTTCTTTAGTTCCAAAAGTAGCTGAGAGCCTGAAGAGGAAAAATGTAGTGTTTTGTGAACAGTCATGTCAAATGGAATGTGACCTATCCAATTGTGATATTAGAATAAAGTCCTTCAACAACCCTTCCAAATGAGCATAAATGGGAGTAACCAGGAAATAAACAACACTGTCAGCAGCTAGCATCATTATTATGATAGAATTGCAATTATCGATATAAAATGCCAGCTTACTTGTGAGACTCGTTATTGTGTGTGCCAGTTGCTAGTACTTGTACAACTAGGCATAATGGTATGAGATAAAAACACCTCAAACCCCTCGCCACTACAATATCTTCAATAGGCAATTGAAGAATATGTCTGAATGTTCCCGCGGTGATGACAGACTGAACTTACCAAGTGCCAAGGCCTCCTGGTATCGCTGGGTATCAAAATAGAGCGATATCAGTCGTGCCTAAAGTGAGCAAAGGAGAGGACATTTGGTCAAAAAAAAAAAAAATTATCAAAAAAAAATAGTAATACAAGTTGACCATCGTATAACCATGCTTCATTTATGGGCCAGAGTGGAACAAAATTGTGAGCTTTCCTGGCCAGTTCAGATCACTCTGACTTTGCTAACTTCATTTTTCCCTATGTGACAGAATCATCCGTCTCGTCTTGGATCTTTCCACTGAGGCACAGGGGAGCTGCTCTGTGCAGTTGGAGGGTAATTGGGATCATCTCTAAAGGGGTATCCACCCATCATAAATAATTTCACAAAATCCACACATGGCGATTTCCAAAGTTCAGTCTGAGGTCCATGCAACTATGTCATACTGTTGATGTCATCTACCACTATTCCATTGTCCCTCATTTGTAAGTTCACACACACAATAGTATACAATATAACTTTTTCAGAAGGAATATTAATGTACACCACTACTGCATATGATTGTATTTACCTCAAGTGCTTGCCGTAAAAAGGTCCTTTTCTCAGCCTTTGCCCATTCAATGCATTCCAAGCAAAGTTCAACCTCCTGTCCAGTTGCTGCCTCCATGTCCAGAAACAGGTCCAACAGAGAGCGCACCAGTTTGGCTGCCTTGGCCTTGCTGATGGAAATCAGGAAAGGCCTCACAAATTTCAGCAACCCTCCAAGCTCTGCAGATGATGATGATAAAGCATGAAAAACAAACACCTTTGAAAGACAGCACCTAAGTGAATTACATGATTGACTTACCTGCAGCCTGTCCTGTTTTGGCAAGGAGTGTCCCAAGCTCCAGGATACTCTGCTCTTTGACCCTGACTGCCTCTTCATCATCCTCTTGAACATCTCTTCTCACTGAGAAAACAGAAAATGTTCAGAGACTGGAAATATTAAGCTGGGTCAGATATAAACTGACAGGTGGCCAAGGAGGAAAGACAAATAGAGAAATCCAAGGAAAAGAAATAACACATAGCCATAACAAGCTCAAGCATAACAACAACCACAGTACCATATGTAATTAAACATAACTACTAGTCACTTTATTCCAAAGACAAAAATATTAAAAACGTTAAAACGTGTCACCTGAAGCCACAGCATTGTATATCACATTAACTACACAAACATGATGAGTAAAACTTTTCGACAGAGAGTGTAGAAAATCGTTATATACAGTAGGTAAAGTACACCCGAAATAGACTGGTAAATGACAGATATGGATTATTAGGACGTACACAACTCAGCAAATCTGGTCGTCTCAATGCGCTCACGCCTTCATGAAGTTATTTGTGGACGAACTTTTAAGAAGCTTTCTAACTGGAAAAGTTGTATATCTATTAACAAAAAGAATTGTAATCCAAAACCTTCATTAATTCGGACAGAGTGTCTCTCGGAAGGAGCAACAGACTGACAGCTACTACCTGGAGTGACAAGGCAATTTAAGGTCACACGGGAAGAAACGTTTGCAGATGACCGTAGCATTCACTTCATTTACTGATACAGACAAGCACACAGACGTCTTTTGACTGGCGGATAGTTGTGGTGCCAACTATTAGTGGGATATGTGACTACAATGAAGTATGTACACACAATGTACGAGGATCGGCTTTTCCGTGCATGCTAACTCCAGTAGCCACAACAGTACTTATTACGACGCATCGCCCAGTTCACGTATTTCAATACATAGGAATGAGAGATACGACCACAAAGAGCTCAGTTAAATAAAGTTGGTGACAATTTCAAACCCGTTTAACGCCTTGTCCTAAAACGCTAACATGCTACAGCTAGCGGTTCACAGCAGTGAGTCAGCACCGGCTCCTGTTTGCTAGCGCCGGCTATCAAAAGACTGCGAGAACAATAAAATCCGACGTTAAGAGTCCATGTGCCGAGCTCAGGAATTATCTTTGTCACCTACCTATTGAATGGAGTATATCAATAGAAGCGTTCCGGTCCGTGCTAATGAGAGACTGGGCTCTCTGGAACTCAACCACTGCTGCGGCCGCCATGATACCGTTTCAAATGCTGGGTGAATGAGAATGACGTGCGGGAAGTACGTTGCTTCACGTACATGACGTCATTGCGTAACGCACGCGCTGCTTATGGGTACTGTAGTCTATTTTAAAAACAGTTGCCTTAAAATAAGAAAAATAATGGCTGGATGGATCCCTTCGTAACTATTCAACTATCCGAAGAACGAAAGTAAAGATCAGTGATTCTTAACCATAGGGCCGGGGGGTTCATGGTTGGGCCGCGAGCGCCTCCTAGAGGGCCGCTAAAAGTGTACCTTTGAGTCGTTCAGTTTCTCGCAAATACATTAGCCACGTATGGTGGCAGTAATGCGTCACTGAATTGATTTGACCGCTGCAAATCTGTCACAGTTAACAACGACGGAGAAGTTCTTGAAGCAGTTTTAAAATTAATTACAACATTTTATGACGGTACTTTCAATTACACATACTTGTATCGTCTATGGAGTTAAAATAAAATTTTTATGTTATGACATTTAGACACGGATTTATTATATTTATTTTATTCCGAATTTTATTCAGTTGTTCCAATTTTCTCAACAGTTTGCCGCAAGTGTATTTTTTTCTTTTTTTCTTGAGTACATTTGATGAATATGACTTGCACCTGTTTCTGCCGCTGGTTGGACATTTCTATCACGTCCACCAGGTGGCACTTCAGATAGTCTCTACGTGATGAGCGAAATGTTGAAACAAATAATCATAATATCGTCAGATCCGTATATATATATATATATATATATATATATATATATATATATATATATATATATATATATATATATATATATATATATATATATATATATATATATATATATACACACACACAAATAATCATAATATCGTCAGATGCGTATATATATATATATATATATATATATATATATATATATATATATATACGCATCTGACGATATTATGATTATTTGTGTGTGTGTGTGTGTGTAGTAGCAGCAAATGTTAGGGCCAACGCACGAAGATTAAACGTAATTTCGATTAAATTACCTTTATTTATTTACATAAATTAAGGTTATTCAATCTAATCTAGGTGTATATGTGTGCGCGTGCGTGTGTGTAATTATAATAAATTTCAATTCATTTAGCAGTCCAATTCAGCTCCGTGTTTGAGGCAAAAGGGGGCAGTGCATTCGTTTCATTTTCTGTACTACATTGGAAGGTGCAACTCGACCATCTGAACCTGGGAACAAGACATCCAGATGCTGTGCATGCGTGTGTTTACATGATGCTCTATAGGAGTTCACTGGGTTTACTGTAGGTGGAGTCGTTTCCCAGAACCAACAGCGCGGCGCGCGACCACCGCCTCTGCGTCAACCCCTCCGCCTCCTCCCCCTCACTCTTCATCCTCCTCCTCCTCCAGTCAGTGACACAACATCAGCCTCTCAGCATCCGCATCTCACGGAGTCGGAGGACCAGCATCCTCATTTTAGCGTCCAATCCACAACCGTTCCCCGTCGTCATCGCCCCAGACGGCTCCACTTAGCCTGATATTTGTTTTTATTTCTGTATTTATAGCCTGGATTACCTCTCCTCTTTGATCCGCCGAGATGATTTTGTGTTCGGATCGGGTTTTGTAAGGCAGCGGAAGCATCATCGTTCGCCTACATCTCCTCTGGTGAGTTACATTTAGAACATTTTGTTTGGTCGACGGTTACTCTTAAAGGCAAAATGTTGATCATTAAGAAGTCAGAAGACGTTCGAGGTGACGTGATGATAATACACGGTGGATTTTAGTCCAGCGCCTTTTCCAGCCCGCGCGTCCTCACTTGGACGCCTGGTTTGGTCCAGCACCATGGAGAGCAACAGCGCTGAACGCCACGCCGCAGCTCTCCTCAGCGACGCGGGCGTCAATATTTGATATATTGAAGGAAATAGGGTCGCAGTCTGCGCAACAACAACAAAAAAAAAACTACAACAGACTTGAGTAACGTTGCGAGAGAATCCGTTGCGAGAGAAGTGCTGAAACGCATCCACGAATTTAAAGGGCGATCAAGTGTGTTGGCTGTGATGTGGCCTCGCGTTGACTCACCACGACCTTCACCTGAGATCCTGGTGTTTACGTTTTTTTCCCGTCGTCCATTTTAGTTCGACGGTGCGGAGCCCGTCATGCAGCGAGCACGCGAAGATAAATATAGATTCATGCGGTTTGATCTGCATGTATTACACGCCATGAAAGACGTGTTTTACCCCTGCAGCTGAGCACCGATCCGTTTTAAACAACTAAAATGTGAACCAATATTTCTTGAATGAAATGATTTATTTTCAATCGTGGCTGAATTTGTCGAGCGTTTTCCGAGGCAAACAACGGCCCTCACTGGTGATTTAATCCGCTTGATCCATTCCAACGCTCACTGTGTCATCAATGCTGCTAATGATCCCGAGCTACAAAAGCTACTTAACACACAAAACTGTGGCAGATGACTGATTATCTTTGGCAAGCCTCATTCATTTGCATTTGGTGGTGCTCATCCCTGAATGATCTGATCTCCTGCCCCGTTATTGATTTTGTTTTCCTCTTGGTTGCAGCTGTGACCATCTGGATAGTGAATCTCAAGGCAGAAGGTTTGGACCAGGCTTTCCCTCCCCAGAGCTGTTTACCTTCTCCTCCACGCTAGCTGCCCAGCGGCAGACTGTAGCCAAGACTGAGGCTTTCGGACCTTCAGGATCTCCTCTGGTTGACGTCCTTCTGATCCAGAAGAGGCCCCTCAGACAGTCACCATGGGAACCGTGCTGTCGCTGTCGCCCAGCTACAGAAAGGCGGCCCTGTTTGAGGACGGCCCTGCCACGGTGGGCCATTACACCGCCGTCCAAAACAGCAAGAACGCCAAAGACAAGAACCTCAAGCGCCACTCGCTTATCAATGTGCTCCCGTGGAAGCGGATAGTCGCCGTGTCGGCCAAGAAGAAAGGCTCCAAGAAGGTGCAGCCGAACGGCACCTATCAGAACAACATCACCCACCTGAACAATGAGAACCTGAAGAAGTCGCAGTCATGCGCCAACCTGTCCACCTTTGCTCAGGATCAGAGCACCCCGGCGCTCACCAAGAGCAACAACAACTCGTCGTCTGTCAAAAAAGCTCCTCTGGCCAACTCGAACGTGGCCAGCGGAACCCCCAAGAGAGTGATCGTGCAGGCGTCCACCAGCGAGCTATTGCGCTGCCTCGGGGAGTTCCTTTGCCGACGTTGCTACAGGCTCAAACACCTGTCGCCCACCGACCCGGTGCTGTGGCTGCGCAGCGTGGACCGCTCTCTGCTGCTGCAGGGCTGGCAGGACCAAGGGTTCATCACCCCGGCCAACGTGGTTTTCGTCTACATGCTGTGTCGAGATGTGGTCTCCTCAGAAGTGGCCACGGAGCACGAGCTCCAGGCTGTGCTGCTCACCTGCCTCTACCTGTCCTACTCCTACATGGGCAACGAGATCTCCTACCCTCTGAAGCCCTTTCTGGTGGAAAGCTCCAAGGAGACCTTCTGGGACCGCTGCCTGTCCATCATCAACCTGATGAGTGGCAAGATGCTTCAGATCAACTCCGACCCTCACTACTTTACTCAGGTGTTTGCCGACCTGAAGAATGAGAGCCAAAAGGAAGAGGAGAGGAGTCGCCTACTCATTGGCCTGGACCGGTGAGGAGAGCAGACCGGCGAGGGTGGGGAGGAGGGGCGTACTCCAGTCTGGCATTTTGAAGTTCATGTTCCAATATTATCCAACCAGGTGAGCCAAGAATTAAACATAAGACGGTTATTAATCCAAACAAGAGGCTGTAAAAGAGGCCTCAACATTCAAATGGAGGAGATGGTCAGCCACATAAACCCTATTCAACGAAAGACCTCGTGCAGGTTGTCTCCAACAGGACCATCACAGGTCGCCTTTTAACCCGTATAATAACCTGAAGCATACACAGACAATCTGTAGAGATATTGGAGTATATATTTTGGCACTGCCTTCATGCTCTAGTCACAATAGCATATTGCCAATAAGACCTGGGAGTTGCCCTCCAGTTTATTCTGCTAGCGAATCTCAAGTGTCAACACCAAATTCCAGGTGAGCTTATGGAGGACGTCTGAGAATGAAAGCAAAAATGCCAGACTTGGGTGAATCCTTTGCTCATGCACAAACATGTACATTAAAGGAAAGACTGGGGTCATGATAAAAGGGAGCGTCTTCACCCATGAATGTGGACAGGACAGAGGCTGCCCTGGCTTGCTCATGACTTTCTGACTGTTTGACCATGAGATGTGTACTGCCCCCTACAGGAGGGCTTCTGGCCAATCCCCAAAATGTTTGTAAAACCTTGGTTATTTGGAATGTGGACCCTCAACAGAACGGGACGTCGGTAGCGCGAGGCATATCTTCAGCTGGCCGCTTCAACGCCGGATCAATATTTAGGACGGACAGTGAAGCCAAGTGTGTTCACAAAGACGATCTTTATTTTCATCCAGGAAACAAAAAAAAAAAAAAAAAAAAAAAAAAAAAACCTTGATGGATGTTTTACACCTATGGATGCTTATTTATTAAATGGTTTCTGGAAGTTTTCTTTCTTTGAAAAGAAATGTACGTTTTTTTGCACGTGTGCCATGCAACTTTTTTCCAGACAGGCAGCAACAACATTTTTCTTCATTTGTAGTCCGACTGCATCTGCGTTAGAGAATGCTGTGCAACAAAGTGACATTAGTTTATTTAGCTCTGCTTGCTAAACTAGGCTACTTGTTTACCAGGGAAATCCTTTTCTACTTTGTGTTGATACGCAGGAATTATTTACTGTTCATAACGCAGCATATAAAATGTTTTACGAGTGCCATGTCTTTGAGGGGAGTTCCCACATGAATACAAGCGATGGATGTCCTCTTGTGTATTGCCATTATTTATTGTTCGGTGGAGGAGTTTGTGCTCATCTTTGGTGGGAATGAAGATTGTGGTTTGTGCAATTGAATGTCACAGGGATTTGATTTTTGACATTTAAAACCCTTAGAGCTGCACCAAGGCATTATCTGACCGTCACCAAAGCCAAATCAAAGACTTTCTGGACAAATGCTCAAGTACATTCAAGGTGGCTGCACCACATATCAGACAGATCAGCACATGCTGGGACAGCTGAACTGCTGGTCTACAGAGCCAAGGGCAGTACATGAAAGCTCAACCTGCATGAGGGTTGTTGTTGTTGTTGTTTCAACGCAGATCATGTAGCAGTGGTGACCTCATCAGAGCTCCACCGTTGCATTAGCAAATCCATTTTTTTGTGCGTCAATAATGACAACTGCAATCATCAACGGAAGACAGAAGATCAAGCTGTCAGTCTGACGTTCCACTGTTAATGTCTTCAGCGCTTGACGGTTTCCTCGGAAGGCTCTCCGTGGCTTTCTGAGTAGCTAACACGGTTAGCTCTCCATATTGATCTAGAGTAGAGCAAGCGCTTCAAAATGGGTCTCTAGTCCGATAGCTGCAAGATCTGAAGAAAGTATTGGACTGTTTGGAAGGGCCCGTCTGAACCGACTTAAGCAAGTGGGATATTAGCTCAGGACACTGTCTTTCATGTTTCACAGGCAGTTCATGTTGACACGACATATATTTACACTGCATCACTGGATACAGGCTTTGTAGAATCAATTTACTGTCACCTGACTGAGTTAGGAACCTGCAGTAATGGGTACTACACTGCAAGGAGCAACCTCAACCCGTCACTTTCTTCATCAAAAATTATTAGCGATCAAATTTGTTCCGCATTGATCAAGAAGACCTCAAAAAAATGAAGCGATGCTTTCTGTCAAGTACTTTTTCTGTATGTTGTACTTTGTAGATAGAAAAAGAAAGAACAAACGGACAGAATGTGTGTGTGAGTGTATGTGTTCGAGCGGCAGCATTTGTACAGTAGAATGTGTGACACATTGTTCTATTATTATTAAAACAGACAAGGATCAAACACAGACCACATGGAAATTTTTATTTTATTTTATTTTATTTTATTTTTTAGAAAAAGTGAGAAAGTGTTGCTATAATCAAAACTTTTTCCATTTAATTTCTGTTTATTTATTTTTGTACTGTGATGGGAAATAAAATCCAATGACTGTTGAACAAGAAACACTGTGTTATTGACTCGCTTGATGAATAAAATAAATGGTTGGTAGTTTCATTCCCAGATTGGATTGCTGACATTCCAAATGCCAGACAAAAACATACATCATAAGATCTGCCACCAGACAATTATACCTGAAATCTAGCGTAATACAGAGGCTCAACAGTATAAACTAAGAGACTAACACTGCCGTGAAGGTCAAACACTGCTGTGGAGTCTATACAGGACGGGTTTCGGTTTCACCATTGAGAACTGCCAGCAATGATGCCTTCAGTTTGTCCTCGGTGCTCCTCTCCATCGCCTCCTCCTCACAGCCCTCTTTCCTTCCTTCGGCTTGTTCAGCGTCTCGGTGTCTGTCTCGTCCCTGGCACGCCACGTCTGCAGCTCACAAACCATCACAGACGGTCTTCGTCCGGTGAAGAAGTTGTCTTCTACTTTGTGTTTTAACACCAACACAACGTTCCCGAAAGTGATGTTAGACTGAGCAGTGATAGCTGATGTTGCCGACAACAGAAGTGAGTGCGGGAACAATGACTGGGGAATGCAGCCTGAGAAAGGGTGTCAGGTTTAACCAGCCATAGGTTTAGTGCAGCCAGCGTGTACCAGGGTTTTGAAATGGATATGGTCAGCTGTAGTTATGTGTCCTCTTCCTTAACAATCCTGTCTTCTGGGCGTGGATGTACTTGTACAGTAGATATGGGCAAAGTACGACCTGGGCGCAACGTCAGAGCAAAAATATAGAAGACATTCCCTCATATTCCAATTATATAAGTACAACTCATTTGTTGTTTTCAGATCTTCATTTTCTGTCCTCTGTCTTTTCTGTCTTCCCCCATGCCATCAGAAGTTATATTATACTGTATGTTACATTACATTCTGTATGTTACATTACAAGTTTCACCGAGATCCTGCAAAATGAATCATAGATATCTGAAAAAATGTGAGTAGCAAAGTGACTTTAAACATATGTACATGTAGTGTTGCCAAGATGATCACTTCAGTAAGGCATCTAAAATGAAACAACACATAAATGACATTTTTGGCATGAATTAGCATGGTTTAATGAACAATTTCTCATTTGTTGATAATATTGAAGTAACAAAAAAAATTAAATATTATGACGTAAATAGCATTTATGTCATCTATTGCTTTGACCAATAGAATGCATGTCATCTATTGGCCGCAGCAAGCAGGCGCAGTGACTAATGTGGCCACTTAGGGAATTTAAAGTGAGGATGCTGGCAGACTGAATGGCACAAGGCCTGCTGTAGGTACCATCCGCGCCCCAGTGGACACATATCCAAACCTTCAGAGAAGATTCCATGGAGTTCAGACAGACCTGAAACGGGTGGAGGACCAGAGTAGATGTGATGCTACTAGATGACTTGATGACATAGGCAAATGCCTCTTAGGGACGATTAAGTCTTTATTGAAGCACTAGTTCACTTCTGCCAATTGCACCAAGTCACTGCCGCTGACAACTGGCCAAGTCATCCCTGTCTCTGCAGGCGAGCCGCATCAGTCAGCCGGTGGATTATAAGCCCCTGTGGTGGAGGCTGCTGCAGGCTGACACAGTGGCATTGGGAAGCTGCGTCGTCATGACAACTGCAGGGGTTTTTCATCTATCAGTGCATTCCTGTCAGTGGGGGAGACAGCTGTTAGTGGGTGGATTAATTCAGAGTTTTACCCCACTATTACGACACTGAATGCAAGAAACAACTGCTGTCCTCAGGGCACCTGAGTCATCTTAGGGCTGGTGGTTGGTCTAACACATGATTATAGGGGGAGTCCTTAGTTTTATTTGTGCTTTTGGGCGATAAAAGATGACATGACCACCAATGCATTCACTTCAATGAGAACCAGCAGACATATGGTACAAGAATGTTAGCAAAGAAATGCACAGCAATTTGGCAGTGCAAACACTGACCTACAATAGTTTGGGTTCAAGTGTGGAGCTCAGTCAAACTCAGACTCGGTACAGAGCTGCTTATTTTGTATATACAAATTGAGGACAGGCGTGTTCATTCTTTTTTCAGTTATATGACCGACGACAAGCTTGGGACACCGCAGGCACAGCCGGCTTAGACAAGCAAGAAACATATGGAAGGAAGCAAAACACCAAATGATGCGGCTACTAAAGCAAATATATTTATTAATAAAACTGATTAGAAAAACATAAACCACTTAACATCGCTGAATACAAAAGTACTGCAGAAAATATTACCTCAAATCATACCGCAGCTGTTTTACATTTAAAAAATTGCAGGTGAATTATTACAGGCGCTATTTTACAAAATAAGGCACTTATTCAACAAGTGATGCTTTTTTCCCCCATATATTCCATCAAAAACAGCAAATAAATATCGCAACAAGACTGAAAAATGACTTAAAAATAGCGGGAAACAAAATAATGTGTTACAAACACAAGGAGTGACATCGATGGCACTAAGCCTCAGTAATGTCCTGATGAAACTGTTTGTATGGCTAAAACACAACACCATGAGTAAATCACTGTAGACTGGTTCTGTGAAGACGATCAGAAATAAAACCAACAACACTATGTGCTGTCAATGAAGATTATAAAAGATAAGCAATACATTTTGTCAATATTGGCCACACAAAATCCCAGAACGTACACATTCAGTGTACTGTATTTTAGTTTTTGAGATGTGCTGATCTTGACTTTAAAGAATAATAAACATCTGCCTTCACTGTATTAGGAAAATTTCATTCACATCCCTTGCTTCCACATCTAGGTTTGGATTTCAGCAACTGCAACAATTGTCACCAATTTGTCACTATATATATATATATATATATAAAATGCTTGCTCATTGGATTTATCATTTATATCCTTCATCTATCCAAAAAAACCTAAATATTCAGACATTCTTTCACATGATCTTGACTTCATTCATTGCAAACACATTACACATTGACTTGATCCCCTCTAACACTACCGATTTTTGCCATTTTATCGACTGTAAGTTGTGTTACTCGAATGTTGGGGAAATGTTGTCGAAACAAGGGTTTTGTTTAGTGCAACAAAAGACAATTGTTGCATCGATTTGTCTCAGCTTAATATCTATGTTCGTTCATTTCATCATAAACAACAACAAAAAAAAAGAATATTATGTCCATAACATATTTAAATTAACTCTATCAATATTGACACCTGGTGCCACAGCGATACGATGTTGCCAGACAAAGCCCTGCAGAAGACAACAGGAGGCTTTGCACTGGCCTGCAGGGCCAAAGAATTGGATAGGGGGAGAGACATGAAGTGATGGAGGGTGAAGAGTGTAAATTCGGGGGGAGAAGAGGCAGAGCGAGACCAAGCCCCTCATGTTCTGGGGAAGTGCTGGAGTGAACAGTGACATGCACTCCGTCCTAATGATGAGAGGGGGAGAGCAAGGCGGTGGGAGATTACAACGCTGGAGGACACACACTGCAGCAGCAGCTCTTCCACAGCTCCATTTCCCCGCATCAAACCTCGGTCTGCCTGGTAGCTGCTGGGGAGCACCTTCAGAGGACAAAGACTCTTTACAACCTCATTAAGACAAACGCACCGTCAGAAAACACAATTAGGAGACTTCAGCTCAACACGCCGGCTAACGACTTCCTGCTGAAGCCAACCACAGCCTCTCTACAAATAGTCCACACACCCCGTGAGCCCTGCCTCAGTCTGGATGCAAGAATCTCCACCTCCTCCTCCTCCTCCTCCTCCTCCTCCTGAAGTGTGAGGAACTGTAACAGCCAGATGACTCACCACCCACAGTGTTTTAGTGACCAACAGAGATCAAACAGCACAGGGGGTTGACGCAGAACTGACCCAGGTCAAGGATCGGTTCTGTGGAAGCTAAAACTGGCAACTCAAACAAATACCACAATACACAAAGGAGCCTTCATGTATCATTACTTTCTGAGACACAACACACTCCTGTCTCCGGCTAAATGTTTCTGTTCTTGGACCCATGACTACAGTGACTCAAAGGTGGCAGTTTAAGTGGCTTTAAAGAAATCACAGCAGTAAAGGTCGAACATGTGAGACTTCTTCAGAGTCTTATTGGACATTAATGTAAAATCCTTGACGTGCAGAAATGGTGCAGTTTTAAGATCCTGATGTGTGACGTCAGAGTAAGCCATGTCTGTCTACATCTTCACGCCTGCCTGTTGTCACTCTGGTTAAAGTGAGGAACAAACGCACCGCAACATCTCACACACTCTTTCAGCTGAATGTGAGAGTGTCTGTCGAGTGCTGGCCAATCCAGATCCGCTTATGTCCGTGATAAGTCATTAGACTATTCACCCAGCACAAACGAGAGTGTGACTGTAGTTCACATGGGATTACACATCCCTGGTCTATGACACCTCGTTGCTAGGCAACAAACATCAGGCGCCTTTAATGTACTTGTTAAAGCTGTACAGGGTTCAGGTGGAGAAACGGGAGCTGGAAGATGGGGACTGCTGAACTCATTCAGTAAGAAAACTCAGATGTAGACGTCAATCGTATACATATCGTGTACATCTGTCACACGCACATGATCGCAGACGGGGTCAGGTTGCTACAGAACGGTGGGCGCTCTCTCTGTTTCCGGCCACGGTGGTTTGGACAATGAGGGTGTAGGTCTAGAAAAAACATGAAACTATTAAATGATTTTTAAGATATCAACATCGCATTGCTGCGTGACACAGTCAGGTGCAGTTGCTTTCATGTTTAAAGCACAGGTTTCCATTTAATTTCAGTCACGGCTGTAGACCGTCTTTAAATATATCACTCCTTCCTCTTTAGGGTTATGACTTTAGAATCGTTGGACACAACGTCAGTGGTTTTGACAATGGCTTCAGCGAATCGAAAGAAAGAAATATTGCACTGGACAAAACCTTTGTTGGACAAAGCCATTCGGGCACGAGCTCTGGCCAGATGAACAGGTGAGCTTTGGCACAGTCAGGGATACATTATCACAGCAGCTTCAGGAACATGAAAGGGAGCCATCATCCCGACTCTGCGGCCACTGATCTAATTCCCGGGAACAGCCAGGATGTAACCGGATCTGCTCTTTGTGAAGTCCGGCTGGGGCTGGTTGATCTTGGGCTCCACGATGACGGTGCATTTCCTGCCGTTCATGCTGCACTGGATCGGACTGGTGATGTTGACCTGCAGCTTCCTCTTCTCACTGCAGTGAAAAGAGACAGAGGTGAGAAGGAAATGAAATATCAACACAACCTGGGTGATATAATATAAAGTGTCCTGGACGTGAAATGATCATTCTCTAACGTCCAACTCGCACGGATGTGCTCTCCTGTATGCACACGACACACAGACGTGTTGTGTGGGTGTGTGTGTGTGAGAGAGAGAGAGATGCTGCAGAGGCAATAAATCACTGGCTTCACGTCAGTAACGCATAACCATTCAATTTATTCACACACTGGTGAGCTATATTAATCACACTCAAATCACATTACGGAAAGGTAAACAATCCAATTGCCGTTTCATAAATGTCACAGAGAGAATGATTAGATCATGAATAGGAACATTCATTCAGGATTTACACTAAAAATACATTTGTATTTCTAAACATGAACTCAAGTCTCTGACTATATCATGTCTATTCTTTTTTGGCAGTCTGGGTCAGGTCATGTGGCGAGGTCAGGGCTGCAGACTGACTGACTCACCTTCCTTTGGCTGGAGAGTGTGTGTACGTTTCTGAGCAAATTTTGTCTGACTGCAAGTGATCAGTATGAGAAGTACCGTTGTGGTTCTGTTGGCGTCAATGCTCCCTCTAGCTCACTCTACTGGAGAACAGTAGAAGATCATGTCTTTCTTTACCGGACACACTGGGTCATCGTTTGATTGGGCAACTGTCAATGGTCATTTCTACTCTGACCTCGGCCTTTTTTCAGTCCCTTTTTCCACTGAGAGATATAGAGGCATCTTGTCCACAGACTGTGCCCAGCGAACCCCAAAAAACAGCAATATATCAACCACCAACAAGCCATAAAACCAGTCACCCTTACATGGTTAGAAGAACCATTTTCAAAACAAATTTAGATCTTTAAAGTCAATACAGTATGTTTAAAAGCAGCCGGCCAAGTCAATACTCTGGTTTTAACAGTGGGTCAATGGAGTGTGGAACGTAGAAAGGGTCAGAGGGGCTAACTCCACCCCCCCCCGCTGCAGTGGTGGGCACTTCATGCCGGCAGTATCCAGAAGTGCATTTTAAAGGTCAAATACAAGGAGCCAAGTTAGAATGAAGAGGAAAACAATGAAATGATATTACAGTTCGACTGGACCTTTAAATGATAGAGAAACCTTTCAGCGATGAATAATAAATAACAAATAAACTATTGATATTATAGTGAAAGTAGGGTATGAAAATGTTGATGAATACAAAAAAAGAAAGTAAATTTAGCTTGAAAAAGAATGGCAGATGGAAAAGAAGATGAATAACAAGAAATAGTCACATAAAAAGGGTTACTTGTGACTGGAAACATAAAACAAGAAAACATGAAAAATATTTTAAACAGAAAAAAACATTGATCTTATGCACAACATCGAAAGTGGCTGTCTAATTCCACTTTAGGTCAACAGAAAAGAGCCAGATGTCACACACAGTTAGCTAGAGTGACCCTGCAGAGTATTGATCGAGATGTTGCAAGCACATATGCAAATAAGCATGTGCATGGAGATCACATGACTTAATGTGCGCTGGGTTCTGCACACAGGCCAGGAAAACGAAGACAAATGACAGAAGAGAAGTCGACTGGGCCCATGGACGGCATGATCCATATGCTGTAACAGAGTTGACGCATGGCTGGTGATTGGCTTTTAGTGGCTGTCGTCTCTTGTTCGGAGAACGTGTTCTTTGCCTCGTTTACTCTTAAACAGGATCGATGATGGAGTGACATGCAGAAAACTTAATTTTTGAGGGCAGGGAGATGAAGACAGAAGGCTGGAGAAAGGAGATTAGAGAAGGTGATTAAAGGAATATCAAAGAAATGATATTGATGTTCTTTGTTTTTCCAGTCCGCAAGGCTGAAGTGAAATTTGTCGAATATACAGAATTAAAAAAGAAACATGTCAAATATGTCACATTCAAAGAGCAGCAAATGAAAATCTTTTCAATATTTGAAAATTCAATACAATACTGCAGATGTGGCTTTTCAAGGCTGTTCCAAATCAAAAAGAAAACACTTCAGAACAACCATTTTAAACTGAGGGTCAATATGTTCACAATGTGCCCTATTCGTGGCTCACTTGAAGCTCTTCAAGCAAGGCTTCAGTCGAACTAGCACGGCAGTTTAAATATAGTTTTCGATCATTCAAATGCAATAGTTTGAAGGTTAAAGAGCACAATCTTGCGTGATGGTTGAAGATGAGCAGAAATAAAGATGATAAAATACTCCGAAGAGCAGGTGAGTTTGCCAGGTCACAACAACATCTCCAAGGCCATGAAAAGACACAGCCAAAGAAAATAGCACTACTCCGGAAGGAAAAGCATCCTCTTCAGTCTGCCTCTTCCCATCATTCATATCTATACTTGGCAAACCAGTCGAGGACCTCACGACTTGTTGCGCAACATTAAGTCATAAACAACAGGCTCCGCTGCCCACGCTCTCTGCACCCCTCAGCAAAGTGTGCACTTTTTGGACAACTCCGAGAAGCGCTGATGCTGGTTACCATGACAACCCCCCCTGAACCGAGCACCCCCATCTGTCATGGCTGCCAGCCAGAGCTACTGTGTGTAATGCGTTTCACTGTCCATGGCTCATCCCATTACTCCTGCAGCTCACCGTCTCTGCTTAAATGCCAGAGGGGCGGTCTCTGTTTGTCAAGGGCAAGCAGGGTTAGTGCAACACACACACACACGAATCACTACCAAGCACCTCCAGGGTGCAGTGAGTGTGTTTTTATCCAACAGATCTGATAATAAAACAGTTGGATTTAAAAAAAACAACAACAACAACACATAGAAGCGACTATAGATGTCTTGGATCTTGTGCTCACTGGCTGGTCCAGACCCAGAGGGCGCACTCAGTCCCTCACTGTACAGCCTCTCTGAGTGGAAAATCAGTTGTTTCCCCTCCCCTGCCCCCAGTAGTGTCTTTGCCCTTTAATGGCATGTAAGTCCACTCTGTCCCAAAAGTGCGGTGCATCCTCTTTATATGGAAGGCTGGGGGGAGATGGGAGACAGGGAGCGTCATGCCAATTATGATATGATTAAGAGGAACCTTTGACTTTCCCAACACTCTTGAAGGTGCCTGACTTTTGGGTCCAGAGGAGTTAAGCTGACCTCCAGTTGAACTTACAAGTCAGGTGCCATGTTGTTTCTTCAGGAACAATAGGAAGAATCAGACTGAGGGAAAACTCCATTCTTGGTTCATTCTTCTAATGTAATGATCCTATAGGTGCATTTCAAGATGAAAACCTTGTAAAGCATCTTCAGTAATGTGCTGCCTTATACTTAAATACAAAAATAGCCCCATTACAAAAAAGAGCCTCAGTTTAAAGCCTTCAAATTCAATTTTTAAATTCCTTAATCTGATCATCTGATTGAGACTGTTGTGAGAAGAAATAAGATATAACACAACTGTTTCTAAGCAGATGGAAGAGTCGACCTTTTTTCTCTGTTGGGAATAAGATAGGGGGGCAAAAATAGAGCCAAAGCAGGGAAATCCAGCGGGTAACATTGGATTCAAATAGACCAAGAGTCTGCAAGCTATGCAATCAAAAGAGCTGTTTCATTCCCTTACTGCCTAATGTAGGAAAAAGAACCAGGAGCTATAAAACATAGGGCAGCATGTAAACTAAAAGAAATGTGTGTCAGTCAACTCTAAAATGTATTAAATATCGAAGTACACAAGAAATGTTTAGCCCTTCCTGCATTTGTGTCGAACTAAATGACACTCAACTCTTTTAATGGTTAAAAAACATAGTTGTAAGAACAGGGCAAGGTGATTTAAGAAAAAAAAAAAGTCTGATAGATGAACGCCGCCAAACCAGACACAGTAAAGAAAGGACTATTGTGACTTGGGAATGGGAAGGATGGAGGTACTTGGATCCACTACCTGCATGCATGTTTGGTTGCCTTTTGGCCACCCATGTGAGATGTCTTGGTCCTTTTCAATGTATAGAATGTATAGTAAAAGCCACTTCACTCCATGTTTGTTTGTTTGTCGTGACACGTTCCCCAATGCTGATCTCCAGAGAGTCATCTTAGACTGCTCACCCTTCGTTCCTCCTACTCAACAGCAGCTATTTGCATTGAGCACCAGACGACGCAGCATTTCCGCCTCTCACTTTCAACACGGTCGCACCACCTCACATGGCAGAATCATGCATCTCACGTGCTGCTATCGGGAGCAAAGATGTTGGTTGCTGCCACAGACAAAAAAAAGCCACGATACCAGCCTCAGCAGGTGAAACCTGCTTGCCTTCATCAGCTTCGGGTTCTTTTTAAACACTTTCAGGTCTATAATTAGCACCACTGCAGATACATGAATAATAGACCAATGCAGCAGTTTTCTTCACATGCCTCACTTCATAGCTGCTGTATATGAAAAGAGTGGCTGTCAGCCTTGACCCCAAAGTACTTTTGCTTGGCAGAAAGTTTCTCCTTTGGAATATGATACTCACAGAGCACTACTCTATGACAAGGCCGACTCTCATTGTCAACAACGGTTTCTTATTTTGTGTTTTTCTTTCTGAAGTAATAGTACAGATTCTCCAAACTTAGACAAAGTAGAGAAGCTGAGATGCAGTCACAGGCCTGACAAAAACTGTGTAATTCAACTGCAACCGTGTCTCAGCAGAGTCAACAATGGAGTGGAGGCATGTCGTCCTTGTGGCATCTGGAGACTGTGGAAAACTGTCTGAATAATCAATAACAGGAGGAGACGACAGAAGACAAAAGGACACACGTCTCACCTCTACACCTCAGTGTTTAAGGATATCAGTGGGAGACGCAACAGAACCGGAAATACGACAAAGCCCAAGTCTCAAGGGGGACACTCAACAGATGGTGAAGTCAGTGGCCCAGGCGCCGGCCATTACTGATGCACAGCAGGAGGTCACAGGCCTTCAGTCTGTTTCCCCTGCATTAGATGCTGCAGATGAGTCAGGTTTATTTCAAGTAGAGATCAAGTGGTCAGAAGAGAAATATAAGATGATTAGTCGCTCATTCCTGGGAGGAGACACTTGACTCATTGATCGGCTCAAGTCCTTTCATTGAAGATGATCAATAATCAATCAGAGGTGCATCTGTTTTCATCAGCTGACACACGAACTGCTCCCTATTGAGCAGTCGACCTCAGAAGAGTAAACAATTGAAATATATAGAGTTTAAGAGTCTGTAAAAGACAATCTATAGTACAACGATGGGCTATATGAGTCCATCTTGTTGTGATTTCACCCCCACAAAACTGATATATTTCTAACAGAGCAAGACATTGAAGAACTAACAAAAATATGTAGACATAAAAGTTATACATTTTAAAATGAAGAATAAGTAGATTTCTGGATCAAGGAATAAAACATATATACAGGACAGAGAAAAACGTGTTAATCTGGCACTCAATATAGGTTTAATTATTCTACATTAACAATTAAAAACATATTTTACAAACCCTCGGTAACTTCTAATTCTATATTGCATTAATTACTAAAAATGACATACTCGAGGTCAAAAGGACAAGTGTGACGTTGGGCTTAAATATAGGATAAAATGTAGAGTAGTAGGTGTCAGAGGAGGATTAACTCATAATACGAGATGGAGGGCAGCAGCAAAGTGGAGCTGATGAGAAGATTTGGAGAGGGGCGATGAAGGTATGAGGAAATGAGGTCAGGCTGATGGCCAGAGAGGACGGGAGTCGTAGTCAGACAAGGAGAGCAGAGGATGGATGCAAAAGAAGAGTGGCGAGAGATACAGTCAACCACCATTGGCCAGGCAGTGAGTGGGAGAATGTGCTGTTGCTGGGTGAAGCATGCGAGTTTGCAGGTTAAATGTGGAGGTCAGTGAGGAGACCTGATGTATGAAACAGCCTGTAGCCTCATGTAGCACTTAAGAAAAGCTTTTATCTTAAGTGACAGCGCAACGCTGGAGCACATACAGTAATGCACACATATATATATATATATATATATATAACCAGTGCCTACATGCTGCAACCTTTCAAGAGGAGACATATCAGTATGCAAATGAGGCTGTTTAATTGAACAATCTTGGTTTCTGACACACCTTTAAAATACAATGTAATGAGTGCAAGGCTCCCGCAGGGTACATTTGAGGGCTGATAGAGTTACAGCCTCATAAATGAGCCTCCAGCTAATCCATGCAAAAATGATCCTTACAGAGAGGCTTAAACTTCGACACAATTATGTCCTCACATCAGACGGCAGCTGTAATGGGCCTGGCTGAATCTAATGTGTGCACTATAAGTCATGACAACTCTGGCTCTGCCTCTCATATCTGCCACTTGCTATAATTACATTAAATATAACTGTGATGCAGCCAACAAAATGTGATAAGCACATCCACATCAGTGTTGATGTGTGGTGACCTTTCTATAATTTAGGTAACTGAGGATCGTTGTTTGCTAGTAACAGTAGTGAAGAAAATATTTGCCAACCGTCTCTGCCGCAATCTTTGTCACTGTGGCAGAACGACCCCGACCGTCAGCTCGCACAGACATAGACAGAACTGTGCTTTACTGCCCAGATCAGACTGACAGCCCAGACCCAACCGTGTGCTGGTGCAGGCGACTGCAGGCAGCAGCGTCCACAACACACACTCACACACAACGCCTGACTGACATAGATCAAAACTCATGTGTGGTCATTTCCTTCGGAATAATTGAATTCAAACATGATTCTATATTTTTTCATACACCCTTTTTTCAGTTCCCATGAATTTTAAAAACAACCTTTTCAAATAAAAGTCACATATTAGTCTCATTTTTCTTGTAAAAATTCTCAGTACTTCATAACTTACTTGTGGCTTTCTAAAGCAAATGACTTCTGCCTTTGTGCTATTACAGTCCCAGGATTTACTATTTACATTTTCACTCGCTCATTTTTGGCAGCAAACCAGTATCCCAGATTTTTTTGGAGCTCCATGGGAAGCAAACTACCAATGACTGTGAAACAGGTTTACAGAAAGTCCACAGATAATAACACACACATGTATGTTAAACAGAACATATACTGAACATATAACATCTCAAATTGTCTTGCAATCGTGAAGACCGTGGTATGTTGTTTTGAATAGGAAAAGGGGGACACAAATGGATGCAGACTCGCCTCATTGTCTGCTCTGCCACTAAGAATCTTACTGTTGGTTAATCCCAACGCAGAAATGTTATATAACTTCAGATTATTAAGTGAGTACTGCACGCAAGTTCACAAAACATATCACCAAAATAGGAGACCCGCTGTTATGTGGGGCAGTAGGGAGACCTGCTCTTCTCATCAGTGCCGCAGCCAGGAGTGGGAGGAGGTGGCGGGTGCTGTGATACAAGTCTGTGTGACGGTGTTTTTAATCTCATCTGAAATGCTACATTGGTGTCAGAGGTGCTGAATGAATGAAAGAAACGGGCGATTGTGCACATCTCACTGACCTACATTTCTGCAGCAGCCCGCAGAGTCATAGTCGAACAACAACCTCACTTTGTTTGATTCACACAATAGCAAACACACTGGGTCAAGACTCTTACTGAGATTCAAAATTATGTTTGTGCTTTTGTTATTACTCACTGGCTAAAAGAACAGTTGCCGTGACCTGGATCACAGTGTTCAGGGAGAATGTCAGCTAGGAGCAATGTGTTGTTGCCGGTGACATGTTCCCTTTGTTGTGTCTGCGGCCATCTCTCTATTCACAAAACCATGTGGCTTTTCAGCTTATGGACATGGTCCAACAAACATGTTCCGAGAAACATGGTCAGGGACCAGCTACAAAGACAGGGTAAAGTGATATAAGTCAGAAACCTCTGTAGTAGGTTATCATGAATGTACAGTTGCACAATGTATGAGCATAACACAGACCAAATAGGTCAAGTATAATTCAGCTGGACACAGTTATGGGACATTACTTTGAAGCACCACAGTAATGCTTACACGCCAATATTGCTGCATATGCGTGTTACTATTTGTAAGCACAAAATGTGTATCCTTCTGACAGTCTGGTTGCCGTTTTTGATCCTTGGTTCTTTCTAGTGGATCCATCTACTGTCCTGCAGTCTGCACCATTATTCCTCCAGCCAGCACAGTTATTAATGGATCCTACCAGGCAAACATGGAGCCAGTGGTCACCATGGCAACTGCATCCGCAGCGCCCCAGAAAGGAGGGAAAGAGAGAGAGAGAGAGAGACAGGGAGGATGAAGAGGAATGTGAGGTGAAAAACAATAGAGGGGAGGAGGGGTGATGGATGGAGATGGAGGAAATGAGAGAGAGAGGAGAAGACGTTTATCAGTCTGAAATATTTGATTCAGCAGAACGGACGACCTTGGTGAGCGAGACACACTGCTGGTGTTTTTGTCTCGCCAAGTGAACAATGTAGAGGACGTGTTTTTATGTTAATTCCTGAGACAATATGTTCAATCTGTGCGAGTCAATGGGTCTAGAGGGTTCTGCAAAATCACACGCACACACATACTTGCACACAGACAAAAATGATGATTGTTGAAGTTGTTGAAGAAAAAATGTATTATTCTTATTGCTTTTTCAATTAAACTGAATAGCTTCAGAGTCACAACATGGTCGACAGCAATCTATGCAGATAAATGTCCAACACATTATGAACAAATGTCGACTTCATCAGGATAAGCCATATTCATTATTCTTCAGTGATAGGACAACATCTGAGCATCTGCCTGGCCCATCTACCTGCCATCACAAAACCCTCCTAATCTCTTTGCAGGTCCAGACTTAAAGGCAGAAGGTCAGAGAACCACCTCTCTCTGGTGGATCAATGAATGACTGTTTACTGCCTACTAGTGCTGACTCATGCAGATGGCGGATGGACGGATGGAGCAGGAGGGCTGACAGAAGCATGAATGGACACGAGCATCTGTCACACGAATCTGGACAGTTAATAGATGGGGAGGAGGATCACAGGGCCTATCAATCCAAGCCTCCGGAAACTAAAGCAGCAGATAGTTAAATGAGCGCGTGGATCATTATAGTAAGCATCCATGACAGCTTCATATGAGGCTTTAAAAAGATTCTCAAACCGCTAATTCTTATGTGGTACTAAAAAAAGGTCAAGTGGAGACCCATGTGGGATACAATGAAATACCAACATAAGTCATTCACTTTGTAACTGTATAACTGAAAGAACATACACTGATTAAAGTGAAATGGAACAATACAACAACGTAACTGAACGAAAATCTGTAGAAACAATAATAAATCTTCCAGAATTATTCAAACAACAATCTCTCAAAGTGAAATGTGGGTAAGCTAAGATCTTCCTTCGATCGCCAGAAGACAGCAGGTCATGGCTAATTAAATCACAAGTGACACACACACAGAAAAATCAATCAATCTCAGGGGAATTTTATGAGACACCACTGATCGTTGTTAAAGCCAAAGTCAGTTGCCATGGAAACAAATTCCCAATGTTGTTTTTTTTTTTTAAGAAGCCAACAATCGAGCAGCACGTTACACAACCCACATACGCATCGGATAATCACATCAAGAGATGTTGCAAGGAAAAAAAAACATCCGCTTAAGTCTTCAGGGAACACACTCATCTGTCATTTGTTGGACAACAACAACATACTACCGCAAACAAACACATTTTCATTTATACCTTGAAACTGATCAACAAAACTGAAGCATCGATGATCAACTGCAGGTGGGGATGGATCAGTCAATGCAGGTGGGGAGTTGTGATGCAGAGTATACAACTGATGTAGACACTGACAAGTAGTAAAATATAAAAAAATACATCTAAATGCTAAATAAACTGCCAGTAGAATCTATGAACTCCATATACAATGTAGCAAACTATGTGGCCTAGGTGCACAACCTAGTTTGTTTCAACCCATTACATTACCAAACATGACAAATATATATTCCATTTACAAATGTGAGACTTTTTTTTTTAAATAGCGAATGCTGATATAGGTAAACACTGGTTCAAGCAAAAGAATTAGTAGTACTACAGTAATACTAATCATCAAAGTAAGAGGGACCGTAGCTCTAAGTTGTAGAGTATTAGAAGAGTTAAAATAGTTCTTATGATAACATGTTCAAGTCATATATTTGTCCCTGACTCTGCAGGCAAAGAATGCAAACTCGTGAAGGTGACAAACAATAAAGCATCCAAGAAGAGAAACATAAAAGCAAAGCAACAAAACAAGTGCTCAATCACAGCAGGTCAGTTGAAAAGGTGGAAAAGTGTAATAACAACATGCTCTACACCAGAAAAAGGAACGAACATGCTTGGAGCGCTACTCTGCGGGTGTTGAATGAAGGGATCACTGCAGTGCTGGATCCATGAGAGAGACAGAGAAAGTAAGGAGGTGGCATCTCCTCTAAAAATAGACCTGAGCAGCGGCAGCAGCAATGCCTTAAATATTTGATCGCCTCCCATCTAGAGTGGAAGGCGAGGGAGAGACAGGGAAGAGGGAGACGAGGAAGATGAGGATGGGGAGCACAGTTAAAAAAAGTGCTAAACCAGATTGAGAGGATCACACCGAAGAAGCTATTCAGAAGCTATTCACTTTCATCTGGGAACAAAAGTACAGGTGTGCACTCAAATGCATCACAACAACAGGAGAGGTACCACTCTGCTCTGACACCACTATGATATCCCAGAAAGAGGTGGTGATTTCTGTCATCAGCTACTGCTGCTGGGCCAGCAGATTCAAGGAGAGGTGAAGGTCGAAGCATGGACTGGCATGTATGCGCGCACACACACACCAGCAGAATCACGCATACACTCACCAAATTGGATCACTCACATCTGCCTCTGTTACTACAGTAACCTACACTAGGTGTAGCAATAGTTCACATGATAGTTTACACAATAGTCATGCAAAACTATACCAACACAGAATGGATCAACGCTGAATCCGAGATCATCACATTTATCTGGAGCAAAGCGATGATGGCACTTTACGTACTTTGGTCACCTAGTATTCAACAACTCAATTCCAATCTCTGTTCTCAATATTGTCGAATAACTAAGTAGTCACGCAATGTCGGCTCAAAAACAGACCAAACAAAATTGTTTTTGCAAGTTATGTATCATCAACCGGAGATTTGCACAGATCTCAACTCACGTCTTGAAGTGGCTCAGCATGGTTCCCACCAGCTCTCCGATGCGACTCTCATTTGGGGGCCTCATGCCCTGCAGACAAACCACCAGATCTCTACTGTCTTTGGTGTGGAAAACCACCAGCTGGTCTTTTCCTGGAGACACACTGAGCCCTGACACCTGCGAGGAAACACATAGATACCATTATATTATAGTATTAAAAACAAATGAAAAAAATAAATACTAAGAGCAGAATAAACCATTGAGATAAGAACTGAAGGTAAACAAAAAATAATAGAACATAACAACCTTCATTGTCATCAAAGACCAAGTTCAACATCACTGTATGAGTGAAAATAATAGTGTCCACAGAGTAAAAATAAAACAAAGACATATTGATCAGCATCTTGTAGGACCAATCAAATGTGTTTTTCTTGACTTGACAACATCGACATGTTGTTGGTTCAGCGTTTTGAGGTAAACAACAGGAATAAACCAATAATTTCACACGCTGTGGAGACATGAGGGATTTAATCTTGCATCTTGTTAATTCAGTTTTTATCACTCCCAGCCTCCCTTACAATCCCAACTCTTTCATTCCTAGACGTTTGTTTAATGTCTTGAAGCATGGCGGGATGTGGAAAACGCCTGGGAGAGACAGTCAGCGTTATCATTTCCATGATCACTTATCATTTCAGTCGAGGAAAGAGACGAAACAGACATCTCCTAAAGCCTTACGAGCTCAGACTCACACTCGCACTCGTGCATGAGCGTGCGTGCGGCTCGCGTGTGTGTGTGTGTGTCGGAATCTCTGGTTAATTAGTACCAGCCGAATACATTTACATTTATATTAGAGGATTAATTGATTGGAACAGCCTCAATATCCTAATTAGATTACTAATGATTCACAACTGTTTATTCACTGTCAGATTTGCGTCTTGAGTCATTACCAAGAAAAAAAAAGGAAAAAAAGAATATTGGAGAATAAATATTCCAACATTTGAAGGACTGCCTGTTTTGTATGTAACAAGTGATGTGAATTACTTCAGCATACAAACATTCAGTGGCTACTTTGGTTTCTCTCACACCTTTAGTCTGCAAGTTTTGTGTACTACAAAATTTAAAAAAATGAGCGGTTTGTTGCTTTTAATTGCGTGGCAATAAATTCTTATGCTGTACGATACATACAAGTTAACCTAAGCAAGCCATCAAACACTCACTTGAGCAGTGACTATGCACTAATTCTAATTATTTCTCTGCTCTGATTTATTGAAGTCCACCTCTGGACCAGTGTCAGGTCTTCAGGGAGGAAGTTCTCCATTATATAACAACATCCCAGCAGGCAAGCATGAATGAGGCACCAATAGAATCAGTGACTCTCATATTTGGCTACTGCGGGATCATTTACGGAGAGGTGAACTGCCTTTGTTGAGTCCAGTCCAAGTGGGACTGAAAGGACGAAGGATTGTGTTTAAAAGATTTCAGGTGATCCGAGGAATAAGTCGCATTCGCTCAAGTGAAAACGGTGCACACGTTCACCGCACACTGACATGAGCACAGGCCTGAATGACACCAGACATCAGCTGATCTACCCTGCTGCTCCGTATCCTTGACAACACAGTCTCATGGGGGTGTTGGCATGACAACAGCAGGAGGAGAGAACTATACTTCACACAGTGAGAAGTGAGATATGGAAAAGGCAAAGATGAGTCACTGAAAGCGAGCAGATGTTGCACTGTTCACCTCAAACCATATTTGTAACAACGCGGCCGTGCAGGGTCTGGCTGCTGCAGCGCCACATTAATTGGTGCATAAATCCACTGGCAGACGGTGACCATCCATCAGTGCTGCCCTGCGGCAGCACCTGTACATAAAGAGTAGAACAGCTAGGCTAGCCTATCAGAAGTAATCCACTATGAGCTAGCAGCTTTGCCCCTCCATCTGACCTCACAGGCCGACAGTCATGTGGCTCTTGGACAACAAGCTTTTTTTCATTTCTCTTTTGTCCTAATATTGCATTGTTCTGTTTATACTGAGCTTTAAGTTAAAAACACAGGGAGGATAACTGTTTACAGGATAGAGAAGCATAGCTGTTGAACTGACTGGGCGTTTTCTTCTGGGACTTGGTCACATCACATGAAGATAGCAAGCTTGTTTTTTATCTTAGTTTCTGCGTAAACTGTCATGAGCAACACCACACATTCTCCTGGTCATCGCCATAATATACAACATAATGACTACATTTTTACATTTTCATTTTGAGATTGAAATCTACAAAAAATAGAAAATAATATTTTATGTTAATTTAAAACAGAGACTCCCACCACTCCATGAGCCTTAACCTCACAATAATCTATCAACAGCAGAAGTTTGTGGATCCAGTATGCATTTTATGAATTTCTTTTTTAATTTCATATTAAACATTGCCACAATTTCAAAAGCAATGTGTTGTGTCTGCGCTCTATTTGTCCCTAAAACAAGGTCAGTTGTACACACTTTCATATATATATATATATATATATATATATATATATATATATATATATATATATATATATATATATATATATATATATATATATATATATATATATATATATATATATATATATATATATACAGAATATGTATATTCTGTACTGCTTTCAGCTAAAATGTGGCCCTCTTGTGTGGTTGCCATGACTGAACTTAAACTTGACAAATGTCTCACATTGTACAGTGGGATGCTCTTCATGGGCTTGAACTGCTTCTGCGGGTCGATCTTGTACAGGTGACGGTCAGTGATGAGCACAACACGGTCCTCAGCTTTGTGAAAACGGTTGATCTGGGATAAAAAAGTTTATTGAAGAGCATGTTTGAAGAAGAAAACTATATACAGGTGAAGAAATGTATTAAGCATGTTTATAAATAAGAGTAAAAAAAAAACCTGAAGCAATTTAAAGAAATGTTACATATTGATATTGTCCTTCAAAATGTACCTTCCGGACATTGCAGGAGAAGAGGATCCGCATAAATTTGTCTTTCCGCTGCAGTTCGCTACAGACCAGTGAGAATGATGAGGCTGCTTCTGCATTGTCTCGCTTCTGTAATCAACAAAACCGAAACAATATTTACATTCACACAAACTGTTGCCAATAATACTGCAACATTTCTTCCACCCACTTACCAGGTAGTTTCCTTCCCAGGCCCTGAGGAGCCCCATGTCTGCTCTGTGGCCCTTCAGCGCCTCCATGCAGGCAACCTTGGCTCTCACCTGCAGGGTCTCTTCAGGAGTCAGGGTTTTGATCAGCGTCCAGGCCCACCACCTGCAGGTTCAGAAACAGAGTAGGAGACAAAAGAAAAGTGGCTGGATCAATCCAGTGAAACAAATCTGCCTCTTTGCTCAGAAACAAAAAACTGCATTAAGACAAAGGCGTTTTCTTTATGTTAGCTGTATTTTTGTGCTACAGCACATATGTTGTGCATTTTAGTTGTGCTTTCCTTCCTTTAGCGAAATAATTGCCGCCTCCGGTGCAAAGAAGGTGAGCATTCACAGACTCCTGATGTCTCCATCATGGCCTGAAAAAGTAGTTTGCTTCTAAAAATGGAGTAAAAGTGATGCGATGAAAGGAAATGATGCTTGTCTGAAGACAGAAGGGAAATCGATGCTCGTCCAGAGCCAGAGGCAGCAGGAAAAGGGTGAGTGCCCCTTCAAACAGGAGCAGCTGCAGCTAAAACTTCACTGCAGGCCATGTTGTCTATAGAGACAATAGACTGTGCTATTTTGGAAAACATTTCTTCTTTGTCTTTCTTTGCGTTTGCCATTAACACTTAAACAAAAACAACAGTCTTTTAAAATCAACACTAAATGCAGCGTCGACTTTAACATGGATGATTACATTTTATTTTTCATTTGAAAGGTAAATTTACTCCTTACATGAAAAAAACAAATTGGTAATACTAATCTGTCATGTATTATAGCACACAAACAAATCATTTTAGTGATTCACAGGTGAAAGCCAGGGTACACAATAGACAGGTCACCAGGTCTGAACACAACACATACCGGTATAGACAGACATCATGTATTTTGTCAATCGGAGGAAACCAGAGAAAACCCAAACAGCAAAAGTAGAACTTGAAAGCTCATAAAGCACACAAAAGGCACCCAAGTTGGGTGAAGCTGTCTTGAGGTTGCTTGCTATAGTTCTCATTCATTCTGAACACAAACCTGTTGTAGATGTTCCTGAGTGCCTCCTCGAACTTGCGAAGGACTTTGGGGGGAGTAGGCCACTTCACATGTCGGCCGTAGTCCTTCATGGTCTTGACGTTTCTGAATCGGTGATTCACTTCTCGGATGTAGGACTTGACTTTGTAGCGCCGATAAGCTCTCAGGATGACAAGGGCGGCACGCATCCTCCGATACCTGATTCTAGCTAGAGTCCCTCTCCATACCTGAGAACACAAGATGATTTAGCAAAGTTAAGACGTCAAACTTCACTGTAGCTGAGCCAAAAACCAAGTGAAAATAAACAAAGAACAACAATAAGAAAAACTAGTGAAAGCATCGGGCTGACTAGTAATCATCACATACAGTATTTGCAAAGCTTCTTATTTATCTTCTTTTTCACAGCTCAGGTTTTCGAACTAAACTCATTGCACATTTCATAACTTCAAACTCAAACAAGCAACTTGTATGATAAACGTGTTTGTCAACTGCAATTTCAGTTAGGTTAATTTATCAAGGCAAAATATTCTATTGATTGTATACATTTAAATTCATTTATACACATTGTATTCTACACTACGGTTCCTTTCTTGTGTTTACAACCATTCTCCTTTGTTTGTACAGTTAGTGTGGTAATGGTCAAATGCAGTTTTTCACAGTGACACCAAAACATACAAGTAAACATTAGCAGATATCTGATCTCTGCTGCCACAAAAACACTGAAGATTTGTCTGATTGGCCATCACAAGGCTCATGCGTGAACAACTGACATCAGCTTGCCTCCAGGGATCCATAGCTCTCTCTAACACCCACCATATGTCCCTGTATTTCATTGTACATATGTGGCTGTGTTCCATGAATCAATGTCTAATGTATTTCCAAACATTGTTGAGCATTATTATTGAGGAGAAAAGTGCAGCAGTCCCTCAGAGTAATCACAGGGATCATGAATATTTCATCCTGTGGGGGCGGCTGACGGCAAAGATTCTCTACATTTGCATAATAAAAGGAGGGAAGAAGCAGTTTCCACCTGATGAGAATGGAAAGATAATAAGCTCCGGATTGTCGAAACAGAAAATTAATGTATCACCATTGCGTTCATCGATATCGCTGCATTCCAGCAGAAGTCATTTAAGATACTGTACTTGTACAGAAAGGAACTAATGACCACCTAGAATGAGACAAAGCCTTATTCTTATTCAGTCACCAGTCTGTTGCTAGGTCTCACGAGCCCATGTTCCATTGGCTGGCACATTAGTTCAGCTGGTGTGAGAAGACTGAGCCCTAGAATAGTTCCTCAATTTAAAAAAAAGCAAAAATCTAACACACAAACTGGACCCGGAACACCACCATAAACCCGGATTCAGCCAAGGATTTGGTTTGAAATGTAGTCCATGTTGGACATCAGAGCCTGGAACTCTCTTCCACTTCATAGTCTCGGGACAACACAGCACTGGTGTGGAGTCTTTGCAGCAAACTGCACTACATCCAGATCAACAACTGACTCACTGGTACAGACATGCGGTCAGGTGAGACACATTGGAACGTAACAATATATCAGATGTAGCCACTGGCGCAGGAGCCTCATTAAGGTGTGAGACAGGTGGCATCTGGTCAAGCTTGGTGCACATAAACATCTTCAGCTCCTCGAACTGAGCTGTTAGGTGGAGAGTCGGTGAGGACGACACTCTGGGGGATTGTGAATAAATCAAGACGATAACAACACCCCTGACAGTCCAGCCTGATGCTGGGGGACAATAAACACATCTGATAGCCCTTTTAGAGAGTCTGCCATCATAGCGTCTGCCCTTGCTGGGATTTACAAGCTCATAAAAAACAGATTTTTTTGTTGTTGTCTTAACCAAGCAGAACAGATTGCAGAGTTGAGGTTTGTTTTATCAAGCACAACGGATGTAAAGCCTTTCCAGACAACCTAGCTTATCAGGAATCAACATGCACCACTGTTGAGAAGAAAGACAAGGCTCTCCATCCACACTGTCAGCTGCCAGAAGTCTCAACAAGTGAAATGCCAGGTGACTGACAGGTAGCAGAGAACATGGAACGACAACAATGCAGTGATACTGTGCAACCTGCTCCTTGATTTCAGAAAGTGTGTCCCACTAAACACACTCCTTCTTTATACCTCGTGTCAGATGGTTCGGAAAGAGAGGAGAATTGAATCCAAATGAGCTGGAACTCTTTGTGATGATGACTTGCTCTCGCAGAATCCAAGGGGCCAGGACTAATGTGGACTTGGGCTTTTGGGTTTCTTAAGACTGAATTTGGTTATATTAAGAATTGCTTAGCGACTCAGATCAAATTATGTGTTCACTGCTCTGTTAATGCCACACAAAGAAATGTTCAATAATTACATAGATTTAATTACACGCTTGGGATGGAACACATTTCCACAAAGACAAAACAGAAATAAAATCGTTAAACACAAAACAAAGAACAGCGAGACATTTAGACAAAAAGGTCAAGGTTTTGATTGGGTGCATTATTTCTAAATGACCAACACGACGATACAAAACCAAATCAGCAAACACTTGCAAATCATTGTTCGATCAATGAAGAGCAGACAAAAAGAGGCAATGGAAACCCAGTCCCGTCCTTCAGCCTGGTGAATTAAGTACATTAATGTTGACTCGTGCAATAAAAAGGACAACACAGTCGCACAATTTGCAGTGTGAGCAAATTTGACGATCCGCCTTTGCCCTACGCCCACGTACACGCACACCTACACCCATGTACACTGGATGAGCTCGGATTCTGACATGAGGACACCAATTGTTCATGCTGAAAGTGACACACTCCAATGCCACCGCATGAGTTTCCAGGTCCACTGGGGATATTGAGCTGGTTTTCCACTGACATGGTCAATACAAAGGGAGGGCAGGGGGTGGGGGAGTGGAGTGTCAACGGTGTGTGACACATTTGGGCCCATGGACAGTTTGTCAAAGGGAGACACTGGGCCCGTGGTCATTATCATAAACCAATCCAAAAGACACTTGATTTCTTTAATAACTCAGTATAATTATTTTTCTTTTTTAAATTTAATTTTCCCTTCCTCTAATAATGGACAATAAAAATTACCATGGTTCATTTGGATGAATCTTGTTTCAACAGTTCCCAAATCCTCTATTTAAATTGCAGGAAAAATTCATTTTCTACATTGTTCTGATCAAACATTGTTAATTAAAACGGATCTGTCGGATAGTTCCACAAAAATGCTGACTGAACATGAGAAAAGCAGAGGAGGAAGCTGGTGGGTGAGGATTGGGGTCTCTCTCATTCCTCGTCTCCTAGTTTCAAGACAAGCCAAGACAGTAGCGGCGTCATGGACGGCTGAGCTTGAATTTATGAAATATTTATTCTATCGCAGAGAGTAGAGGAGGTGGAGGGACTCCATGTTTAATTTATGACATCTGTATTTATGTGCTGGATGAGGAAGGGGCTTCTGTTAGACTCTGTCTTTAAGTGGAAGCCTTTCCTCTGAAATGAGTGTCACACTCAGTTACGTTTTGGTCTGGCGATTAAACGTCTTAAAATGGGAACAGAAATGTAGGAGGTTTGAAGAAGGGGCAGGATTAAGCGCAGCCCACCACCACCTCCGCCCCCTCCTCAATCTTCTCCTGAGGCGACATCGACAGAAGAGACGACATGGTAATTTAAGAGATAGAATGAGGAGGAGACACAGAAAAGGAAGACAATGCTCTTTTAATTTGCTGCAGGGACGGCGACAAGAGCCGCTGCTGTCATGTGTGAAGATTCCATGACTGTTTTCGGGTGTGAATAGGCAATTAAATCAGTGAATATGCTTGAGGTAGGAGAATTAGTGCGCAGATAGCAGGCACATTTAAATATAAATGAAAAAAAAGGTAATTGTGTTCATCATCATGCCTTGCTTGAAGCAAGGAACATTCTGTTTTTTTTGTTGACGTTCATAGATCGTAGTCTTTTATTTTATCTTGCAGTCACTGTTCTGCATTTTAACCTGTTAAAAAAATGGATATTAACGCGTTTGATCTCTAAGACAGTCTCGACTACTCTGAGACATTGCAAGATGAAAAAAAAACAAAACTATTTCAGGAATACAATTTAGATTTAAACCTATGACTCATAAATGTCGCCATAAATGTCATAAATGAAATTTTAATTCACGTTGCACACCACCAGGTTTTTGAAAGAAACACGGACAAAAAAAGAGCCACTATATATAATTATTTGGATTTAAATTAATACAGGGTAATAGTGTTTCTTGTGGGTGAGGGGGCTAATATTGAACTGTAAATACACAACAGACGCAGCACAAGTGTGTGCGAGCAGTGCTGGCACGGCGGTCCGGAGTGGCAGAAGGCAGACGAGTGTGCCAGTGGCTGATAAGGGGATTTTTGGGGATCAGACTCCGGCTGGGATTCTTGTTTGAGTAGCAGCATGATGGATACTGGAGTCAATTTTGCTGTCACACCACTATTTGATGTTACGTGTCAGCGGGAGTGTGAGGAACATTCGAATGTGTGTGCTGAGTCTTGACACTGATGGAAGATGAGACGTCGTCTGTTTGGGGAGAAACGCCAAATCCTCTGGGTCTTTCCCTCAATATCAAAGAGTGATTATACTGGAGATACAAGATAAGATTCTCCTCAGGGAGGAGTGGAATTATCTGGCTGGCTTGTGCGTGTGTGTGCGGTTTGCACACACAAGGTTGCACGGATCAATAAAAAGGTCCAACAATCAATTCTCTATTTGGGTCATGTTGGTTAAATGGCCACGAGAAAAACACAGAGATACATGCCATTCTTTCAACCAACCGTTTAGTCAGACTAAAACAGACATTTATGCTGTGTATTTGAGGGCCACAAACAAAGATGTTTCTTCCATAGTTATAATACCAAAATGTATGTTGTTGTGCTGTTTAGTGTTGACAATATCCAAAGAAAATGTACATCAATAAAATAATGTATAAACAAATAACATAATTGAAGCACATCATTTCATGGCATCATAACCCTTCTTCCAACTTTTGTCTCATTTGATATTACGGCACCAAAAATCTAGTTAAATTCATGACACATTGTCTTCTGTCCTGTCTTTAGGCTTGACGGCCCGTCACAACAGTCACAGCAGATAACGTGGCCCCTCAGGGGCCAGTCTTGTTCAGCCCACCGCTGATCTAGACTGGCAGTTTAAGCCCGGAGGACGATCACGTGAATTTGACAGACGTCAACACACAACCAATCTAATCATTCACTTGTTGGTTGAAGCGTCATCTTAACCTGACCTCAGGACTGACATTCCACTGCTACACCCAGCACAGACGCAACATTTTCAATGGCCAACTGATATGACTAACACCAGTCAGTGTCAATGACACCTGAGTGATGATCATGATGATATAATCAAATTGTAAGAGAAGAGAAGTCAGTTTGAGAGCGTGGAATCAATAGAGTTTGATGTGAATCACAAGGTGTTCAGTACAAGTAATAATCTATATTTTACACGTTTAAACTCATGCTCATCAAGGTCACAGCACTTCGGAATATGTTGTGATGGCTCAGTTGGTCATTCAGAAAATGTAATACACAGTATTTTAAACAGGTCGAATTTGAAAGCCCATCATCTTGGTGCAGTTACAGTTCTGGTTTTGACTGAAACTCTCTTCTACAAATGCTCATTTCTTTTTCTTCACTTATAATGTGGTTTGTTGGTCTCTCTCACTGCAATGCCTGGTTCTCATCTTGAGGTAAAAGTCTTGTAATGCTTCAATATTAGCTTCTACGGTGTCTGACTTGACCAATCTCAGTTTACCAGCTCTAGTAATCTCAGTGTGCAGATGAGTCTTCCAGTCTTGAGACAGAGGAAAAACATGTCAGGCATTACTGATGGGCCTCTCACCTTCTGCAGGAAAAGCACAATCCTCTTGACCATTTCCCCTCGCTGCTCCTCCAGACTGAACAGAGTCCTTGGAGTCCTAATGAAGACTTTGGTTTTGCCATAAGCCACATCGTGATCGAATCCACAACCGTGCATCAGCCTGGTGACGGCGTCCTTATCTGAGGGAAGCTCATGATTTGGCCATGTGAACTCAGAGATCATCTTGTACCTGTGGGAAGATGTTCCAGTGATAGCAAGGATCTCACACTGTATCATAAATATTGCTACACTCTTCTATCATTCCTGTACTAAAAACATACAGTATATTTTGTATTTTATTTTGAGAAAACACTTTCTTGTGACAATGACCACATCGATGTGGGTGACCCTCCAGCTGGCGTGATGTAACACAAACTGTAAATGAATCTGGACCGCAGCGTCAAATCCGGATGAATCGTTATGCAAAAGACTCATGATCTAATCCGGCGATCACCATGACAACATCTAACAGGGCTGCGTATGGACTTCACCCATGGCAGTACAAGGCAGGACACACCATGTTTCTGCCGTTCTGTTTGTTTTCAGTGAGGTGGACTGTAGACATAACAACAGACAAGAACATGTTTCATCTAAATGGTTTAGTGTGAACCATCATCTGTTACCTTTATTGATACCAACACCAGCAAGAGAGTACATGAATGGGTACATGTACAATTTATAGTTCACAACTATCGTCTGAATGTTTTTCTGCAGTGGGAGGGAACCAGAGTGCCCAAAGGAATCTCACTCAAGCATTGGGAGATCATACAGTTACAGGCAAAAAAAAGGTTATCCCATGCATTCTACTGAATGGTAAATGGCAGAACAACTCAATATTTAACTGCTAATTTGATTGTTTATTTTTTGGTCAGTTTTGGACACTTTCTCTGTCTTGTTAGTTTTCCTTGTAATAATAACAATAAACAAAAAATACCATTTTTACAGTGTTTGTGTCTGTACGATGCAGCAACACCTTTGGAAACACAAATAGTATTTTTCATGATACTACTCCGAAAACAAGCCTTCCACCGCTACGTAAACGCCACTCTGAAACTAGAACTAGTTTCACTGTAAACCAGAGATTGTGGCACTTTTATTAATCTATAGAGAATGTGTTACCTCTGCAGGAAGCGAGGATAAGTCTGTCTGTAGGCGAATCCAGCCCGTCGCACTCGGACGTTCTCCAGCAGACCCAGGTATTCCACTTGGTGGCGACAGCGTTCGTGTTCGAACAGCAGCGGCGACTTCACGTCATTGGGTTTGATGCAGCGGACATAGTATGGCTCCTGGGGAGGGGTGCACAGGTACAATCAGCCAACATCTATCTTAATTCACCACACTCAAGGGGTTACATTGTCTGAGACACGAGGAATTCACATCCTCAAGCTCTCGAAGGATAATCATTGCAGACCTTGCAGGCCAAGTTCTCCACCAGGGAGATCATGGAGTTCTTGAAGAGAGTAGCAGCAGTCAGTGGGCGCTTGGTCACCTCAGTGATGCTCAGCTTGCCCTCGGGCCACATTCCCTTCAGTACTGGGTTAGAACTAAGTGAGAAACAGATGATTATTCAGAAGCGGAATGAAGTTAACCTGATGATAGGGTTTTCAATATGTACCTGTTGTACAGCAGCCTCTTGAAGTCCTGGAACAGTGTGTCTTTGTTCTTGTCTATGAAACCCACCACTGAGTACCTGACAAGGAGGGACCAAGATGTTGATGACCAGGTATTGAAACAGGCTTTGGCACCTGACAGCTCATGACAGTGTTTTTGGGGAGAACGTTTCCTTTAAATAACGGAGCCTGTGGTCATGTTGACTGTTACACACTTCACTGCCACAGATGAGCTCAGTTTCCTCCCAGCACATTTACGCGGATTAGTGGGTTTGATTGAAGCGTTTGAGAAGCATCCAAGTGCTTTGGTGGATCACAAAGTGGTTCTGTCATTTTAAGAGGACGTGGTGCAATAAAAGTGCCATTAGAACATGTGTGTGTGTGTGTGTGTGAGAGAGAACGTACAGGCATGTGTGTGTACTGAGGTAAGTAGACTGAAGTAATAGCCACAATTGCATTGTGCATTTGCTTTACTTTAATTTCACATAGACTTCAAATCTGAGTGTTATCGTACATGGAGACCTCTAGCTAAAATTGATTTTGAAACCACTCCAACTGAATTTCCCAAACAGGTCTGTTTCAGCTGCTCTATCATCTTATATGTTTCCAGTGATTAGCTGAAACCAGAAGAGATTCACATGCACAGTTCATGCCCCATGTTTGTAGTTCTTTGTAGTTTATGGTCATGTTTTGAGCTAGGCAGCCATTTTGCCAACATCAAGTTGTTTTAAACTTGAATTTAAAAACATTAAGAACATTTGAAACATTTTTTTTAAATGTGAAGCAACTAGCATGTGACATATAATTACTGAAGAGAGAAAAACGCCACACAATAGGTTCTTTAAACACTTCCGCAGACCAGTTACATGATACAATGAGTACAATACATACAATACAAAGTCATTATAAAATAATATATCTGACAACGGTGCTTTGCCAGGGATAAAATAAATGGAAAGAAAGTTTCAGTCTGACTTGAGCTGCAGGGGGGATTCAGAAATGTGCAGAACAAAACTCATCAGATCAGAGAATCTTCTCATGTTTAAATCAGGATTCACGATACTTACACCACGTCTCCAGCGTAGTGTCGGATACGGAAGTCCCTGTCAAACTCTAAACTCTTGTCTGTTGGTGAAAGCTGCAGAGAAACAGAGGCAGATGTCAGAAGGGACTCTTTAGCAAAAACACTTCAGTTGTTTCATATTAAAACAAAACAGACATGGAACTGCAGCTGAGCCCTGAGCCCCCCTGCTGCTTATCATGTGCCTGTACTCATTGTTAGATTGGACGAAATGTGTTGCATGAAAATAAGCAATGACATGGCGACCGCAGCTTGACATTGTGAAGGCTCAGCTATAGGAGTTAGCACCGACCACCATCTAGTGTCACGAGTCACATCGATAGGCTCCTGTATAGTGTCATTAAGTCATTACAACCACGACTCCACAGTCAGGGTCTGATGTGGATAGTAGGTGTTTTCGGATCAGTCCAGACTGAGCTTCAGTCAGTGGCGCACTGCAAGTCTTAACCAGACATAACAATATGAAGCATCGATAAATGGAAATGGAAAATCCCCCCAAAAGCAGTGGCTCTGGAAGAAACATTTTGATTCCAAGTGGAACTACCGTACAATTCTATTAGTATGTGATCATAAAAACATATTCTCGATTTTACGAAAGCACAATATTGTTTAGTTGAAACGTAACTTCAGCAATAAACATGCTTTCTATTTAGATAGATTAAAACATTTTAATTAATTGCACTATAGCTGCGTTAACTCAATTTTTTTTATTATTATTATTAGAATTAAATTAATATAATTAATTAATATATTGTGCATGTATAAATGCAACTTAAAGGAAGATTTAATCTAAAACAAGAGGAGCTACTAATGTTTTAAATGTCGAGCTTTTAGCCTGCTTTTGAACCTTGACAGTGTCATGTTGGGTTGTTGTAACAAACAAACGTTTGCAGGAGGGAAGCATTATTGGCCTCTCTTGTGTTGACAACACCTACTTTAAAGTTATATTTAGAACAGACACAAAAGCCATTAATCACAAGTTTAGTGCGATTCACCGAGATTTAGAGCAATCACATTTGTGGCCAAATTCTCTTAAAGTGGTACCATGTAGATTAAACTGAAGTCCTGGTATGATTAGTTGAATAACTGACGTAGCAGCGACATCAGAGTCTCTGGAGCAGAAATTACCGCCAACACTGTCGACACGAATAAAGTCTCACAGCGAGCTGGAAGGAGATAAAGCGCAACATAAAAGAACGTGTGAGACAGTGACGAATGAGGCGGGAGAGCGGGGGCAGGAGAAGCTGATGATACAGGAGCTTAAGAGGAGAAATGGAAGTTGGCGTGATGAGAGGAGACAGCGGCAAACGGAGAGTGGAGATGTTGATGGAGAGTGTGGGACGACTGAAGCTTTCAGAGGCTACAGCTCATGAGGATATTCGAGCGTGTGTGCTCGTGAAGGTGAATCGATCGTGGTAAAATGCTGACATCAGAAGCTGAGCAGAAGCTTCCTGTGTTTGCATCAGTTCGGAAGGTGATTAGCATACACAAGACTGAACGCTCAGAGAGACAGATAATGAGGAGTGATGGGTAACAAAACCAACAGAACATGTAACAAGAAACCTGCAGGGATACATATACAAAACGTGCCTTCAGGTCTCTGGGTTTTTTTAAACATGCATTCGAGTTTTCACCCTGAAAAATCCATCTGGTCAAATGTAGCGATTTACACCTTTGTAAAGCAATCTGAACAAAACAAGACATATTCCAAGTTTCTATGTGTTTGAATGAGTGAAATGTCTTCACGTTGTAATTCAATGTGTCAGTCACTGCCACCACCTCTGGATCAGAACCTTCACTGGTCTGGATGCAGTCATGAATTGGAAAGACAGCCGAACAAAGAAATCTCCTTAAGCCTTGAACAATTGTTAAATGAGTCATCAGCAGTTGTAATCACACACAAACTGCCACAGAATGTCACTTGAATGAATCAGTCATTTGGTTGTCGTCCAAAATCCGCCCACACATCTGAGAGAAAATCCTCAGCCAAGTACTGAAAGGTGAGTTTTCATTTTCCCTTAGAGTGTGTCCAGAATTAGTCTCTAAGGTTTCAAGTAGACAGCAATCCTCCTTCCAATAGAAACATAAAGAAAACACATGACGCCAGCAATGAAGAGATGTGAAACAGTGAAGGGCTCAGAAAAGTCCCAGGGCTCAACAATGTAGCTGAACCCTTTGTGGTTATCAGTGTCAATAATTTAGTTGACGGTCAGATGAGTATCACTTTCATTTACCAGTATTCCATAATATTTTGTACCCAGAGTAGCAGTGTCTCCCACCCTGGTTGGTGCAATAGAAATGCTGTGTCTGCTCATTCCGACAGTAAAAACTGCAGTGAACATGGAGGAAGCTTCAGGCAAACATGACTGTGAAGCTTGAAAGTGGCGCAGTCAGCAAACCTACCCCCGAACAATTTGCAAACACTAGTGCTGCATTTGCGATTCAGATGAACACCAGAGTCAACGTCAAGCCACAGAATATAATGTTTGATGGTGCAACGTCTTATGGCACGCGGGACAAGCAGGTAACTGCAGAAGAAAACTGGGTCAACCAGTTGAGAGACAACTGTTTTGTCTGTACTGTTTGTCTCCTTCGTAACAGGTAAGCAGCATGGCAGTGAAAGTGGCAGGAAATTGACCACACAAGTGGTCAGGGCATGCTCTGAATGACAGAATATAACATAATGTTCCCATTTTCTGTGGTGCATCCGTCCGGATCAATGGGTCAGCATGGTTTCATTTTTTTTTTCTTCATTAAAAGCATTTGATGTTGCGTCACTGTGACAGTGTGAAGTGAGGGAAGAAAGAAAAGGTAAAAAAATCAATCAACTCCAATGGCAATTAAATGGAAACAACCCAATTGTGCAGATTGATATCGAACAATGTCAGGAGGTCGCTTTTTATCCAAGAAGGTGGCTAAGATTCTGAACCCGGGGCCGCTCCAACACCGACCAGCATGTTTTGCTCTCCACTGAAAACCGTGGCACTACATTATTGTCATTTAACAGATGCTTTTATCCAAAGTCAGGGACCTTGGAAATGCAAGTCTATTGTCAAAGAAGGAAAGAAATAACCACTGTTGTCATTTGGAATATTTTGAACATGTTAAATGGCCCCCAGGTTTGATAAATCAGACTGCACCAGATAAGTACATTATGTATTATTAGATAGTTTCCCCTTCCACAAAATGAGAATGAACTGGGTCACACATGCCCCTTTGACAGAAGCAAGCATTTCATGCTGCAGTAGAAATACCTAATAATACATAACTTGCTGATGGCTGCACCCAATGCTGACAGTCAATTTTCTGATGGAAGTACAACCTTGACATCCTGACCAGAAGAAAAAGAGAATTCTTATTTAAATTCGGAGCGTCAACTGTCATGATGTGTGCCTATCGAAGGTTATTTTGAATGAATGGCTGTCATCGATTATATTCCGAATGAAACAAGTTCACCTTCATGGCCAAAGAACCATTCTCGATGGAATGCTTTTTATGGTTTTCTACTTTTATACTCTGCAGTGCTCTCAATTTAGACTGCAAGAATTCTCTGTCGACTGCAGCTCATTTATTTACATGATCCAGTCTTTGCTGCTTTTCTTCAACTAGCAAAGCAATCACAAAATACTTGTCTGGCTGGATACATGCAGCCAAAGACAAAATGGATACTTATAATAAGATAATAATAGATACCAGACATACAAAGAGCAGTCGGATACCAAAAAAACCTCTTCCTACCCAACCCACATGAGACTTCAGCACTCCCTTACGACAATTACTGGCTTTTGTGGATCCTTCCTTAAGAGCAAGGTTTTGTTACACTTCTTTTCAACCATGCTCCATCAGTCCCCGGCCTGTAAGGTACCACCTGAGGAGCAGCATCTGACCCTCCCTAAAACTGTCATAGCTCACCGCAGGGACCTCAGGAACCAATCCAGGCAACAGATGAAGAGACAGATTTTGTATTTCATGTCGGCTGCACTGAGGCGCAGCTGTTAGACGATTAAGTTTCACTCAGGAGGGAAGAAAAACCTCTACGTCTGCTCATTCATGCTCCAGTCTTGTGGACAAACACATGAGACTGAAACGTGTTGCACCTGCTGTCTTTATGTGGTGGGTATAATCATATGTCCAAGGAGATCTGCTTTGACACAACTGGTCCAACTCTCGTGTATTCAGACAAGGCAGCACACATGATCGACCTCATGTACAAAGCGGCTGCACATGTGAGGAGACAAACATCAAATGTGAAAGGAGTGAAGAATATGACAAGCCCTACACAGCGACGATTAGAGCATTAGTCTGTGCTGGAGGAAGTAAAGACATCAACACCAGCTTGTGTTACGGGAACATCTACAGGAATAGCAGTCTGACTCATACTTCATACAGATTTCTCTTTCGGTTCTTAGCAGTGACGCTGCCACACATAAGCACATCATGAAATTTCAATGTAATACTGAGCGAACAAAGTTTGGGCACAATCCTTGTACACAAAAAATGTATTCTGCATAAATGTTAAAAGTGTTTTACACAAAAATAAGCTGTGCTTAAGCCCATAATCAGCAAGAAACACGTCCAATTTCCAAATAAACTGATGAGAATTAAATATAAACAAAAGTCTCAAAGACATTCTCTACTTCCCATTTGGGTTGTATGTAGTAAACCTTAATGAGAAATAAGACCTGAAACATCCTCAACTGGTCTCCTGACCTTGATAAATACAGGCGTATTTGTCACATGTCTGACTCTCCATCCAATTTCGGCTGAACCTTTTGAATGAGTGATGGTGATGAATTAAAAAAAAAGGGAAGTGGGAAACATGGCAGGGGGACCAGGAGATGCAGATAGTGCAGCCTGCACTTGTTCGTATTAATTTCCCCGTACAGCTGTTTCTCCTTTTCAGTCACTGCTCACTCTTCACCTTTAGCTTCCTGTTGGTGATAACCAGCAGAGCACTACTCACACCAACTGTAATTGGCTGAAGGTGACGTCACTGGACTGAACCTGCGCCGAGGAGAAACTCGGCTTAATGACGCCCCCTTGTGTCTAAATGAGGAAACTACCGCTTTAGCAGACCTATTAAGTTATACCAACCAGTCTTGGTGACTTGCCGATGAACATGAGTCATTACTAAATATACACACTTTAAGTGCAAGTTTTATGAACCAGCAACGATTTGATTTGAAATGACAGCTTTACATTTACAGAAAACATCAAGCAAATGTTTAGTGCTCCCTACCTTCCGACTGGTGTAATGAGCATGTTTAGCAAGTTTGCCGTTGAGTCCCTGCAGGAAGACCTCGTCGGTGACTTTTCCCACATTCATGCACGCTTCGTCCAGAACTGAGAAAATTCCCTTGTGCTGCTGCTCCACCAAGTCGACAATGATTTGGTTGTTGAAGTAGTCGATCTGGAACCACAGACAAAGAATAATGCTTGAAACAAAATGGGCAAAGCAACAATGGATCATTAATGGTATATATTGAAAAAAAAGGAATATTACCAGTATATTTCCACTATGAGATGTGTGTGTGTGTGTATAGAGAGTCAGTGGATGAACAAAAGAAAAGACTTGCATGTTTCCAAGGGATTCCCTCTCGCTGGTACTCGTCCTGCTCCTGCTTCAGAACCAGCTGGATGAACAGTTGCTGCAGCTTCTCATTGCAGTAGTTAATGCAGAACTGTTCAAAACTGCAGTCGAAAATGCAAAAATGAACAATGAGCTCATATTAATTACAGCAGTATTTCGTAACAGGTTTTAAATGAGAATGTAAGATTATCGACCTGTTGTTCTGAAAAATCTCAAAACCGTAGATGTCCAGAACCCCGATCACCGTGTTCTTCCCATGGACTCTGGCGTCATAGCTCTTCACCTCAATGACATCATTGATGCGCCCCACGATCCAGCAGAACAGCCGCTCGTACATGGCCTGAGGACAGTGAGTCATCATAGATGATCAATAAACATGTATAATCTGCCATCACTATTTCATGAATATAAAGATATACAGTTAAATAATATAATAATATGTATAATAGAATATAAATATAATAGAATATATAATATAATGTAAATAATATGACAATACATGACAAATTCTTCCCCAAAAAGCTGATACTTATTCAGCCGCATATTTGTCAATTGACAGTCAGAAGGTGCTTTTTGATCCACTGACCACCAGGGTGTGACACACTGCCTTGCCTAAGAGTACTCCTATGACGAAGTTTGGACTGGGATGAAGGAATCCAACGCAGTGTTGGTTTTAGAATGACTCAGCAAAGTCTCAACAAAGTGACTCACTCTGGTGCCGACCTCACTGACCAAAATGAGAGTCTGTAACCTCAGACAAACACCATGGGTCATTTTTCTGGTCTAACCTTGGCCAGAGCGTCTCGTCCATAACCGGCCTCCTGAGCCGTGTGCTGCTTCTCGATGACATCCCGTCCCGTGGCCACAGTGCGGTACAGCAGGGCCTTCTCCACATTCTCCTCTTTAGTGGTCAGCAGGTCACCGATAACCGAAACAAGCTTGGAGTTCTCAATCAATGTTACATCTCCATCGACACCAAAGGTCAGGTTGCCCTACAGGACAGGAGAAACACAATTCTATGCATTTTATAAATTCATTATCATTTACACTCAAACTCGCACAAACTGTGCTTTCAAGAATGAATATTTAAATATTCAATATTCAAAGACATATTTTCTTAGGTATTATTTTTTAACATTTAGAGTAAGTGAATAAGAAATGACATACATTAATTTCTTTTAGGGCTGCAAAGACTTGTCGACATAATCAAATAAATTAGTTGGCAACTAGTTTATTAGTCAACGAGATGTGTCGTCATCATTCTCTTAGCACAATCCGCAGTGAAGGGAGAAATGGCTCTAGGTACGTGACCATCGCGAAAGTGTGGAACCGTTTCATTACTGACAGATAATTTTCCTTTCACACCACATTCAGAGAAGCTGTAATTCAAATAGTCATAATGAATTAAATGAATATTCATACATTTTCTAAACACCATTTAACACTATCAAAGTGTTTTCAACAACTGACATTTTTATTTACACGTATTTATATTGTATTTACAACACTGCAAATATGCAGACGACATTGACTCACATTGTATCACTGTCAGAAATCTGCGTATCAGAGAAGACATGGCTAAATACTTGAGGAATTGCATGTTAAACAACCTTTATATGTCATATGGCAACGAGTCAACTAATCATTATGGTCGTTTGTGACGTCGACTGTCAAAATAATCGTTGCAGCTCTGATATTTACACAGACTTTAGATATGAAACATAAATAAGTCATGATTAAAAACAATCCGACTATTTTAAATTTACATTGTTGGACTAAAACAAACTCTCCTTTAAATTAACAGTGATCAATGTGTTATAACAAAAAAAAACATGGCCAATAGAGCAAATTAAAGTAATTATAAACAGATGAAAATTGAATTTCAGTTAAGATAAATAATTCAAATAGAAAAATTAAAGGACAGACCAAAATGTAAATGTAAAAGCTCAGAACTGGAGTGTTTTTTAAAAGACTTTAAATCTCAAGACTCTTACCAGGTGCAGGATGCTGGCCAGGATCTTGTACACAGTCTGGATCTCATCCACAGTGAAACCGATGACTTTCATGGCATCTGCAACAGCTTTAAAGTCTGCACCATCATTAATGGACGACTGTAGAGAGAACAAAACTTCCTCAACTTTTGTTCCACACGAGAAACAAACCCTTTTGATCACTGACACATGAATACAAAAGAAGTCTTTTTTAAATTTATATCAGAATATGATGCACAATGAGGGAAAACAACCAAACCACTAACTGCTACTTCAGCTGTTCTGTGTTGTTTTGTGTTCCATGATGTCAGATGTTTGTGTGGTTTCTGTCTACGTTGCCTGAGCCAGAGTCTTAATTTAGACCTATTAAACAATATCTTCAAGAGCTGAGGATTAGGTGGTGAAACTGTAAATGTAAACGCAGAGGTGTCCCGACTTTCCAGGCTCACAAGCTCCTTTCACAGCAAGCATATTGTAGAGATCCACTCACCATTTCAAAAAATGGTCTCAGGTACATTAATGTCAACAGCCACCATCACAACTAGCATATACCAAAGTGACAATGACTTGTTTTTACACAAAATTTTCCTTGTTAAAATGTGATTTAATTTGACTATGTTTGTGTCACGCCTTCTGTTGGCTGTCTCAATGTTCACTGCAACATTTCCAGTAGGGGTCGCTGCTAGCACTTGACAAAATAGATGGGATTGAAACTCAGATAAATGATCAAAAAGCATGACTTACTTCATGTATATCTATATGTTTTTTATGTATATCTTCTATCTTCTAATAACTGAAATCACTGATCATAACCAGACAAGTGCCAACCTTGACTTGACCGCCAACTTTAATGTAGCTGAAAGCTGTGGGGTCTTTCTGGACGTGAAGAGATCGGAGGAGAGAATCAGGAGCTCCTCTCAGCAGCTGAGAATTCGAAAGATGTGCATGAATGGTTATGACTGCACAGATCACAGGTACACAAGCACACTCACACACATGCATGCACGCTGTTACCTGGTAAAAAGAATGAAAACTTCTTTCTCCTTCCTGCTGGAAAATCACTCTGGACTGTCAGAGAGAGAGAGAGAAACAACCACATCACAAAGGCATTGTTAAAAGTGTCAGCATACGGCATTGTGGGTTAGTGTTGAGACAAAGATCCAGTATGATCTAGTTGCTGTCTACTAGTTTGTTTTCGTGGTCACCTTCTCTAACAGGTAGTTGTTGATGTGTCCTCCGATGGGGTCTCCCTTGAAGTCAAAGTTGATGTCCATGTATTTCCCGAAGCGGCTGGAGTTATCGTTTCGGTTGGTCTTGGCGTTCCCGAAAGCTTCCAGAACACAGTTGGACTTGAGCAGCATATTTTTCACCCTGTCACCAAATCAAGTCAAGATTTGTTCACTGCGAAAACCATGAATTGCGTTCGGATGGCATGGTGAAACTGAAGCAATGAGAAAATTAAATTTTGATTTTTTTAAAATCAAGCAGTCAGTGTTAATAGTCTGCTTATAATAAAAATTAATATAGAAATTTGTGGATTATGAACTCCATTTTCGAACATGAGCACTAGCTTGCTCCATATGACAATTGTTATTATTATTATATTATACTATAGTAAACCTTTTGTGTATTGAACTGAAAACACAACAAATGAATCCTCAAATAAAATTAATATAGTGTAGTTGTGCATGAATAATATATTCCTGTGTTGATAAAAGACACTATGAGTCGGTACGAGGTCATGTGTACTTGCCAAATGAGTCCCAAAGACCATCCAAACTGGCCCTATGCCAGTGTGACATCAGTCAGAAATTCTGGTTCTACAAGTGGCTCTAGGTCATTACTCTCTCTGCAGAAATTCCTTCTTTGAAACATCTAAGGATTAAAAGTTTGACGAAACAATGTACCTAAATGTTCACCTTCATCTCACTTTAAGTAGAAAAGCAATATGTTGCCGTTCACAAATGTTGTTTATCACCTAAGAAGATGAGGGGTTAAGGTGCTGGCGGTTAGCACATTTGGTGTTATTCTTGCTAATATCCACACTTCTTGCTAACCTGGTTCCTTGTTCATGTTTGCAGTGCTCACTCGACATCAACTCGCTGCAATAGAACAATATAAGGCCATTACGCTTTCATCTGACCGTGCCAAGTCCAGCTAAATATGAAGCCACTGTGTTTTCCACTTTTAACACTTGAATGAAAACGCATGAAAATACGTTTTGTAGTGTATTAATTAACTTAGTTTCAATTTTGACAGGCCTCGACAAATGAATAAATCTTAAAAGTTAAAGTAAATAAGTGTAACAAGTGTGCCTCATGAATCCAAATTTCACTAGATCATTGAAGCTCACCAGTGAATTCTTGTCAAATTGAGACTGAAATTCTATCAAAATTTGATTCCACCACACCTCTACAAGCCAAGATTCTGAATTTAAAGGGACAATGAGAAACTTCAGGTTTGTTATGTGTGAGCTGTCCTATAAACCACCACTCTCACCTCTCCACTTCGGCTCTCTGGTTGGGGTTGGTGATCGCAGCGATGTATTGCATGATGTACTTGCTGGCTTCTGTCTTACCAGCTCCACTTTCCCCTAAATCACAACACGGATTGAAGTAATGAGATTGTGAACTACCTTCTTCAATCAGTTGTGAGTCACTCACCTGAGATGACTATACAAGTGTCTTTATTGCGTCTCTTCATTGCTTTATATGCAGCATCGGCAATGGCGAAAAGATGTGGTGGCCTCTCGTAGAGCTCCCGGCCTTTGTATTGCTCGATGACATCACGGCCATAGATGTTCATGGCACGGTATGGGTTAACAGACACCACCACCTCTCCAATGTAAGAGTAGATTCTACCCTTTTCAAACCTTAACACAGAGAAAATTGCATGTCATAAAGAATTTTCCTGAGTCACCCATCACTGTACATTTGGGTCATGTAGCCATCTTTTCCTGTTCCAGCTCAGAATAAAGGTCCTTTGTGATTCCTTGGTCTCTGTGAGGAGGCTGTCGTGAGCCTGCTCCATTGTCCCCATGTTAAACAAGGGTCTTTGTCTGCCCCCCAACATGGACCAACACACTGACTGGGTCTGTTATCACACATGGACAATATATTTCTGCTGGACAGTGATCAGTGGCGAATACGGCTGGAGGTCATGGGCACCTACTGCAACAATGGCAGTCGAGAGACAGGCTCCAGAATGTTTCAGTTCAAGTTCATGATTTTGAACAGAACTGAAATTGCACAATAAGCATGCCTGAGGTCCATGGAAGAGGTATCAGTTCAAGTTTACTTTGGTCTCCACCTCCATAGGTTACCCTCAGAGAGTATCATAATTAATAATCCCCAGCATGCATTGCTAGCTCCAGACACAGTTTAAGGTCACAGCTTGTAAAGCCAACAAGATCACATCCTGTTATGGCCATGGTGAAAACCCTCTGTACCTTTGTGTGACCTTAAAACTAAAGATCATGCAGGACAAATGTTCAATGTAAGGGCTAATACTCCATACTCCAAATGCATTACAACAGGATAAAGCAAAGAACATGCACTGCTCCAAATATACAAACCACTCATGAACTAGTTGGAAAAAAAAAAAATCACCAAAGTCAAAGAGAGGGAAAATCTGGTCCACAGCTCCAGTGAACAGAAGAGAGGGTGGTTAATCAGCAGAAGTGTGTCAGCAGAGGTTTGGGCTGGGAGTGTGATCCATCTGTTCTACTCAGCTCAAAAACACAGGGATTAGAAAAACCAATGAGTCAGGACAATGTCCCAGAAAGTCTATTTATAGAAGCATGACGGTTTCCAATTGTGTGATGGTCGGAGGAAATGTGGATATTTGTTTCCCCCTGGTGTCAGTGATATTTTAACTACAGATGAAACTTTGCTTTGGTTCTCACAGATGATGTCCGTGTGATGCATTTGGGAAGTGGGTCTTTCCAACTCAGTAAATCTAGATATTATGATGACTGTATTAATGGTTGTTTTGGAAACTGCGTGACCTCTCAGTTCTCTGATCTCGCTCCAAACCTCTTACTGACTTCCAGGAAATGAAACAGACAGATCGGACTGAAAGATAGGGGCATTACCAGCAACAATGGGAAATAGGGCGACTTGTGATTCATGTCCAGTCAGAATAGAAAACTCTCATTTCAATATTTCTCAGCTCCCCTTGAATGTTTGCACACTTGTTGGAGCTTGTTCATTCATTCACAGTTATATGGCATTTTCAAAGCGATTCAAAGAGGTTTTGAAAGCTACAGTGGAAACACAATTACGTTGATTTGGGTCAGCCTGAAAGCAACCCCACACCTGAACTTGCCTGGAAAAATCAAGAATCAAAGAATCAAGCAATATAAGAACCTCAGTCCCTGATAGAAATTCACCCAACACAGAACCATTATAGACACAAATGATCCAAAATTGTGACACTTCACCCATAATGTTAACATATTTGAAAATAATCTGTTCAGGACAAGTTCAAGTTTATCTCCACTTCTTATTTTGTTTGGGTGGGACTTTTTATACTGCATTTTTTATGTGTTTTCCCACCAAAACAACCACTCCCCTCATCAAAATGGTGTAGTAAGCAAAAATATAATGGGAAAGAATGCACATACAGCGTTTCCAACACAAAACAAGCTCAATTAAGCCTTTAAGGGATTCAGATGGTGGTCTTGTTTACATGTGTGTTACTGTTACTAAGAGCAGATCTTTACAATATATATTTTCCATTTCGCTATGAAAGCATCAACCCATATACACATATCACTGCAATTATGAAAAGGTGTGGAGAACCAAAAGTTAATGTGCAACCAACACTTGGAATGTGGCAACCAACAGAGCAGATGTGTGCACACCTGCAAGCCTGCAAGAATTGCGCCCACAAACACCCATGTCCACAACTGGGGCACAAACAATGGAAACCAGCAATAACGTTTGCAGCTATTTCAGTAGTCACATTGGTCTGTAAAGACCAATGCAGACAAGGATCGTCCCACAGAAAGCTGCTCTTCTGTGGGACAGTGAAATAGCAATTACATATTGTATTTAGTCACATTTTCTTTTCAAATCCAAAACCGCATGCACACAGAGATCTATATAGATTTGCAGACATGTTTTAAGTGTCTCTTATTCAGCAACAATGAATAAATAAATCAACAAATGATAGTGTTCATAACCGCAGCTGTGGCTGCAGCTGGATGCCCGTCCTCCACATGAGAGCAGAAAAAGACACGTGTTGCCTTGTCTATGTGGTAGAACTTCAGGGTCATGTAATGTAGGAGGATAATCTGTGTGTGTTCTAGTTTAATCTCAGAGTGTGCTATCACTTGTTTCTAATCAAAACGGTCGGTTACAGGATTTATCTGAGCATGCCACGTGAGGACAATGTTTTCAATGCGGACAATGTTATAAGTTGCAGCTCGGCACTGGAAGGATGCAGGAAAAAACAGTAAGTTACAATGAAAGCTACACTGCTACGTTCGGAACAAAAAAATACAAACTTTTATTTATTTAGGTCGTCACTTCCTTCATTTCTTTGCACCATCAGCCCATTAGACAGTCAGGTAGCACATGATCTACAGTATGTTGTAATGAAGTAGTGCTGCAACTAATGACTATTTTGGTATATGATGTGCACAGGCGACAAATACCGCAACCTGTGTGACTGTAATATTTTGAGCAGTAATTTAAAAGACACTTGTATGGTGCAATGAAAAGTCATACTTGCCTAAAATGTGGGACGAATGTTATGTGTCCTTTGTGAAATCAACATTGCAACATTTTGGGACTCAATGGTCCTGTAGCCTCAGCCATTTCTTCTCTTACTGTGGACTGTGCCAAGAGACATCATGACTAGACGACTCATGAACCCGTTGATGATTTATTTAATAGACGATTATAGTCCACTAGCTGTATCAGCCTTGTATTGAAGCTAACCATACTGCAAAGGGAAATTTGGTACCCCATGTCTGAGGGAAACACATTGCTTTTATATGAGATCAAACACACTGAAGGTCAAATGCAATTCAAGCTACTTCAATTCCCACAGCAGCAGACTTCAAACATGGATGTAGACATGTGGAACATGCTCTTGCGACTGCATCACACAACAAAGTATTGTCCCAGAGTAACACACTTATTTTCTGCTCGTCCTTGGCCGTGTGCCTTGGTACCTGCCAACCTCAGAGGGTCATTTTCCTCTTTCAATGATGTCTTTTCAAAGTCTTTTGCTAATACTTTCATTTTCTGAGGTGGCCGACGACAATCCCATCTGCACAAGTGCAACAGAAACAATCATACGACTGAATTCACAATGTCACATCTGAATGCTTACCTAATTTTTCATTACAACGTTTCCATAATGTTGGTTCCAAGCATTAAAAATGGGTGGTGGTTAAGAATGTGATTTTTTTTTTTTTTGAAGATTTTCCAAACAGATTAGTGAAAACTAGAGGGGAGGCCCAGTAACTACATTTGTGAAAAACAGCATTCCAGAGTCACAGATGAGGTTGCTGGGTGAAAAAGAAGTACCCAGCCATGTAGATAAATGTGCGAGAGGGCTCATCTCCTCGTTCCCTCACATCAGTGGAAACATGAAAGATTATTCAAAATAAATAAACATCACAATGACCTCATGGTGCCCTGCCGCGATATTAAAACTGCTGGAATGGCCCCAATCCTAAGCAATGACAGCAACTGATTAAGCAGTTATCCTGCAGTGCTCTGGATGTTTATAGAAACTATGACACTACTGAACAAAGAAATACCTTGGCACTTGTGCATGCATATTTCTGGTTACACACACACGCACACACACACACACACACACACACACACGTCTTTATCAGGTGTGTCTATGAATCATTGATTTGATTCCAGAGCTGCATATCATGGTCATGAACTGCCTCTTGCTAACCATGAAGGAAGCCATAGTTTATTCAGCTCTGGACTCAAGACAAACTGGGACTGTTTTCATTTCAAGAGTGCCCAGAAATGAGTCAGATGCCCCTCAAACACCTCCTTGTATGCTATAACTCTCATACATACAGAGCTAAAGAGGCTTGCAGCCGTCAAACATCTGGGCTGTGTATTATGGGATTTCCCTCCGCTTTGTAAAGCTGCTTATTGCAGAACACCAGCTCACAAACTGGCAGTGCTACGCATATGATAAAACATTACTTTTCCTCTTTCTTCACAATCACAACAGGTTGTTTTTCCCATTAAAAAAGTGAGGGAATGCACCAGCTCTAAACCTGACCTGCTCCAGACAACAATTTTCATTCACATCACAGTTTAAACATTGGTGACAGTTTGCTAAGACCACACTGGGCTGATAACTTGAGATTGTATTATTTGATTGTTTCTAAAGTCCAAAGAATAGCCACAGATCCCTATGGATTAAGTTTTGTGCAAAAATAAACTCTTAAGTCTCTGTAGTGAGCTAGATGCATTTGTGACACTATTGAGGGGTATGAAGATTTTCACATAGATGACCACAAAATGATTTTAAACACACCTTTAGGATAAATATTCTTTCTTGGATCACAACAAAACGTGTTCAATAATAAAAGGACACAATTTATGCCATTGTTCAACGATGTTGGCTGAGTGTGGAAAACTGTACAGAGTCAACCCCTGCAGGCAAGAACCATAAGCAGAAATAGAAATGGCAACAACTTTATCAAAATCGAAAAGCCATGCGTGACCAAGACAAAATGAATGATGTCATCTAATCGCAGTGCTGCCAGCCTGAAAGCAAACATTAACATTATCCAAACGATCTGTGACTACTGATTAAAAGAGCAATTGGAATACCTCATCTTTGGCACAGCCTTTTTCTCCTCTATTCATAGCACTAATAATCGCCGTGCCTTCCATAAATATCGTTTTGAGTAACGTCTGGCTCCTTCTGGGTTTGGTCCCTCTAATTTTTTCATGTGGTTGCCGCAAACGCAGGATTTTGCATCAGATGGATTTTACCGCTGCTCTCTCCCTCCATTTCCTGAGCTTACCCCCGCAGTTATTCAGTTACAGAAACTGGATCTGTGATTTACGGTAACAGCATCATAATGGGCTATCTATGTTTGTGCATGTGTTTGTGTGAGAGAGGTGTGGTGAATTTTGGTTTCTGCATTCATGCCTTCCCTCAGGGGAACATCTCCAGTTCAGACTTGGGAGGAGGATCACATCCAGTCATGCATGTCTTTACCGGGGGAAACAGATAACAACCATGAATGACCTTTTGTTGAGATGAAAAAGTAAATTGTGTGCCTTCATGGAGAACGACAAATAGAAACACCCCAAAATAATACCACAATACAGGTCAATTAAAAAAATGTATAATACCAGGATAACTACTGTACTATGAGCTGACAAACTGTATGTGAAAGTGAGCGTCCACCAACCGCAGTTCAACATCAACAGGTGGACAAGCAAACAATACAACACTGAGGATGTGAGGAATGACATCATTGTGACCACAGAAACACCAACGGCGAGAGAATCATGTGTTGATGGACGACCGACTTCAGCCGTCTGATTCACTGGCTTTTTGTTTCCTAAAACACACAGATTTGGAGTCAGTGATCCGGGCTCAGATGATAAGAAAGACAATAGCGTTCCGGGATGTTGTGTGCAAGGCTAATGTTGCAGGCAGAGGATGCAGCTGCTTGTTAAATAATGAGCCAGGCAGCATTAATGAGAGGACTAATGGGAGTTTTTAGTGAGACAAGACCACAGGCGACGCTGAGCTCTCCCCTCTTTTATTACAGACATACATCAATTTCACACTGACTAAAGACACATTACAGACACTGACAACAATGAACAAGTGTTCTAGCAGTCGGAATTTGACGTTTTATAACAGATAAAATAACATTTACTGAAAACCGCCAAATAGTGAGTGATTACTCCGTACCAAAACTGCAGCCCCTGCGAGGTATTCTCAGGTAATTTAATCAAAAGCGGTCGAAGAAAGAATAGGACTTGAAGGCTATGGCTGATCCAAAAGCTGTGCAAATGCAGCCTGCAAATCCGCCATAATGCCTGAGGGGCATTCGCTGCACTTTATTATTAAATGTTTGCCTTGATTTGCATGGAAAATATTTAGCTGTCGTAATATGTAAATAACAGAGTTCACAACTACCATGGAATTGTCGACATCTGTAGCACAATTGTGCATTGATCAGTTGGCTTTGAGATGTCACTGGTTGTAAGTTAAGTTCAGGCCTGTGGGCCACATCTGACTCTGGCTGGCATTGTGATTACATTCTGTTACGGCACACAGGTAAAAAAAAAAAAACACTCAACACTCACCAAGTAAGTATGACGCACAACAACAGTTCAAGCACTGATAACAGTCAAAGTTATTGGAGTGAAACGGATGAAAACATAAAAAATGAACACTTTTACAAGCCTGAGAAAAAGAAGGGGTGGAGAGAATCTCTCTCGATCCGCCTGTCAAGTTCATCAGCCCATAAATAAAATCTTTCTGGAGCTGGTGATCTTATTTTAGGGGCAAATAACGCTCCACCAGGAGAGTGTCTGTTTATGTAGGAACGTAATGTGTTTCAGATTACAGACGGTTGAATGGAAATTCCTGTGGTGAGACTGGACTTTTCACTGCTGGATCACACTGGTGGAGGCCTTTTCCCCCAATATGTTTGCCATGTATGAGCTGGTCTACTCTTCTTTCAGCAATATTAGCATGAAATTCTCATGGCGAGACAGTGAAGGAAGAGAAGTCTTCAACAACTTCAACATCTGGTTGATGATTGTCATTGGCACTCCTGTTCCAACTGGTGCTGGAAAACTCAGGAGGAAACAACCATCTATCTCAAGAGCTCATCTATAAATACTCCAGTTAGTGACCACCACAGAGAGGGAAAGAGTTCATTTTCATGTTTAAGAAAAACTTTCAAAGACGAGTCGATTTTTGTACCTATTGTAAATGGGGTATGGTTTTGTTACAGTAAAAAACGTGGTCTGAGAAATTGTGTTCTACCTAGTTTTGGACGCTCAAACATGTTGCATCAGTCAAGCTTTCACTGATAAGAGAGGCTCATAGTACAAAGTGTGACCTTTGAGCATTGGAGTCACAAAGAAGCTGCCATTGTTTATTCAAATAACAAAAAAAGTACACTGTCCTTGTTGCAACCACACCTTCTCTTATCATGCTCACAGGAAAAGGAGACCTGTCCTACCTTTGTTTGAGTAAATCAAGTTAACATAGGAAATGTATACCAAGCAAAGCGGTGCATCGCCATTTTCTCAGCATTATTGCCACATTTTTTATTGACGTCATTGCCTAGTTTGACAGGACAAACTCTTAGACAGATTCCACTCAAACTAACAAAACACAAATGAAAATATGACAGCAGGCCAACAAAATTTCATCCACCTCGTTTTAACCCTATTGCCAATTTAATTGTTGCAAGTTATGCAAAATGCAATATTTTTTTGGTCAGCTTTCAAGGCTTTCACTGCTGACTGAATTAACTGTCAGATTCTGCTGCTTCTAATGGCAGTAGTTCTGTTGCTTTACTAAGGGGATTGTGGTTTTCCCGAGAAATGTGTGTAACTGTTTCGTAGCTTGTTGCTTGGAGGTGAGACGTCGAGCTTCATCCAAACTTCATAACTTTATCCAACCGTCTCATGAGAAGAGAAGTTCAGTCCGATGGTACCTATTAATATCATTAACACTTCACCTTGTGGGAAAAAAAGGGCACCATCTAATCTAATCATAAACAAACATCAAGAAGTTACATAAACGTCACGACACAAAGCAGTTATGTCCTAGTACCAAGCCAAGAATCGCAACTATCGCTGACGTAACCAAGATAAAACTTTCATGTCATTGTACAACCTCCAGAGATGGATTGAAATGCATAACTTCACATTACAGAATTATGAATTCTAATTTATTAATCAAACGTGACAGCTGTATTAGACAGGTAAATAAGTGAGTTTAAGTCACAGTGGATTTGTCATAATGGTTCCTAAAGGATCAGATACTACATTGGCACATACAGTTCCAATAAATATCTATCAAACAAATAACACTTAGGACCCTCACTGAACCAAATGGACTTCAGTAAAACAACACAAGTGAATTTGCATGGCTTTACAATAACTGCTGATACCACCATCTCTAGTTGGCCACGAACATTTAATGGCCTTCTAACAGGACTGCTCACCAGGAAACAAATCACCTCTGGTCTTGCTATTGGACGGGTGGGGCTCATAAAGTGACACGAGGCAAAAAATAACTTAGCACGATTGTTATTGAAGTAAATGTGGACCAACAGATTCTGATTATATGGCAGACATATTTGTCCACAGAGAGGAGTTACAGGAAACAATGAAATCCAAGGAGTGAAGGCAGGGGAAATGCCAGCTTCCCTCCTCTGTTCTCCTGTTCCCAAATGTTTGAAACTTCCTGCTCCCTAAATGCTCATAGACAACAGAGAGGGGTTCAGAGGTCAAATCACTCAGAGCAGATTTGGCTGTAATACTGACAGCAGTTCTCACATTATGTGACATGATTCCAAATTTGATGAGGGAAACCTTGCAAAAACATTCAGAATGAACAGGACATCTCAGCAACTGCCCAACCCATATTTTGAAGGTGTTTCCTAATGTTGGTCATGGGCTATCTATTTATTTATTTTAATTTTACCATGAGGAGCACTGCTTTAAACAGACATTTTCATCAGACTATATTTTTTAGGAAGAGCAGCTACTCCTACTCAAAAGAAGTAGGTCAGCAGTGCTCTGCAGCTGGTGCCATTCTGTCACAAAAGGTACACTCAGGGAACTTTAAATTGACTTTGGAACTCGTCGGAGGACTTGATAGAATGACCTTCTCTTTGCTGTATGTGCATCCACTAGCTTCTAGCAGTTTATGAACACTGACAAGCAAACCACAATTCACCTACTCTTAACGCAAAAACACACCATCATTGTCTGGACATTTGCCACTACAGTTCACACCAGTCCAACACTTTACTAGGAGGAATGAGCTACACCTCAGCTTATAAATTAAATATGGCTGGGGTTATGCTGTTTGTTCAATCCCACTTTATCAAAATACACAGCTACAGTACAATCTCTGATTACATTTCCTGGTGATAAGGTTAATATTTAAACAATGGTAAATTAAGACAACATTAATTCGCAAACTCTCCAGACAGGAACTTGGCTCAAAGACAAATTGTCCCACAGAAAAAAAAACATGGGCATCTAGTGGGTTCTATTTCCAGACTGGGAGGTTCTCTCTCTCTCTGGAAATGGTTTCACAGTTCAACCCCAAGTCAAACAAAGTAAATGTCAGCCCCAACAACTAAGTTTGGCCATGCTGAGGGGGAACAGGCAATCTTTTCCAAATTACACTCCCAGTGCATGCGACTGGGAGTCGGAAAGATTATTTGAAGCTCAACTCAAATGTCTCAAGTCAAACAGAAGTTAGTCTACGTAAGTGCTTAAAAGCTTCTTTCACATCAGTAACATGGAAGCACAAACAAACAGAACGCTACAACACACTTCTCACTGTTGTTAGAATGATTTCAGATAATCCCATCATGACGTGGTTCGTGGGTAGCAAATTACTACTGAGAGTGTAATAAGCTTCACAAATGATCACAGGGTGCCAGTAAACCTAAAGCTATCAGAGGCTTGTGCCTCACTCCCACCAGGTGTCTCAAATCTGCACTGCTATGAGCAAAGGATATGCAACATCATACTGTTTCTTTGTGTACATCTTTGTAGTTAAGTGTCTTTAATGTCTTTACTGTTGCTTGTTGAAGCGTCAAATTTCCCCACTGCGGTACAAATAAGGGTTATCTAATCTAATCATCGTAGAAGCATGATACAGCATATCATTTGGGAAACCATTGTGCTTTTTACTACAGCCAGTCATTTCATATGCCCAGAGGTTCCTACATATGGTAGAATAATCCCCGAGACAAGAGTGGCAGACGTCTCATACCTCACCTCATATTTGGATAATTCAACACCATGACACGTCTCAGGCCCTGTGGACCTCCCTATTCGGCGGGCCACTCAAGTCACACAGGGGTGCGAAGCGCACAACCCTTCACGGACGGGAAAAAGGAGCAGAAAGGAAGCCTGGCCACACCCTCTACAAATAACAATCTGCACACGCCATCTCCGGAGAAAGCTGTCTTGCTGAAGGGAAAAGGAACAGGAGGGAAAATGAGGCCTTGATTCGACTGAGAACCTTTGGGAGCGTCCTTAGTCTCTTCTGGTGCTACTGTTAAATCCCACAAACTCTTTTTTAACTCTGCTCTTGAGTTCACTTTAGCAAACAAGTGAACTCATCAATTAACCTTATCCATCAGCAATTGGCTCTTTCTTCTGATATCTCAAACTAGAAAAGTACTCAAAGAGTGCAAACAGCTTCAGTCCACCCCCAACACAATCCGTTGTAATTGCTGAATACTCTAAATCTGAAAAATAAAATAAATCTGTAATGAATATACAAGTCCTTATGTAGGATTATTTATTGTTAATATGGGAATTGAACTGCGGAACAGTGTGTCATGACAGAACCTCTGTATTATGAGTGTGTGCGTGTAGGAAAGAAGGAATAAGCATTTTTAAGCAAAAGGAAAATGAGTCCCTGTCAAGGGCATAGGTAGTAATAATGAAAAGAAATCCCAGGATCCAGGCGGTGAGCCACTCCTTTGTTCCTTGCCCCATTTCACATATTTCCAGATTTCATCCAGATTGGTCCATAACTCTTCAAGTTATTTTCTGAAGTTATTTAGACAAACGCCGTTGAAAACACAATATCCTGGCGGCGTGATGCAATGTAAACAGATTTAATGCTGTCTTTACCAAACAGCTAAACTTATTTCCACAAAAGGTTAAATCTTGGGTATTTGTGAATTTAAGAAGTTACTAGTCACCACACTCACTGCCAACAGGTGCGTTATTTTTCACTCATTACCAGACGTCGCCTAGTATAAAGTAAGGTCAGGCAAAGAAGACCCAACAGACGTTTCTACACTACATTACTGAGAGTACACAATAAAACAATAAAGATAGTCAGTCACAAAGAATCAATATACTCTGTGGTGTGTGGAGATAACGCAAATCATCTGACTTGTGTATACTTGAAAGGATCAAAGTCTATATCCAATGCGTGTCACATCAAAACCCCATGAGTAAAAGTAGAATGGAACACAAGTTTTGGTTCACAGCTCTAGTCTAGTATTGTAGTGGAGACAAGCCGTGAACCCTCTTGGTCTCGACTGAGTCACGGGCTGTCTCAGGTTAGGTGGCCTCTACTACACCTCTAGCATCTACTTCTACGTTTGGCTTCGGGTGTTGGTCTTCACTTGGGGTGAAGGACCGTTGGAGGTGCTGATCCTTATCCAGGCATTTATCCTCTAGATAAGCACCTCCTCTGTCAGAGGCCAGGGATCAGTTTCTACGTTCCCCACAGGTGGCAAAGGTGCAGCGCAGATGTGAAGGCGGACCGTCTTGAGGAGTAATGTTACAACACACTAACATCACTGACAAAGCACTGACCTCACTCACGGTTTGGCACCGAGCCACAAACACGCACTTGATAGGAACCTGAACAATGTGGGTGTAGTCTTAGTCAGCATACTTTATACGGTGATACCGGTTTTATCCACAAAGCTACAAGTAAGAAGGGCACAATGTTGCTCCAGCTACGTGTATCTCTCTGCTGGTCGAGGTGTCTTGTTTTGGGATGCTCGGACTGACTCTCTCATTGTGACCTAGGTTGCTTGTTCCATTTGTTAATAGCCGATATACTTTCTTTCTCAGGTGTATGACCGAAACGGACGCAGACTTACCTGAGTTTTAGGTTGGCCATGAACTCTTCCATGGACACATTATCCAGAAGCACGAAATCGGCTTTACCGAACTCCAAACTCTCGCGTTCTGCCATTTTAGCTCAAGTTCAGAAGAAAAATAACAGAATGTCCCGACAGAAAATCAACAGTCACCGTCTCCAACGAGCATTTTCCCCTCCAGGTGATTAAATATTGCCTCAACGAGCGCACTTAACGCCGAATATTCACAAAGACGATTTATGCAACGCTTCCAAAAGTCCTCTTGCTGAACGTTTTCTCCCTGAAACATGGAATTGACACCAAACGTCGAGCTATCATTCAAAGTTTCTCCCTCATCCTCGCCGCTGTTTTCCTGGACTCGCTACCCAGTCGACTCCCAGCCAATAGAAGCCCGACGTTCGCCCTAGACCACGCCCCTTCACGGTGAGAGGTGTGCGCGTTGCAAGTCACCCAAAAGGGATCCGAGAAGACCAGAGCGTTCTGAAAACATTTTTCTGCGATGACTGAGTTACCACAGCAGCTAGACGCGCTCTCGTTTCTATGATGCGGCGTCTTTCCTTAAAAGGACACAATACAGGGCGACGTCGTCTTTTTTGTTCAAACACGGATAGTGAATTTTTATCCCATGTTTTTCAAAGATTAACAGGAACATCACCCCCATTAAACATGTAGCTAAGAAACATTTTAAGGGTAAAAAAAAGAGTTGAGTTAATATGACGAATTGCGCCATCTTCTGGTAGATAAATACAACTACAGCCGAACATTTTTCTAAACTGGCTTCGCTAAATATTGGGTTTTAACTTCTCGGTTTCAGATTTTTATTCTATGTTTCTTTTTAAACCCAGTGGATTAACGAAAAGCGAACGATGCAATAGATGCAATGAGCACGTCAAATGTGATCCAGCAAGTGAGCATCAACTATTGAATTCCAATTGTCCCAAGAGATTTGCAATTTTGCAAGTCTTCCACATTAGTGTATGTCATTTTATATAATTCATGTGTTTTGTTTACCCTTTTATTCCCGTGTAGTAGCTTTGTTTAGATGCCAGAGGGTCTCCATTAAACATGCAGGGCGATGTCACTGTGACATTTCTGATGGTTAACATTCTCTCCCGGCAGATGAATACATTAAATCCTGAACAACGTGTTCTTTTGTGCAGAATCGCATAAGTGGAAATGTTTTCACTGTTTCATACAGAGACACGGCCACACCATTATTATGCAAAGGATGAAAAGTAGTGCTATAAAATTGTTCCTAATCATAACGAATAAATACAGAACAATTAAATAAAAATACAAACAAGCCAACTCAATATAAAATAACTGCTACTTCAACCAATACTATGGTAGTTTTGTAGTCTAATAGTCTGTTATAGTATCACGCTCCCCCCCCATGAAACACTGATGAATAAAATCCTCAAACAAAGTTGGGAACAGTCAAAGTAATGGTGCAGTCATAATCGCATAGTCATAATCCATGAGCTATTTTAAGTCTCTGCACCATAAACCACAAATGCAATTTTCTTTTCTCAAACTGGCTTTTATACCATATTAACAGTATTGACATATTCAGTTGCAGAAAAAAGCATCTATAAAACAACACTTCATAACTGGCATGAAAAAGACAAAATTCATACCAAAACAAGTACAATAAAAAAACAATGAAATGAAGATGACTTTCCGACGTACAAGTGGACCACAGAATCCAAACCGTGTCAGATCACAGATATGACACACCCTGGATTTCAAAATACAGTTCCTTGTTGAAATTGTGGACAGTAGACATACTGGACCATTGAACAAGTCATGCACATACAGTATTTGTAGTTTGAGTATTCTTGAAGTTAATGCTAAGTAACACAAAATTATGAGCGAGTAGTGTGTAACCATATTCAGAATTGACAAAACACTCGTAGCGAACTCCATTAGAACTGCACAATGTCAAACACTTTTTTGACTTAACACGTGAGCTACTCTTTTTAAGTGTAACACCACTGGATAGGACCAGTCAGTCAACTTGTTTTTCTTCTGCTGGTATGTTTCTTAATAGATTTACCATACATGTTTTTGGCATATTTGTCGTTAAAATAAATGCTACATTGCTGCATATCCAACAGTGATCACTGATGAAGAAAGGGATTTGTGAAGTTATGTCAGAAATTTCATGATTTAAGAAGATGGAAAATAGATGTATATTTGGCTGCCGGAATTCTTTTCATTCTCATCTCTAAACATTCTTCTAAAAGCTAATCCATTCTTCTTTAAAAAGAATAACATATGTTTATATTGCACTTCCTTAGGGTAAGATTCATTTTTAAGTGTAGACCACCTGTATTGTTTTACATTTGAATCGCATGTATAATTATCAGGTTTGAATCCTGCTTCAGTATGGAGTTAGTATGTTCACGCACTGCGTATGCGTTTCCTCCGGGCACAGGATTATAATCAACAGAAAATTGACCGGATAATCGTGCAGCTCTAATAGCTAAAAACAGCAAATGTTGATGCAGCTGACACAAACTGGAACACATCTGTTTGTTCACATCAGTCGCTTAGCACAAGAGCTTATACAATGAAAAAAAATGTGCGCCAGAGTTTGTTCAAGTATTTGAAAGACTATAAGGCCCGGGTGATTTTGCATTGTTCCTCTGGGCTCCGATGAAACTTAGCTACAATAGGTTGAGGACAAGCGTTAAACTACAAAAATAGCACCCTCTACATTCAGGTATGTTGTGGTTATGCACCCATTACATGCTGGGCAGCAACACCTGCACTGGTATGGAGAAGTCTCTCAGTGGTGAGAAGATCAAGGTCAATGAGGAAGTTGCTTGTGGTCATGGATGAGTTTCACTTGGCCACTCTGAAGCTGCTCAAGTCCAGAGGTTCTTTACTGGGGATGCACCAGTCATCAGCTTCATGGCTCATTTTGTAGTTTCTCAGAGCTGTTTTGTTGTAGACCGGCAACCTTTCGATTGAGTCCGTGGACAAGGCCTGGAAGACAACATCATGACTCAATATTCTGCTCTGATAGGAGTTATGAAATGAGAATATATACAACATTACGTAAGGGTTAAATGTGATCAATAAGAAAAGTAACGGCATCACCTTAAATTAAATTACAAAAATAAACAATGTACAGACATATTTAAAGAAAAATTAAATAATCTAAAAAATACATTTTTACTATAAATAATAGGGATACATGTAGAATTAAAATAACAATTGAGTACAAACTAACATATCATAATAACTAAATAAGACAAAATCAAAGTAATTTAAGTTGGTCACTGTGCCTCACCTTTAGGTAGATCACAGCGTCTGTGCCGTGTCCCTCCATGGAGTAGAGCTGCAGGTCACCCTGGAAATACTTGGCGTAGAGTCGAGAGATGGGCAGACCGTAGCCAAACCCAGCCTGGAGGAACCAAAACGAACAAGGGGTTACAGGGAAACAAGTCATGAGGCAGACGAGTGACAGTGATCAAATTATCTGAGTCCAGGTCTCTTTTACCTAAACTGTTTGAATTCATGGGAGACTTTTGTTATGCTAAAATGAACAATGATATCTCTCAATGTGCAAAAACAATATAAGCAATTAAGATATTTTGAACAGAAAGACATTTTTCTAACATTGTACTGGTTAAAATGATTTCTAATGGAAAAATATGCTCAGAAAAAATTGTGTGAGGATTCAGTGTAAATGATGAAACAGTTTTTTATATCTAAATGTAAAAGTGTTATTGTCATATAAAAGTATCATTATTTTACTTTTAATTTATTTTACTTGCAATTAGAATGGAACATCTGTTTAAGGAAACCTGGTCGTAAATTGAAGAATTTTTTTTTTTTTTTAATCGTGTCAAGACCAGCTGTTTATATCATGTAAAATAATTTCCTGCTGGTATACTGTATTTTGTAAATTGATAAGGATCATCACTCACCAGAGGAGGGCGCGAGTGCTCTCCTATCTGTGGCGCAGGTGCAGTGGAGTACATGTAGCTGAAAAGGTTCTCAATTCTACGAAAGGGGACGCCACCGCCCTTGTCGCTCACCTGCGGTCACAAATAATGGTGGGAGTGTTAAGGTGGACTTGAACCTAGCAGACATGCACAGGCATAAGTAATGAGCTGCCAAGGTCTGCTAAAGGTGACAGCAAACAGCCTCTTGCTTGTTGTTGTTTTGGTGTTAGTAGGTTTTTCCTTCAATACGGGGTATTGGAACAAGATTGAAGATTGAAATAAGTCATAAAAATAGTCCATTTAACAAGAATGCATTAAGTTTGGAAAGATGGCTGCTTTGCCCAACTACCACCATCACGCTGGTCAGTGCTGTCAGGTCAGGTCGTCAACACAAGTGACGTCATGGACTTGACATTCCGCACCTCCACGACAACCGTCGTAAAACCAGCCCGTCAAAATAAACAGATTTCAAATGATCTCAAAAAGCTTCTTCATGAAGTAAATAAAGACAAAAATGAAGAACAATTTTGCTACAATTTTAGTTTGATTAGTTTTGTAAACAGACTGTAAACAGTGCACTTTCAGTTAGTTATCGTTTTATGAAAAAGTTCAGTTTTTATTTTTATTTTAGTTAAAATGATCTAAAATTCAGCTTTTTATTTTTCGTTAGTTGAAGTCAACTATAATAACCTTGCTGAGCACAGACAACTCTGACGTGAGTGTTAGATACTCCTTCCTGCTCCTTTAACTCAGTGTAGACGCACATTTTGACCAATCATGCACAACTTTCAAAGGGCAAAAGAGAGAGGAATAAGAAAACAATCTGCTCTTAAATTTGAGTCAGCTGCCATTGTTAACCTCACCACTACTTGCTGCGCATTCCACTGCAGTGTGGACAACATTTTTATGTGAGGAAAACACCCCGTCTTGGGTGTGACTGTGTGAATTGGTCAAAATGTGTGTGTCACACGATGAATGCGTGAAACTTGAGAGCATATCTGAAGTCAAGAGCTTCTTTATATCAATAGTCATTTGTTGTTTTAGTCATTAGCGGCCAATCGTATCAAACCTGAGCTTAGCGGTGAAGGAAGATTAAGTGAGGATGATCTCGATACGTAACAGGTCCTACTGGAGAATTGTTTAGCCACAAGAATAAAAGATAAACCCCTGGATCGATTCCACATCACAGGTCTGACTCGGTTGGATTAAGAGAAAATAAATGACACCAGGTCGCCTCACCTTGATGGACATGTCCTCTCCTCCTAAGGACACCATGACCTGGATAGGCGGCAGCGTGTCGCTGTTTTCATGAGTTTCTATAGTTGCTCTCATTGCATTCTACATAGAATCACACAAAAAAAGACATCAGAAACCAGGTTTCCTAGAGGAATTAGTTTGTATACGGAAACGAATTTGTACCTTGAAAAGCTCAAACAGCATATGATAAAGGTGAGAAGGCACATAGACGATGCTGATGGGATGACTCTTCTTTTTATCTGTAGAAACAATGTTGAAGAGCTGAAACACTCCAACAGGGCATTATTTTCTGCTTTGAAGAATGGAAAGAGAGAGTGTCAACATCATCTGATGTGGTCGAACACTTGAGCCAGACTCGGCGCTATAATTAGAGAACCCTCAGGTCCATCTGGTTTACACACTCCAGTCGTATGTAAACACAGCAGCAGCATCTAATGGCGTCTGAGCACTCTGGGCACTCTGCCACGTCAGGACTAAAAGGTAACTCCGGTTCAGCCAGATTCCGTGAGTGGCCCCAAAAAACAGTGGAAGCCACATTCAAAGAAGAAGACATGGAGCCACTTCAGCCTATATTTTACTGCACATTTTTATGTTGTCAAGTGATTATTGTTCACACTTTGTTTTTGGTTGAGTCAGAATACAATATTTGAGAATTGACTTTTTATCCAGCTGTTTCTCTTTAAAGACTTGGGCTAGCACTAGCAGTTGTTAAAGATATCGATCTTCCAAAAAGTTTCAATAAAATGCTGTATACAGATACGATCCTAATTAACAACGGTATCGATGCCACTGTGCACCCTCAGCATGCTGTGCAGCAGCAGACACCAGCAGCACCAAGGCTGTCATGACAATGAAAGGGTACCATTGTTCATTCCTTACTGTCTTAAAACTGATAAATTGTGTTAATCTCTCTGCTGGCCTGTAGCAATGTTGGTTGTTTTGTTATTAGCAATTAGCCACTGCTAGCTCAAACAGGTCTTCTATTTAAGATGCAGAATTAGATCTGATTTCTCAGGTCATCTTAACCCATAACTTACATTGGGTTGTTTATTTTGCATGTATTTGATTGTTTGCTGGTGAAAACCTGATAGTCTGGTGTTTATTTATTATTATTATTATTGTTATTATTATCAATATATAATTAAAACAGGTTTTTAATTTTGTCATTTAATTTATTGTATTTCTTTAGTGGGTCTGTGTGAATAAAATGTTTAATTACCTTTTTTATTACTGTGGTATCAAAAATTCTAGTATTTCCCCGAGTATTAATATTGAGTTTTTAATTTTAGAAAGGTAACAATCACAACTAGTACTGGGAAGAAATAGAATTCAATTCAGAATTCAATTCATGAATTCAAAGGTGTGAGTGAGAAAAACCATCTCAAGTGTCAATCAAATACAGACACTGTTGTATTGTTTATGTTGCTTCAGTTTAACACTCAACGAACTACTCTAATTCATACCCTCCTCACTGTAACAGAACATGCTTGCTTAAACTCACTGCTCATCTCTTGCAGCATTAGGTCCGGGGAGCGCAGGTAATACTGGTCACACAACATTTTGGCACTGTGGAAGGCATCTGTTGCAAAGATGAACCACAAAAACAAGAATTAGCAAAGCACATTTAACCAGGAAAACAGATTTGAAATAGCTTACCCTGAACTACGTCTCCGACTTGACAGTGAGGGTCGATGCTTCCGATTGTGTTTGGGTGAACTGGGTTTGTTGTACCATCAAAAATAAGAGCTGTAGACACAAATGAAATAAAAACGATAAATCAGTTTTGGCAAAGTTAAATTAGGTTGTCAGGCAAATAAATCAATAGAAAGTCAACAATAAAAAGGGTGTTTGATTGTGTTTGTGTCAACTGTCTTCTGCCAAAGCACCAACATGCAACAGGAGGACAAAAAATCATGTGCTCATCAGAAGACTGATCCATCCACTCACGGTCATCCACATGTGTATCCAAGTCAATCTGTGACTCAGCAAACCGATTAGCTACACACTCCGCAAACCATGTAACCTTTTAAGAAGTAGTAAATACTACAGTCCTCTGGAAATACAGTGACTCAGCTGCTGCATGTCTCCAATTTAACCGTACAATCTGATCATGCATCACCAGACTGGTCTAAACTGCTGTTTTGGCTGTTGAATCCTTCAACTATGGACATTATATTAGAGTTCTGCTTCAGTGCAAATCGTGTTCAGCTGTTACCAAATAGCAAGGATCGATATGTGACCTGGTTATGCAATAGTCTTTTAAGCAGCTTCACAGGAGCAAAAAAAAGACAAACACACTCAATTACTCAATGGCTATCGTCAAACAAATGCAATAACTTTCTTGCCATTCATTCATTTGCAGTCAGGTTTTTGCACTCTAAAACAACAATGGCCATGATAGTCCTGTTCAATATACTTGACTTTTCTCCAATGATTCCTCACAGCCTGCCAGTAAACTGTCAAAAGGAGTTCAGCTGAGCAAACTGAAAAGAACCTTAAGCAGCATAACTTAGTAGACAAAACCAAAATAATACTTGAACTGTATTCTCTCATGATGTCTGCACAATTTCTCGCCTGCATAATTGAGCAAAGAGCCCCCCCCAATGAATTGACAAAAACAACAGAAATGATTCACAACACAGGGAGTATTTTCTGTTTTTTTCAAGCATTTGTGGATAGGTTTGACAGCTCAACCTCATCATTGGTCAACACCTCTGTTGTCATGCTGATGTAGCACAACGCTCACGTGAGCATGTGGCTAAAGCACCTTCACCCTTTGTGGGTACTAGAACATTTCACTGCCATTTGCCTGGCATGTGTACTACATTTTGTTCACAATGTTATCAGAGATATGTCATCAAGAGTAGCCTCACTGTGCTGGTTGATGAGCATGCGGATGGAGATGCGGCTCAGGTAGAATCGATCCAGGAAGTACTGGATGTTCTGGTTGGTGCTGGTGTCCTGTGGGAAGGTCTCTTTATACTCAATGATCCCCTGAGCCATAGTGGGAACCACGTCGTTGTGCCGGTTCCTGATGGTCACTAAGGCATCTACAAACCTGAGGAAGTCAATGTAAATAAAATATATTGTGTCAGATTCACAAAATGAATTCAAATCTTTTCAAAACGCTCATCATAAAAGCTTGGGGACCTGTTCCAGACATGTCTACTCTTTGCAGAGATTCTCAAGGTGCATGGCAATGAATGGGAAATATTGAATGTAAGCCTTGAAGAAAATGTGAAACAGACTTGTGGTCCAGGGATTGTGTTTAAGATTGATGATCATTCGCGATCAATTTTGATTCCCACACTCAGAGTGACAATGAATCTAGGTAATGACTGATTTGACTGATCAGTGTTTGAAAGCTTCCGTGGACACGATGGTGCTTCCCCTTTCATGATAAGGTGATGAGCTCAGTAATCCCCCAATGAAATCATAAAAGCACTGTCCCTCAACATAGCATCCAGGGCAACAAAACAGAGTAGGCCCCTAACTAAACCCAGCTGGGGAACAAGTTGTGATCATTTGGCAAACTGGCTTCTGACCACAAATAGATGGAGTGGCTCAATTCTTAAGCCTCTGGCGAACAACCAAGCTCATCTACAGAAAGTAGCCAATTAAAAGTATCCACCTGAACAACTACACACAGCCTATAGAAATTTTGGTTCAATAATAAAATACAACAACCAAACAGTTTGTTTTTTACACCCAGTTGATTCCATATTCATACTTTTATTTTTTTTATTTTTACTTTGTACCTCCTCGGTTTTATTTTAATGTATATTCTGCTTTGCCTGGTCTTTATTTGTTTTTAATATAGCCGATATTCAGTCATTTCCCAGCTTGGGACTAGTGAAGTAAATCAGTCATTTCATCAATGGATCAGTAAGAAAGACAACTATCTTAACGCACACGATGACCATGTTGTTGTGCTTCAGTGGAAACCCCTGGTGTTTCCTTTCCGACATACAACTCCAATGTTAGCTCTATAATTAGCAAGTTCACGACACTCAGCTGAGACAGAAAAAGAGTAGAACTTGAAAATGACCACGAGTAAGTAAATATGGGACAAACCGAACTTACTCTCCAAGCACTCTGTGGTCATCTGGGTTTTTGTCAAGGAATTCCAGGATCTCCAATAAGCTCTGTATATACCTGAAATATGAATTGCATGTTATCTCAGACTTTTAAGTGCCTTCATTTACGTAAACAAGTCGATTTTGCGAGTCTAATAGAAGGAAAACAAGAACGATACATAGTCACATGACCCATGAGCAGAATCTAGGACAAAGTTCACAGACCCCCCACCCCCTTTCAGTCCCTCTGCTCTCTCTCTTGCTCTCTCTCTGAGGCTGTTGTGAGCAGACTGGATGTTATTCAATTGGGTCAAAGTGCATTTTTGCAATGTTAACCACAGGCAATAACAGACTCGAAAACTATTCCCACTGACTGGCTTGTACTTACAAATACAAAATTAGTACAAATAGAACTGAACAGCAACAAACTTACCAGCCCTGGACTGTTTTCACAGACGGCGTTGTGAGCAGCTTGTGTGGCAGTAGGTTGATTTCTTTCATTATATTTGATAGTCTGACTGGAAGCTCTTGTCTTAAAAAGACAAAAGAGGTTTTCTCACATGCATTTATGGACCCTGGGGAAGAACAGAGAATAAAGAAGAAGAAATGACATATTTGGTATGTCTGTTATTTTGTGCTCAAAACAACCTCATATGTAGTCATACAGTATGTGGATTACACAAATAGCTTGGCATCAGCTTCACAACATTTCCATTCAAGACAGACTATTATAAGCACAAAGGGGGAAACTCAACATTGACCAAACACACCTAATAAATTAACCCCTGGCCTTAAAAATATATAGCCTTTCATTTTAATGACTGAAGCAGAGGACTAATCGCATAAAAATACTTGTCTATATTGCCATGTTAGACATCTAGCAACAGCACAACACAGAAGTTATAAGAGTGAACACAAACGTGTTTTAAACCAAATGGTGTTGTTGGCCCCACAACATTGAAACTTTAAGAAGGCAAGGTCTTATTCCACTTTCCTGATTCAAATCATCAGACATGTACTAGCGGGTCAACCAAAGAAGTCAAAAGAGGATGGATAAAACTCAAACAGAGGCAACCGGTTCGGATTAAGTGTTCAAACCTCCATGCATCCATGTGTTTACACTGCCTCCAGCTTATGGTGTGAGTAAATTTAAATTAATTCAACGTCTCCATGACAATACTGTTGAATGAATGTTGCCATAATAGTAATATCAACGACCTAGCAAAATGGAAGCATTTAACACTGTTATTATTATTATTATTATTATTGTCTTATTACAATGAAATCTGTCTAAATAGACCTCTTTCTAAATCAATCCTTCCTCAAACGAGTCTGAATTAAAAATGTAAACAAGGATGTAAAACAGAATGTGAACACATGAATTCTGTATTAGATGTTAGATGTTAGATGTTGCTAAGAGCCACATGCTATACAAGTTAGTTAAACTACACAGTCACGCATACAGACATTGTCACAACATATTAAAACTGCCAGTTATGACAGAAAAACACATATTAATCCTGAGACATTTTGGAAGAATCAATGTAATTACAAAAGCAAATTGTAATTTTAGCTTTCTTTGTGTTTTTATGATTAATGTTGATATTGTATGTTACGGATGAACGAATACACATTTCTGCGGGCAACTGGGACAGAGAAACTGAAAGAATATACTGTAATAAGCCACTTTGCGCGGTTTGAAGAGGGGAATTGGCTAAGTCATCGTCAACACGAGAAGAAGTCAACTTCTGATGCAATACGCCGCACAGGCATCAACAGCCAGTCCCGGAGCTGCACGCTAAAAACACGCTGCAGTCACCATTTTAATGCAAGATAGCTGCTTTTCAGGGCGCTGCTTCTGAGACATAAACAGCAACAACTGGTCAACGTCCACGTCAGCTAACTTGTTACATCATCACAGCAGAACACATGGAGATCAATACTCACCGAAGTCCAGAAATTGCTTCATGGAAAGCGGTGACGGGGAGAATTTGGAGAAATGTTCGATATGTTTAGGGACACTTGCCAAGCTGGCATTTTTCATGATAAACCTAACGAACTTCATCGTTGCCGGTGAGGGTCGAGGTACCCTCCGAGACTGAAGCTAGTAACAACTGAATCGAGCTGCTGACTAGAAGTTCAAAACATGCTGTGCTGCAGCGGGAGAGTGGGTCGCTTTAGCCAATGATATCGCGAGGGTTCTTATTTACGTCCCGTAAGAGCCAATAGGAAACGCCAAGAGGCGGGTTCAGCTTTGACAATCTCTTCCCTGTATTCGGGACCTTCTTTCTATGGTTCAGTTATGTAAGTTGTAGCGTGGACGGGCAGCAGCCGACGCCCTTTATCACCAGACGTGGATTCGTTGAACAAACCCGTGGTTGACGTGACGAACTGCACCACCGTCACTGTCACAAAAGACTGACTTGGCTCGGCATAAAAAAAAATGTTAATACATTTTGCGCCATCTACTCGAAACGTCTATAAACACTGAGAATTTTTACTTTAATGATAATGCCACTCCTGGAGTGATTCATGTCTGCCAGCCTAAATATAACTTTGAATTCTGCTCAAACATCGAAGCTGCTACGTTTGAAAACAAAACGGCCACTTGTTAGTAATGGCATCATCTTTCAAACCTGAATTTCCACCATTCATTTTACAATCCCAAACAAACGTTTGAACATCGTTATCATTTGTATTGTTCATTTTTATTGTCAAATATATTTTCAAAGTTTACATATTAGTTTATATATTTATATATAAAGTTTATATATATATATATTTATATTTTCATGTTTCAAGTAGAACAAACTTATAAAATCCAGAATAATTGTAGACTCCAGGTATTAAACTAGACTTTAAACCTATACCATGGACGAATTCTGCACAACAACTTTAGCAGTAGCAGTGATGAAATACTTTAATTTCCTTTGTGCCTCTCAATAACAACAACACACATACACAAAAAACATGTTCAAAAGTGCCTCAGGCAAATTTCCAGGCTGTTCCTGAATGAAAACCTGTCCTGCCTGCCAGCCTGGATTGGGTTTGACTAGAAATGCCCTTGTCATGGAACAAATTGTCCCGGTCAGATCCCCTCTTGCATAAGTCGCTGTCAATACAGTCAGGGCTATCTGTGTGGGACCACGTCAAACTTTGCCTTGATGAAAAGCAAAAAAATATGGAAAAAAAAAAACATTTATCTGCATGTAGCGTTGTAGACATAGTCAATGTGGCCGTGGTTCTTTTATCGCATGTAAATAAATATAAAAGCAAGGCCCTGTGAGAGACAATAGAAAAGTTGGCATGAACTCCATGAGGATATTTTTCAAAGCAACTAAAAGAAGAAGATATGTGAAGAACTCTCACTCATGAGCCGGCTACAATGGCAGGAATCTATGAGCTCATGGCTGTATATGAAAACAAACATAGATGCCCAGAGAACGGTACAGACCCAGATGCCCGTGTGTGCATGTGATATTTGAATACAACCGTCTCCATATTTACATGTACACATTATTGTTTCACAACTTACGTATACTTTGCACAAATATGGAGGTTGTTATTCATACTTACACACAGTCTCTCTCAGCACATAGATACGTGACACACTGCACAACACGAACAGAAAACAAAATAGTTTATTTTAAGAAATATATATTACATAGTTTTACTTCTGCCAAGTAACTTCAGTTTCAAGAGCTGCACTGAATGCCACAGGAGTGTGTAGCTTGTGATTTTCCACTCTCCGGTCAACATTCCTGCCTGGTGTCAGATCCTATTCCCACTCCATCAACAAACACCCAGGAATATCAGGGCTCACCCCCTGGACATTCTGTTTGTACCATCTTGTGATTGCAACTAAACAACAAGTACAGAGGGACTTACAGGAAAGAGTTGGAAACATCCTAGTGTGACATACTTTCAGAAACAGCTGTTCTTGTATATGCTTGTTGACATGTTGTTTTGAATGTCATGAACACTAGCAATGTACAGAATTGAATGCAAAGTTGGAATCTCAATTAAAATTCAAGGTGATGTATGAATGAAACAGAACTGGCTGACTTCAAAATGAAAAAAAATAGATACAACTGTATGCTCATCTTGACACCAATGGAAAAGAGGAACATTGTTAGTTAAAAGTTTTTCTGTGCCTCTGAACTATTTGATTACCAAAAGATATGCATTTTGTTTGTCACAGTAACTGAATGTGTAGCAATGATGAATAGTTGTTGCGTACATGAAAGCTATTACATACAAAACGGGACTGATCTGTCATAATCGCAGGTCTGCTCCTTGAAGGACAAAGATGAGAGTTTTACAGGTTTAGAATGGATGCGTCATTCCCTACCTGAAGTGACAATTTTCTCTATCTGTTGTCCTTGTTCTCAAGGGAAGGATCACAAACCTAAAGGGCGAGCTACTTCATGAGTGATCTGAATGTCTGTCAGCACGATGTGCACCTCTGACATAACATGTATGCTTGGTTGAATTATATATAGTTATTAATGACTAATGATTTTTCTCTATGTGACGATACTTAATAATTGTTCTCATTTTTGCAATGTGGGAAGTGAGTCACCATTCACTCAAGAGTTCACTTTGCAACGTTTCCCGCGAAATTGTGTTCCGTTTTTGCTATCTGCCGACTTCAATCATTAACAAGTCATGAACTGCATGAACCTCCTTTGTGCATGTTATCACTTGAGATTGAACAGGAAACAGGACAGGAGTCTTTTCTCAAAGAAATGCTGCAAACACATTTGTCGCAACTGTCAATTTAAAATAAAACTACAACAAACAACAACACTATGACTCTGCAATATACCAACTGCAGATGCCAAAAAATATGAAATATAGCAGAAAATTGTTTTAAGAAAACACCACAGGTAAGTCATTGGTTGTCAGCACCAAAGTTTAGCGTAACTGGTGAATTGGGAGACTCCTGCAGTGCAGACGTCCTGCATGTGCGCCATCTTATCAAGCCTCTGCACTTGATAAGAAGTGGTTTTTAGGCACAGATATAGTTAGCCATGTTTTAAAAGTTGCCCAGTGAAGTCTATTTTTCTTGCGGTTAATGCATTGTGTGGGCTTATTTTTAAAATGAAGTTACTCTGAAATGGATAAACATGGTTATTTCGCACCTTCTTAATGATCTTTGCTCAGCTTGGCTGCACAGGCCATTTACAAACAACCTCCACATCACTCTGTTTATTCCTTTCTTTTCTAGCTCTCTTCACTTTAGCCCTGACATCTCTGCTGGTGTTCCCCTGTGAGTATGATGGCTATACTTGTGGGGGGCAGAAGAAAAGCTGGTTGAGGGTTGGGAATCACCCCATCCCATAAAAATATCTAGCAGTTCCAGAAATGAGGACAATGACGAAGCAAATCTTATACACTTTAACGATGTGTCATCTTGTGTACACTGTAGCTTTCTTGTTAAACATAGACCAAAATAGGTCACCGTTAAACAAATCAATTTTACATACTAAGTGTGAAGTGTGTCAAGTGAGCCACCCAGACAGACACATAAGACAAGGACAGTGTGTCACTGTAAAAAAAACAAACCCAAAAACAACAAAAACAGTAGCAATTTCAGATGTAATAACACTTGTATATCCATTGTATTTAGATTAGATTAGATTATTGATGTCAAAATATATATATATATATATATATATATATATATATATATATATATATATATGCACCTTCAAGCTAAAAAAGCTTGAAGGTGTTTCGATTATTTTGTCCAACCCCTGTATATATATATGTGTGTGTGTGTGTGTGTGTGTGTGTGTGTGTGTGTGTGTGTGTGTGTGTGTGTGTGTGTGTGTGTGTGTGTGTGTGTGTGTGTGTGTGTGTGTGACTTTTATTTTCCACTGTCTTTTCAACTTTATTGAATATACTTTATTAAACGTGACGTTGCAGGAGAATTTCTGCTCAAAAAGATGGACAAAACCAAAGATGAATTAACTTTGACACCACCAGTGTGACGCGAAGGCAGCCGCTGAAGAATCTCACCATATTTAACACACACAACAGCGAGACTGACGCTGCTATTCCCCCGACATCACCATCCTCATCATCACCATCCCACTCCCGCGGAACTCCACCACGATGCTCAGCTCTGCTCAGTAGCAGCTTCAGCAGGCTGCAGGAGCACCGCGAGAGGACGACCGAAGAAACAGATCCGCGTTTTGTGGTCTCGTCGAGTTATTTTCAGTGAAAAGGTGCAACCTTCCCTGCACCCATGATTCCAGACGGATCAGTCCGCGAGAGAGCGTGAGTTATCATCCTCGTTTTAATCCGATTTTCCACGATGCAGCGCGAACTCAGCAGTGGTTTGTTTGGGGAAGAGCCGCGGTCAGACTCGTGTTTTGTTGACAGATTACAGCAGATATACGATAATCTGCAGGATTTCATGATTATGAACGCAAGTGATCTGTTCCGAACACCGCTGATGCGCACATCACCTTAAAGGAGACGCAGCATCAGGAGCGGAACCTGCAGGGTGGTTCAACTTCAGCAGCTGAAGTAGACTACATCGCTGTGGGACTAGTCTCATGGCATCAGCCAGGATTTGTCATCCCGCAATTATTTTAAAAGACGCTTCCTCCGTTGTAGCGACACATTAAACTCGGATGTGTAGCGGTGTTGTGAAAATATTGATACGATAGTGGGCGTCTGGTTGTGCGTTATCTAACAATAACAGAGTGAAATATGACTTTCACTGGATCTTGGTTGTGACATTTAATGGAAGTGCGCAGTTAGTGCTGGTAATATTTGACATTTAAGAAGTGCTAATGTGCGACTGTGTGTCTGCTCAGTGACTGAGATCAGCAAAAAGTCCAACGAACAATCAGAACCGGTGGAGTCTGTCAGACATATTTATAGAGATGAAATGAGGAACAATACTGAGTAATAATACATACCTGCCTGTATGTTATGTAATACTGTGGTGTCAGCAGTTTTAAGAGACAATTTTAAAACAAATGTTATGACAATAATATGTATGCATTAAATCCTACTTGAATTAACCTCCTGTTAACATGAGGTATACGTTGATTTGTGGTTATTATATCGATCAGTAGAGGAATTATAGTATATTATAGGTAGGTGTTGTTCTCCCAGAAAGCTGATATGATTATTTATTATTATTAGTTTATCTTGCACATGTGCACTCATTGAGCCTCAAGCGTTCTCTTTTACATTATTTTGTATCAGAAAACGGACATGTGCTGTGTATGGTAGAACAAATGCAACCAGGCTTTGAGTCAGTTTTGGGAGCAAACTGGTTATTGCACATCCTCTTCCACATCCAGATGCATCAGCTGGAGCGTGAAGAACACTGTGTCCTGTCCAGTGCAATAAGATGATTCCCTGATAATCCAATCAGTTTATTTTTCTTCCATCGCACCACCACTCCTTGAAGTGAAGGACTTTTGAATGTTCTGGAACAAGGGTCTAGGTTTGTTCCTTGGCTCTGTCAGCAAGTTGTATTGCACTACAGTACACTATATGTGCTGAGCATGGACAGCTATTGATTATCTCTGTCAATCACACAGTGGCAGTGGCAATGTATTGGGGCTCTTTTTGTTTGTAAGGAGGATGACTCCAGAACAGACTAACATATTTCAAAGACACTTTCAGGGTTGGTTGGAAATGATTTTATCTCGCTGGTCTTCTGTTTGTTAGTTTAGCTCCATTGATGCTGTCAAGATTTCAGTGAGACAAAAGCCAAGTCCGGTCGCATGACCAGCTTTGGTTAAGCAGAAACTGGACATTATGGCTTAATAGATGGCAATAATATTGGGTAAAAAAAATAACATTGTGGTGCAGGTATGTTCTGTCCAGCACTTTTCTAAATATGTTATTGTTCCTCTATTGGTTTTATTCTTGATGCGTTTATGTGTATTCTGTCACGAATATTATTTTTTTTCTTTTTTTCTTTTGCTATGTTTTGCTTTATGATGTGAATAAATATTTAGGTTGGCTGTTAATATTTGATCATGTCCTTCCTCTCTGCTTGGATAAACAAATTAATTCATTCATTCTTCATTTTCTTTTCAAGTATGAACTTAAGATATTGCATTATAACATAAACCCATTCAATTAAAATGTTGACATAGCATGTTTCTCTTTATTTATCCGCATGTCACACCCATGGCCCCCTGACCACACTCTGCCTATGAAATTCACTTTCATGTTTATTATTAAAAGTAAAAACAACCCTTGCTTCGAGTCTCAAAATGCATTGCATCAGCTGAAGCTTCTTAGTCAGCATACATTACAAGAGTTAAAACACCTATTTCAACATTTTCATTGATGAAAGATGACTAACTACAAGTGATGAAGTTTGAGGCATGGGCACTTACCGGCCATCACAATGCCTCGACATCCTAGTGAAGTCACGAAAATACCTTGAAAGCAGGGCATTATGTAAAAATGCGCGAGTGGGAATTGTGTCTTGTAATTTATTCATGATAAAATAATAGAATATTTGTCAGATGTTTGTTGATTTATATCACGTGAATTCCAGCACGCTTCAAATGTTATTCTGACGCTGGCACAAGGTGGTGACCTACAACTGACTCCTGTCTACTTCTGACCGTGGCTCTCTAATGATATAATAGCCACAGTGTCACATCCTGAATACATTTCTCTCCGAGGCTTATCTTCTCCAGAGTCAGGGAGGTGAGAGGAAATGGAGAGATAATAACTTTTATTCATGATCCCAGTCATAATTTTACATTACGGACAGGTCGGGTAATTAGATCCGCACTTAGATCTATCAGCGTCGGACTAAGACGAGGTCACTGTGCTTTAAGTCCCACTTCTTCTTCTGACCTGAAGAGTCACAGCCACTAGACAAAGGAGGGGAAGTCAGACCAGAGAGTAACAGCGTGAGCCTTTGCACATAGCTAATATACTGCTGCTTCTTGGGTCTCTGCACTTATTTTTCTCATTTCCACTCTCATTAATCACATTTTCATCCTCACACTTTGAAATTAGATCATAGCCAGCAATCATCTGGGCTTGAAGCTGTTGTGTGATGCTGCTGCTCGACAACATGCGGGGAGTCACAGGACGGTTCTGGTCTCAAGGGTCTTTGGAGAGTTTTTGACGGCATCAGCTGAGGTGGATAGCTGTGTGTCTCCCTGTACATGTTTGTCTAGTTAAGCATCAGTGTTGGCGTGTGTTATATGTGTGTAAAGTATATGTGTTTATGCCTGCGTGTTTCAAGTGTCTGGATATGTTGTCATGTATGAGTGCTCAGTCAAGGGTGCACAGATCTAAATGGTTTATGTGCATCATTGTGTGAATATTTGTGTGTATAAGTGTTGACAGTGTCACGTTTAACAAGTGAATAGCTAAACTGCGAATCATTCTTGGCATCCACATCTATTCACACAAATTAGCTCTGGCATTTTTTGAATGTTTTTGAGTGCGACCTGATATTTTTAAATCAGTGCTAAAAGCCACTTGTATTTGAGTGGGGTTTTTTTTTCCCTGTGAAGTTCTAAAAGCAAAGCTGGACAAAAACACAGTCACGCTGCAGCTTTTTTCCTCTCGGAGCAGAGCATTAGTGTTTTTTTTCGGGAACACTCTAATGACTGCAGGTTAATGACTGTTGTCGCCTCAGTCAGCCGTCGGTGGGATATTAATGAATAAATGGCAAAGTATTTTATAGGAGTGTGTTCCTGCATAATTAAGCCTTAACTGCTCTTAATGAAAATTGAATTAGAGACTAGACGATAAGGAGGCACATGAAGAGGAAATCGATATAACTGAGCTATCATGCAAGCGTTCTTATCACGCTGCGTTTCTGGAATAAGAGGCTACTTTCTTCAGTCTTTGCTTGGACCGTGACTAAACATGTTGCCGTTGATGTGTGCGTCAGCCCATTTAGGAGGTAGTGAATAAAATGTGTTTGCAGATGAGGTCGTTCTGTTTATGCACATCAGGTTTGTCACGGAATTGATCCAGTATGTAAGATATCCACGGAGCGTCTCCCCAACTGGAGATGAATTCATCCCCTGGGATGTTGTGTGAAAGTAAAATAAAGCGAGTCTGGAGTCTGTTGCTGATTCAAGGAGATAAATTCCTCAGCCTAGACGTAGCCACAGCCTCGCGACCATGAGTTGAAGATCAGGAATTAGCCCCATAGACAGTTATTTAGCATCACCCATGCTGTCTTTTTCATGTCAACTTCAGGGCCTTAGGGGTGACATCCAGCTGCCATTACAAGTCTCTATGGCTGGCGATAAAGTGGAGAGTTGGATTTCGGGAGCGAGCTCCTTGTTGTTGAGGTTGTTGAACAGGTTTTTCCCCAGAGGAGACCCTGATTTGACAGCAGGTTGAGACAGGTTTCATTCGTCATGATTTTTATTAATGGTCCACCTGTATTATGCACCAACACTATAAGTACCACAATGCACTGCAACACATACATTGCTAATAAATGTGATTAATAAATGTTATTCCTATTTCGAGTTCTTTTTTAATCTTATCATTATCAGTCTCACGCTGCCATTTGATGTAACTGTGACCAGCAGCTGGGATTATTGTCCACCATAGGACAAGAAGCGAGACAGTTGAAATATTCAAAAACTAATGTGGAGACAGACCAGTGAGCTTCATGGATGTGGTAAATGAGGACATGAAGAGGATTGGTGTCACTAGAAAGGCAATATAGGGGCAGGTGGTGAATGTTGGAAGTCGATGAGCCTAGCTGCTATGAAGAGGTGCAGTTGGTGAATTGAATTAAGTACACACACGCAGCGCCCCCTGCAGGTGTGCTTATAAATAACTCACTGGAGAACCTGATGATACTGAGGTTTCCGCTGAGCACAGGAGAGGTCATTTATCTCACTTTGCGGTATCATCAGTGGTGGGCAGGAAACCTTACACACACATGCGCACACGCTGAGGAGTCCTGCCTGGAAACACTGCAGACATCATTCATTGAGAGCTAATTTATGTGCAATAAAAAGAACTCCATTTCCATCCACCTTCTCTCCCATTTTTTGGCATTCCCTCTCTATGGTCTCCCGCTGAATTTACACACTTGGGCAGCGATTAAGTTAAAATAAATATGGAAGTTTATGTTAACAACCAGAAGACGGACTGGCTCAGCCAACAAAGCAGCAGAACATTGGACCAGCTTGCTGATGGAATATTCATATGCAGCCGACAGACAGAGCAGGGAAGGAGGAAATTCAGTATGTGGCACTGGGGATTTTTTCATTACAGTCTTGATTAAAAAAGAGATGCAGCAATATTTAGCAGAGAATTGGAAATGGATTTAAGGGAAAGAAGTAGTTATTTGCTGAATCTCTGAGTAAATGGTGAATCTGAACGATGTGTCCTATTTGGACTTGTAGCCAATGAGATTGATGGACATATCTAACTGTGGGCAAATGACTAGCATTTCTGGACAGTGCTAGTTTGAATGTGTTGAATGTGTCCCGCTCTATAACATCATTCAATGACCTAAGTGTGCGGTTGGCGGTAATCCGGATGTGATTCCATTTTCTCTACCACACTCCTCCAGCAGGTACGCTCATCTAAGGGCTTGTTTAGTTTTGAACATTGTCACAAATTGCGTGGGTGACATAACAGGGTCACCAGTGTTAGTTCATTTTTCATGAACACCTGGTTGCTGAAGCGACTCTTGCAGAAGCCGTGTTCCTCTGCAGGACTTGTGTCAGCCACGGAATACGACATATTTTGAAAATGTGCAGCAAAAATGAAGCTATCAGAGCATGGCAGGGATTGTGTGTCCGCGTTGATGCTTATCTACACACCTTTGTGAAGCCCATCGTGCTTTCAAGAGACAGTTGAGTCGAGATTTCAGATTCAGAACACTGGTGCCAGCCATGAAATGGCGGTTTATCCGATGAGCGGGGAAAACAGGACAATGTTTATTTGTCAGAGACAATATCTAATATTTCTGCAGGTACAACATTAGAAGGAGATTTGGGCTCTGAAATGATAGTACTGACTCGGAACTCTCCCTTTCTTTTTTGTGTCGGTGGGAAACCAGGTAACCCATTTGCTTGACGATGGACACTGGACTGCGTATCGCTCCTGCGGGGAACCTAAAAATATCCGTACAAGCTCAGCGTAAGTCCCAGCAGGGTTCTGTTAGAGCGCTTGTCGTCGTTGACTCAGTTTCCTTGATAACACTGAAAACTCGGTTTTTGAAGGAGTCATATTTAAGGTTATGTTTGTTGAGCGGCTGCACCAGATTTCTCTGTCTGTGACCAAGAGGACAAAGACGAAGCAAGCACCTTTCACAAGACCACCTAATCTTGATCATCAAATAAATGGCACATTGCTTGTTACTTTCTATTGATTGTAGAGGGAGACAGATCATCAATAACAAGATGCAATTAGATCTAGATAAAGTTGCTTGTAATGAAGCGGAACAAAAAGGTGAAATGGTTAAGCAGAGTGGGCAAATTAAGCGGATGGTAAGAGTCAGTCAGGGTCACTGGTTTGAAACATGACAGTGAGCTTACCAAAACTTTCAAAAAACAATGTTTAACAAATGCTCTGAAAGATAGAATTAGACTTCTCAAGTGGTAGCCTGTACCACAGTATGTCCTCTTTAGGCAGCATGAATGAGGATGAGGAGGGAATTTTGAGGTGCAACCTCGGTCGTATTATTTCTTTCTCACAGTAACAGAGATCTTCGATGTAAAAAAAATACATTTATGGACATATGACACGATTAATTTTTTTCATTCAATTCAGTGGAATGCATTTTCCTGTTTTCAAAACAGTTGCTGTGGAAATGTAGTTGACAACTCGTGGTGAAAGAAAAGCTTCACCTGTGGAAATTCGTATACCTACATATACCAGTGCCACCAAAATTCTTAATGACAACAGAATTACACCAAAACAGCAAACCTGATGCCATAAAAGAATCTGTTTCTGCTTTGGAAGCAGCATCATGTCACCAGTACAATCAGCTAATATGGTGTCAGCTGAGCGCAGCAGAAACTTTTTTGCCCACTCTTCCCTTCCCAGCTACTGAACCTCTGCCCGTCATCCATCCTGTGCCAAGCCCCAGCTACATCATCTCTTCTAGTCTGTGCGTCTTGTTGCCTCCTGGCCAAACTTACTTCCTCTTCAGTAGCCTGTCATTTCTCAGACTACTTTCTCCCTCTTCCTCTTTAACTTTGGCACAGTGATCATCCTTGATGACGCCTGTGTCTTCGTAGATACTGACCAGTCATGCAATGACTCCAATTATTTAAGGTCTGATCCAAGTTTGATAAACCGCTAGACAAGGACATGTACAACAACCAAGATAACTTCTTTTTCCAACATGTTTAAACTCGAATGACACCTTGATTCTGTTCATCGTAGTAGAACTGTTTTGACACTTATAAACACTTGGACTCTCTCCCAGGGACTTTATGACTATGACTTTGTGATGCTAAAAACCAAAAACAATGGCTGCATGTGGTGCTTCATGATCTCACACAAGCTGTGAATGGGAATTGGTATATTGTCGGGACTGTCTTTCCAAGATATGACACAGAAATCAAAGCCATTTGAACAAAGATCAGATTATCACTGCTGACCAGTCCCACAGGACTTGCCATCCCGGTGATGAATAGGCATCAATGTTTGTTCCTGTCAGCATAACTCATTGGGTCTTCTTCATGCTTCAGCTTTGAGGCCGAAATATTTCACCGGCTGCCTCATACATAATACCCAGTAATGTGTCACGATAACACGATAATTCTCCCGTCATCAGTCAGAACGATGAGGCTGATCTGTGTAAAGAGATCAGGAGAATAGATTCTGAAATTACCTTCATCAATATTGTGACAAACGTGAAAATGAATGTTCCATGTCTCATTTTATCAAAAAGGAATGACGGTTGATGAAGATCATTTCAAGGTCGCTGTATTCTGCCGGATCAGTTGTCTTGTGTTCTAGAACATGGTCACATTGTTAAAGTTCCTGCCTGTGTAATAGCTGGCTGTTGAATGCAGCTCATCAACCTGTACCACAGAAAATACAAGCTGTTCCACGCCTCTTCTCTCCTTTCTATTTGTTCCTTCTCTCAGACAAGCAGTGATCTACTGCACTTGTTTGCTTTCTCCTCCGCCAGCGGTGCATGTCCGCGACTCTTGTCTGTCACTCGTCTATTTTGTGTCTCTTCTGGCAGCCTCTTGCATCTGCTATTATTGTTGGTGTCGCTCACTCACCGTCGCAAGTTGCTCCACGGGTGAATGCAAGAATTGATTTGCCTTCATTATTAATCAGCTGAAGGCTTTTATGAATATTGTCGGTGTGTTTACTGCCGTGTTATTGAAACACCATCATGTTGAAAAGCCAGATGTTGCTTTCAGAACGTGTGCTGCTAACAGTGCTTACAGTACCTTCCTACTCATCAGGTGCATTCAGCTGCTAACAGCGGCGGAAATGAAAAATGACTGCACGCTTTGGTGGGATACGGTGACAGCTATGACCCTGAAATGGGCCCTGTTGTTCTCCTGATTTCAAAACGGAGTCTGTCGGGAGGCTCTGGTCTGCCGTGGCAGCAGACAAGCACAGTACATTTTGAAATGTATGGGCATCAGCGATACAAACAATGAGTGTAGTTTCTCTTAGCAATAATTGAATGTGTACCACATTTCTATCTGTTTGTGCAGGGATAGATGTTGGCTCTTCGAGATGTAGGAAACACATCTCGGATTGAGCATCATCAAATCATCTCAATCGGTTTATATCACTTGGTGAGATGACGTCAGTCAAAGAGCCTGAAAGGAAGCAACAGCTTGAATACACCGGAGACTGACGTCGACTTGGCTCTCACTTACGCTTTTCTCCTGTATCTTCAAACATCACATCCACCTCCGACGTGAATTTCCTGCAGTCAATCACAGAATTACTCATCAGCATCAGATTGATGCCATTTCAAGACATTCAAATGTGGAAGTACATTTAAATAAGGAACAACTAGCAATACCTCTATTTACGAAGCCAAGTTCTAGTCCAGTCAGAGGATGAGAGAGGTGAGGGATGGAGGGATTTATGGCTGGAAAAAACAAAGGACAAAGAGGAGGCGGCTTGTTGTAAAGCTGCAAGTTACTGACAGAAGAACGGAGTGGTGAATAGAAGAGTAGGAAGGGCTCAAGTGATGGATTGGAAATGCCTGTTTTAATGGATGAGAATTAGAAAAAAAATGCATGGGTGCGCAAATGGATATGATGAGTGTCAAATAATGGAAGGAAAATGAGGGAAATTATAGTTCACTGAGTGATTGGTGAGATGTGGTGGGAGAAAGTTATTTTATGAATGACTCAGCTGATAATGAATATATAAAAAGAGAAGAAAAAAACATTGATGAGATTGGGAAAGAAGAAGAGACCATATGATGATTTGTCTGTTATATTCAAATGTTCTCCTTGATTTTCAGAGGATTTCTCTGAACTCTCCACATTATGCCCCCATTCCAAAAACATGCCAATATTAACTGGTGACTACACATTGTCCCAAGATCAGACTTTACACTTTTTCTTCTTTTAGTAATGTTCAGTTAATATAATGTTTTCCTCATGAATCGCCCTGCCCTCATGTTAGCAGCGTACCGCATCTAAATCCCGCCACAGAAGACATAAACCCAACATGAGTGTCAGCACTGCATACCAAACAAATAAGCTTCGTGTGAAGAGAGTCGTTTCTGGTGGCGAGCTAGAGAAATATAAAGAGTGTGTAATTGGATCCCAGTGCAGACGATGGGCTGATTAATTAATCGAACATGCTGCTGCTGCTGCTGCTGCTGCTTCTGCCACCGCCTGTCAGATGATTGTGGAGACGAGTGTGAGTGGCTAGCTGGCCCAGATGAGATAGAATATACGATAAAACACGAGCGCTCTTTGTGTCCACGTGTGTTGGGTATTTTTCTGTACAGTCGGCGCACGTGTTCATTGTCTCCAGCGTGTGACTATAGTGACACGTGAACGCCTGAGTCAGGAAAAAATGAGTAAATGAAATAAATCATTGGCGCAGGACACACACACACACACACACACACACACACACAAAGTCAGTGAAGCAAAGGTGAGTATTGTCATCACATTATTTTCAACTGATAATTTGCTGCCAAGACAGATCACCTGTGTTTGGACCAGCACACTTGTCCCTCAATGCTGGGCAGTCATAGAAAGCCTACAAATGAAGACCATTCAAGTATCCTTTCGCTTCTGCTGTCTCGTGATAAGAAGTAGCAGCTTAGTGCTGAGTCTGTGACTGGTAGCAAAACTTCTCACCCTGTCTCTAGTGGACAAGTGAGCAGTCTTCTAAATCAGAAATGCCAGAGAAACTCTTATAACAGTCACATAGACAAGTCACATAGAGAAAACAACAAATATTTGTTAGTATCCCAGTCTTTGTATAGTGGAGTGAAACAAACATTATTTGCTTACATATGTCAAAGATAGGGATATTGTGAGTACCGACACCAGTATTGGTACTCACACCAATGTGGGCCTTTTTTTGCTGTACTCATGCTTATCAAATACTGAGTCATGACAGTACCCGATACGTACTCGTGTTCCCCTGTGGATTCAATGCATTGCAGTTTTTTACGGGGCTGTCGATTTTCACGCAACACTCTGTACATGTTAAACAGTAGGCAGCTCCACCAGGATCTTAGATGTCATATATCAGCACATACAAATTGCCCATGCCAAATTTGAAATGCTAACAGACAAATCTATGACAGTGGTGTCATGTTTTGTTCAGGGAACACTGTAGAAAATAAATAAATGAAAAATCATAATAAAAAATTGTGTTACTATTATCGGTAATTGATATCAGCAAGTATTTAAATGTAATGTCCTCGTACTCAATTGGCTAAAAAGTGGTATTGGGACATCCCTAATTAAGAAACTATGAATATATGAGTTATTGGGTGCTTTAGATTTTGTAGGACATGCATAATTAAACTTCATGGGAGTGCCATGCAAACCTTCTTTATCCACTTGGATCATTGTTTTTGTTTTTTTAACTTTTGGCCATGATCTTAGGTTAGGATCAATTTGTTCCCACTTTAAACAAGTTGTTCTTGGTTCAGGCAAAAAATAATAATAAAAATAAAAATAATTTAAATAACCATCTTCTATCCTTGATTTTTTTCTTTTTCTGTTACCCCATCGGTAAGTATTGTGAAAACTCAGCAACCTCGGAATACCTTGCGGTTGCTAAAAGCTTGGTGATGCCTGATGTATGGATTATCCAGGTTTTGATGGCATGTCGCCTAAAAAGCAGACATGGGGATCATTGAGTGAACTGTTGCTTCGGTGTATTGTCGAATCCCTGTATCAAATGATGTGCACAGATAGGCCCCAAGTGATGCTCAAACACCAGCCCTAGTTCCTTGTATGAGAAAAGTACTGCTACTGGAGCATTATTTTCCTTCATTCTTAAATTCTTTCTTTAAAAAAAGCCAGTCTCTCCACCCAAATATATTTTTGACAGGCCATTTATTTTAGTTTGTATGAGAATCGTTCCTCAATCGCCCCTCCCATTACTCCTCATTGCCCTATATACAGTATCATTAGCTCATGGTAAAATGCATTCAATTTAAGAGACTAACGCCCTTTTTCTGGTTTGAGCCCCATTCCCCCAAATTGCTTGTGTGGGAGCCAATTTCATAGTTTCAGATCAAATCGTTTTTTGTGAAGCTGTAATCCTCAAATAGAGTCTTAATCTTGTAAAGCAAAAGGTCCCCACAAGTATCGCTATCAGTGGTGCACACACACCCACATACATTCAGACATCTGTGATAAACTTGAGGCAGAGATGGATGGCTGCTGGAGATAAAGAGAAGGGGACGAGGACGCGGGCGAAGTTAGTCTGGAATAAAAGATGAGGGAGGGAGTGGGGTGATTGATCAGAGACAAAACACAGTCAAGGAGGAATACAGCATGTCAGCTCATTGTCTTCATTCTGCCACTGTCATGAATCTCCCAAATAGCAGCAGTGTCGTACACACTGGCGCACATACATGCACACGCGCTCATGCACACGCATACACCAGGTGCCCTACACGGCCTGTTCCCAGGGCGATGAATCATGGCGGACAGCTTAGAATTTTAAAGAGATGTTCTTTTCCTCAGCTGACACGCTGTGTAAGGACACTCACTTGCTCTTTGAGTAAACACCTAAGTGTGTGCGTGCGTGTAGGTGTATGCATGGTCTTCAGGGAAATATAGTGGTTGCTCTGGTCAGCTACATGTGTTTATGAGAAAATAGCTGGTTTCAAGTATTTAAAAAAATGTCACAACCATAACCGCACGCTCAAGAATGTTACACTGGAAACTGTGTGTATAAGAGTATGCTGTATTTTCTCACTGTGGGAGGAAATTGGAGTACTCAAGAAGCGCAGACAGACTGCTCACAGAACCAGGGTTGCTACTCTGGAATGGAACCTGGGTCCGAGCAACTTGATAGTTGAAAAAAAGAAAGAAGATAGTCAAACAAATGGTGCTGACCTGTCCCATGTTGAGCAGTGGCTTAAGTTGACACCAAGGTTAGCTGCTGAATGAGTCATTTTCGGACATTGTCCTGGCCAAAGTAGTTCTGTCATTCTTTCTGCAATAGAGAATAAACTCTATTGACATTTGGAGTTGCAGAAGGAACACATGTAATTATGCTGACTATCTTTAAAAATGAATTATTTATTATTATTATTTTAGAATGAAACTATTACATTTGTATAAATAGGACCAGATGAATAACTAAGTTGACAAAGTCAAGGTTGAACAAGGATTTTATAAATGAGCTGGAATCACAAATGTATTCATCCAAAAACAACACTTGTGTTAATGAAATCCCAGCATCTGTGATATTAACGCATCCCTCGATGACCTAGTCGAGGATCTTCCATAGGATCTAGCCTTCTCCCCTCCATGACTACAAGGCAACATGGCAAGAGACTCGCTTCCGTCAGGATCTGTATCCTCAGAGGACTAACAGTCCCCAGACACACTTGTGACCTGCACCATGACCAACCCAGCTCTCTTGCTTCACATCAAAAGTGTCACTTCTCTGCTGACATTTATTCAGTTTAGCAGCATTTGTGAGTTGATTTCTGGAGTACAGCCTGTAATACAGCACAATTTCCTTTAAGAAAAAGGCATTTGCTCTAGAAGGTGTTCCCAAAACACTGTGTTATTCCTCACAACTTTTCTACAGTATGGCTTGTGACAATTTAAAAAAAAGGTACATTATTTGTAAGTGAATGGCTACAGATGGTTTGATTCACTAATAAGGTCAAAGCTTTGCGTCCGTGTGGAACGAGTGTATTGGATTTAAACATCGATATCTGTCTCACGCTCCCATGCAAACAAAAAGAACCAGCGCTGCTGCCATGTCCTCACAGGCCCTTTCCGCTCAAACTCACCAGAGTCGATTAGAACTCACACGTCAATCGACCTCAAACACTGAACCAAAATAGAGTAATAATGACTGGACATAATCCAAATTTATAATTATTATAACAAAAGACAGAGGAGGAACGTGCAGCCTTACGATACTTTTAGGTTGTAAAGACTAATGAAGATCTATATTATATGGCTATTGACTGATCCTACTTTATACACAGACTTTTTACCACCCACATTTACTTTTTGTAGAGTCCCCAGTTTAGTTGTCTCCATTGCTGTCAGTGTGAGGGAGAAGAAAACAGTCACCTTCACCCCTGAGTGTGCTTTGTAACACTATACAACAATATGTTGTTCACTTTTTGATGTATTTTTCTCTTTTGGGGCGTTTTGAGAATAATTGTTGATTTTGATAATCTGACATTTTTGAAAACAGACAGTTAACAGTGCTATACCTTCAGTTTGACACCATGTCCAATGGGTCAGGAGTTTGGCGTGTTGGAGCACCTCAGAAGGATTTTAGAATTTGTCCAAGGACAACAACATAATAGATGAAACACACGGTGGAACTACTGCATCTCCACTCTTGACAGGGTTTCTGCCAGGATATTTTTCTTAAACCCCCACATTACCTTAGGAAACAAGGGTGCAAATGGGTAAGTTTGGACATTTACTGATTTTTATTATTATTATTATTATTTATATATATATATATATATATATATATATATATATATATATATATATATATATATATATATATATATATATATATATATATATATATATATATATTTTTTTTTTACAATAAAAGTTCTTGGTAAAAAAAAAAATCTTTGAATCTGCAACCGTTTTCCATGTTCTTCTCTTAATTCTTTCTACACCCTATTTAAAAAGAAACGTTACTGAGCTTGACAACACAATTTGTAATTTCATACAATAATGCTTAAATCAACTCTGTCATTCCCATCTCTAGTATCAACATCTTTTAAATTAATCATTTTCATTCATCTAATATCTGAGAAAGAAACGTCAGTGTTCAAGGACATCCGTGGACACATTTGCGCCAGTTAATAGGGATTTTTGGAGCATCTGGTGGTTAAGCGCAGGGCAGAGCAGCTCCCCACCTCTGCCCTGGATCTCCGCTGCCAAGTGTCCAGACTGTGCAGTCAAAAGGAGACGGGGCGACAAGCTGGGCCATTTAACACTGGAAAGACAGTTGGCCGATAAAGTGCCTTGGCTTTTTAGCACTGCTGGGGAGAGACAACAAAGGACAGAGTGAGGAGAAGAATGAAAACATTGCAGTTTTCTTGTTTGGTTTGGATGAGTTTTTGTCATGTTTTAATTTGAACAAACTTCCACAATACATCACAATTGAGTGCTGGAACATGCTCAGAGGGACCACCAGCGGTGCTAGTGGCACCAGCACTTTTTCCCTAGATGCTCCTTCCCAAGCTCTTTTTTCCCTTCATTCTTAAATTCTTGAAAAGTTTGTCTCTCATCAATTCCACTCAAATAGATTCAGAATTCTGATGGGCCATTTATAGACTTGCACTGCATCGCTCACAAGTGCAAACCATATAGAGTGGCAGTCCAGCGGCTGCTCTGACTTGCAGCATCAGACACGTAAATACGGTCTCCTACAGTATAAAAGAGTTTCATGAGAGCATTTTGGGTTATTGATTGGTCATTACAAATACAATTGCCTTATTATTTAGTTTGATATTTCAAACTGGTTCACGACAAAATGAATAAAATATAACATAATCATGATGGACGCAAACCGACTGCTTCAAGCTCCTCTGGGACTCTTTTGCCTCCATAATAATTCACATGTGGTGGCGCTCTAAAGTATAAGTTAAATAACCAAGTAAATGTTGATCTTTTCTGAACCAACCCAGCAACAAGTCCAATAATATTTTTGTGATGGGTGACCTTTTTTCTTGCTTGAGCACCAGCCCCCCCAAAGCATTTAAGAAGTAAATTTATTGAATATTTCATTGAGCCTGATCATTGAAAAGTGAAGACTATACATTTTAGGTCTGTTAGTGTTGAGTATTGCCTGTCTATTCATTGAATTTCATTTCAGATGAGCTTCTTAATAAACTAAACCAAAGATAGAATAAAGAAAACATGAATCCACAATCCACTCTCCGTGGGGAATTTGTCAAATTCTGATTGAAAACAAAACAAAACAAAACAAAACAAATACAATCTTGTAAATGACAAGTAAGACAGAACTTATATTTCTAATATGAATGTCCTGCTGTCCATTGGTCACCTATCTTGTTTGCCTGAGCTCAACCATCAATGGTGACCATGGTGTTCCAGAACAAGACTTTCTGTAAGACCATTGATGACATCATGTTCAGCCCTTTACAGTTACATGGAAAAATGGGAAAGTGGAGCCTTAATCTCTGGAGAGGCACACTGAGAGAGAACAAAGGATAATGGGGAGACTGTGAAAATAGGAGACCATCTCAGAGGAATAGTAGATGCCATGCGGACTCTGGGTAATGTATGACTTCTTGAGGTAATGGCTATAATGAAGCTAGGCTTGTTCTGGTGAAGCATCTGCTTTCATAGCTCCAGTCCAGTGCTGCCTCTAGAGTCTCCACAAATGAGCCCCGAAGTCGAGAAGATAAAGATAAAAGAAAGCGATGAGGGAAACTTGAAGTGCAAGGGGCAATACAACTTATCTGACATGGCATGTGACTAATGTCTACCTCCATCACTGTTGTGGTTCTATAGTACTTCTCCATTGCACTGTCTGTGGTGAGTGGAAGCTCGTAGAGGTGTAGGTGTGGGCTAAAGAAATATGCTCAACATTAACAGGCCATGTGGGATGTGTGTGCGATGATGTCCTCGAGCCTAAATCATGTGGGAGGGTTGTGGTTTCATCGGATTATTATGGAAATGAGATTGTTGGAGACAAAGAGGTGAAGGCTACGCTCACGAGCTGTCCTTTACTCTTAAAGCGTAACAGACAGATATGATGTAATCTTTTACACACGCAGCTCTAATGCAATACATAGCCTTTGTCAAAATCATTTATTTGACAATGGCATTCCACCGGTTGCCCTAGTGGCATGTGAGTGAAAAACTATTTACTTATCGAATAGTCGGCAAGCGTCATCACTTGCAGGTTGCGGCTGGAAGCTGACATGTTTTGGTGAGCAGTAGAGAAAAGTGTCTGTGTCGCAGAGCACATTGCGTCGCATCATGACATTCATCAAATGCAGTCGCTCCGCCACAAATGCGTGAGACACAGCAAGTGTAGCGTGTGAGCATGTGAGAAGGCTCAATTGCGTGAGTCTATTGGCAGTTGCGTGAGGGTTGGTGGTCTTGTCTGGAGGTAGAGGACAACAGAGATTGAGTCATGTAATAAGAATGGCTTCTGCCGTCATTTTAGCTGAACAGACAAACTCCAAGTAAACAGGTGCTAGTTAGTTTGTTAGTTAGTGATAGTTGTATAACTGTTAATATGTGGATGCACAACAACTTTTGCTGTGATGTCTGTCTGGACTATAGACAGGCAGCGGAGCTCTATCATCCCTCAGTTGGGTATTTTGGGTCACTAACTCAATAACTTTCATATATTTATACATTAGTAATATTTTACCGATTATCTGTCTGCAACAGACTACGGTTTTCTTCAGTGGTCCAAATTTTAACGCTTGGTACATAAGGCACACCCCGAATACACCTGATCATCCAATTATTTGCAAAGATAGGTAGTCAGTTCTCAACAATCAAAAATACTTAATAGTTTCATAAACATTTATTTACATTCATTTATCTCCTGTTGTCTAAAGCACTCTCACCACTCACACAACTTGCCTATGTGTTTGTATTGATGGTTGCTAAAATAATCAACCCTGGATTTGGAGTGCACATTCTTACACTGAGTGACACATAGTAAGACAGAGAGAGAGAGTAGTCAAATAGTGCCAGAAAACAAACTTGCATAGCTGCGTGTCAACACTGCACACATCACAGATTCTTGATACATTCGATCGATGGCATGGATTTGTCATATTCATGTATTAAACCGAGGAGGACATTTGGATAATCATGTTGCCTATCTCTAAAGGAGCTGAGGTCTTAGTCCCCTTCTTCCTTGAAAGACAAGGAAAATAGCAGCATGGAGGATGGGAGCAGATTAAAATAGCCCAGTAGGCAATAGCTGACTCACATGCTGCGAGTCAGAAAGGCATGGCAGTATACACGTCGAATCAACCGACTGTTGTGTAACTCCCTGAGTGCCGTTAATTCAAATGGTTCCTGGTTCACCATGGCAAGTCAAGTGTGACTTTTGTTCACATCTCCCCTCGGTGACTGCATGAGAAGAGGGCAGTGATATCACAGGTGCCATTTATCTTGTTTGACAGCGTGGCTTGGAGTCATTAGCGCGGCAGCAGCAGGCCACGAAAGGCAAGCTGCCTGGAATGGATGGAGCCACTCGCATGTTTAGTCATTGTGTCATTATACTCTACTTAGATCTTCTTCACGCCTGTGCCCGACTAGGAGGATGGATGTGATATATTTGAGAATAAATTGTAGAAAAAAAATGTCTGACCGCAACCTATCCTCACTCCCATGGCGTAATATATTCATGTTGGGAAACTGGACTTTTGCATCCTATACTCATCAAAAATGGCGACCTACAGCGTTGCATGTTACACATCGGTGTTTCAATTTATGTTTTCCTTCCGTAGCACTCCGTAGCGGTGTGGACTTGTGTTGCGTGGGACCGTATGGAGCATCACGCAAGGGTGCAGCATGTGTCGGGGGAGAAAAATAAAATAAAACGTATTACTCCCACATAGCTCCGGGCACCAGGTGTGGCTTGACTAACTCGGAGGACGAGGAGCAGCACACGAGAGGTTCAGGAATGCACGAGACAAGCAGCTCTTCCTTGAAGCAAGCTTGGATATCAGTTGCTATATAAGCCCTTACGTGGCTTGCCATGGCACTGTGACTGAAACACACGGCCATTTGATGGGCTTTAAATAGCAATTGACAAATTGTGGGGTATGGAATAAATGCAGCACCATCCCATGGCTTACCCTAAGCCCATCAGCTGCCAATGTAGCAAGATGCTACGCTGAAGGCTGCCTATTTTGTCAGTATATGACACAGAACTTCACTTTTCAACGTCAATATATGATGCCATGGTAGTGAGGATTTGTTGTTGATCTGGATGCCTATTGATGGATTAAGAAGACCACTGATTCCCCTGTGAGTAGCTGCCATGCAAGCACAGGGAATACAAGTATTGTACATTTTTTAGTGCCAGATCAAAACAAGTGAGAGTGATGAGGGCTTTTAGTTTGAAATCCGTAACATCTCAACCTACTAAGCACAAGTGTTTTAACAAAGGTTACCAGAAACAAATTGGCCAGTTGTGCCAGTAAGAGATCAGCAGAGAACATAAACTCAGTAGCCCTGAATGAAAAAACTGGATGTGCATGGGAGTGACAGAGGTATTCAACCCAAGAGGCGCCAGTAGATGCTAACAAAACAGTTGACAGGAGTGAAAAATTGTTTGTGATCAGAGTTAAGAATTATAGGCAAGATATAAGACTCGAGTAGATTTACAAACTGGATTCGGATTAGAAAGCATCGAAGCATCAGTAGCATTAACATGTGACTAGAACTGTCTTAACCTTACATGGCACTAATACAGTATCTCCTGGAGTTGCAAAAGTAAGTTCTACCTGCAGTTACTAAACATGTGGTATACATGTACATGGGACACAAAAAGAAAGTAGCCAAAACACTTGACATTTTACACACTGAGATCTCATCTGCAGAGTTTCGCTGCAGAAACAACTCGCAAAAGTGCTGATTCATCTCGACTCCCCAGAGTACCAATATCGGAGTGCATCTCAGTGTATTTTTAGTTTTGAAAGAAAGGATTTTGTACAGCGCAGTGGTGCATTTGAAGGTATTTTGGAGAATGTTGTGTAATCTGTTTGTCCTGCTATCAAGTAGCGTGAAAGGCAGAGATGCTACTCAACTTCTACTGAGCCCTTTTAGAATAATTAATTTTCTTCTTGAACTATCTGAGTCCTGGTGTTGAACTTGTCTATCCAGGCCAAGAACGGAAAAAAAACCTCTACTCTCCACTGTTGGTTGATCAAATCTGTTGTGATTTGTGATATTTTCATTCAAGGGAGGTGCTAATCAGATTTTGGGTTCACACTACACATGATGAAAAACACTCACACTTAGTTTGGATGAGAGACAGAGATTCATATTCAAAATGTAACACTTCAGGACACAGAGATCTGCTTTCATTTCTATGTGTATGTAAATAGATATTTTTGTAAGCAAGTATCAAAAATCCTCGCTGTTTTTTTCTGGTTTTACAATCCATCCTCGTCGGTTTCTCTCGGTACACACTCTCCTGAATATTTCACGTGTGCCAGGAGTCCAACTGCTCTCATTTGAATGCTGCTTTGTTCCTGTTTTTTTTTTCATTTTGCCAGCAGCCCCATGCTTTTAGCATCTCAGCAGTTAGATTGACTGACAACCTGCTAGCGTAACTGTGTCTGTATTTCATGTGGGTACGTTAAATTGGACAGAAACAATCTGCTTGGTTAATATTTCAAGACTCTGTCTGTCCACAGGTCGAGGCTCTGAGTGATGCAGTCTCTGTTCGGCGGGGGAGAGCTGGGGCTGCTGGGAGGAGGCGGTGACGCTGGCGGGCTGAAAGAGGATGGCTGTGGCAGTGTGGTGTGGCGGTCCTCGCCCCTTCCCTCTGATGACGTCTACTCCGCCTCCAACTTTACCCTCCTTACAGCCTATCAGGACATCAAGGCGAGGCTGGCCTCCCTGGAGAGAGAGAACACCAGCATCAAGAGGAAGCTGAAGATCTATGAGATTAAGGTGGAAGACTTTATTCTGCTTTTCAAACACCGACCTTGAAGGGGGTTAAGCAGATGGTCATAATCATGTGGCAGATGTGATAGGATGACAAGCACAGTAAAGTCAAAGATGATAAAGTTCAATATTTATGATCTGGTGGGATGCATTGTGTGTATGAATCAGAAGCTACTGATACATTTCACCACACTTCAGTCTTCTGTCCCATACCAGCTTGATCTTTTCAGAAAGCAAAAATGAAAGCATGAATCTGTGCTTTCTTTCGATTGCACTCTGTGTCATGCCATACCAGGTGTCCTAAAATGAAAGCAGTTGTCCCGAATCCTGGTCAACTCTAAAGCACAGCCTGGAGTAACAATGATCAGTGACGAAAGATTCAGTGCGGGGGGACGACTTTTTATTGAGGCCTGTTTTGTTTTTTTGTTATTTTCCTGCCATCTGAAGCACTTCTGATGTTACATTGAATCAACTCTCTCAGTTTGTCACGACTCAAGTTCCACCAATCCCCTTTGTCAAAAGTGCTGTCCGCGGTCCTGAACAATTCGTTGTCCCTGGCCAGTTATCTCTGTCATTTAAAGAGAGTCATGGGATATATCTCAGACAAGGACATTTAGCAATTCCTTTTTTTTTTTTTTTTTTCTTAAAAGGGGGGTGCTCTGCCTCTGTAGCCTTCAGGGTGCTGTGTAGTTGATTCTTGAGCCTTTAAAAAAAAAGCAAGGGGTGTGACTGTTCATGCTGCGCTTTCTCCTTTTCACTGAGGCTGTGAACTTGTACACAAAGATGAAAAGAGCTAAAGCTGCGCTGGTGTTTGATCTTGGACCGCAGGGTAATAAATATCCCAAGATTTTTTTCAAGAGGCAGGCCGACCATGCTTCAAGACCAGAGTAACGGCCAGTCCGGAACATCGCCGTTCTGAGATGATGCAAACATAATAATGTAGGGACGACATAGTGGGAGCTTGTTTCTAGGATGAATACAGGGTCATGTCTTGGTTAGTGAGCAGTGTGGTGCCCTTGTCAACTAGTCTTTGTTCAACCAGTGTTGCTCTGATAGAGCAAGTCAGTACGGTATATAGCTGAAGTTTGGGTCACTTCACTTCGTGGCAACTAAATTAAAAAGGCTCACGAATGGCTTTCACTCAGAAAAACAGTTATTCTTAGTCTGGATGTGTCAATAAAATCTAAAAACAATATCAGCGTACATAGAAAGGAGAGCAGCTGCGACTCAATGCCCCAAAGGACTTTCCTGTTAACACAGGCTGCATTCTGGGAGAACAAAACCAGATGCTGCCTGTTTGTATCTCTGTCCCTTTAGTCAAATACAGACTGTTAGCTTGGGCTGATGCAAAATCAATATTGACTCTCCTTTACAGTTATTTAACCCTTTTTTGCTGAATCAATGTCTGTCAAGGTCAGAACAGACACAATCCGCCGCTGCCAGTGGAAGAGTTTGATGTTGTAAGTGAAATCCCGGAATCTCCCCTGCGGCTTATGGACTTGTACCGTTTAACTAAGCAGAGAGAGATGTTCCACTAAATGGAAAAGTGTTGTTTTCCCCTCAAACAGTCGCTGCATCTGTAGCTGTGGTTTCACATGAAAGTAGGTCCTAGCTAATGTGGGGTAGTTTAAATGGAAAATGGTGTTCGTTCGTTCGTTCGTCCGAGTATCTCATTATACAACCCCTAGGTTTGTCTGACCAATGATCTACGTCATTGTTTTGGTGTTTGTCCTTCGTATTGGAAAATCTCAAAAAGATGTGACATCCCAACCTGTTTCCAACCTAGTATTAAATGTTATATCGTCTTGTCATTTGCAACTCCAGGTAATGTCACAGTCAACTGAAGACCCTGCTGCAAAATGAAGCACAAGTACATGAAAAGAAACCCCTTTCTCTTTATGTCCTGCAATATATCTGTTCAGCCTAACACAGAAGCTGTTGGCTTTGGATTGTTTTGAGTCAGCAATGATACTGTCGTGTTTTGTTTGAGCCCAATCAACAATAGTGATGTTAATAGTCCCATTTTCCTCCTGTTGTTTCATATCTGGTTGCGGGGGCAGCATTGTACTGAGGCATTTTGAGGACTGTAGTGGGAGTTTACGCCTCCTTACGAGACAGGCACACTAAAGCTTTGAACATGATGCATGATGGTGAAGAAACATTTGAGTCACAAGGCAGGGCGTCCAGTTCACAAGCATTTGCGTAACTCCAAGATCTGAGGAAGGATTCTAGCAATATTTTGTTGTCAATTCTGGAATCGTTTGTTACATTGATTTACCTGAATATTTTGTGTTGATAAATGTAGTGAAATGTACTCCATGGCAGAGAGAAAGAAAGGTTTCACTTGGTGTCTGTTGTTTCTGTTTGAGCAGTCAAAATGTCTTTTCTGAGTCCTACTTTAACGTGAGGTCTGAAAATCTTACGAATTAATCTTACGAATACGAATTATGAATAACGTTTGATTTTTCACAACAAAAGGTGCTTTCAAAATAAATAAATAAACATTCCAAGAAAACATTTATACTAAGTGATGGACGCAGTTGAATCTGGGCTAAATGGACAATACATTTTTAATGATCCTGGATGGAAACATTACAGTTTGCAAATGTGGAACGGACAGATTATGCAAACAAGTGAGAAAATGGAAAACACTTCCCTCAGTTTCAGCTTCTTTATAACAGAAAATAGTAGCAATTCTGTCTGTGTCTGTGTGTGTGTGTATCTGCAGTTCCCAATGATCAATGAATTTGGCGACGACACAAACTCCTACTGCTCCTTCGAGAGTAAGGAAACTGCACTTCTACACTCGGAGAACGGAAATCTGCAGCAGAGAGTCAACATCTTGACCCATGAGGTGAGTGAGCAGAGTATTCAGAGGGTTGGTGGGGGGAAGTAAAAGTAAAAGAATTATGCTCCCCTGAATCATATACATAAATTCTATATGATGTGATTTTTTAAATTCATCTTCTACTGAGACTAACCTGGACTCATTATAATTCGATGTACTCGTCATCCTGTTACAGGAGTAATCCTACCACCTCTAATCATACAGTGACATGTGGTGCTATTACCAAAACAACAGTGACGATTTGATACCATCACTGCTACTTTAACTTCTTTCTCACAACTACACACACTGCTGTTGCTACTGTTTGTGCTTTTATTATGGGCAGTGCAACCACAGTTGTGGCTGTGGTTGTCGCTTCTACTGCCACCATGGGTCGTACTACCATTGCCACTATTATTACTGCTACCACTAACTAATACTCATTACTACATTTACAGCAGCTGCTATGGCACCTGTTGTACAACTATTACTTCAACTGCTGGTAATGCTGCTTCTGCTCCTGCTGCAGATGATGCTACTAAGAAAAAGTTGTTGTTGGCTGGACTTTCTTTAACCTTATACTAGCACTACCCATCTTATCTTGCTGTCACTAATAATAATTCTATAACAAATACTCTTACAATCTATTCATGTTTCATTAGATAGGTATCATTTTAACAATTGACTGCAACAGCTATGAATGCTACTATGATACTACTACTATGATCACAACCGAGTGCTAGAGAGAGACGACCAGGGCACAGCAGGTGGTCTCTCTCTTATACTCTAAACTTATTAAGCTTTAAATCTGCTGCCCCAGCGAAATGATGTTTTTAAGGAAGGACCTCCGTGACATGGGAATTAGCTCTTCATTTCTTTGTTCTATTTCCATGATGTGCTATAATTGGAGTGGACCATCCCCTAAGCTAGTGGAATGTGTTTGAATTTTTAGAGGCTGGCGAATTTTCTTGGGAGTATATAGATGTAAACACAACAATAAGATGCTCTGATATATGTATAGGTCTGAATTTCATGTAGGAAATGCATTCTTTACTTTACTTGCTAAAGTAAATAGGCATCAAGCTGTTGTTTCCAAGTTCCAACTGGGCCATATGGGCAGAGCTAAATCTGGTGGAGGTGGAGGTAAAAGTGGAGCAGAATGAGCAGCAGAAACGATTAGCGAGGGACCCCACCGTCCTCACAGCACCCCCACGCCCCACAGAATAATGAAGCCTGCCACGGCTCACTGAGCATGCTCTAGTGGAAACCAGACAAAATGGCAACTTGCACTTATTCAGTGGCAAAATGTGATTTTTTTTCCAGCCTGGGAGTTCCACTCTGCATGTAAAATGTCTCCACATTCATTTGCTCCTAAGGAGCTGCATCTGAGGACCCACTAACAGCTGCATGCCCCCGGAGCTGAGCACACATTCAAAACTGCATGTCAGGGCATGAACAATGTGAGCAGAGCGCACAGGGGCACTGAAGTGGGTCAACTTTAACAGGTTACTATGGATGGTCACAGGTCAGAGCAAAATAAGAAAAGTGTGCTATCATGTCCCTGGTAAAATGCGTTTAACCTAGCAGTTTTTTCCACAAATAATGATGCAACCATGTTCAATATATTAATATCTGCCATCCTGTATGCTGCATGTGGTTCCAGTCGTCCTTCAAAGTATTGAAATATTTTCCAACTCGCTCTCAAACAGAAACAATACTTGCAAAAGGCTTGAATCCAGTTGAGTCCAGTTGGGTTCATATTAGGCAAGCGACCCGTCTTATCTTATGTCCCGGTCGAAATGTCATTGATTTTCTGTGAGATGAGAATCAGTATGTCCAGTCTGGGGTGGAACCTATGTGGATTAGTATTCCCCTCTGCAAAAGGAAAGGGAAGCGTGACTATTTGTCAATGTTCATAACTGTACTGCAGTTTTATTCGCCTCACAGTTTCTAGTCTTTTAACCTTGACACTGCAATCAAAAGCATGTTGCCATAGCCACAGAGAATGTCCTGCGCAAGAGAACGAGGCGAAGCTCTCCATATTTCTTCATAAGGGACTTCTCTCTTCATTAGAGATCTCTTTTGTGACATCCCTGCCTCAAAAATCACTTTTATTGATACTTGCTGAACTCCATGTGCGTCATTATGACTCAGTGTGAGAAAAAAAAATCCAATTTCTTCATGGAGATTGTGCTTTATATATTTCTGAAGCTGAAGTAGAATAACTGATGCACTCACTGGGATGTCAGAGTGTTAGTGTCCCAAATATGCTCTTACACAACATCTTGTTGAGAAGAGGGACTTATGATTCTATTTAACCTTATTCCATGAAGAGAAGAAGAACGCATGTGGAGAAGTCTTTTCACTTTGTCCCAAATTATTTTCTTTGTAGCTTCAAAAGAGGAAGGAGAGGGAGGAGCAGCTGGAGGATGTGATCCAGGCCTACGAGAAGATTCACATGGAGAAGAGTAACTTGCAGAGGGATCTTGATAAAATGGTAAGAGACTGTGCTCTGTTTTTCCCATGATGTTTTATCAGTCATACTAATGTAGAATTGGTGAAATATTTTTTTCGTAAATAACATGGAGAAAACCGTCACATTCTTGTCCACCTCCATGTTGTTGTATGTGTCGATGTTTCCACTTTTAATTTAAAGATTTAAAGATTTCAACTTTGAAAAGAGATTTTCAATTTTCTAATGGCATGGTGGCTTTCATTTAAGTTATGGGCCATCGCCATGCTAGTTCATATGGCGGAAACCCTGCACACTGTAGAACCACTCAGGAGTCTGAAGATGTTGTCAGGTGATTGTCAGTCCGGTGTTTCAGCTGACACCTGATTCATGTGTGCTTGACTGGTTGCAAAAAATCCTGATTGAATGTCCCTGATATAAATCATTCATTGATTAATGCTACGTTAAAAGAGTAGTTGCTGAACACATTTTCTCCAGGGGCAGAAATGTAGTTTCTTCAATCCTCTTCCAGGCTGAACTACACATAGTTTTTCTTCGCCAACACTGTTTTTTTGTGACACAAAGACATGACCTCTTGTGGGTGTGATTTCAGAGCGGACTGGTGGAGAAACACGTGGAGCGAATCTTGAGCCTGGAATCTGCGCTCAGGCAGCGGGAGAACTCTCTGCAGAAGCTCAACATGCAGCTGCACAGCAAAGACATGCAGTATTTGCAGCTGCACGCCGGCCCCGACGCGCACAGTGAGTCATACTCAACATGAGTGTTGTAATACAGTTGAAAACAGAGTAGAAAAGTACACTCAAGTCTTGGAAGACATAGAAGTGTGTCAAATACATGGACATAATCTTATATTTCAAAATGATTCTCACTGAGTAAAAACAAAAACCAGACTGAGGGGCATTATCATATTCCAGTCTGGATTATTCTTGGCTGTATTTCTGAGAATCACCATGGACACACATTTTTCCCTCTGTGTGGTTACAGCAGCAGAGAGAAAGGCTGGCATTCGAAACACATGCAGGCGAATCAAATTCAATCATTCTGGCTAAGTAGATCATTTGGAGTACAGTTTGATTCACATGTGAATTCAGTTGAACGATCTGCTCAACGAAGTAAACCCATGAGAACCTGCACCATGGATCAATGTAAACCAGCAGAGTCTTTGGGAAGGAAACTGTCATGGTTTTCATTTGTGAGGCACCTGACACATTACCTACTGTAGTTTTCTTGCAGTGTTGACAAATACGCAGCACCTGACCACAGTGGCGATTGTTTTGCCATCGCACACTGATGTGGGAGGATGAGGAGAGAGATTAGGAAAGACTGTTGCTGCTAGACAAATTGATTCCACTCGAGATTATGATACTACATGTGTGTTTTAATACACACATCAACCCACGCACAGGAGGCCAGAGTGCGGTGCTGTTTTGGTCAGTACCTCTGTCTCTTTCTCTGGGTCACTTAAGTACAGGTATTCTGTGATATGTAACAGAAGTCTACTCTGTATGAAGGAGAGTATTGGGTTCATGGGATGGTGACCTTCAGTTTTCAAATACAACAAGCAGTCAATGAAACGGTTTCTCCAGGTTTTTTTTCTTCAAATGGAAACGGTAACTTTTTGTTTTGTTAACATGTAATTAGACTTTGGCGTCTAGAGTTACATAATATTTTCTGATAAACATGGCGCTAGAAGCTTGATAGATGACCCTTTCTAGGTGAAATGAGTGCAGCTGATGCTATAGGCAAAGCTCCTATAGACACAGCTGCAATGGCTGAGGAAAGTATGGATGACCCTGAAAACCTGTCGGCGGAAAATCTTTCAAAGAACTGCACCAGCATTTAAAACAGAACAAACAAAATAGCATTGTTCAGGTTTGCTCAACGGATTGAAGTGCGAAATTCTTCTGACGTGGCACCGCCTTGCCTATTGACATGCTAGTTAGCCATCTTTGGTGACTGTGTGAAGGCGTATGAATGGTGAAGATCCTTGTAGTGCCGACTGTTCGCAATATGTGTGCGACTGGAAATACATACCAAAGCGTGAGGAGGCAGACGGAGTTGTGATTTAAGATCAGGTGTTGATTCTTGTGAGAGCTGACTCACTGACGCCCCCACACAGACCACATGGCCCACATGCTCACAAGCAAGCATTTTTGTCTTCTATACTCACATGTCGTGTTTCTCTCTTCCTTACGCTCAGTGCTCGACTGTCCGGCCATGACCCTTCAGAGCTCGCGCAGCCTGGATACTTTGTCGGACCTGAAGCTGCAGCGTCTGGAGGCGGAGCTAGAAGGGGTGCGGCATGAGGCGCAGGGTGCGTGTCAACGGGAAGAGGACCTGAAGGCCGAGTGTGAGCGACTGAAGGAGGACATCAGGCACCTGCAGAACAGTCAGAGGGAGCGAGTACGTGGTCCATCAGCCTCATTCATGTCATTTGTCATGACTTTTAGCCACCATTTGTGCTCACTTGTCTTGGTTTTGTTGAGCTCTACCTGAGCTGTGAGTCTACGATGAGTGACCTGAGCCACTAAACACATTAAGAGCCATAATTTGCTTTGGTCACTGCGTCTACCATGATTGATCTCCATCACTCTTAACTTTCACAATTTAATGAATCATAGCTTTTGTGATTTTGCTTTTGAAGGTTTATCAAATTTCTCTACTTTGGCAGGACTTGAATTCACCATGCAAGCAGTGTGATGTGGAGTGGATCAAGAAAGTGGGAGACGAACAGTAAGTGACCACCACAGTGGTGGGAGAAAACCATGAGAAGTGAAATAGCGGAAGTGTCTTACCAGTCCGGGGATGATGTGAGAGAGGGAGCTGATGTATGTCCTGTCACTCTTGTCGGATCCTTTGAAGAGACATCACAACTTCTTTTATTAGAGCAAATTGTGTTGTCTTTTCTTTTCTATTATTTGGCAAAGCACAAAGCCTGAGACATGATGTTCCTCTGCTGACAAAGGGTTGGCAGGATTTCAGTCTGAACAGAGGGTGGCAGTGTTGGCTCACAGACATTTTTTTTTTTTTACATACTACTTATTAGTCATTACTGTGACGTTGTGTATAAACAAAAATACTACTAATACTAAAGAGCACTGCTAATTACAATCTTATGATAGCACAGTTAGGCACCTTTTTTATGAAAGCTGTCATTCAAACACAGTTTCAAAAGAGGGCTTCAGACTTCATGCCACTTCTATTCATGTTATGAAGAAATGGAGCTGCTGTTGCTATGACAACCTTGCATTGCCTAGTTCAGGGCCAAATAACCCTGTTTGGCATGTGATGTGTCTTAAATAAAAACGGAGATGAATCATGTCATTAGATAACCCTCATATGTCCCTTTCAAAATCATTTACCCTGAGTAGAAATGCAGCACTAAACCCAGGGCAGATGGAGAAAATAGCCTCATGGGATGTAATTACAAGATCACAAAACCTTCATTTGTCTCCCGAGAGAGACGTGTCATTGTCAAGAACAGACATAGGATACTGAGGATACTAGGGTGGTTTCTGACTCAAACTGAAGGCACGAATTATCAGTGTTCGATATTAAGATGTTAGACTACAAGTAGTACTCCTTGTAGCAGTACTACTATATTTATGGAGCAGGTTATCATGTGTAAACTATTATGTTTATTCTGTTTACCAACAATTTAAATGAAAATTATACTTGCTATTCTAAATAAAGAATAAAAAATAATGGAAGTTGAAGAATCCACAAAGTGCGCAAAAGAGGTCAGTATGGGATGATCCTGGCAAAGGCCATCCCAACTTTACTTGTACTTTTTAGACAAACCCATATTTTAAACCTCCACTAGGTTTCAAAAGAGTTTCACATTCATTTTTATCTAATGTTCATTTAACTTTCATTTAAAGCTGATGGCAGCACTGTGTTGTCCAGTTGTTTTAAGTAGACTAAAAAAGTAAGTTGTCCTTGTACAGTACTTCATTCGGTGACATATTAACTGAGTTGTTTAATAAGTGTTTCAGTGCATGCACAAAACATGGCATGGAGCTAGTAGGTGTACTGTTCATAGATGGCACGGTGGTGCATTGGTTAGCACTGGTTCGAATCCAGCTCTGGATCTTTCGGGGAGGAGTTTGCATGTTTTCCTTTAAAAGACATGCTCGCTGGGTAAAATTGCTCCTAGGTGAATGGTGTATGTGCCCTGTGTTGTCCTGGGTGTATTCCTGCCACTTTAACTGAAGATGTATGTCCAGTATGTGTACAGTAGATACACAATATGTCCTACTTGCGGCTGCTGCCATCTGATGGTATTACGCTATCCAGCTTCATGCAGGGATTTTTTTGTCTATTTATTCTGCAAAAAGGTGAACGTTGTGAATGAGTCAGTTCTGGAAACGTGACTGCAGCTTGTTGTTGCCAGTCAGTACAAAGCCAAATGCGATTGAATCCCATACTGTCAGCAACACTTGATGCAGGCATTTGACAGGTTCCTGGACTCAGTGGAAACCAAAAGTGGGACAATCGATCCATCACAGAATCCAGTTGTCCTATCGCAATGGAGGAAGAGGATTATGGGTTTTGCCACCGCGCTACCTTCAGTATGTTGATGACCGCCTCACCGCATTAGTCTGTCCCTGCTGTTTTTTAGCTGTAACTAACTAACTTTACTTGGTGTAAATCTACTTGTACAACCCGATGCTGAAGGCCAACGGCATCGTTCTTTCAGGGATTCTAGTGTATCATGTAGAGGATGAGATGCACTCTTTTCCACCACCTGTTCAGTCATTCCGCCTGCTCCTGTCAGCTGCTGTGGTCCTGCATAGGAGCTGTAATGGAACAACACTCAGCAGCAGTCAGTGGTGCCGTGCTGCAGCCATGAAGGCAATTGATGTGATAACGCTGTTTCACTTCATCAGATTTATGTTAGGTTTATTTTTCATTGTGTTATTTTCTCTGTGTAGATGATATACATTGTCAGTGTCATCTCCACTTTCACTATTATTATAAATAATGAGTAAATTGAGTAAAACAACACAATATTCAGTTAGCAAATTGTGGCATTAACAACTCGTGCAGTCAAATGATTGGATGATTAGACCTCATCTAAAAAAAATAAATATTTTCTATAGAGTCCACCACCTCAAATGGCATGTGGATAATAAACAAATTTCAGAGCAAATCTGCATTTACTTGAAATAATACTTGACTAATGAAGATGAACGTACTGGTGAAAAGCAAAAATACAGTTATATCTTTTTTTCTTCATTTTGTTTAAATACATCTTCAGAGCTGCTCGTGAGTATATTTCAGATTTAAACGTTATGACCTTGTTGTGCCTTTGAGCGCCACCTAATGGTGACAACTAGTAAAACATGTTTGACCACTGAAGGTGCAGCGTGTGGGGAAGCAGGAGAAATGAGATCAGAAAGGCTCTGACAAAGCTAGGATCACGTTAAGATGAGGAAAAATGTATTACATTATTACACATTGCTGTGACCCTTCATCTATATCACCTGTTATAATAACCACACTGAAGAAATGGCAAGATGGAATTTAAATATGGAATTTCAATTTGGAAGATCAGCTAGAGAGGCGGTGGTGTGCTTTAGAAAGGAGAGGAATGAAGGTTAGCTGCAGTAAGACGGAATACATGAGTGTGAATAAGAGGGACCCAAGTGGACAGGTGAAGTTACAGGATGCAGAGATCAAGAAGGTGGGGGATTTGAAGTACTAAGACTCAACTGTCCAGGGCAATGGAGGGTGTGAGAAAGAGGTGAAGAAGCTGGTGCAGGCAGGGTGGAATAGCTGGAGAAAAGTGTCAGGTGTGATGTGTGACAAAAGGATGTCGGCAAGGATTAGAGGGAAAGTGTACAAAAGGGTGGTGAGGCCAGCAATGTTGTATGGTTTGGAAACAGTGGCACTGAGGAAAAGACAGAGCTGGAGGTAGCAGAGATGAAGATGCTGAGCTTCTCTCTGGCAGTGAGCAGGATGGAGAGGATCAAGAAGCAGTAGATCAGAGGGACAGCACATGTCAGGTGTTTAGGAGACTAAGTCAGAGAGGCTAGATGGAGATGGTTTGGACATGTACAGAGGAGAGAGAGCCAGTACATTGGTAGGAAGATGTTGAGGTTGGAACTGCCAGGCAGAAGGGGGAGAGGAAAGCCAAAGAGGAGATGGATGGAGGTGATGAAGGAGGACATGAGGTTTGTTGGTTTGAGAGAAGAGGAAGCAGAGGACAGGGTGAGATGGAGGAGGATGATCCGCTGTGGCCACCCCTGAAGGGAGAAGCCGAAAGAAGAAGAAGAATAACAAATGGCAATATGGATGTAGTTGTATTTAGAAAGGAGTATCTGAAACAAATGTGTCAATCTATTGGAACACTTTCAAAAATGTCTAGGAGTTAGTGAAAGGGAATAGGGGGATTACGGAAACATATTTATTTTCATACATGGATGAGGACACTTTCAAAATAGCGAAAAGGTTGAGAAATGGGGTGAGAGGTGAATTCAAAAGTGGGTGTCTTCTATGACTGTCATGCCATTTCACTGACTGGTGTCAGGATGTTTGAATTCAGGTCAAAAGCACCCACAGTTAAAACATGCACAAGTTGAAGAGAGGAGGAAGTAAAAAACACATCAGTGACACGTCAATTCAATTGACTCCCACTCAATTGAAACCTCTGAAGGAAGGTATAGTGCAGGGTTGGTAATCTGGAGCGTATGATTGGTTCATGTCTGTGGGATTTTTCCAAACAATGGTTACCTTTTGGTTTTACTCAACTCTACCTTTGACACCTACTGCAAACCTCCAAGAGCTCGCTTTGACTGTCAGACGCCGTTTCTTGTAATTTGGACCATTTAGTTGAAACGGCAGTGATTGATATAGTGTCGCTCTTGCTTTGGCAACTATTTCCAGATGTTTATGATCGATGTGATCTGAAGATAGGACTTAACTGATGGACGATTAACATCAAAATACTGTTTAGTGTTACAGCAAACCAAATTAATCCACGAGAAGTATGTGCTTCTATGACCAGATGAACACCCTCTAAACAAGGAGCAGTATATAATTCAGCACTTTTTTCATTGTCAAAATGAAAATAAGTTGAGAAAAAAAGAAATATTATTAATTCTGAATAAAGTTGTAAATATATATTACATGCACTGTTGGGCAAGTGATTGTTAGTAAAGCAGAATGCATTATTTATCATTTCAGATTAGCCATTTCAGAGTAATAACTTTCATTACAGTATTACTGGAACTAAACTGGGAGGCATTATCGCTACTTTTGCATTACTTTGGTGTCCTGCTTGCTTTTAGCTCAGCATATTACACATCCAGCAAGGGATGATGTGGCATGTCATGACGACTCAGGTCATCCTGATGATGCTAATAACAGTATAATGGCACAGTACATTTTGTTATTATTATTATTATTATTATTATTATTATTGTTGTTGTTGTTGTTGTTGTTGCTGTTCGTTTATTTATTTTGTTTCTTTTTTCATCCTGATCTTATTGCTCTATTTTGGTTGCTAGCATGATCTTAATGTGGCAGCACACAAGGTGTCCAGATAAATTACTTTCCCTTGATTTTTTTCCTTTGATTTTGTTTTGTTTTGTTTTGTTTTGTAGTGTGCTGTCCTGTCCTGTCCTGTCCTGTCCTGTCCTGTCCTGGAATCTGGAATTTTATCCTATGCTTGTCAACTGTACCAAATTTACCAAATTTAAAGCTTTCAGTTTGTACACACCATGCTGACATTAACAACTCTTGTAAGTAAATATTCTTCAGATTGATTGTCTTTCTTGCTTACTCACTTACTTTGATATAAAACAAAGTTTCCGGTGTCATATTTAGCATATTATGTAATTTTATTATTGCCGTTATTAAGTTCTGCTTCTGTGTGTTGTCTTTTTTTGAACTAAGAAGTGCGACATCCTCCAACGGATTTTCTCTCCTGCCTCTTCTTGTGGTTAATGGTGACATTTGGCACTCGAACTCATCACTAATAATGTGTGTCACTGACGGTGCTGCCTTCACTTACCACAAACCATTATTCAGTTAAGCCGCTCCACAGAAGTACCCCTCACTTCTAAAAACTGTGGCATCAACCAGATTATTTGGAAACTCTGTTCATGAGAAAATGTTGTTGGTGAGGAAATATTAAGAGTCAAGGAAAGGAATAGCTCATGCTGTTTTCCACAGTAAGGCATGCCATAGTTAGAGACTCCAGATTGTGTGAATCGCAAATTATAGTATATATTTCATAACAGGTTAAAGGTGACAGATTCTTTAGTTTTATTGTTTAGTTTTGTTGTTAAATATTAACGTGAGTTTGATTTGAAAAAATAAAGTTATTTTCATTCAATGCTTACTCACCATTAACAGCAATAAAAGTACCTTCTGCCGACTGCCCCTGCACTCAACTTTGGATCAGATAGCCTTGAAAAAGTAAGAAAAGTACTGGTAGTGTAACAACATAGCACAGAACAGCAGGACGTAATGTAAAACAAAACAGTGAGACACATCGTGCTTGCTTCTCCACTGCATAAAAATAGATATCTTTAGCACGTCGTTGTTTAACGGAAAGTGTTTACATACATTCAACAAAAAGAAGAAAATAATTCAGTTCCTGCAGAATCATCTGAGGTGTCACAAATAGTCGTGCATGTGCAGAGGTGTCAACATGCTTTTGAGGAACATTTATGACCCAATATTTCTCTGTAGCATCAAACCGGTCAGAGGTCAAACTGCTGCCTGCTCTCTCGATTGATTCACATCAGTTCACACACAGGCACACACACACACTGAACGTGCCTTGCAACCAGATGCATAAAGACGAGGCACAAGACTTGCATAAGAGTATTTTTAGACATAAGAGCTCAGTCGGGTGTTGCTTTCCGCTGAACTGTTCAAAGAAGAATAAGGAAACGCATTTGTTTGGATTTTTTGAAAAACGCAATATGAAAACATGATTGTGGTATAAAGTATTTGTTAACAAACCAAGCCACATGCTTCTCCCACACAAAATTATTTAGTTTTATCACTTCCATGCAAAATAGTTTCCTTAAATTTAGTTATATCAGTTTATTACTGATACTATTAAAACAGAGGTTTGGAAATATTTTTCCTTATTTTATCTCTAGATTGATTTTCACAAAATCTAAATTGTGTGTTTTGGCTCAAAGAATGTGGAGTGCCTCGAGGCTCAGTTCTGACCATACTATACTATACGATACTACACTATACTATAGATTAATCATATCTGTGAGGTATCAGAACAAATGAACCATGTGTTGTTTGCGGTTGACACATATTTTATCAACAGTGGAAAGGCTCTAAAAACACTAATCAAGAACACGGAAATAGAAATGAAAAATTAAAATGGCTAGATAGAAATAGACTGTCTTTAAATTCGGAAAAAAATTAATTCTTGGTCTTTTCTTATTGAAATTAATGGAAAAAGATTAGATCAAGCATCAGAGGTGAAGGGTTTCAGTATAGATGAGCAGCTCACATGGAAACAGCACATAACAAATAGCAGAATGAAAACATTGAGACAGCAGTAGATAAGGAACAAGTGCAAATGCTACTTAAATGAGAGAGTGTTCAGAACACTGTACTCTTCTCTAATACTCCCACACCTTCTATACGGAGTCGAGGTGTTGGCGGAACACGTAACACAAGATCACTGCGTCTACTACAATGTACAAGGCAGATTACAAATACAAATATAAACTCATTGCGTATAAAAGTATGAGGAACACAAATGCATTTATTTATTTTTTATTTTTTCCTGTTTTAATATAGCAATTTAGTAATACAATACATATGAATATATATTCGTCAAAGAGTGTTCTGATGACCTACAACTGGAATGAATTCCCACGGTTGCGACTCTCACATCTCTGAAAAGCTGTCTTGCTTACTTGCGAATGGCTGCTGCTTTTGTTGTTATGGGATCAGCTGAGTCGCTTGTTGCCATGGTGAAGAGGGTAGAATCCAATGATCCTTGTTCCTGAAATAGTGATTTGTTTTTGCCCGAGTCATGACACATCCTGCATGAAGAACACCGATTTATCGGCTTCAGTTCATTTCTAAATATATCCATTTCTGCAGAAGACAACTGATTTAACAGCCAGAACCAGTGTGACAGCTTAATCTAATGCATGTTTGTACAGTCTCCTACTTTGAATTGAAGCAGCAGAATGAAGGGATGTTCAGCTGGAAATTAGAGGTGGATTTTAATTCACTATATGTGGTAGATACTGCTCTGAACTGAGTTCTATCAGTTCTGTGTGGTGAAGCATGTTTTCTCTGGCCTTTGTTGTTTATGAAGTCTGTGTGAATGCAGACTATTCAGGGAACTGACACATTTGGTGCATGGCACTGGTAAATCTGAGTCTTCAGTGGAGCATGTTGGGCAGAAGGATGAATGAGTCTTGCTGTCGCCAAAATTCCTTAAGCATAGATCAGTAACACTTTACTGATTCCTCAACCAGACTCATCGTTGATGATGTTGCACCGCAACTATGAACTGTCCTAAACTAGCCAGGATCTTGAGAGCAGATTGTTGACTCGTCGCCTTTCGCTGCAATGAAACTGGGCCAAAGCGTTTTACCTGTAATATCCTCCGACACGGACAAATCAAACATGCAAACATTAAAATAAATAAAGGTTGTTTTTTTTTTCAGAAACTGACTGTCATTGGCTCACTGGAATTTTGACTTCTTTTGAGACATTCTAATGTGTGTTCTCTCGTGCCCCCGTAGGGTGAATCTAGCACTGGCGTACACAGAGTTAACCGAGGAGCTCAGTCGCCTGCAGACACTGAGCTCCAAGCAGACAGAAATCCTGAGGAAAGCCTCTCATGAGCAGACGAGTCCAGGTAAGCAGAACCAACATGGACTTTGTGTTGTTGTTGTTGTTTGTTTGTTTGTTTTTTCATTAATTTTATTCATTAATAGAAAGCATGCATACATTCTGGAAAATATACATTTACAGAGATCAGTAAAAATCTATGATAAAAAAGATGAGCTTCCTTGATATTACCGTTATATTGACAACAAACAGCAACTTTGTCTCCATTTCTCCACTTGAGTGCGTCCTCTCTTGTAACCCCATGTTTTAGAATTACTACTGGGGGAGAAAGTTTCATCTGATCAATTATTGTTTGCTCAGAAACAAGGTCAGAAAGGGGTAAATAAGAGGGAGTATATGGAGGGAATTAGTAAAATCATATGAGGTGAACAAAGACAAAAACATCTTTGAAAAGTAAGTACTTCAAGTCCAACTACTTCACACCTCTGAAGTTGAAGACAGACCCTCCTTCATCACCTCTTCTTCATCGCCTCACCCTTGTTCTTCAGGAAGTAGAGAAGCAAGTGACTCATCAACAACATGGTTCTGCTATTACAGGAGAAACAAGATCACTGGCGTAGAATATTTTGGGGGAATTCTCCTTTGTACCCATCATTTCTTGTGTTATATTCTCTCATGAATGTATGTACAGTCATAAATCTGCCGTCCAAATGAAGTCCTAATTGTTCTCCCTCTGTCTGCTCTCAGTCCAACGTCACTCCCCCATCCACCACCAACGTCACTCTCCAGTCTCCCAGCGCCACTCACCGATCTTACAGCGCCACTCTCCGGTTGCTCCTCCGACGCATCACTCCCCCATCCAACAGAGACGCTCCCCAGTGCTGCAGCGCCTCTCGCCAGACATGCACCGACGCTCGCCACTGTTGGACATTAGTGACGGACCAGCTTCATACTCCTGCCGCCCTCCCAGCCAGCACCTGAGGGCAAGTTTCCAGGGTCGCCGAAGTTACTCAGAGGTCACTGACCCTTCCATGTACCAGTGTCCACCACGTTTCTCTTTGGACCCAGTGTCCACGCTGCCTAAACCACGGCCGTTTGTAGACAGCTACACCAAACCCCAGGCCCAACATGTGACCTCTCCTCATGGACTTCCACACAGACGATCACCATCCCCTCATCAGGGAGCCACCGGAGGAGACGAAAGCTCCATGCGACTCTCGAGAGAGATGCCTTTTCCTCTCTCTGAGGTCGCCCACCTTCACTTTGAGCCACCACCGCCATCCACCCCGGCATCCCAGCCGCCACAGTCCTCTGAGGATGAGGAGGACTGGACCGGTCAGCACACCATCAGTCCACCCCGAACTCTGGGTGTGCTGTCCCCCACAGCGACCAGCGGCACAATGAGAAGTCCTTCATCTGGCGCTGCCTTCCCTCAGCGGTCCAACACTTTGAGCTGCCACCCACAGTCGGGCTATGTCTCTGCTGAGCATGCCCAGTCCTGGCCATCCATTAATGTAAGTATCCAGCAAGAACACAGAGAGGCCTTGTCTCAAGCTCCTGAAGTCATTTTTTACAGATTTCCATTCAACTGAAATGCTATCATTTCTTGTCTCTTCCAAAACTAAAAGTAAAATTCTGTACTGTACTTATTTAAACAGTAAAACTCAATGCACAAGAGTCGTAACTAGTGACGGCTGCATACACAGCAAACTAGTGATGGACTTGAAGTCTTTCTGTACTCCAATCAAAGTGAAGGTTGTTATGTAATGTTAAGACAAAATGTAAGTGAATATTCTTGTGAACCTTCTCGTGAAGTAACATTGTCTGAAGCTCATTATGTCTGATTCCTCCCGTCGCTCCAGGTGCTGTGCCAGGATACATAAACAAACACACTGTGACTGTCAGCTCATTCAGTCGGCTGCAGCGCAAAGCTGTAAAGTCAATTAACTTAAGTGTGATAGCTTGTGACAGCACTGACAACTTTGTTAACTTTGTCTTTAGATACCTCGACATGCTTGCTCAAGTTTGACAGTTTATGCAGGCTCTGTTGAAGCTTGTGTATGAAACAGTGTTCCCTCCTGTGACCATCGTATCCACCCTCAAACAAAGGGGTGTGAGTGGTGCATACAGATGTGGAAAGCAGTGCAATGTCTGGTTATTTTCTTTTTTTTTTCCGCTGAGTTTAAGGTAAAAGGAAGAAGGAATGTGGATTGTGCCAACTCAAGAGATTGATAGATACAAAAAAAAAAAAAAATCAACTGAGGTGCAGCCCTTTACAACACCTACTTCATGACTGGGTGCTGCTGACGTTGTTAACAGAGACGGCCTGTTGTGTTTGTGTGCAGCTCTGGATGGAGACGGAAGAGAGCGACATGCGTAGCTGCCCTCTCTGTCAGCTGATATTCCCCGTTGGATACCCCGATGACGCCCTCATCAAGCACATTGACTCCCACTTGGAGAACAGCAAAATCTGATATCTCACCTGGGAGAGAGAAGATCCTGCTCACTCCACATGCTTCAGCAGTGAGGTCCACACGCAGCACCGGGGTCGGTATTCCTTGGGTTAATGAGTCTTACTGCCTTGGAACAGTGTGTGCTCAGTCTCTGTGGATGGTTGCGACCCATGTTGAGTTCAGTTCTGGCTGACATTGGTCCTATTGCCATCTGAGCTGGAGAGATGGAGAGCTCCGCAACGCAACATTCAGGGAGTCATCTTCTGTCGCGACCTTCTCCACCACTTAGCTTTAAATATTGTACTCAGAGTTTTATCCGTCACAAGTGTAAACGCCCTCCTTTAGATGTTCTTATTAACCTTGGTTAAAAAAAAGCAGAAGAAAAATAGAATGTCAATTATCTGCTTTCAACTTCAAAAGGGAAGAGTGTGTACAATAAGAGTCTTCATGTGATTCTTGAATGATTCTTAAGACTAAGTGCAAGTCATTCTCAAGTCGCGATTTTACTCGGAGAAACACCTGCATTCAGCTAAAAACTAAAAACCAAAAAAACACATCTGGAAATATCTTAAATAGTGAAGTAGAGAGTTTTGATTTTAATCTGATGCTTTCTGCATGAACAAATGACACGACCTACTAGAAAACTGTCACAAACACTAAGTTATTACTGTAAGTAAATGTTGAGGATTTAAATTTGTTGTAAATTCCTGTAAATTCTTTTTTCTCCCCCAGAACGGCGCTGGTAAGTTACAATGTTCCTCCTATATTATGCATGATAAACATAACCAGGATCAAATCATTTTTTTGATTTGATGACTATGGAGACAAGTTCCGTATGAATGAGTGAATGAAATATACAGGAAGTCCATTTACTGAAATGCGAAATGTTTCGGAACATAAACTCGGGATCCTCCGGAATCTGTATTTCCCAGTCAGATCGGCACATTTGTGTGATGTTAACTACCATAAAGACCTATTGAGTGTCCTGTAGAACAAACATTCCAGACTCACCTCTTTCCAATAACCATTGAAAGCTAATGAATGTGAAAGTGCAGTGTTGATGTCGTCCTGCAGGGCGGGGCCGCAGCTCTGACTTACAAGTTGTCAGAAAGCTTGCCAGGTGAGGAGAATCTTAAGAGCACTTTACGTTAGTACAGCCTGTTCTTTTCTACTACTTTTTTGATTCTCTTGTCGATCTGTGAGGCAAAAAAAAAGAGGATATATTTTTGCAAATGTTGAAGCACCTCAAGTGTGATGGTCATGTGTTTTTCTCTCTTGGTCTTTCACACCTGATGTAAAGACACACTTGTTTCTGTACAAAGACAAAAACTGGGATTCTCTCAGTCTTGTTAGATTTGTGTTGCTGCTGACTGTTGATGTCAGAACTGCCCAAGCGACGTGACACAAGTCAGTAGAGAGAAGAGAGCAGATGTGTTTTCTGTGCCTGCTGATGAATTATGAATACTGCACTGGCTTGATGATGACTGTACAGCAATCAGCCATATGATTATGACCACCTGCCTAATGGGTCAGTTCAATGTTAGGCCACATGGTTCAGTCTAGCACAGCTGAAAATGCAAGTATGAGCATGTCAAATATTCAGTTGTCACCTGTCTGTTGGGTCCCGTTTCTCCTGTTCGGTGCAGTCGCCAGTGAGTGGAGTGGAACGGAAGAAATATTTTATTTATTTAGAGTTGTTGGTTTATATTTCAGTGTTGAATATCTGGGACATTTGTTAACACTTGAAGAACATTTTAGTATAAGTGAATGCATATATCCAGTAAAGTTTAGCTGTTGGATGAGTGCAGTGTTTCTTTTGGAAAGTAAGTCTTTGACGGTGTTGGAGAAAAGACACGTGAAGAATGAAAAGACAATGAAGAAACCAAAGTTAGGTTTTGCTATCCTAATCACGATAGCTGGTCAACTAGGAGTCCACCACATCAATAAGGGGATGAGCAACTGAGTTCTGCAGCTCATGCGTTGCTCCATATTTAAGAAGCAAAAGCAGTAAACATTCATGAACAAGTCCAAAGCAAAGGACCCTTACATTTACAATTCAAGCAACCAAATCTCCTGGGTGTATGCCACCTACACTTCGAATGACCCTGGTTTGCTACTTGTCTTTCTTTTGAAAGCTACTGACCAACCAGGACAAGTGCTACTATTTATTTAGCAGCAGGTTGACATGGTTAGGTAGCTGGCCTTGATCTTGTGGCTGCTTGCTGTGTTTTCTGCCGTCCAAACATGGTGCGGTGCGTCACAAGTTTTAATTATCGGCAGGGTTTAACTTTATTTTCATATGTGGATTCCATATTTATTTACAGGACTACTGTGCACGGTATGTTAAACTTGTCTTTGAAAAAAACTAAAAAAAAAAACTAAAAGAAACAAACAAAAAATGTTGATGTCAGCTGACCTGAGGTAAGCTATTTCTCCAACTTATGCAGTTTCTTTCGCCCCTCGAGAATACCAATGTGGTGGATAAGAGGCGGGCGATGTGGAAGACAGATTAAACTTCACCACCTTCACCACCAGCTTCTCTGGAGAGAGGGCTGCTGTGATCTGACCTAGATTGTGACTAGGTGGAGGGTCAGCTTTCTTGCCAAGTCTTGATAACTACCACTTTTTAGTCATATAAAACACCTTTAAGTTCATTCACAAAAAAAAATAAATAAATAAAATACAACATAAAAGTCAGCCATCAGTCAAGCAGAGAACAAACTACCTTATTCCAAAACTGAATGACGAGGGCTTAAACGTTTGCTTTGTCTCAAATGAATATTTCTATAGTATGTACCAATACCACCTTGTATCATACACAAAACATATTTTAATCCATGTACAGATACAGATATATATATATACACATGTAAAATTACTGGGACTCATTATTTGTACTCTGTAATTGGAGCAGTTGTACATGAACAAACTATATTTCAAGTATAGCCACTTAACCTTCTTCAGTCACCTCACACTCTAATAGGCAGCTAAACTTGCACCCCTTGTACATGCGTAGTTTCTAAGTCTGCAGTTCTATCTACTGCCCACCATGTACTGCTGCTGTTTCACAGTCAGAGCTGGAGCAGAACCTGAAGTCCTGATGTGGTTCTGTTGAAGCTCAGCGGTGAAACTGAGCGTCTGCAGTGCTGTAACCAACACCACCCACAGCACGGCAACAACGTTCTGTCACCTTTCTTTCTGTATATATACGATTAAATAAACTGCCACTTGCCCTGAAATGGTTTGTTCTTCTTTTTTGAGTATGTTAAATAATTTTCTCTTCCTGAAAGGCTGATGGTTACCATAGCAACATCGGTTAAGGTACGAGGAAGTGTAATAAACAGCCGCATATGCTAATGGTCACTTTAGGCTTGGGATGACTCGGTGATTTTCTTATCAGCAATTTATCGCTGTTCAAAAGAGGATATTTTGAAAACAGTTCAAAGAGGAAGATATTTAAATTGAGTTTGATAAGACTTTTTTTTTAAATTACCTTCTGCAAAGACCCTCAGTCGGCAAAAACAATAACATCATTAAATAGTTATAACTATAACTACCTCTTTTTGTCATTTCTGTTGTACCTATTGTCCATTTTCTGGTTTGGTTTGTGCAATACAGTGAAATAATTTCACGCTACTGTGTGTGATAGGTAATGGACATCTTGTTTTGTGAACAATACTACGCTGGCGTAGAACAATCCTGTTTCGACATTGTAGCTATTTGCATTGTTCACAGTTGAGTCTTATGTACAAAATAATTGTCAAAAAATCCACACAGTTCAAATGCATTTTGGCTGTGAAACATATTTTAATTTAACCCCCTGTCAGAATCAGCCAGAATCAACGTTGTAATTTATTCCTATAAATTTGAGGCTGTTTCTTGTTTCCGTCTTTCAGTGAGCATTTTGTTTCCTTCATGTGAAGGTAGGTGCTACAAACCTCAGAGAGGAGTCGACCTCAGGGGGAGAGAGGAGCTCCCACCCATCCGGGCCACAAACCACAACTTCTGGTCGAGTCATGAGCAGAGCATGCAGGCAGGAGAAGCTCGCTGAAAACGAGCAGTAAAACCACAAAAACTTTGTCGATAAGCGCCGAGAGGTGGCTATCTGACAAAACAACCGAACGCATAATTTCACTTTTAGTTTCGTAATATTGGAAAATGCATTGCTGGGGCGGCTCTTTATACATTGAAACAAAAAGAAGTGAAAGAGAAAAAAGGAAATAAAGGAGAAAAAAAACTGTCCCTGAACAATAAACCTGCGACAAAGAAATTGTAAACATTGTTGTTAAAGCAATAAGCAAGTACTTTTGACAAGATTATTATGATTCAGTTTTAATATTGCATGAATGTTTTCTTTGGAAAATCTTCCAAAGATTTATCAGAACTTCACATAGACAGTACCACATGGACAACATCAATTCAGTGTTTGTGTTGTATGAATTTTAGGAATAGTAATATTTGTTTTGGTCATTATCTGAAAATAATTGAATTTACTTCCCAATCCCCACACCTATAAGTTTGTCTTTGCATCTTCATTTGACTTGTGGTTTTTTGACATTATCTCACATGCTTTATTGATATGCTAAAATACATAATATCCTCCTTATTTTGTATTATTGTTTATTGTATTTTTATTTCTGCAGCCCATTTTACAATTGTTAGAAGTAATTGCACTACTAACATTTTAGTCACGTGTATTATTATTATTATCGAATTATTTAAAAAAATAATATTTTAACTTTGCTTATTGAACCTTTTGCTATTTATTATTTGTGTTACATTATTATATGAATTGTAGCATACTAATCAGCCCACTTGTAGTTCTGAGTGATAACTGCATAATGCAATGTATGAAGACTGTTGCCTTAACCAATAAAGCTTTTTAACCATGTAATTTTAAAAAAAAAACAAAAAGTATGTTTCCTTCACCTTTCATTTTAATGGCCTCATGCATTCACATTGTTAAAATCTGATTCTCAACTCGACTCTTTTGTAACAGATAATAAAAAAATGTTGCATATTGGCAGTGGAACTATATATATAAAAATACATGATACATTAACAATTAGCAGTTGAGAGAATAAAACAACCATTTGATTAAACTATTGAAAAGGAACTGAAGAAAACAGAACTTTTTTATGGTTCTCTCAAACCGTAAACACTAACAGCATGATATCCTAAATGGAAACAGGCTCGATCTGTCTCTATCTCAGTTTTGGAGTTTCAATACGAACAAGCTCCTGGAAATAGAGGGTAACAAACAACGCAGTGAAAATGCGAGGTTGACCATGTACACTGGGAAAAAACAAAATCTATTTGAATGAGAGAGCACCAAGGAGTAATCTCAGTGATGTACGTAACTGTTTGCTAAAGCAAGAGTGCTGAAATAACCTTTGCTGGTAGACACAAACACTTGTGGTTGTGTTCAGAGCCAGAAACAAGCGGCTACAACGTGAGCGGTTTAATGAGCCGTTGAAGAGGAGCACAGAGGAAGAGAGACCCTCTGCCAGCCACTTGTTGAGACAAATGTTTGCTCCAATAAACTGAATGAAAATATGGAAGTCACAACCAAAGGAAAATAAAAAACCTCAATAATATAAAGGTATCTTTTTTTTTTTATGTATCCCACTCCTTCGAGACTACCGCCGATATCCGTACAGAAATATATAATATTAAGAAAACTATACAGAGATAAAAGGGAACCAAAAAGAGCTACCTGCAGGAAGCTATATTCTGTGTACAGGTTTATAATAATAAGTGGGAAGAAGGAACAGAAATGACAAGAAATGCTAACTGCTCCAGTTCAATCTTTCCACCAAGCCTGACATGAATATGCTTTGCTGCATGTAATGCAAGCGTCAATGGAAATATATGTCGGCAGATGACACGGGATTGAAATAAACATCAGCTACTACTTAACCAAGAGTAACAACGATTCATTAAAATGCATTAAATTACTAACTATATAATAATTCTTACTCAAAATTCTTATTAATGATGCAATGTTGAATTTAGGTTTGTTGGAATTGAAGAAGTAGGTTAACATTGAGCTTGGTCATGATACTACATGTGTGGAAAACTAAATGAATGAGTCATGAACCGATTTATGTTTCTCTTCTGGAAGCCAAGTAAAGATTATGCCTTGAGTGTATTCCTCATATTTTTGTCATTCAAATGATAGGAATAAAATATGCGCAACATACAGTCTCTAAGTCACAGTTCTGCATGAGAAGGCACTTCAGACCACTAGATGGACACAGAAACCACAGAAACAATATTGACGCCACACTCCATCGCACTGCTGGCTTCGACCTTTAAAAAAAATGTTTTATTTTATTTTAAATAAAGGAAATGTTGTCACGCTGTTTCAAAGACGGTGGCATCAAGTCTTAATCTGAGCCACATTCACCCGAAGGCAGTTTAGCGGGGACTGATCGCAGGTGGGAGCGTGAGCTTGGCAGATCAGGACGATGGCGGCTGGAACAGTGAGCCAAAACGGGTTAGTCTATAACGGGTTATAAATAGTGATTTAGCACTTGTAAAACTGACCCTGAGGGGAGATTCGTGTTTTAGTTGAAATAAATAAATCCATTTAGTACTTATGAAAGCCTCTTAATTGTCTTTATCATGACTATATTGAAAGTATGTGTTTGGGAAATACGTTGAAGAAGTTAACCCAAGCTGCTCCAACTTGATACTGGAATCAAATTACTGTTTGAACACGCTGTACGTTAAACAACCTGAGTCAGCTTTAAAAAAAAAAAATTTATCCTTCCTCAAACACATGAGAAAAATCCAGTGACACTTGCTTAATGGCCTGTACAGGCCACCGTAGAGTTCTTACGATGATCTGAGTGTGATGAGAACTTTTGAGCTACTTGTGTTGCTTGCTTGACATCATCAAGCTGAAATAAACCTGAACTGAGGAATAATATATATATATATATATATATATATATATATATATATATATGTCAGCTTCTTCTACCTTTGGTCGTTTAGGTGCCTCAGCGTCGAAGCGGTTGGATTCTGTTGTGGTGTCACACATGCAACCTTTGATTTTTCCAAATAATGACGTATTTTCACCAGCAACTAAATCATAATCAGAGTGGAAACTCACATCATTATTTATCATAAAAATTGAGGGACAGCATATGTGTGATCCAGGGCATGAGCCATAGTGGTGGCTTGGTGACTTGGTCCCATGGAGCGACCGGAAGGGGCAGAGACTTAGGCTCCCTCTTACTAATTGATTCAGGGGTGAACTTATCATGATATCAAAAGCCACATTCTTCAATGTGACATGACAGCAACACTGCATATGCCCAGAGATGAATTTGCTGAGCAAAACGTCATATCTCGGCTGCCTCACTCCAAGTTGCACCAGTGACATGGTTGTCAACAAAATCCATACGTTTGTTCATTGATTCCTCATTATGTTTGATTTGAGGTCACACAGAGAGTCAATCTTTAAATGTTTATCGTTGTTGGCTTACGCTTCATGTGGCAACCCACCTCCACTACAGCGCCCCCTGGATATTTTTTTTTTTTGTGGTGGGACTTTAACGACATTATTAATAATTACAACATAATTATGATTCATTAATTAATTGGACAGTTTGCTCTCCAGACAACAGGGAACCTTTGTAAGTGCAGTAGTTCCAGGTCCACTGATCACACTGATGCACAAGACACGTAGCAGCTAGAATGAGAACAACAACAACAAACATGGAGGAATCCCTGAACAAAAGCATCTGTTTGCTTTTGTTCAGGGATGTTTTTGCTACACAATGACTCTGAATGTGCTTGAAAAACATTGAATATCTAATCTAATCCCAATATTTTCAAACTATTAACAAATTAATCTAATTAACTAGATTTTTTAAAATCAAATCCCACCCCTAATAATTTTTTTAAGTAGTTCTGTATTGTTTCTCCAATTCAATTCTGAAACCAATGTGTTGTTTCAGCACGGTCATGTTTTGCTCTGTTCAGCCTGTGTGTGTCCTGACAGAAGTGAGTCGTGTCATTGGTTGACAGTGGTCAGATCCTTAAGAGCAGCTTTATTCATTTCACTGTGTTTAGGGAGCATTTTTTGAAAGGATTCAAACTTCTACTTTGAAGTATGCAGGTCTTGAGCGATATCAGGCCATTCAATATAACATTAGTTAGGCTTTTCACACTGACTGCATGCCACCCATCACTAGAGGCGCAGAAGAGTGGGTACAATTTGGCCCCCTATACTGGTAAGGGTGATGGTGGATGGTGGTTTTCTGGACTTTCTTCAGCATGCTATAGGCTGCTACACCACCAAGCCCACACCCAGGGACAAGTTTATTATGTCGTTTGGCGGCTGGCCCAGACCCACAAGATCGAAGTCTCCAGCGGCGCTGTGGCGTAAACGTGCAAAGAAATGACATACTAACACACACACACACACACTCATGCAACGGACAAAGTCAATCAACACTAATCAAAGCACATACACGCATGCATGCTCGCACGCACACACACACGTGCACACACACAGGTCCTTGCCTTGACACGCCGGCTAATCTGCTCAGAGGTGTCAGCGAGCAGCAGTGAACTGCATTTGAACCCATGACCTCTGTAACTCACCCATATTGATGGCTGGCAAGTCACACTCGCTCACAGCGACCAGACCGGGGCCCCCAGGGGCCGCGGGTGATGGTGGGGGAGGTGTCGGTGGCTAGAGTACCGTGAGTGAATGGAGAGTTTGACAGTAGAAAGTAAAACATCAAGGGTGGAATGAGTTCTTGCTTTTCCTACAGTGGAGTCCAGCAAGACAGGTCCTATCTCCACTCTGGTGGAGGAATGTATTGGATACTCGGGCAGGGATGAAGGCTGTCCACAACCCACCTGATGGGGCATCTTCTTTGGGTTTAGCCCTGGATGACAAGCATCGCTTGTTGACTTGTGGTAAGTCATGTGACCTCAACATGTCCACACACACTCCTTAGAAAGGTTAGATGGAGGTGAGACGCTGTTTCCTATAAATCTTTTATTTCCGTTGCTTGTGTCACTGAAGACCCACAAGCATGTACTCAGCCACACGTCCCCCTTTATTACTCATAATCTATTATTAAAATGTATCAGATCAACGGATTATAATGCTGCTGGTGATTTAAATATATAGTTGTATTTATTGAAATTAATTATTACTTCATTCATTATGTTTTGTGTCAGATCAAACCACAGATTTTCATATTTTTACAGAATGTTATTAACAGTCATGTGAGCGCAAAATACAAAGTCAAAATTCAGAAATTGAGATTAAATCCTCCTCCATCATCTACCGAACACAGAATACGTCCCACAGCCAATATCTCAGCCAAAGATCCAACTGTAGACCCCCAACAACAGTCCGGACTTCAGCGGGATTTTCAGAACCTCTTCAAGATTTTCATCGACACCTTCTTTCAATCCTCTCTTCCTCATCAGCCACACCACCACAGGACATCTTGGCAGTTACAAACAGGAAGTTGATCAGAGACTGAAGCCTCTACTTCCCCAAGGTGTATTTTGAAAATGTGAGTCCACCTTGACTCTGTAACTCCATCCAGCTGCGTCAGTTGCGTCCCACCTGCTGCGGACCCACTTCTGGACTAAACCACAGTGAGGGAAATCTCAATCAGTCCATTGCTGCAGGGTCTCCACTCCAGAGTGAACACCTCTGGGAAAACTATTTTTAAAATACCCTTTATCCTTGGATGGTCCAAAGGACTGACCGGAAGAAGTCTCCCACTTTTGTGTAGCCAGCTTGAGTTAGGCCATGCCTGGTGCTAGCCAACCACTATCACTCATGGTTAAAAAGTGGATTACAAAAGAGAGGTTCCTCGAAGTTAACCATAAAGTATGTTAGAAGAAGGATAATGACAAAGCAGCCTTACATAAACACCAGAAAAAAAGCAAGAAACAGGGACGAGAACAATAATCATTTGTCTTTAGTGCTACAAAGCGTCTTTAGACATCAAAATCTAAAACAGCGCAGAGAAGACTGGATGTTTACTAATGCACATATACCATTGTGAAACTGGCTAGTACAGTACGGGTAAAAGACCTTGTGTAAATGACTTCCATTCAAGATTAGCTCCCTGATGGCGGGAAAAAAAACATGCAATCAAAATGGAATAGTCAAGAGTTAGCACCTAGTGCCATAATTACCATTAAAATCATGCGGAAAATGTCATTACATTTTTCAATTTTGAGACCAACAACTGGAGGCAGGTGCTGATGAAGCTGCCAAATTCACACGACAACGCCTCAAAGAGCGAGTTCAGTGAAGTTCTCCTCAGTTCTGAGTCTGTCCAGGATTCTGTTGGCAGCTGGGACAAAGGTGTTGCAGCCGGCGGCGCTTTCGTTTGACCCCCACTGCTTTGGGTGAGAATGTTGTCGTCTTCTTGAAAAGTGTTGATCGCATTTCAACACTTTTATTGTCAGTTACAATATGGCGGCTAACAACACGACGGTGAAGAGTTCACCATCTCCAAGTGACACCGGAGAGAGGGACCCGTTCCAAACACAGACAAGATCTGCGCTTGTCATTAGTCCATGCCACATGGCAAACAGGCACCGATGCCCCCTTTTGTGCCCTCTGAGGCAGCGGTATCACAGCTCCGATCTGTCACCCTCCCCTCGTCTTAATGTGTGAAAGCAAGACGTGTTGCGCCTATTAGCACTTCTTGGCGAGGCTGATACCAGGTCCCCAGGGAGTCGGGCAATATGGTGCCGCATGGTGACCGCCCGCCAGCGCCAGCTCCCGCTGTCACAACACATAACACACCGCCAACAACCAGCTCTCCTCTTCCACCTCCATCATCAGTGACAGCTGGAGCCGAAGGGTTTTGCTGGGATTCTAACCAAAAGTTTCAGAGAGACGGCACCGCTGGACCGCACTGTTCTTTCTTCAGATGTGTTCAGACTCACACGGATAAAAACAAAAAGTCAGCGTGAGACACACAAAAAAACATGCTCTGTACACAATGCAAGAAAGACCTTTTAAATTATGAGAACATTGACTTTTGAAACTTATCTGTAATTGATATTTTAGTCTTTCTTTAGTGTTGGTGTTGTATTTATTTAAACATAAACATGTTGTATTTACATAAAACATTGTGATTTTCACCCTCTATTTAACTCACATTTAAATTAAAATTTTCACTTTTTAATCGAACAATAATTCATCTGTTGATATACTCTGCCTTTCTGACTTGCCCTTCGACCCACATTTGTGACTTGTGTTATGTGTAGGTTTGAACCGGCACACGACACAAATGGAACAACATTTGCATGAGCAGGCAACTTTCCAAGGCCGGAAGAGTCATTCACAGACTAAGGATCAAGTGCGCTTTAGGCGGGAACAAATGCTAAATGTTGACCAGTGGCACAAAAAAACAGTGTTTCTTTGAGGTGCCGGTCATCTTTCCTTCAAAGTTTCTTTTATGGATTCTCAAAATGAAACATGAACGAGTCTCACCTACACAATCAGTGACTCATAATTCATGATAATGTAATTTACCTACAGTGGGCCTTGAGGTAGGAGGATGGAAAACCTAAATGTATCATCCAGACCAGAGAGGAGTTCCTGATAGCTTGTGTCTAATTGTTTCCATTCTGTTGCCACTGGGTCGATTTCATGACTGAGGGGTCGTCTGCACTGAGCAAAGTAAGACTTGTCTCTCTGACTCAAACCACGATGGACCTGATCAGAAGAGGAATTCCTCCCACGTTTGATGTGAGACAGACCTCCCACTCAGGGGGCGCAAACACTTCAACAGTGTGCGTACCATCATCATTATCAGTAATGAGATTTTTTTTTTGTGTTTTTTTTTTTGTACTACAATTCTGATCGACAATGAACTAATGATAATAATCTAACCATCGTGACTATTACTGATTCAAGTTAGTGTCGCCCAATTGAACATCATGCTGTCGATCATTCACAGTTAGTTTCGACCAACATTCATATTTTTTATAGCTTAGAAACAGTTGTGTATTTGTTATTATTTATATTCAAAAGTTGTGTTTATTCAACACAACATTGTTTGATTTTACTGCATTTATTTTGTCTCTACTATGTCTTCTTTTTGAATATTCTTCTGTTATTGATCACATGACCAACTTTAGATGATATTGTCAAAGCAGCAAAATCCTATATCCTATTGGATATAACATTATGACAAAGCAAGTGAAGAAGACGTAGGGTCGGCAGTCCCACAAAGTAAACAAACACAATACTGTGGTATGACCTTGGATGGTGATGTACAAAGATCATCACTGTTAAATGATTGTCTAAGAATAAATAAAATAATGAATTAATAAATAAAAAATTGCGTGGCGCTAAGCAACAAAAGTTAAGAGTCCAGGCTGCTTCCTTCTTGATGGTTCTTTTCTACATTTTCATTACTAAATGTCTAAATGGTTTCCTTGACTGAACTGACTGGATTGACACCATGCAAATTCAGTTCACTACGGTCTGCAACTTGACAAAAATACATTTTTGTAATGACTCACATAAATAGGTTTAAAATAGTGCACAAACTGTACTACATGACTGGATTCTTTCATTCAGTTAACTTAACGTTCTAATTGGCAAAATGAATCACCAATGTTCTCATGGGGGCATCAAGCATCCAGTCGTTCATGTCATCACCAAATGAGTGGAAAACCTTTGCCTGATAAATCTGCCACAAATGGATCATATAGACATAAAAACAGAGCAACAAAGTACAAAGTAAGTGAGAAAGAGCTTGATGTTGTTTCAAGGCGCATCCTGGCCTGGCATCGATTAGTTCCACACCTGAGGCGGCCGTTGGCTTTTTCCGAAGCACGAGTTGCTTTATCTGCTGTTCTAGTCAAAACTGAGTGGAGACCTGAAAATACAGAGACCAGGATCAGTGAGATCAGTCTTGACTGAGACCAAGCTCAATACAGAACAAACTAGTAGCTTGTTCCAGTGATAGCATTCTTGATTCATTTTTTGGAAAAACAATGACTGTTCTATTGCTGTAAGAAATAAACATGCGTGTCTACAAGACTTGTCAACCCATCTTCACTGCCATGGCATTATATATTGACATTGGGAAGGTAGACTTTTGCGTGCCATACTGTAAGAAAGCAGCTTTCGACGTAAAATGTTACGCATCGGTGTACTTTTGTTGCGTGGATCATGCTTTGCGCATATGCGCTGGGGGAGGGAAAAAAAAAGATTTTACTTCCATATAGCGCAAGGAGCATGAATGTGCGAGAAATGCTCAAGCACTGGTAGGATCGCGCAGAGATGGGCAGATGTACTGAAATCACTCTCTTCACTGAAAGAGACTGGATGTTATTTGCTACATATTACCCCTTATGTGACACTACTGACTCACCATGACTAAAACGCACGGCCATTTGATGGGATTTAAATAGAAATTGACACATCTGCAAACATAAGATGGATGTAAGCATCTTGTGCCTATCCTAACCCCAGTCTCTTTCTGTCACGTGTCACACTGCCAATGACTCAGTAGGAGACACTGAAGACTTCCTTTTTCGTCAGTATAGGACGCAAAAGGCATCTTTCCTCACGTCTGCAGCATATGACGGCATGGCAGTGCGAATGTGCTGGCATTCAGTGTGCTCTCGGTCTTGACTACAACATTGGCTTTATGCTCGTGAATCAGTGCAACTACACTCCACCACTAGGTTAAAGGCCCAACAAGTTCCTAATATGACTGTGATCAGACGTATATACGTGGCAGAGGATCTTTGATGACTTGTTCTTCTCATTTGAATGTTTTCAGAAATGACTGTCATTCAACTTATCTGACACAGTTGATTTCCTGCCTCCTTGTCAGAGTGGAAAAGCCTGCTTCCCTGATAAACTGTAGGTTTTCTGTACACTTCAATGTTTATCTCCGCATCATTCATCTGTCAAGACGCAGAGGCCCGTTTGCTCTTAGCGCAGAGTATTTGTACGCATCTATTATCACACACAATCTCTTTGGCCTCCCACCAGGCATAACGTGGCGCTGCGATACCCCTGGATCCACGGGGCGACAACCTAAAATTGAATTAGAAATCCTCATGCCAGAGGTGATGCCTGGACGGTAATGGATATTTAATCCCAGCGCTGAGATCAAGGAAGCGAAGGAGGATGTGGGGGTGACAGGAGGTGGCTCAGGGTTCATCTTTGTGGCGGCTGCACGGCTGGATGACCCTGCTCACATTAACAATGACATGACAAAGAGGTGACACATTTCGGCCTGCAGGGTTTACATATCGAGGGATGTTCCTGCACACGCTGCTTCACATGTGCTGTCAGCGGTTAATGTTTATCAGACCACCATCAGAAATGTGCAACTCTACGAGGGCAGCCAAGATTTCTGAAACAGCAGGTAATACATTTTTAAAGTACGACTCAATGTTTTAGGATTGTAAGTTCTGACCAAAAGAAAAAAGCATGATCAATAAAGAGGAAGCAACAGTTAGAAAATAAATGGAAAAAATACTAATTTACTTCCTGAACTGGTGACTAAATGATTAATGGAAATTCATACTTTGAGAAATGTCTTTCCTATTTCATCATACTCAGTCTGGAAAAGCAAGTCTTCTCTTATAGCTGATGATTGTGAAACAAAAGTAAAAATATGCCACAATGTTAACAAAAGTGCTTTTGTATATCGTGAAATGTTGTCATTCAAATGTCCTGATTTTCAGTTTAATAGCGAGAAAAAAATTTACAAAAGTTTTCTTTCCTGATGGAGAATATTTCTGTTTTGTTCCATGAACCATTGTTGATTATTATTATTATTATTATTTATTTTTACTTAACAATTTATCTTCCATTAAACTAAGCTTTCAAGAGGAAGAAGACTTTCCCATTTTATTTGAGATTTCCAATGAGCAATAGCCTTAGAAATTCAGAACTGTTTTGTTATTCAGCCTAGAACTAATGTATTCATCATAAACGAGCACCATATTATTCCTAAACGGGGCTCAGGTCACACGCCCGAAACGGCTGCATCTGAGAGATGAGAGGTGGCAGAAAACCACGCCATAACAGATTGAACTCAGCGCTTTGGACAAGTGTGGGGCACGTGGCGGTCACTGGGGGCAGTGCCGCGGTCAGTAGGGGCTGGCACAACATCCTGAGGAGGCGGCAAGAGGAGGGGATGAGATGAGGATGAGCGGGAGGGGGACGAAGGTGCCACGGTCATGTCAGCCTGTGTCAAGTGGAATCATCGTTTGCTGTAATTTTCTGAGCAATTAGAGAGCTTATACTGAGAATGTTGACCAGCTGACAAACACTGGCTCAAGGACACACACACACACACACACGTTTGTCGCACCAGCTTTGTGGGGTCCTCTCATTGCCGTAATGCTTTCCTCAGCCTCTCATTCTTAACTCTGAACCAGACTTAAAACCAATCATAATGACCTTGTTATTTTGAGGTCTTCATCCTCAAATTGAGACTGAACTTTGTGGGATCCCACAAAGGCGTAAGAGGTGTCTTATTGCCATAATGCTTTCCCCAGCCTCTAACCCTAAAACTCAACCGAACCATCCAAAACAAATGGCCTGACCCTAAGCAGGACTCTTAACCAAACTTAAATTCTAATGTTATTTTGAAGTCTTCATCCTCAAATTGTGGCTTAACCTGGCTTAGCCTAATGGGATCTAGACAAACGTCCCCACAAAGTTATATAAGGTCCGCACAAAGATAGTGTTTTGTCAACAACTGTTCCCCACAAAGTAGGATAAACACGCCCGCACATACATACGCACACACTTTCACGCACACAGATGGATATTAATGTCGAACAAAAGCCAGTCGTTGACACTGATTTGTGCTCGACACAACCACAACACCGCAGGTCTTTTGTGATGACACGATTAGAACGTAAACTCATTTCCTTAACTTTGGATTGCAGGTTATCACAGAAATATTAAAAACCAAAAATACGATTGAAGTTGAAAGCAATTACAGAGCTCAAATGTATATTTTAGATTAACGTGTGTAGTGAATAAGATGGTTTGTTTTGTTTTTGTTTCTTAATATGTGGCCGTGCGTGTGCATGGATGTGTGACTGCAGCATGGACGGCGTGCAGAGAAGGGGGACGTGTGGTTCCAGTCCTCTCACTCACAAAAACCAGTGATGACTGAATCACCCCCACCCCATTCACCCCATCCCCTTTTAAGTTGAGCCCTCACACAGACAGATGCACGCACTCACACGTACTCACACACACAGTTGTCACACGCCCTCATTCACAGCAATGTGTAGACAGGTAGTGACACAATTCAACTAATATAACTTCTGGAGGAAAAGCTTGTTGCAAACTTTCCCGTCAAATTTCATTCAAATTCTGGACTGTTGTTGTAAAAGACATAGAGACAAGAAAACAAACAAGCAGCTGAAATTAGGTTAGGTGTGGGTGAGTGGCAGACATCTTCAGAAGACTCATTGTGAAAAGTTGTGTTACCCACAAGAGTTCCCCATGAGAGCCTGGAGCAGAGTACATGGTCGACATGTACTCCACATGTGGTGGGATGAAAATGTGAAACAGACTGATGCACTCTAGTACGGGAGCAGGGGATGCAACACATTTGGGAAAACAAACTCACAACTCCAGTGCATTCTTAGTGTCTGTTGTCAAACGCTCAACTTGAAATAACTGAATTTATGAAGTTGTGGCACGTTTACCAGCCACAGCCCAGATTTTACAGTGATGTATGCAGAAAGGAATAACTGATCGGCAAGACGAAAAACCAAAATGATGGAGGGTTTTTGTAGCAGTTGCCGCTGGCATCTGGTCATATTGCCGTTACTTTTTTGTTTTTACAATATATAGGGCTATAATTCAGCCTCTCTGTTCCACCATGCAGACTAACTTTGACTCACTTAAGACCCGCCCCCTACCAGACTGAGATACTTTTTTCATGTGACCTGACAAACAGCATTCAGTAAATTTCAGAAAATATTTTTTCAATGAAATATTCCTCTTTCATATCACTATTTCAAAAGGTTGTAGCTTGAAAATGGCTAGAGATAAAGGCGTGCTACGAAAGACATGAATATCCGGTAAAAGTAAATTCACTCATGTAATTTGTATATTATGATCTCAACAAGCGGGGGCCATCGTGTATGACATGACTTTTACAGATGTTTATTTGATTCACAGAAGATACTTTCTCATCCCAGAAGAAATGATGACGCTGCTGCTGGATTGGCATAATCATTGGCTTTTACGGTCAATACCACAGTCAGTCAAAGTCGCTCCCTTGCCTACTATGTAACTACCGCCTCCCTCATCTCCACAACCACTTTTCAAACTGTATACACCATATTTATTGGACTCTAAGTTGCTTTGGAGTTTAAGTAGCACTGGACTGATAGTAGTACTTTAAGAAGCACTCTATTTAACAAAATCTGTTCCATGAAGTGGTAACACCACGCAGGTCTTCCCAGAAGTGATTTACATTCATCATTCCTGATGCGATGCGGGGTGTAACGTACCATAGAAGTGGGTCGTAGGATGCAAAGTGAGAATTTTTTTTATATTTATTGCACTGATGAAAGTAAAAGTATTAGCTTTTAAACATGCAAAGTCAATAAATATCAATCATTCGCTGTCACTCTGACCTCCCGCTGGTGTTCAGTGGCACACACAAAGTATTATAAGACTTCAGTCTGGATTTTCAAAAAAAAAAAAAAAACACCATAATCGTGTCCATTTCCGAGATTCGGGTTACGTTTTTCTTATTGTGACACTTAGTTACTTGTGATCTAGATCACACACCAAGATAACACGTAAAATTGTCTATTTTAATATTTTTAATTCACACCAGATTATAAGATGGAGCACCAGTGAAACATTGAGAAAAAAAATAGTGCATGTGGAAAATATGGTACTCCAAAACTGCGACAGAAACTCGCCTTCAAATGTTGCTCAGATTGAAGTTACAGTTGTCCACCATTGGTTTGTGTAAAAATAACCACGCCCTATGGTGCTTTAACGGTAAATTACTAATGCACATCTATGTCCCACATGTCCCACGTGGAGGAGGGAAGGAGAGAGTACGTATAGGAAACCTTCCGACCAGAGTAACCATGTCATAGGTCAGTCATTTTCTCGCTTCAAGCATCTGTTTGATATGATGTAAGAATTGCCTTACAGTCTACAAAGTCTGCAGCTAAACTGTCAGCCACAGACGTTACACTGTGGATGGTGTATTAATATGAGACAAGAGCATGTAACTGAAAATATAATGCAAACACAGATCTCAAAATGAAGCGCACATCTCTTTCTGCTAGACATAAAATGGTCTGCCGATTTACCATGACCATCATTTTTTCATCACAGTGATCTTTGTATTGAGTACTAAACATGTGCTAGGTGCATGCGACCCCGGACACATTTGTTGGCTAGTTTGGTTGAGCATTATTGCCAAGTTGCCACTATAGAAAGTTGAGTAGCAATGGCAACCGTACAACAGATTTAATCCACAGAGGCATCTTTAGGGAAAAGCAAAACACGCCCTTTTCCCTCCCAACCAAAATCCCACTTCCTCATTTTTCAGGAAAAAAACATCAATGCACTAATGATGTCGAAACATTTTAGTTAAGATAGGCAAGCGTCTATAATGTTTCGTCTTGCTAACACTAGTGTCACAGAGCCCGGAAGTACTGGATTCAAATGCTTATACTGACAGGAGACAGGGAGACTCAAGCGAGATGACAATTATCAATATTTATTAACACTAATACAAACACTAGAACAAGGACAGACAAGAAAGAAAGAACCAAGGGTTTCACCAAAGTGGTCGAGGAAACAAAAAACTGAGGAGAAAAAACAGAAACAAACAAACCAGAAGTTGGCAGCAGGGAAAAAGGATAACAAAACACACTTGCAGAAATAAACAACAGTAAACAGAATAAAATACAACTCACAACTCGTGGACTCACGCACAACAGACAAAGAACAGAAAATGCACGTAGTGAAAAAAAAACATGGCTGGAATTGGAGAGCAAGGAGAACAAAAGGCGCATGGAGGTTCAAAAACTCTCATGGTATAAAAAAGAAATAAATAACAGAATCTCAAACACCAGAGGAACCACCAGAGAACATGAGGAGAGCAAGAGTCAACTTGACCAGCGTAGGAGCATGGATGATCTGATACCACAGACTGGAACCTGCAAGCCTGCTGGGTGTCATTTCCAGTCAAGCAAATGTAAGGGAGAACAAACAGGAAATACAACACAATAAAAGCGCATACAAAACAAACCATGTTAACTAGGTCTCTTTCTAAAATGCAAAAGAGGCCTGCAGTGAAACCTTTATCATCTAAACCCTGGAGGCTCAGTTGTCTAGGCTCAATGACGCAAACTCAGATATGATGAGCTGAATAATCTGATAATGTTGAGGTGTTTTTATTTGAAGCAGACTTTTGGAAGATTTGTTCAGTAATATTGGTCTTTGCAGAAAATGTGACATGGTATGAACGCAAAATCAACAACCAACATCTAGAAGACACACACACACACACACACACATTCTCTTTCGAAGACTTTCACAAAGCCTTAGTGTTCCCCAGTGCAGCGGCGTCCATCCACATCTGCCAGAGTTTAAGTGACAAACATCTACCCGAGCGACTTGCTGCCCACGTCCTGTCCGCTCACATCGACTGGTCCCTCGTCACCAGCAGCAGCACGAACACCAGCATCTGTCTCCACCAACGCCAGCCACTGAGGAGATAAGGATATGACACTAGAGGAGGACCAGTGGGGTTTCACACTTGCAGATATAAACAGTGGACAGACTAATGATGGTTGGAGCTTTTCTTTGCTTTTCAAGCTGCTGCACGTGAATTTAAGAACAAGATAATGATCTGTGGCTCACAATTTCGAAATGTGTGAAAAGCATTTATCCCTACATTCAAGACAAACTGAGGCCACAAGCGATCATTTGAACAGATATGAATGTTGTTTTCAACCGTGAAACCGCAATGTGCCAACTGATGACTGACATACGGCGTATGAGGAAATTGAGCCTCTATAGGCGCTCAAGATGAAATATTAACAAGTTGGCGCGGTACATCATCGATCAAAGTTGCACGGAAGATTAAGATTTTAGACCACTGATAACCCAAAATGAGTACTTTTGTCTTTCCCCGCTGATATTGAACAGCATGCCCTCTGGATTTCTGTGAATGCATTTGAAGCAGGTTGAAATTTTCACCTGACTGTAGCGAGAATTTGAAGTGAAATATTCAAGAACCACCAAAAGCTGACCCACTTCACATGTACTCACATCCCACTTTTTTTTTTTAAATCTGCCTTCCTTCTTAAATCGATGACTACTAGACAAAGAATAAGACGTCGAACACTTGAAGGACACACAACAAATGAAGAATCCGCCTTGTTATTGTTAAGTGTATAAATACCCGAGCCCCCCCCCGGGCCCCGAGGGTGAACTCAACAGGACTCTCAGTGACCCCTCTCTCCTCTGGATTTCTTGTCCACCCCAGCTCACCTCCTTCCTGCGTCGTCTAATTAGGATCCGAGGCGTCGTTAAGGCCGGACGCCGCGGGGCCTCCGATACAAAAGCTGATTCCATCTGACGTAACAAGTCAATGCCAGGGGAGCCATGCTAATTTTAATTAAATAAAGGGAGGGTTCAGCTCATGACAAACAAGGGCCATAGGGCGGGCTTGGGAGGGGGTCGCTGGCCAGTGGGATTAAACTATTCACCTTGTTGTTTTCACTGTCCTCAACATGTGGACAGGTATGACGCCGGCAGAAGGAGGAAGAAATAGAGTCTTGATACGACTTTGTTTATCTAGAAAACGGTGCTCTGAAGGATTAAAATGCAAAACAGTTCTTTTCTGAATTGTGACAACCATGATGTCCCTGTCATGTCTGCACTTTATTGTCTGTTCTTTTTTGTATTTTTCTCTCGTGCTTTTATTTTGTTACCCCCAGTAGCCTTTGTTTCCTGTTCCTGCTTTGTCTCCAGCTTCACTGGCAACACAGCGTGCGTTAATCTCCTCATCAGTCTCATCCTGGATATAAACCTGTTGACGTCAGATCTGTTTGCCAGATTGTTGCTTCTCGCTTCATCAATGTAAAACTCTTTCAAGACTCCTGTGTGTTCACTTTACTCCCTGACCTTTTCCAGATTTTTCCTCTGCGCTGAATCCTATTCTGCCACCGCCTTTTGTTCTTCCTTGCTCCTCCTGTGTTTACTTCCCTCCTCTCAATTCAGTCCGCATGTGAGCTGTTTATCTAAGCCTCACTTTTTAGTAATAGATCCGTCAGTTTACCCCTCGTGTGTGTGAGTGTGATTAGCCGCCGCCACCGAGCGCTTTCAGTTTAGTGCCACCACCGCGTTGAGTTTAACTCCAGGTGTGTGTTTTCCGTTGTCCCATTTATACAGTAGGTCGTTGATGCTAATCCGCCTCTCTTGTTTTCCAGATTCACCCCGCTCCCTCTGTGTTGTTCCCGGTCCGCGTTTTGGTTCCAGACGTCCTTAGTTTCTAGTTATTTGTCTGTCTGTATTTATTTGTTCCAATGAATAAATCTTTGTAACTTAACCTTGTCTCTCGTGCCTTCTGCCGACCAACACTTCCTGCACTTGGGTCCATCAGCCGTCAGTTATGACAGTCCCACGTATTTTGTGCATTTGAAAATGGTTTAAAACAGGCTTCGCAGTCAGGTGTACCATATTTATGAAGTCATTGACTCCAGCATAAATTACAAATCACAAAAGGACAGAAAAATTTTGAACCATATTTAGAGCCCCGAAAAAATTGATCAATATCCAATAAATATGACCCTAAATATCCTCAATTAATTGTTGCATACAGCAATTATTTGATAAAGCTGTCAGAGTACAGACATATCCAAAAAATAGAATATTGTTACTCTACCTTGAGAAAGCATATATCATATAGATGCATTCCACTTTTTTCATTTTTGTTTTTTTATTTTGATTGAGGATGTGTGCATGAGATTTGTTTCTTAAATCACGTTTATTGAATTTTTTTTATCAGTACAAGCAAGTTATTCCATCCCCTTTATGATGTAATGAACTGCTCCTCAGCACACCTACTCGAGCAGTTCTCCCAACTTTGGTGGCTTCTGTAGCCATTTCCAAGCCATTGTGGAGCCAGTGTGATTATACTATTCTCCTTGTTGTTTTCACTGTCCTCAACATGGACAAGTAAGACGCTTGGAGACCATCAAACACGCCCGGAAGGAAGAAGTAGAAACTTGATATGACTTTGTTTATTTATAAAATGGTGCTCTGAAGGACTAAAATGCAAAAGAGTTCTTTTCTGAATTGTGTCAACCATGATGTCCCATGTATTTTGTGCATTTGAAAATGGTTTAAAACAGGGTTTGCAGTCAGGTTCAGGTAGTGAGATGGAGAGCTCATTTGTAGATGCGTGGCGACAAGGTTACGGAGGTCAGACACAAATGAACTGGACACATTGAGAGGGAAGACAGTGGACATGTGGGTGTTGGAGGTACTTGGATGACCAGTGAAGAGGGTAGGTGTGGCTCGGGTGGATGTGCCATTGGTGGAGGTGGAGGGTGCCGACGTTCTTTGCCAACTCTGTGAAGATGCCCAGGAAGGCTTGCAGGCGTTCTGCACTCCAGGCAACTAGGACCAGGACTTGGCTTGAAAACTGCTTTGGATCTGGTGTGAGAGCCAGACATTTCCAAGCCAGCTGTTGCTTGGGTTTAATTTAGCAAGTCAAGAAACTTGTGATGTTGAAGTAAACTGTAGCAAATGACTTAGGTGCTATTTTTAATATTGTGACCTATTCCACATGATGTTGTTATTTTAAAGCTGACCATAAACTCATCATTGTTCCTCCTCTGTCAATGCAGGATAGTCTCCACTGGATCACATCATTCCTCACTACAATGTTGCCACATCCTGTGAGTCTTGTCAAGGTGTTACACAAAACATGCTTTTTTCCTTAATATTTGCCCCCACCCTGCTTCATCCCTCTGTGCTTCCTCTACACCCCCCTGACCTAGTTTTGGCATTTGATCCTGACTGGAAGATCAAGCCCTGGAGGCTGCACGGTGTCAGCCTGGTACCACATCAATTCCCGCACAAAGGGCAGCCGGTGTCACTTCATATTTTCAAGGCTCCAAAAGCCCGAATTTTTCATTGTTGCTTGTGAGGCAGGAGTCATCTCCTGGTGGTGGCCCCTCCCCTTCCTGTTGTTGTCCCCCTGCGGTGCACCTGATGCTTCTGTCGACGGGCGACAACTGCCTCACTTCACAGGTTTACACTTGATCCCTGCCATCTACAAATCATCTGTTAACAACTGCTTTATCAGCAAAATGATCACAGATTATTAGAGTTTTGATATTAATGGACACATGATAAACACAGATCTTTGTCAAGGACACTAAAAGGACCAATGCATTGACAATAGATCCAGTTCTTCAATAAGTCCTCAATTGGTTGGCGGCAGCTTGTAAGTGCAAAAGCAAATGTGAGCTTAAAAGTCCCACAACATAACTTCTGTTAATTGTTTACACCACAAATTCTGAGGAGGAAGAACTGTGTAGATTCACCTGTATCTCTGGACCTATGATGTGCTTGTTCAATTGTCTCATCCATACATTCATCCAAACAGGGGATTAACTTTTGGTTCCGGACAATCCCACAGTGCACTGCAACAAGAGAGCGTAAAGTAACAGTAAATGGGTTTATACATATATTTAAATAAAATGTTAACATCTGAACTTGTTCTGTGTTGGGGAGACTGAAGCTACATAGATTAGCAAGAGTTTGCTGTACCGTGCTAGTGTGTGCTGTGTCAAGTCATCTTTTTGTACTACAATTTTGGCCAGTAACATGAGATTCTTTTCTTACAAAAATTAAAAAAAAAATCCATTGTGCATCAGACATAATGCACAACATACACACACACAAACACACACACACACTTGTACCATATTTATTGTTTCAGCCATTGAACCAATTGCTTGAACCACATATAGAGCCCCGAAAAAATAGATCAATATCCAATAAATATGACTCTAAATATCCTCAATTAATTGTTGCATACAGCAATAATCTGATAAAGCAGTCAGTACAGGCATATCCAAAAAATAGAACATTGCAAAAAAAGTTGACAATTATTACTCTACTTTGAGAAAATATATATTATATAGATGCATTTCACTTTTTTCATTTTCGTTTTTTTATTTTAATAATGTGAGGACGTGTGCATGAGATTTGTTTGTTAAATCATGTTTATTGATTTTTTTTTTTTTTATTTTATCAGTACGAGCAAGTTATTCCATCCTCTTTATGATGTAATGAACTGCTCCTCAGCACACCTACTCGAGCAGTTCTCCCATCTTTGGTGGCTTCTGGAGGACATAAGTCTAATCTGACAGCACTTATATAAGTTTGAGCTCATTTGGAACACGCATGTCACGGGCAACCCGTCCATCACAAACTCATCCAAGATGACATTTGAGGAGATATCGTGTTGGCTGTGCTGGCTGTTCTATACGACTTAATTTGAATGCTTAGGGTTAGACACCTTCATTGGTTACAAAGATCACGCTAGTTGTTAGTGACCTGAACAAACAATCTGAGCTCTTTGGTCATTTGGGCCTGTCTTCACCGAACTCTTCCTCTCCTTGATTCCTTTACTGACCAGCGGAGACCACGAACAGATGAAGATGGTGTTAAGGCACTTCACTATCTGGAACATTACACTCGGGCCCAGCTCAATTTCGTGCGCTGAAAGTTTAGTTTGGCACACTTTTGTGGTCGGTCTCCTCCATGGTGATGACTCAGAGTGGTCAGGCGTTTTAACAGCATGTCCTTGATGCAGCCAAACACAAATTAACCAAAGTGCTATCTTTGCCTTCGTCGCTTAATATCTGACAGCAGCTGACTGAGGGCCGCTACTGGCAGAAAGTGAGCCCCGAACCTGGCATCACTGGGGCTTGGCTCTGGCCGGTACTGCGCCCGGCGGTCAACAGCCATCACACATGGTGGCCTAATGCAGCTGATGAGAGAGAGCCCGCCTCCCGGGCTTGTGACTCCCCCGAGGTGTGGCCACTCAGCATCAGATTAACCTGAGTTGACAGACAGAATGCACAACATACACACACAAACACACACACACACACACACACACACTTGTACCATATTTATCGTTTAAGGAGCTCAGTGCCATTGACTCCTGCATAAATTACAAATCACAAAAAGGCAGAGAGAAATTTTGAACCATATTTAGACCCCTGAAAAAAAGAACAATATTCAATAAATATGACTGTAAATATCCTCAATTAATTGTTGCATAAAGCAATTATTTGATAAAGCTGCCAGAGTACAGGCATATCCAAAAAATAGAAGATTGCAAAAAAAGATCACCAATTTTTTTTTCGTCACTCATTTGAGAAAGTATATATTATATAGATGCATTCCACTTTTTTCATTTTCTTTTTTTATTATTTTGATAATCATTGCTTGCAAAATCCACACTTCAGCGTAACAGGAAGCTAGTTTATAACATAAGACCTATTTTAAAAAAGACAGAAATGCTGCAGAACAGGTAAGTGTCCTGCGTCCCAATCATAAAAAATGGTTTCTATTCTCAGGATTTTGGCCTCCTTTTGCATGAGTTACAGCATCAATGCAGCATGGCACAGGACAGATCACTGAAGTGCTAAGATGTAACGGCAGCCAAGTTTGCACATCATTTATAAATCAAGGTACCGAAGTCTGGAGGAAGAGTGGAGAAGCACAGAATTGCTTGAAGTCCAGTGCAAAGTTGCCACAGCCAGTGATGACACCTGGCCACAAAAAGCTGGTTCAATTATCTTGCTGTTACTGTCCACGATCGGAAAGCAAACTCACCTGATCTTTCCCATCGTCACTTCCGTCACAACCGTCCAAATCTGGAGAGAGCTCAGAGAACAAGGCAGGGGAGTTGTTTCTGACCCACTGTGCCTGCCTGAGGTCCACCTGACTCCCAGCACATGCTGAGATATAGACACCACATTGGTTCTGAAGCTCATCAATAGCTTTATTAAATAAATTTGACTCATTGGAAGCTCTTGTCGATCATGCAGGTGTTGCTCAAACACACTCACTGACAGCAGAAGCAAAGGAGCACAATTGAAGAATGAAAACAACAAGAGCCAAATTCAAGGGGCTTGGTTTAACTTCTGGAAGAAAGTCCAAGCCTAAATGTATGTATAGATCGACTGCATGTACTTTATTTAATAATCTGAGAAATGCCTCAAAGTAATTGTGTGTTGGGTATCAATGGGTATTTTCTTTCTGCATAGAAATGGATGTATTTGTCAAACAAGCCATATCAAGGCAAGAGCAGAACAAGTACAGAATAATTTGACATTGACACTGCATTGGCTCTTCCACGTGAATTTAAATTGTGCCCAGCAGTCAAGACACTACAATTCACTGAAATCCCCGCACGAGCAAACATCAGTTTGCGCACCTTACATAGATAAGGGAGTTAGAAAAAGATGCTAAAGGTTATGAGTGGAAGTGATGGTTTTCACACCTTGAAATTTCATGCGAATATTATCATGTGGTGTGAAGCCGGATTAGATAAGATGTAAACTATTTTCTGTTCATGGCGGCACAGATCAGAGACCTTTTTGAATGTACAATTTATCCCAATAGTCTGCTCAACGTTAGCTAATATATAGATTTTATTGCCAAATCTTACCTTGTCTTTGAGTCAATGCAACTTTTTTTTTATGCACACTGATAATGTCTTCCTGCATACATTTTTAACATTTCCTCACTCTGTGCCCTGCTCAAGGGCAGTAGGCCATGGCAGTGGGCGGCCATGACGTAGAGACAGGCCCCACGGAGCATGATGCTCCCTCAAGTTTCAAATGTCACTTGCAAATGTCACTTCAGATCCTGCTGCCTGAGTCATTAGGATGCTCTGCAAGAGAAAAAAAAAACTTAAATTTAAACATTGCCGGTGGTGCCTGCCGTTTCCGTCGTGGGAGTTGATCAACTCAAGAAGAAAGTTTGGATAAAACAATTAAGCAATGATCATGACAACAGATTTCCAAAAGAGCATCCTGAAAAAGCGACTGCAGGATCTCGTAGAGCAGAATAACTGTCCTGAAGATGACAGCTAGCTTTGAACGACCAGCTGTTGAGATACGTACGGACTCTATGCACGGAGGCAGATGACGTACTTCTGGTCAAGTGTAAGACGGGAAAAGCCACACACAAAAGTTATTTACATTAGCGGAAATATTGGTGCTTCCCACTGCTGGTTTCATGGAGTAACAGCTCAAATATTCATAAAGCTAACTCATCACTGTGACTTTTGGGGGCTCCCCAAGGGAGTGCTGGAAAGAGGGAGCAGATTTTGTCCATTTGTGAAATTTGAGATAGACTGCTGGCACTGGGTTCAATCCCTGAACATTTGCCCTGATTAGATTCTGCTTTCAGGACCTGCGCTGAAGGAGAAAGTCAGTAATGAGGGAAGTCACGGTTTTAACTGAAGAGCCATTCCACTTCAACATTAGCAAATGTTCTTGATCTCAGAAACACGAGTCTGATGCAGCCTGGGGTTTTCTGTACAAACCTGACCTTGCTTTGAAATGAATCAGCAGCAACTGAGCAAAGTATTGAAGGTAGGGAAGTTACCGAAGTGAAACACGCAAGAAATCAACAAGAATATAAAAAATGTCTACTGAGGACTTCTGAGTCTTTAGAGCATGTTGCCATTTAATCCCTCTCGAAAGCTGCATTTGGGATCAGATCACACTCATTCAACTTAGGACCTCCAAAATGAACACATCTAAAACTTCAATAATAATTGTTGATCACGGTAAAATGTGTATATTTGGAGATATTATTTTCATTTGTGTTGAATGCTGAATTCTAGGTGTTGCTCTGTCCCAGACTGGAAACAAGCATGAGAGACAAATTAAAAATGATCAAGAAACCATCAAGGCTCTGACTCATGACCAGGGTTTTAGACTTTGACTGTATTTTTTTCAGTGTGAGGCCGTGGGTCCTAGCGGACCACAGAGCTGACATGCTCATCCAACATGCACATACTTGATTACTTTTTCCTATAAACACTAATGGATATGTTTCAGGTCAGACCACAGTGTCGTAGACCAGGGTCAGGGCTGAAAGGAAAAACCCCCATGTTGATCTTCTGGAATGTGACATGCTGGAGTGCTGGCTGGACTGGCACCAAACCAAATGCCTTCGGCCCCCCAACACTGCCACCACTCTCCTCACCTCTCTCTTCCACTACCAGTGAAACAGGAGAGCTGCCATCTCCACTTCCTCCGACAGGATCGGTGATCAGTCTGCCTCTGCCTCCGGTCAGACAGCATTCCTTCCTCCTGCTGCCGTTGCTGTTGCTAGCCGGCTGTTGCTTCCAGAATAGATCTCTGACGTCCAACTGGTTACTAGAATACAGAGGAATCAGAGGAACTCTGCAGGCTGTCATTGTCACGGTTGAAAACAGGAGCACTGTCAGAGCTTGCCAGGATGAGGGATGTGGTTTCGGTCAGGACTGACAAATGTCTACATCCACTGCCACTTCTGCTGTGGGATGTTTGTAAGTCGGAGGCAGGACATCATTTCGTTATCTCCTCCCTTTGAATGATGTCTTCTCCCAGCTATTGGACAGCCGTTATGGATGCTGACAGTCCAATGTATGACTGCTTTCATAGTATATATCTCTCCTTCATACGAGCCAGTCGGCTCCTACAGGGCCTCCTAGTTGGCTTAGCAAACAGGGACCAGCCTTGCCTACTATATGGCACTCCCCTGTCAGTCAATGGTAAAGGCTCAACTATTTTTCTCTCTGTCCAAAACTTTATTTAAGCAACAAAAACATTTAGCTGCTCACTTTTTTTTCCTTTCCATATTGTTGTTTAAATGGCCACAGTTGCCTCACTTGCCTTGAAAAAGTAAAAAAAAAAACTAAAGTAAGATATTAAATATTCTTATTAAATCTCTAGAACCTTGAACTTATTGTAAGAGAACCTGTGTTAGTTTCTTGCTTAATTTTGGAAGTGAAAAAGAGTGGGGGGTTAGCGGACGTGGTGGGCGAGACTAGTTCATATGCTTGTGCAGTGACTTCTCTTCATAGAGGGTGGGTGTTTTTTTATTTTTTATTTTTTATTTTTTTGTGGCCTACTGCTAGACTGCAGCACCTGTGTTTTTATGAAGGTCTTATAGTCTACCTTTCCTTAATTGTAGGAACGATCCATTGCTATGGCCATGATGAAGCATTTGATGATGATGAATTCATGTTCATATACAAGGTAAGGAACCACAGATCAGAGCAAAATGAAGAACTCCTGTTTTTCAACACTCTTGTATTGAAGGGTAGGCAGTTGGCATTCACATTCAGTTGAACATGTAAAAATAGGTTCCTTTTTTAAAGAATGAAAATAAATAAATAAAATAAAATGAGGACAGTGAAATTGAGAAACATAGTAAAGTAAAGTAAAAGTAAAAGTTTTTTTGTAAACATCACCAACCCATGGGAAGGCAGTGGCTCAGGTGGTTGAGTGGGTCGTCCAATAACCCCGCAGTTCAAACCCCACTCCATCCATGTTGCTGTCGTGGTGATCTTGGGCGAGACACCTTATCCATCTTGCCTTGTGTGGATGTGATTCTGGCGAACATGGTGGTGGAAAGGGTGGCAGTTAACAGTCCATAGCTGCTCAGGGTGTCAACCGCCTCTGACACGACGTAGCTGCGTTAAGATCCTGCCCCCAAACCACCTTTGTAAAGAAATAAGCAGGAGAAAATGAAAAACATGTTCTCGCTTTGGAACTGAGTGAGCTGAGGCATTCCATCCTGAAGTGCTAACCCTCAGTGGCAGAATCAGAATAACCATTCCTGGTGAGTTTCAGAAAACATCTATACATTTCAATGCCAAGTTTTGTTTTAATGGGTTTGTAAAGGGAAAACTCAAACAGGTTTGTGAAGATTCCTTAATCCGGACCAATAGGAAAATGATTTGAGTGAGGCATGAGGTCTGAGGGCAGAGGGCAGGGTTGTCACTTTGGCTGGCGTCTGTTTGCGTAATCTGTGTTGACGGAAGCCCTGCGTTTGTCAGAGGAGGTGTCTGCAGTAAAAGTGCCACAGCCCTCAAGATTGACACTCATTAGTGAGGGGCTCCAAGCCAGAGTGGGCCCTCAGGGGGGCAAGAGGGCATCGAGGAGGGCGAGAGGCCACATCCCACTAAAAATAAATGATCGCAGATGATTGATAGAGATAACAGCCGACTGACTGGGCTGCATGAATCGGAGGTGCTGGTCAGATCCCCGCTTGGCAAGACAGTGTCACCCTGCGCAGAAATTCATCCAGCACAAGCGGGACACCTCCTCCTCCTCCCTTGACTCTGACACTGACTGGCCCCACGAGCTGCGCCCCGGCCGACTGTTGCCACTCACATCAAACAAGTGTTCACCCATAAGGGAAGAAAAGCTGTAAATTCTTTCTTTCTCTCTGAGGCGTCCCGGGTCATTCATTGTCCGTGACTGCAGTTGCCAATCATTCAGTCAATCCCGTCTTTATTACAGTGATTGTGCTGTCAAGACCCGCAGCAGTCAGCTAGCAGCAAGACAGCGGGATTATTTTCATGCAGCACTCAGATCAAATATCATTCAAAAGTCTGGACTTGCTCAGGGAATGATGTTCAGTCTGAGGAAGCTCTGAAAGTTTTGAGAACGTTTCTGGATTAATACTTTCAAATTGAATGCCACCGAAGTATTGATGCTCAAAGAGTGACGTGATCATTACCGAACACACCTTAAAACAGAAAACGACTTTGTCTGTAGGAAATCCAAACTGCTTTCTGACAGCAATGGCAGATTCACTCGAAGAACACAAGAGCGACTGGTTTTCATTTTGTTTACTGCACGTGGGTTTGTATACACACACTAACATTGGTCTGGCAGCGGTGTTTCGGGTCAGCTTGGGCCTGACAGAGGTGATGATATCTTTATGTTTCATCCCTGGATGTGACAAGTGGATGGGCTGGTGGGGTGCTGCGGTGCCAGTAAGGGGACCCTGGGCGCTGTTTTTTGGGTGGACGGCAGTGTTGGGGGTGGAGCAGACAGCAGGAATGTAGAAAAGCACAGCTGCCCTGTTTTGTCATCGCCGTCCTGGTCGGTCCGGGTAACTTAAAGCTGCCAGTGTTCGAGAGCAGGACCTCCCATGGCCCGGAGAGCTTCAGATGCACTGCTCAGCATGGGAGAACCTGGCAGGGAGACAGGGAACATCTCCAGCCTGAAAGCCACACCGGCCATCAGTCAGGGCCCGTTTATTTTGGTTTAGCTCATCAATCTCTTCAATCTGCTGAGGATTTATGGAAATGACTGTCATGTTGTGTGTTCCTGTCATCTGGACTTCCTTCAAGTGAATACTGCTGCGCCGTTTACGCCTGGACGGAAGAAAGTGAAAGGCACTTGGAGAGACTTGCTTCATACATGAAGTGTTGATGAAGGTTATGTCACTTTGGCTGATTATATGCACATTTTATGCAAGAAGAACTAGAACATCTGGGATTACATTACATTACACTTCCTGAAAGGGCCACATTAGAAACTGTAAATGTTGTGAGGGGCCATCATCAAAAGGAAGACAGCGATGACTGCAAAACATGATGTGGAAATATCCAAAATATATATTAAAGCAACAAGGACAAAATGAACCTAAAATGATTAAATGTAAGTAAAGATATTAAGAAGTGTAAATATGCCATTGAACCAATTGGAATATTTCATTTCATTTCATAAATCAACATAACTATGGACGTTCAAGATAAAAAGGCAATTCATTTCAAAATATATTTTTAATATTCCTTCAATGTATTTTGAGGAAAAAGAAAAACAGACAAAATGGCCAATGAAAAGAAGGAAATTCTAGTCTTAAAACAAGAACATGCCGTAAGTGGTGGCGATGACTAAAAGAGAAAGAACAAAAAAAAAAACAGGCAGAAAAATGACAACATATCAGTTATAGTTTTAGTCTGACGTCAAAAGGGCCACAGAAATACAGACATATGGCCCCAGGCCCGCACTTCAACCGGGTCTGATTTAGGATGTCCTTGTTTTAGATTCCTGTGAAAAAACAGCCCCTCAATTACCTATACATTTTTATTTAAAAAAAAAAAAACAATTCCCTGATTGAGACATTGGTTTACGGGGGTTAGCAAGAGTTCAAGAGCTCTCCCTCCTTAAGGAAGCTTATTTATAATGATAGTATCTGCTGTGCTGGGCGTTTATTTAGCTTTCCATACTGAAAAGAAATGATCATATTTAACTGTAAATATTCAACGTTATCAACATTAACCAGTTAAAGTCACAGCGCTACAAGTGACCAGCTGATTCGCAGAACTAATTTCACTGGTAAGAGACGCCACTATTTGAAAATTGTGAAGGACATCACACATCTGACTTGACCATAAAACATTAATAGAAAATTGCAGTTGTTTTTTTTTTTCAATAGTTACAGTGAATCAAGTGTGGTATCTTTACACTGACCGGCCATGTGGGCGATGCTGGTACAGCTGAGGGTCTAGTGTTGCCCCGTCAAGTCTGACTGCAGAGAAACCCAGCCAGCATGGATTACCATCTAATATTAGAGCCAGGAAGTGGCAAACTTTTTTTTTTCTGGGTTGGCGGGGAATACATTTGCACTTCAGCACTCGTCCCGCAGCTATCCAGCCAGGCTTGTGCTGAGCTCAAAGTGCTAGATTTTTTTTTTTTTTCCACTGGCTCTTCAGTCACTGACTTCCACCACCGTCTGTTTTCACGCCGCAGTGGGTGACGCCTCCTGTAGTCCTCGTTTACACCTCAGGAGGAGGTTTTAATTAACATATGTTGTATTAATTATAAATAACTGCGCCACTAAGTGAAAGAGGTTCCTCCTCTCCTTTGTAGGTTTAATGGGACTCCTTTACATGGGGTTCTGCAGGATGTCCTTTTTTTCTCAAGCACTTCCAAATTCCCTTGTTCCCTGCTCTGGAGACACAAGCCACTCTCAAGCTGATTAACTTGTAAAGAGTTCTACAGCATGTGACCAAAGAAATTATTATTATTTATTATTATTATTATTATTATTATTGTTATTATTATTATTATTATTATTATTATTATTATTATTAAATGACATGAAGGTGTAACTATATTTCAGTTGGTTATTGTAGTCAGATTTCTGAAACATCTAGCATTCTCTGTGACATTTGCTGACTGAAATAGGAAAGTTTTTTTTTTTAAATAAGCACAGCAACACAACGAATTTAACATTACAGTTTAAGAGATTGATGAGGCCTAAAAGACATTACGTTACAGGATTTTATTTTTGTGCAGGGGGAGTCCATGACTTTTTTTTTTACAATTGATAAAAAGAAATATCTGTGAACAGGAATAAAATGTTGATGAGGTCAAGAAGGTTTCGATATGGTAAAAAAAAAACTGAATTGTGAATATTGTTGTTTAAATCACTATGACAACTGGAACTGCAATAAAACTTTCAGTTTCATTTTTCTTTATGATTTTCTCGCACATCATTCAAAGATGTCTCAAACATTTACAAGACAGAGATGAGTGTTTTATTTCTTGAAAACATGACGTCATCATTTTGATGGAACCAGTGAATCATTGTGGACCAGCCGCCACCAGCTGACTGGTGAAGCTCACGCCGCTGTCTGCACGTTGATTTGTGGACCTCTCAGACGTCTCTGGCCCACCCACACCGTGAGGCTGATATTTATGGCCGGAGGGTCGATCCTAAAATGTACAGTTGACTTAAAATACGATTCAGAAAGGCATCAATCATAGTTCTAGATCATCTTGTCTAGGGCATAGTTCAAACCAGTTATTACAACGTAATATAAACTAATTCCAGAAAAAAGATTAGGCCAATATCCTCGGGTGCTGCATTCAGGAACATTCTAATTTTATGGCTTAAACTGAAGCCTGCCTTCCGCATTAGATAAGGAAGGAGCAGGCACGTTGTTGACAGGTCTTTATTTATGTATTTATTAATAATGCTATAAAATAAAAAATAAAATAAAATGCACTTAACTTGATTACATTCACAGCACTACATTCATAATCACAAGGATTGAATTCAGGATTATTTCCTATCCAACCGAGCAGAAATAAAAGTCAACTTTTGTTGGTGTTTTTTCTGATTATTTCCTGACTTACATGAGGGTCCACAGATAGCTTTTGTATCATCATGTCATGATAAAGTGACCAGGTCCATGTCACGATCCCATGAACCGGATTTTTTTTTTCTTTTTACTGTATTAAGTCCCTCATAATTCTAGCCCCCTTTAGCTTGGGTCAAATTGTGAAGAATCTCCGGTGAGAAACAGGAATGCTCTGCAGGAGGGGCCAACTGATGCCACTAATGAAGACATTTGGAGGGAGCCCAGCCGAGTGTCGCCCTGTTATATCTATCACACTTGCCTTTAACCACATTCTCTCACAACCACCAAGACTTAACGTCCGTGTCCAGTTGCAGCTCTGGTGTCTTCAAGCAGAAGGCGGTTTGTAATTCACTATTTATACTTCACCCAGACTGACCGCTCCTGCACCAGACAAAATGACCTGAATTTATTCTGCGCTAGCTTCTGAGTCTGTGATGAAACACACTCCCTGTGAATCCTCTTGTACCGCGCACGTGGTGTTGGGGTCAGGTGTGGAAATATCAGATTGGGTGTCACACTGATATTTTTGTTTAATACAGAAAGTTGATTCAACAAGGTCAGGTCAATTTCATACGAAGCACCATTCAGTCGAGCATCAGTTTCATACAATGAAATGAAATGCCAACTATCATTCATGCAACAATCAGTAAAATGAAATATATAAATGACTATACTATGCTTCTGTCATTTGTTTTGACTATATTTTTTCATTCTTTTACTTTTCACTCCCTTAGGGGTGTCTCAAGGGCCTGTTTGGTTCAAGAGGAGACAGATGTTCACAGTGCCCTGGGAAAATCTCAAGAGATCAAAGAATGGAATATTTTCTTTTATCAAATGAAGACAGCCAATAAACATAGTCAGTATAACTAATAATAAATGTGGTCATATTAATATTTGAGTCTCGTATGACATCCGATTATTGTTGCTGGTGTTACTTCCTATACTTATTTTGTGACGGCAATCGTTTGCTTTAGAAACAGTTTTTTGTTATTTTTGGTAAAGTCTAAATGCTGCAACATTGTTACATGCAGGTAGGTTTTCCTACGTGCAGATGAGTATTTGACCAAGTGTTGAAACGCTACTCTCACTAAATGTGACGCTAAGTTAATTAGCTCAATGTCCACAATACCATCCAAAACAGCTCAAATCGGTGCGTCCCCTTCAGGCGGAATTGTCAGACGACCTGCTCCCAAGCGTTACAGAACAATATCGGAGCTGATTGTTGAGTGCAAGGTGATGTCCAGGGGGCAGCACTGCCTGGCCAGAGGGTCAGCGGACACGCCTGGCTGGCCGCGGCGGCCATCACGTCGCTCACGCTGTGGCCGGCTCGCCACCTGTGTCAACACTGATGACTTCACTGGGCGCCCTTGCCAGCTCACCTTGCTAAGAGAGACACAGGAAGTGGGGCTGGAACAATGACAGTGACCAGCGGGGGACTTTGTCATACCTGCACTGGTGGGGGTATGCAGGGGGAGCGGGGGGTCATCTATTAATGTATCTTTACAAGCGTGCAGCTGCTAATACCGCAGGGTCGATCCCTTTCATCTGTGATCATGAAGAAGATCCTTGCTGGCAGACGAGTGACAGGCCAACAAGCCGCTGAAATGTCTGTAGCAGAGAAACTTTTAGAGCAGCTTCACATTTGGGCTGCAAATGAGACAACAGTACCTCAGTGATGGACGAAACATACACAAGGAATGCTGATTTAAATAGGACCTGTGTTTAAATAGCACTGATAAGAAAGCATCTATCCATTTCACGTTTGTTCAATATCACACGGATGAGAGCCAAGATCCTCAACCTACTTCCTGGTAGAGCTTATATTACTTGGGACGAACGGAATTTCTCACTGTCCACAATCTAGTGGGAGCAGAGGCTCTTCCCCTGTCAGAGTGATGACATATTCTCTACCTCTTTTCCTGAGTTCAATCATGACCACCTCGAATCTCAGGCCCACATTATTATTAGTAGTAGTAGTAGTAGTAGTATTATCATTATTGATAATAATGATTATTATTATATGCCCAAGAACCCACAAATGAAGATTAAAATAAATAAAATTGTCAACTCACCTTCCCTTGCTGCAACCAACCTGTGCTTTGATCCAAATTCTTCTGTGTTCATTGACTGTCTTCACTGAGGACATGACAATCCCATGGGACAACCTCATCGTTGAAGCAACCGAATGGAGAAAGAGAGTATATGCAGGCCTTGCTGCTGAAGCAGAGGAGCTGGGCTGGAGATCTTTTGTGTATCATGTAGATGCTCCATAGCATGTTCTACGACAAGGCTACTGATGGAAGGTGTTATCAGAGGTGGAAGATCATAAAGGATATCACAGACATTATGGTAAGAGGAGGCTATTGGCATTGGCTAAAGTAGAAGGACTCCATAAGGGCAACTCATGGACTCACCAGTGTGACAACGAGGCCTGACCAGAGTCATCCTGGAGCCAGAGCTACAAGACATGTGAGAACCCACCAACCCGCCTAAGTTGAGGATGTTGACCTTGTCCTCCTGGGCATAAATCTCGAACGAAACTAACCAAGTCACGTGAGTAAGCATCCCAAACCACGCATCAGACTTTTTTTCAAAACCTCACCTCCAGTCCACTGGCAGTTTTGCAAAGGACCCTCCAGTCATTTTAAAGATTCGCACCTGGAAGACCATTTGCAGATGATTTTCAAAGACTGTGACAAAAGCTTCAGCTGGCCTCAGGTAAACATCTTCATTGGTGATGGCACAACCGGTAATTACCAAATGGCTCCAGACCTCTCTCAGATCGAGCTCCGGCAACCTATACAGTGGTACCTCGGTTTTCGAACGTCCTGGAATTCGAACAAATCGGAGTTCGAACAAAAATTTCAAGATTTTTTTAATTCGGATTTCGAGCGAAAATCCAGAACTCGAATGCTCCCGAAAAAAGCCGGAAACAAACAAACAAACGTGAGCGGACCAATCAGCTGACCCACGACGCACTTTGTTATTGTGTATAACGCAGCCTCCGTATGCAGACGTGTCCCGTTAGCTACATTGACTGACAGTTTTTTCTTCATATTGAGGTGTAAAACCTTTCCTGTCTCCACACTGGACCGTGGTAGAGTGTCACAGGGGAGGTGCTGGAGCGCACACTCCAGGGTTTGATGTCCTGTTGTCGGCTGGAGCTGGGACAGGGATGAGGCGAGTCTGAGACAGAGCTAAGTTACTTGGTTTATGACTTTGTCACAGCCAAACTGCACAGAAGCGCACATTCAGAGCTGGACACGCACCGGGCACCTCTTCACTTCTGGAGAGACCTCACTCACTCAGCAACCCCTCCCACATGCAGCGGCCACACACATAGAGGAACAGCGCACCTGCAGCAGACACTCTACATTCACTCCTACAAAAGCCTGTTTTAAGGCTGGGAACGCATTATTTCTTTTTCCATTCATTGTAATGGGAAAAATTGATTCAGATTTCGAACAAATCACTTCTCGAACGACTGTCTGGAACAGATTGTGGTCGAGAACCGAGGTACCACTGTTTTTCAAAAGTGAACTAAATAACATAACAAAATGTAGCAAAGAGATAGCCAATAGTGAAGTTTGGGATATCCTTAAATGGAAAACCATTTGACAGAATATATATATATATATATATATATATATATATATATATATATATATATATATATATATATATATATATATATATATATATATATATATATATATATATATATATATATATATATATATATTCCCTCACAGTCATGATGCCTTAATGTAATGATATTTGCGAACTTTTGGAAAAGGTTTCTCTGGCTTTTGCAGGACCTTTGTGATCCTGGTAGAGCTGCTGCCAGGAGGACAAGCTGGACATGAAGTAGTCTTTCCGGCATGACAACAGCCTGGAAGATTCATATGTTTACTATTCCTCCACTAAAGGCTATCAAATCTAACCTAATCTTTTTCCAAGTTTGGTGAAGCTCATTACAAAATATAGTAATATATTATGTTTTACAGAACATCAGACTTTTCCAAAATTCATTCCAGTGAAGACAATGCATTTAGAATAGTATGATTTAATCATACGGTAGATGAATATTTGAAAAGATATTTTATTTGAGATGTGAGTGACCCCGTGGGTCGTGTCATCCACTGTATTTAAAGTTTAAAATTCTGTGCGGTGGTGATGATGGGATGTCTCGTTCATAACTGCAGCCAATCACCTCTGCCTCCGCTTCTGACACACCTCCAGAAATATGACTGCGTTCAAAATGTATATATCATCCAAGAGTCGCGGCATGTGTTCCACTCACTGAGTCCACGCGTCAAAACAAAGACGGTCAGAGAGTCAGTCATTATAACGATAAAACAACTCGAGTTGCTCTTTGAGGTTGTTGGATCAAGTTCTAGCTTCTCTTTTAGAGCGTGACCTCGTCTTGGCTCGCATGTTTGTGCGCACAGACCGGGAGCGGAGCTGCAAATGGGCGGCATAGGCGCAAACCTCTACCTCAGCATGTTGAATGGGAGCGAAACTTTCGCCAAAGCCTCCGACCACCGCAAGGACTTTGCAGAGTTTAAAATGGGGATTCAGGACGCCAGGTACTTTTACCCGGATTCAATCGCGAGCAGCCAGGACACTTTGGCGCTGCAGTACCACCCGGATCAAACCGTGGGAGGGTTCGGAGCGCAGACAGGCAGATTTTACGCACAAACGCTCAGCAACTGTCCGTATGGAGGAGTCCGCTCGCCGAACCGGAGCGCGGCAGGACAGGCGTACATCTCCGGGGCGGGTGACGGGTTCGCCTCGGGAGGAAAAGATGTTTACCCTCCATCACCGGAGAGTTACAGCACCGGGTTCCAGCACGGTTACCAGCGGCCGCCCGTTTACCCCCTGCCGGGACTTCAGATGTGTGGGAAGACGCAGGCGCTTCTCAACAACTACCCACTGTGGGCCAAGTTTCACAAGTTCCAGACGGAGATGATCATCACCAAACAGGGAAGGTGGGCAGTTTTGGAAACAATGATTCAGATTAAATCCCCTGCACTTGCTTGTATCCTGCTCATGAGTAACAATTCTTTATTCATTAAGTGCCGTCAGAAGTATTAGCATGATGTGACAAGTTTGGGTATGTGGGTTGTCAATAAGTCAGTTTCCAACCCCTGCATGTTTTTTTTTTCTCCTCCGGGGATCCAAACCATCATCGTTTTATCGGATTTATTTTCCGCTCTGTTGCCCAAACCTGCATACAAGTCTGTTGCTAACGCTTCATCACCGATGAGGTTTGAGATCAACGAGGTTTCAATCATCCAACGCACTTTTGGAGACCGTCCCCTCAGTGTGGAGTTAATCCTCCAAAAAGTCCAAAGAAGTGTTTATTTTCGTTCATTTAAAATTATTTTTAAAATTTCTCTCGTTTCAGTTAATGTATTCAGTGACACTATTCACTGCGACCTGGGCAACAGGTGCGTTATAAATCCCGTGTATCACCAATTTAAGTTCAGAAACTTTCACGCTCAGAAAGTGAACACGACTGTAGTCTGTGAAGTCGTGAGCACATGAGTTCCTTCGCCGAAACGTTATGACTGAGTACAATTCTGGACTGTTTTTTTTGGCCGTATAGTAATTCAGCAGATGCCGTGTCACTGAACTGACTTCCAGTGGGGCTAAATGATGAGCTGTTACCTTTATTTTTTTAGTAAAATGTTGCACATTCAAATAGACATTTTAAAACGTCTTGTGAAAATACCTTATTTTATGTGTTGAAAGGCGATGAAAGGTCGAAAGAAATCGTTCTTAGGGCGTGTCAGTTGAACGTCGTTATTTCCCTTAGGATGATTATGATTTCATTTGGATTTTGCTTTTATAGTGCATCATTTATTTTTTGGTTTAGATTCTTATTGGGCAAATGTCTTAACTTGGTCATTATCCTGCCTCCGTCGTATCACTTGTTGAGTTTGTACAACTTTTTTTCTAAAACGATAATCATGTATCACTTCTTAAAAATGGAAAATATACATATAGATGTAATTTTTATGATCATTATTTTCATCGAATATAAGCTGCAACAGGTGAGAATATAAAATTAAACCAAGCAAAAAAATTTTGGAATATTACTCACCTTGTTTCATTTACCTTTTTTTTTCTTCAGCAACAGACAACACAGAGGGTTTTTTTATTTTCCGTAACTTGGTTAAAAATTGCATTTGTAATATGGTGTCATCAGGAGGCATCTTTGTTTGAGTAAACCAAACTGGTTAGATATTAAACAATAACTTTTAGGACTAATAATTAAATTACATTCCCTGATCCCCTGATGGGGGGTAAACTGGATGCCACCTAAGGGCAAATGGACTGGGTCACCGAGCATCCGTCCACGTCTTCACGAATTACTTCCTTTAAACAACACTTTTGTTTGACAGAATGTTCCAGACTGTCATATTCTCACGAGTCGCTGTGCTGATCTCAGCTCGTGATACTTTCATTTATTTTACTAGAGCTTTTTACTGTGACTACTACGTATATTTTAATTACATTTAAATCGTACAGGATTACGTAGGTTGTTGTGAGATCTATTAAATTCAGGAACTATCGTATATAAAACTTAGTATTCACTGTCAGCCAGCCTCTTAGCTACACCACTATCTAATGTTACTGCTGAAATACAAAACAAGCTGCTAATACTGGTAAATTTTTAGCAATAATTTTAAATATCATCTGGAATAATTCTAAATGCTGACACCATTTCATGTAAAGCTCAAAAGCATCTGTTCGAACAAGACTCCAGTAAACAAATATAGAAAAGCAAACAAGGTCTTTCAAGGGGAAGCATTTCCCATTCAGAAAACCAATACTACAACAGCTTCTTGTTGTTGAACAGGATAGATGGTGATCATAAAGGTAAAATTGTGAATGTCAATGAGATTAAATCAGTTATTTACACAGGTAGTATTCAATCTGACTCAAAATACTATTTCGGTTGATTTTAGTTTGTCTAATTTGATGATCACTAACTACTGAAATAAAGGAGATGCCGTATAACTTTACAAATACGTCAACAAATGATTTCGAAGTTGTCAATATTGATATGTGCTTTCCCTAATATGTGCTCTATGCTGACTTGAAAATCCATTTAAACACAATAAGTGATCACTGTATGAGTTGAAAACAACATAATGAAAATGAAATAGCATGCCTAGTTACACCCAAAAGAATGAATTAAATGCTTAGTCTATTAAAACATTGCAGGAGGTGATTAAACCCGGTGCCAAAATGCCAGTGATAGCATCAAGAGTACTTTTACCGTGAGACAATGATGTGATCATATTAAGATTATTTCAAATAAATCAGGTGCATATTTGGAAAGAGTGTTGACAGGCAACCGGAAACAGTATGGAGGAGTTCATGAGGTTTCATGAAACGTCCTCTCCCCATCACAATTATTGTGTTAATAAAATAACGTGGCAGGCTAGATTTCAGCCACAAAGCTTGAATTGAAATTTTTATTTTCATTCATTTCTATTCCTTCATTTTCTGCTGCGTGTTCTTTAACGTCGCTTCATGGGGCGGAGTATACCTTTAAGATAAAGGCAGAGTTTATTAAAGATGTGCTTTCTGTGTGCGTGTTCTTGTACATTTTCACAAGTGTCCCTCTTCCGTGCTTCTTGATGTCATTCGAAACCACAAACCACACATCTAAATTGCAATTTTGTTGGAGAAAACAAAAGCAACCCCCAGTCTGCAGTGACTAACCATGAAAAGTCCAAGAACTTTTTAAAAAATGAAAGTTCCACCTTCAAAAATATGTTTCAGTATCAGACTCTAAAGGAATCTTCAATTTCCAAGTCAGGCCTCCCACATGATAATTTTGCACAGATTTCCTGAGAAAACAGTGAGGGTCTGCAATGTTCATCAAAACCCCAACATGTAGGAGAGAAAAAGAAAAGAGAACCAAACATCAGCCCTGCAGTCTTCAGATGGCCGAGATGGTGAGGCAGCTTTGAAGTTGAGGAAGTAAAACTCGCTTTCTTTGCCCCGCGCTTCGGTGTAAAGCCTGACAGATCTCTCAGAAGTTCTGCTCTTGTATCACACGCTCTTTGAAAGATGGAGACATTTTCAATTCAACCCCTCTTCTCGCGAGCTATACTTAGATCTGCGAGTGTGTGTCTTATTTAGGTCTTCACACACGTCTGTGCTCAGCCCATCTCTCAGTCATCAACATGACAAACACAAATACAGTTCAGTAGGTGCCATTGATAAAGGTTTTTCTTTATTGCTTAGAATCTCCCTTAAAAAGTCTATCGAAAAGACCTGTGGCACATGCAGTACAATAAAAACACCATTCATTCCTATACGATATGATGGCGATATGTCAACAAATTTCAAAGACAAAACGCAAATCGATGCCGCCCAGCATTGGGGGCGTGGCTCCTGTGGAGAGTGTGAAGAAACAGGGTTGGAGTTTGAATTCAATTGCATTTTTTTCATCATATTAAATCAATTTTTATTAGCTGTGAAGTTTTTTTGTACTACTGCATGATAATAACCAATTTGGGTGTATTATCTGTTACTATGATTCATACATTTATTACCCGTTCATTTTGAGACAACATATTGTGATCCAAATAAAGAGCCATCAACATAATGAAATGTTAGAATGTTTAATCACAAAAAGTGTCTCTCCCACCCTTTCCTCGCCTGTCTGAAAGCAGAAGTGGGCTCTGCATTTCACAGCTTTAAAACCATGACTCGTCACTTCCTGTTGATGCATAATTTCACACAAACTTCTACCACGAATGTTTATGTCTACAGTTATCATATTCGCACCACTGTTGTTGTTTTGTTTTGTTTTTTAGATTTACAGAAAACTGTTTAGAAATATGTCGAATTAACAGTTTCATTTCGTTTTGCTGAACCTGACTTGTTGTGTGCATTGTCTGAAGGAGATGGTCCATGCCACAGGGACAAGGGATAAGATACGATAAGACTAATTTAATGTTACTGAACGGTAACCAGTGCTGCCTTTAAAAAAAAAAAAAAAAAAGATTTAATAGATTATTTTTATCAACCATCACTGGCCACTGTCTCAGATGCTGTTACATTTTCAAAACATTCACTGGTAGGACAGCTGTGCGATAAAAGAGTGCTCACGTCTTGCAGCAGCTGGGAACTGGCATGTTTTCGTCACAGACGATCCACACAATGACAAGAACTGGACCTGAACTTCTGTCCAGATGAATCAGCCGGTGCATTGACATGGAAAAGTTCCGTCTCTGGTGCATATCCAGTTTCTCCTCCCTGGTACTTCTGCTGCGCACCCCAGGACAACCCCCTCCTCCACTGAAGTCAATCCCCCACGTGCCCCCCATTCCCTCCTTCCTGCGCAGTTTATTTTGATTTTTCTAAATGTCACCTGCTTCACTATAGTCTCTATATTACCGGCGGCTTCACCGCATTTGCTTTGGACTTCAGTTATGAGTAAACACCTGAATCTGTCTGGAACCAGACACTTGTCAGACGCTTGTCGTCGGGTCAAATTTCCACAAAATGGTCACATGTCGTATTTTTGATTCTACACTGATCTAAGTCTTTCACCACACGACCACCAACGCTACTTGCAAACACTCCTGCTGTCTGATGTTTCATGTCTGTGGTGTGTTATTGCGTTTTCAAAAAAGTCCGTTTCCTGAGCACACTTGAAATCAAAATAAAGGCAGACATTTAGCACAACATGAAGATGAGAATGAATGCATAAGATATTGCATTAATCTAAAATAAGAATAAACAAACTGTATTTACAAAAAAAATGAATTAATTAATGAATAAAAAATTATTTGTGTTGATGGTATCCGTCAACGAATGCCCCAAGAAAACCAGAGTTCCAGTTTTGGTTATACTCTCGTAGTTCCTATTAAAAAAAAAAGAAAAGAAAGGAATAAACTGCAACGTGTAAGGGATGATAAGTCGTAAGTTGAAAAGATACTGTGAAACAAGATATTAATTATGATCACATATTGTCTTTTTCAATGATGCTGCTATATGAACATTTTTAGAATACATTTTTACTCATTGTTTACTCACTCAGGATGGTTAATTTTCAGAAATGTATTGTACCCTGCTTTTACAATGAATGAGCTATGTATATTTAAATGTGCTGTTCCTGATAAACAGATATGCAGATACAGATGTATACAGTGAAATGATCATCATAATCCTGTGTGCAGCATTTCATGTGAATCCATCAGCGGCGTTTCCAATACTCATGGTTGTAGCAGCTCTCCTCCACAAACAATCACTTGCCTCTGGTCATGTTTAGCCGTAATGTCCTAATTTAGTTGTTGACCCTCTAATGACAGCACGCTGACCATGTGCCGTTCAGTTCTGGACCAAGTCGTTTCATGAATAGCCATTTGTTATCGACACACCTGATGTCACTGGATATTTTATGGTGATGATCATCTGGATGTTTATGAATCCAAAAGCTTTTGTTTAAATGGGAGACAACCGTGTCCACGGATGTGTTGCATGGCTCTGTCAATATTTAGTATGTGTGCTGAGTAAGAGTGGATGGGAAGTTCATCAGCTGTGGCTTTCATGTGTTTAACCATTTCTTCTGCTGCTTCCCTTGAAGCGTAATCTTCCACAGCAGAAGCTGGGAATCTCTGACCCCCAGGTAACCCCATCACCGAAAGGGTGCTCACTAGAGGCCGAGTTTACTGTGGCAATAATTCATCTTTTATTAAGAGCAGCATTAAAAATTCACTGTTACTCGCCTACCACATTAGACCCGCCCCCTTTCCCACCACGACCACTCATGCATTATCGTTGCTGGAGCTGAGACTCCAAATGATGAAAGTATTCGATCGACAGTACTTGGACCAACTTTGATTCCAGCATGAGGTCTGGGTTTTTAGCAAATCTCTCTCCATTCTGAGGGGGTTGAAGTTTTTCTGTGTGCTTGTCTGGGATGCACTGGACAACCCGGTTTCCCACCACAATCCAAAAACATACAGAGGTCAATTGATGACACTAAATTGATTGAGTCTTGACGAGTCCCACAAATTTTCCCAAATCCCGACCCATGTAGCTCGGATAAGCTCTGCCCCATGAAGCGACGTTAAAGAACACGCAGCAGAAAATGAAGGAATAGAAATGAATGAAAATAAAAATTTCAATTCAAGCTTTGTGGCCGAAATCTAGCCTGCCACGTTATTTTAGTAACACAATAATTGTGATGGGGACAGGACGTTTCATGAAACCTCATGAACTCCTCCATGCTGTTTCCGGTTGCCTCATCTACCCGTCGCTGCCGACAGTGCATTGTCAAGCGAGAGGAGATCACAATTGTCAACAACTGGTGTGGGAACTTCCACAATGTTGATTTAAAGTCATCTCTGAAATGAAAGTAGACTGACATTGTGGAGCCTTGTGTGATTGAGTTTTACACCCTCGTTTTTAAGAATAGGTAAGATAACAAATTAATTGATTTACTTTGGACAAACTTCAACATAATCTAGACAGATTCTGTTATGTTTGTCCACTGTAAGATTTAGGCTCTTTGTGAGTAGGAATATTTGCTCATTCTGAAAGTGGCCAGTTTGATGTAAACCTCTTTAAAAGTCAAAGTCAAAAGAGCATCATTTGTCTTTGCAGCAACTTTTTGTGTTTACATAGTAGGCGTGCTACGATCATATCATGGGCTGGCAGGGGATTTGAAATAATAATAACACCAGTAAATATATTAATGAAACACTCTTTTGTAGGAGGATGTTCCCCTTCCTCAGCTTCAATGTGAGCTTCCTGGATCCCTCGGCCCACTACAACGTGTACGTGGACGTGGTTTTGGCTGACCAGCACCACTGGCGGTACCAGGGCGGCAAGTGGGTGCAGTGTGGAAAGGCAGAAGGCAACATGCCGGGTAGGTTTGACCATCATTGAGATTTTGCTGTCTGATTTTGCCATAGTGACTTTGCAGCATTGAAAAAGGGAAGTGAGGAGGAAATCAGCCTGGTGCTGACAGATAAGCCGGACCGAGTGTTGATGATGAGAAAGTTCAACATTTCTTTCTTCATCATGTGCTTTTCAAATAAGTTAATTTTTTTAATGTCAGGAAATGTTAAAAAAAAATGCAGAAGCTTAGCAGAACTAATGATTTTATCTTTTTAAGTTTGAAGTCCTTGGTAGCTGCTGTTGTGCTTCCTTTTTAACGTACCGTATGTACCATGTCACGTTCCATGTTTTACATTACTGTACTTTTTGTGTCATATAAATATTCAAAATGTTTGATCTTTCATACATTTTTTTTTTAATTTCCTAATTTCCAAACTATGGAACACAACTGAGCCTTTTTAACCATTTAATTTAAGAAGAATAAAGATTTCGAACGCACATTACATCATGCTAATATAATTAGCATGGTCACATCTGACAAATAAAATGAAATCTATTATATAGTTTTGTTAAAGCACACTATGTAGTGTTATTACCAGTGTGTATTTCCGTGTGGCACTTTCCACCATTGTGGATTTTTTTTTATTTTTTCTATTCTTTACCTGGTCAATGATTTGTTAAAAAAAATCTGCTCAAGTAGTTGTAAAAATTAAGTCATTAAAATTCATGACATATTCACAGAATACAGTATATCCATCACACTGCTGCTATTCACGATGTCAGTCATAACGTAGATTGCATGTTTTGTTCAGTTGTTTGTGTTTTACAACAGGAAACCGGACGTACATGCACCCAGACTCCCCGAACACTGGAGCTCACTGGATGAGACAAGAAGTGTCATTCAGCAAGCTCAAGCTTACCAACAACAAAGGGAGTTCCAACAATGTTGCCCAGGTATGGACCCGCCTCGGAATAATGAGCTCTCTGTTTGATCTTACTGGGTCATCTTTTTAGTGGATTTGTTATTGTCTTTGGTTCACATTAATAGATACCTAAATCTTTCCAGTATGAGAGCCAGTAGCATCACTGTCTTCTCTTCCCCCACTAGATGATCGTGCTCCAGTCCTTGCACAAGTACCAGCCCCGACTTCACATCATGGAGGTGAAAGAGGACGGAACGGAGGACCCCTTCCACTCTTCAAAGGCTCAAACCTTTGTCTTCCCGGAGACTCAGTTCATCGCTGTAACAGCTTACCAAAACGCAGATGTAAGTTTGGGTTGCCAGTTATTGCGATATTTTGATTTATTTACCGATTGTTTGGACTCATGGAGGGGAGAGACAGGTCATGTTGGTCAGAGAGTGTTGGAGACGAACATACTGTAGACGGGTCAAAGTGAAAGAGAATAGGAGAGACCAAGGAGGATTGAGATAGGTCAAGGTGGAGGAGGCAGATTTGCTGACGGAAGATGCCGAAAGAGAGGAATAAGTCGCGTTAAAGTCAATATTTCCACATTCCACAACACACTCGTGTGACGGTGTTTTTAAAATGAGTCATTACTGTGACCACTATTGATTTTGTGAGGACACCACAGCATCACTACACACTTGAGAAGCACCTCTCTAGCAGCCATTTAAACATAGTTCAATCATTAATGTTTTTACCATGTTTTCGATGAGAGCATTGATTTATGCGCGTGTCAAATGAAATATACATGACGCTCATTTACAATTTACAGTAAGTGGCTTTCTTTACTGTATCAGGGTTCGTCCACAAGTCAGCTCACCTCAGCTGACTGCCAGTAGCCTCAGTATGTGCTGCACACACTATATCCTTCACAGCTGCTAGGATGCATTGTTAAGAAGTTGCCAAAGGAAATGTTCTCACCCACGACCCCCCATCTCAAGTTGTGTCTTTCCAACAGCAAGTGAATGAAATGTATGTTATTCTCATCAGTTATTAATCCCTGGCCCCTGTTTGTCAGAGTCCTGTTTCTCTTGCGTGATTGCGGACTTTTCCATAAGCCTAATTTCTAGCTTTCCCCTGCTCTTATTTCCTCCCATACAGATCACGCAACTGAAAATAGATCACAACCCCTTTGCCAAAGGTTTCCGAGACAGTTATGACACGTAAGTAAAGTGTGCATGTATCAACAGTTCAGCCTTTACACTAAGACACCATCAACTTGAACGTATAATTTGCCATGAAAATGAAGTCCACACTGGCGATAAAAAATGTCAGATTAAAGGTCCCAGAGACGGATCGTGTCAAAACCATGTTGAAATCAAACGTATATTCTGTTTCGGTCGTTGCGTCATGATACTCGATTGCCACGCAACCATATCAATATTTGTACACACCGCCTCTGCGACGTAGCTATACACCCACAAATCCTGGAAATTTACCTTGCAAATAAATGGCAATTTTACACTATGTTTTTGTCATATTTTTTCTCAAAACCCATTGGTAACATCCTTATATCTCTCAAGCATTTATCCAGAAAAAAAGAGTATATTTTTGGTCATGTTGAGTAAGTGAGGCAATTTTTCCTCCAAAGCAACGGACTGGCATGGCTGAAGCCTTTAGTTCTCAGAGCGTGCTGAAGTAGCAGTGGCATGCCACAGTCTGATGGCCTGAGAGATGCTAGATAGACACTTTGAGGTTTATGCAGGAAATAACACATTTCTCTGTCTTCCTTGCACTCTTGCTTAGGCTGTACGCGCCTCCTGAATCTGATCGTCTCACCCCCTCCCCCAATGAGAGCCAGCAGCTGCTGACGGGAAGCTGCTACCCTCAGGGCTACCTCTCCGAGCCCTATATGAGCCCACTGCCTCAGAGTCGCATCTACGGCCGGGAGAACATTGGGATGGGACAACCGCACAAAGACGCGGCAGCCAGTCCCAGTCCACACAGTCGATGGTACCTGCCTTCCCAGCAAGGTGTTGCTTCCAATAGGCTAGACTTCACTTCAACCTATGATGGGGACTTCTCTGCCAACAGCTTCTACAAGCCATTCCCCTTGCAGACCTCCACTCACCTTGGTTACTACCCCGACCACCCATTTGCATCAACAAGTGTGTCCGTGTCCGCGGCCACGACAGCAGGCTGGAGCACCAGCCGGCCCACACCTCAGTACCTCAACCATCCCACCAAACATGGCCCCAGTCTGGGTTGGTTCAGACCTCTCTCATCGCCATCGTCCACCTCACCCAGCAACGCACGGCTGCACGCTCCTTCGCTCCTGGAGCCTCTGCAGCCAGTGCTGATGCAGGACAAGCCAAAAGACATTGGAAGCGCGACAGGTGAGGACCACTGGCTGGAACCCGCTTCTGTCAAATCGGCTGATTCTGTCGACTCAGGGTTGTTTGAGGGCGGCCTGAGTGACAACAAGAAGAGAAGGGTGTCGCCTTACACATCCAGTACAGAGAACTCACCGCCCCCTCGCAGTTCAGAGGTGTGTGAGAAAGACAGTGATGCTGATTATTACGGCTACTACACCCACTAAAGACCCCATCCAGGGTTCCTCCTTCATGGTCAGGTCGCTTGGTTTGAACAACCTCTTTTTTTTTTTTTTTTTTTTAAATGAAACCATGTAAAAGAGCCTTCCACTTGCTGGGACACTACAAGTGAGAAATAAAGAAGGTCATAGAGTGGCATACACTCAGTCCCAACATCAATGAATTTAAATCGTCCTGTCATTGAAAAGAGGTCCATGTTGAGGTGTGTGTTTTTTTTTTCTAAATTGAGACAGCGTTATGATGCCCTTGGCCCCTCAATTTTATCCTCTGTTTACATTTTTGTTCATCAAAGAAAAGTTGCATTGAATGAAGTACACCAGCAGAGTACTAAATTGGAGTTGTACTACAATCTTATAATGTGACCATGGTTTTCATGCAAAGTACTACAGTGTCCAACAGAAAGTCCTGATCAAAAGTTGTTTTCCAAATGGGATTTTTCTGAGGCCTTTGCTCGGCTCAAGACTTTTTAAAGTTTTTATTTACACGGACTTACATCCACAAGCGTCGACTTGAACAAGCGCTCTCTAGTGGCAGAACACCACCTAATTGTTGGCAGCACAGACGAGGATTAAGGGAGTTAAGCAGGACCACACTCCAAAGAAAGCTGCCTCGACCCGGTGAGGACAACCTTCACCGTGTGTGTGACAATAATTAAATCATCCAAAATAGAACATCCTGATGGCGAGGTGACATATCGTGCCAATTCAAAAATAGAGGAGCCATCGCAGCAGGGGATTTATTTTTTTATACTTGTTGTTTTTAAGTAAATCATTATAAATTGACTGAAATGTTATTTTCTACAGCAAAAATGTGAGTGGGAGTCAAGTGGTTTTCTGTTCAACAACATACTGAGGCCTGTTTGACGACCCTTGACCTCATCACACTGTATGCTGTAACCGTTTTTGGCCTGGTGGACAGCTGATGTTCAGAATCTTGTGTGCAGTGCACCAACCCCCTCAGCTGTCACATGTGATGTCATACAATACCATGGCAGGAGGTTGGTTTTTTTTTTTGGCCCTGAAGGATTTCTGCCAGAGAAGCTTTAGGAAGTCAGGTGATGATTTATAAATAGCAATAAAAGTCCACCTAAGGGTCAATTGTGGCGACTGCGATGGTCGAACACACAGCTACTGTGGCCTGTGAGCTTATTTACATTGGCACATTATCTGACAGGAACTTTAGCACCTAAAATGTGTTACCATGTGCTCCAATATGTGATATACTAACTAACATGAAGAAACCAACAAAAGCCTATCGATGTGAACTGACAAATGCCACCACAAACAAATTAAGAAGAGATCAATAAGTGAGCTGATGGCAAGGCAGCTGGAAAACAGTATTGGCAGTGGGACGTGTGACAAATACAAACACCACATATAAACATCAGGATGAGACAAGCGATGAAAACCTACAAACATATGAGGTCTGATTTCCCAATAGCGTTTGTCCTGGTGGATAAGAAATCATTATTTTCACAGACACAATGTTAGAGTCCATCATCGTGGTCTATAGATGTGGGGGTCGTGTCAAATGACCAGATGTGCCATCAGATAGACAAAAGCCTGTGTTATGTTCCGACCACCAGAAACAGGAAGCACTGAGTGATCAGACACTCTGAATTTCCCCCGTGGTCTTCAGGCAGCGACATTCACTGACAGAAGTAGGACTTACTGACCAGTGACATGAATGAAGTGAGGCTGCAGTCGGCACCGATCACAGTCGCCCACCTCACTCCCCACCGGTGTGCTAATGGCCTCTGACAACGACGGGGGTGAAGGAGGGCTTAAATATTTTAGAGTTTAGTACATTGTTAAGTCTGCCTGATACTGGCCTGTCAGAAGCCGCTCCAATATTTGGATATTGTGCTGCACACTTGGCCAATTGTGAGCAATGACTTGCACCATGGAAAAAACAAAACTGAACAATACAGGATGTTCTGTTTTTCAGGAAGGCAAAAATAACACTGTATATTTAACAGAGAACAGGTCGGTCAGCTCAGTAAACCAAATGATACATAAAAACATCTTTATACATCAGATAATTCACCTTTTGATTTGTATGTTGATTCTTATTGACCAATTCATTTCCAATGCAGAAGTACACCGCTTATCAAGGGCACTTTCAGTGTCAAAATGCTCTGCTCGAGCCATTTCATGCATTAATTTTACTGGAAGTGAACATCAGGATGGACAATCACATAAAACAGCAAATGATATGTCAAAAGAAATTTGTTACTTGGAATTACTACTTGGATGTTGAACTGGTTTGGTGAATATTTGTTGACCTCATGTCCGAGAAACCGTTTGTAATTGTCATTTTGAATAAATCTATGGGCATAAGAAAAATTAAAGTGCAATTAATGATGACGAAAAATCATATTCAATGGCAATATTGGAAGAACACAATGTCATCTCAATCAAGGAATTGTGTTTTTTTCTTTCATGTGCTGTGGTCACTTATAATGGTCTCAAAAAAAAAAAAAAAAAAAAAAAAAAGAAGCCAAAGTTCCACCCCGAGTCCAATCCTTCCTGAGTGTTCCCCACTGTTCCTACCACCTGTATGTAATAATTGTGCACTGAAATGTCAGGGGAACAATAACTCCTCCTCTCTGAGCCATTCATGAGACACACATGAATAAAAATGTAAATACAATCAAAACTTCTTGAAGGAAAAAGTGTTATTTATTAAAGCGACCACAATGGGAATTGTTTTTTTTTTTGTATTTTTTTTTTTTAAATCAATATCATTAAAGTTCAACATGAATATTCAAGCTCACGTGTCATTCGTCAAAACTTTATTCTATGTAGACAAAGCATACATACATATTTCCAACAAATTGGTGTCATTTCATTGTATTGAATCATGAACCCAGATTGACTGATTCAATTTTAATTGAGTTGAGCGGTTTATAAAAGTTAAATGTTGCAGCAATGTGACCATGTATAATGTGGTTTATTGCTAATAATTCAACAGTACACATAAATATTCACATGGTTAACATTCTAAAGAATACTTATTTATCTTGACAATGATCAGAGTCGTCTCCATATATAATATAGATATTATAAAATATTGTTACAGTGTAAAAATGTCTATAAATTTAAAATGTATTGCTTTGAATGAAGTTCGCATTGCAACCTTCCTAAAGAATAAAATGTCTCTTGTTCACATCATCCATCAGGAGATATATTATAAAACCTATCTGGACCCTGATGTGCACAGACAGGTACAGTATATCCTCAGACTGCAGTGTTCCATCCATGAGCCAGTCATGGACATTTTGATATCAGCACCATCTCCGTGGAAAAAGAAAAAAAAAACAGATTCCCTGAGTGGATCATCAATGCTGCTAGTTCAAGTATTTCTCCAAGTGCCTTAATCCAACTTCTCACCACAGAGTTATGTTTTCCAAATTTGCAAAGCCCGGATCCTGTCTGAGCTTCCAGTATGTCCCATTCGACAGCCAGACATCACGTCCACAAGCATCTTTGGCTTTCCTGAAGAAGAAAAGCAGTTATAATAATCATAAGGATGAAGTGTATCAGAAAAAAATGCGTCCACAGTCTTCTTGTAATGTACTGTTGGAACAGTAGATGGTGCTGTGGCGGTGCAATACATGGGTGAGAGTGAGCTGTTATTTTCACTTCAGGTCCTCACAGGTGAGTGATACTAAGCGCTGTCTCAACTGACTCAAAACGTCATCAAGTGTCGTAGTTCGCTGAGTCTTTACGACGTTAAAATGTGAATTGCATCTTTTGTGTTTCGCCAGTACTTTTGCAACGCGCCTGTGAAAACGTCAGAAAGATTTACCGCGATTGACGCCAATGGCCCTGGACAAGGTTTTTGTGACCATGAGGGATTTGATAACCTTATATATTTACATTAGATCAAATGTAAGAGTAGAGTTTTTAATTGATGAGCAATAGCATCTTATTAGCATCATGCTAACGATTGGCACTCACTTGAAAAATCGAGGTTCATGCTCTTCACCCTTTTTTGCCAAATCTTTTCTCCGCTCCCGCTGACACTCCTCTATCTCGTCTTTTTTCTTGTCCGTCGCCTCCACCTTGCCCTCCTCCAACAGTCTGTTGCGAGCAGAGGTCACTGTGAGGACTTGAAAAATGTGTTTTGTTGAGGCTGGTTCTCACCTCTGGTCCGGGCGCAGGCGAGTGTCTGTAGGGGGCAGCAGTGCTTTCAATTTCGGAGGGAGTTCATTCAGCTCCATGGCAAAGGCAGAGAAGCCGTAGTACATCAGGTGATCCTTTGGCTGCGGGTCTGGGGATGTGGAAAGTACTTCTTGTCACTGTCTGAAGTGCCAACACATACCTGTCAACCTCTGCCAATAACTCCCCTTATAAAGCGGTGACATTCCCCTTATAAATTGAAAAGAAACTTTACAAACACAATCGCGGCGCATTTTAATATTTTATTATTACTATTTACATCGCAGCAAGACAGACAATGTACTGGAAAATGATAACAAAGATAACTTATATAAAAGCTATTGCATTACATTTACCATGTGCAGCGTGTTTTAAAATAAATAATTCTTCCATAGTGTCTTTCAATCTTCCATAGTGTCTTTCAAAAAAAATCATAGAAGTAAGCATGGAAGATTCTTCATGCTGCATGCTACTTCGATTATTTTTCTCTGAATGATTCCTCTTGGAACACAATTCAACACAACGAATGTGGGCTACAGTGCAAACGCGCATGCGCACCTATCGCTCCTATCGTCAAAGCCGAAAGCAACTAGAAAAATAAATGTGCGATTGAGGATAACTTTTGCTCGTTTTGGATCCGAAATTGGCGAGTCGATATCAGTCTGGCGTGAAACGCCAATGGGAATTATTTTTTGTTTTAATTTAGTTATCGTACATGATTTGAAATTGTAAAAAAAAAAAAAACGTATAGAATACAGGGAAAACGTATGCCGGTTGTGACCTGCTGCACTCACAGGATATATGTGGTGCAAGCCAAACTAATGTGGCAATGAGTTGATTATAGTTTTGCTTGAGCTCAATCATTCTCAATCTTACCAAGTCTAATTTAAGAAGAAAAAAAAATCCAGGATAGTTAATGTAGTAGGTAGTATTTAATTGGTGGAAAAATTAACATCTTTTTTTCAGGACTCACTTGGTTTCCAGACACATTTAGGCACTGGGAGAGTGTCACAGAAGATGCCTTCATGCCACAGGCCTCCAAACCGGTGAATCACACTCCCAGTCTGGTCAATTACGGTACCCTGCACCTCATTCTTGTTGGTGTCCGAGCCCCAATATCGAGACTGAAAAGGGCACGAAAAGTTTTGGAGAAAGGACAGTAGATAACATATATATATATATATATATATATATATATATATATATATATATATATATATATATATATATACGGTGTACCTTGACAAATGTGATCTTGCAGGTGCACACGTTGCTCTTTAGGTTGCGGATTGTGACTTCTCCATAGTGCTCCAGGTAGCGCTGCTGACTCAGCACATTGTGGATGCAGGTGACAACTTTGTTCCATTCATAATGATCTCCGTACCTGAACCAAAAGAAACAAGTATACATTTATTAAATCTATTATTTTTGTTACCTGCCACTTGTGATGGTTTGTGGTCATCCCTGGATTTGTGTAACATTGACTGCAATTAATATTTTTAAATGCTATATTTAGAAAAGTCACTTTTGACGCTGGTCAAACCTGATCTTGACTCCACAAGCACACATTCAAACAATCTATTAGCGCCGATCTGACAAGCCGTATCTGAGCTGTAGACATCTGGTTTAGAGTATTTCTGTCCTAAATGTCACATCCAAAGGAAATTAGAAAAAGTATTTCATGTCTCATTAGTTCAAAGTGATTTTTAATGAGCTCCATTATCATTAAAGCCAATGGTTTGAATCTCGTCCGTGCAGCATGAAAATGGCAATGACCATAATTCTCTTTTTACCTCGTTAGCGTCACGTTCACCATCCCTGTCGGAACAATCTCCAGAGACTTTCCCCAGAATTTGTTTTTCCAGCGCTGGTCTGAAACAAAAATGTTGAATATTTCTACTTTTGATCAAAGTTATAATTCAGGTGGCGAAGGCATTACCTTGCCAAAATGAGAAATTCTCCGAATCAGCATGACATGCTGAGATGGGTGGGTGATGGCACACCTGAGGTTAGAAACATAATTAATAGTAGCATAAAACATGCGAGTACTGCAGTGTATTTTAGTTGATCCTGTGTTCTACTAATTTTATTAAAGTGCATTTTTCTACCATGTAGTCATTTCACCTGCTCACTGATGAGACGAAAGCCACGGTCCTCTCTCGCACACTCATAAGTCTCCCCCAGCACAGGGTTAAAGGGCTTGTAGCGGTTTCTGAACGTTGCTGTGGCGTAACCAGAGACTGCAAAGGCAGCGATGTAAACCTGCGGAAGGTATAGACCAAAATCATAACGCTTATTCTCATGTTGATGATAAAATTAAAGTACAGTTTCAAAAGCAATGTCAAAGTATGGCGAGTTCCACTAGTAATCTAAAGCCATTCTTTTCTAGAGCTGTTCACCACAACCTATGAAGTGACTACCAAATATATGCAGCAGTGATTTACATCTGATCAGAGCAACCAAAAGTACCATTCTCTCATAGGGATCTGGTGTGTTGTTTGCCGTGTCCAGTAATTCACTGTACTCCAGCTCCTCACAGAGTCTCTGCAGCAGGTTCAGAGGCTCATTTAGAGCAGCAGGCATGGACACCCGAGCCAGGTCTTTACCTGCAGACATCATGAATCAAGACATCGTGTATGACATTGCGGGCAACATTAGAGATGAGTACCGATATTGTTGTAGAGAATAGCCATGAGGCCCACGTGACTGTTGTCAGGGCAGATAGCAGGCAGAGACTGGCGGCCGGTGCTTTTAGGGATGAAGCTGTTTGGTGCTTTGGAAACGCTGGCTCGGTATTTCCTGGTCGCAGACCCTGACAGTGACAAAAAAGTAATAATGATCAATGTTTACTTCAATTATCTGATACAATGCAGTCATGTTACAAGTTGTATGACATTTGTCTAACCATTATATCATATGGCTTCTTAGTTGATTCATTCAATACAACTCTACGTTTCTCTCGACTTTTATGATGCTCAGAATGAAAGGAGCCGAGTGAAGGACATTTCTTATATTTAAAACAGTTCTTATATAGGTATAAAGGTAGAGATGCTCCGATCAGGATTTTTGCTACCGATCACTGATACCGATCACATGGATTGACAATGAATTTGTAATCAAAATGATGAGACCATCTGTGGACATGATGTGAAAAAAATAAAGTTCAAATCATTTTAATTCAGACACGTTTTTATATACTTCTTCAAGAGGGAAAAAAAATGGAAAAATCTTGCTGCAGCAATTATTCTGTCAAAAGGACAAGTGAAAAACATTGAATTCGATGTGAGACATCACGGGTGAATCTCTAGAGACTGTGTAATGTCCGTGAAATATTTACAATCTGTAGCCGGACTCCAAGAGAGAGAGAGGACTGCATTTATGAAAGTTTTCGCGCTGAATGTTTTCAAAAGTTTCAGATAAACACTGCACCTGACTCCAAAACGTTGACAATCCAGTAGATTCTGTTTCCATCTTCACGTAAACAACACATGAGCAAGGATGCTCATCTAGCTCAGTGAAATTAAGAATTATTTCAGTTTCAGTTTCAATTATTATTGACAGATTGAAAGGACCTCCACAGCTGACATGCCGCTGCTTAGTGAGTAGAGAGTGGAGAGGACAATTACAGACACACATATTTGTATCTCCATCATTCTGAGGACCACTCGCTGCCATAATGCTTTTCCCCAATCTCTCCACAGAATTGGTCCCCACGAGGATTGCTACATAAATACACGCTCTCAAAAGAACTAGCTTGGTATGACAGTGATGGTCTATTATTTTTTTTGACAGAAATAGTCGAGTAATGGTTGATATGTTTTCTCTCAATGTGGATGTTGTCTCATCGTATTGTCAACATAATGTATAGTAATATTTACTGTTTTGATCACAGCATTTACTGGTTTTAAATCAATAAAAAGCTTATTTTGTAGTCAGTTGGCCAGCCTGCTTTGCTCAAGGGAGGAGTGGCTGGAAAACTTAGGTATGGTGGCCATCTATGAGAAAATAACAATGGAACCATGACCATAAAATGCTACAACATGATCATTATACCATATAGGAGTATCTGCATCTTGAGTTTCAGCATGTTTTCTAGGTAAAGTTTAGATTCCACTTTGAAAAGTGTTTTTGATGTCCTCTATTGTCACCCAAACTAACGGATGGCCTGTGGGCCGCAAGCTTGAGACCTCTGGTTTAGAACACATAAATATCAGCTACCATGTCCTTCTTCTGGTTCTGAGTTGGTCGTGGTTCCATCACTGAGTCCGGACTCATCAGACACAGAGGAGCTTCCACACAGGATGTCGTCACTGGCATCGAAATACTCTGCGGCAGAATCAGCCACCGACGAGGGGCCTTGTGGTGAAGCTCTGACAGCTGCTGCCTGGACAGAAAGAAGCGTGTGAGGTCCTCTTCAGGTAGTGAGAACTGTTTGACTGGTAAAAATGTTTACTTCAGTGATGGTGTTCAACTGGAGGATGTTGTTGGTGTCCCAAATTTCCTCCAGTTTCTGTCGTTCCTGAGACAGACTCTCATGAACGGACGTCAGTGAGGTGAGAACTAGCAAGACGAAGACAAAGAAATTGGTGAGTGTTCAACAACAAGGAGATATACTTGGCTCTCAAACACTCCTCTGATAATGTATTTCAGACCTCGTAGTGACACGGAATAGATGTCCTGCTGGATTTTTTTGCCTTCTGATGATGTCCCAGGAGGAGACAATTGGGTGTGAACATAGTCAGGAATGGAAGGGACGGAAGCGCCAAGGTGGGAGGAGCTGCTCAGGTGAGTGGAGGACAGCTGTTTGGATAAAGTACATTTTAATAATAATGTATCTTTTTCACAACATAAATATTCCCCTGGAAAGTTGACAAAATAAATCACTTGCAACTCACCGATTTTGTGATCCCACGGAGTGGCTATATAAAAGAATAGCGTTAGTAAGTATGAATTTAAAATGAGAATGTTGCATGATAATAAAATATATCAAATTAATATTATGTCCTCAACCATACACACACACATAAACACCACATGACTCACATGGCATAAGCCCTCAAATCACTACTATCCTTTCACTTCGGTCACACAGACGATGCAACATACCATTCCTAAGGCTTCTACTCGGGACAGTGTCCGAGAGTGGCCCCACATTTTCCCTGTTTTGTGCTTCCTTGGCTTCTCAAGTGAGAGATTCTGCATCACAAACAGTAAAATTACCAAATATGCGCAGGCACGTTTTTGGTCTGTGAGGGAATTCAACTCTACCTGTACGCTGATGATGCGCTGTAATTCTCCATTCGTAAAAGTCTGGCCGGCCTCCAGGACCTGAAGCTTCTGCACTAAGCGGTTTAGCTCCGAAAGATCCAAATGACAACGGTTCAACTCTGTAGAAGAGCATGAGGTGAATTCCTGAGTAACTTTTCCTAATACGGAAGATTTTTATCCTTTAAGAATGGAAGTAGGTACTGTGTTCTTTCCTGCCTGGAAAAAACACAGTACCTACTTCTTTTAAAAATACAGACTCAGAATCCATATCTGAAGAAGCCAGGTAAAATGCTGATTGCTTCTCAATGGGGAGAACACAAGGCTGAACAAGGATATTGCACATCTATTTTACTACCTAAATGACGTAAATCCCTACGTCAGACTATGCAAAAAGTGCCATAGGGAAGAAATCTTTTATTCCCTGCTGAGATTCTTTAGTAATCAGAATCATAATAATAATAAATACCTTGAATACAGAGGTCTGGGTGTTGACTCTGTTGCAACCAGGCAGCCACTTTACTGTTGACCGCAGTGTGAGCTGATGGAAGCAGCCTCGATGATGCCGCTGATTCCACTAAACATGCCGATCCCTGGAGAGGAGAAGAAAGAGGAATTACCACTTGAATCCTTTAGATTCATAATAACCATAAATAATATTTGATACGAACCAAATCTCCGTTCTTATGAGCGTCCCCTGTAGAAGTGGCCTGAGACTGAATCTGTTGCAACCCTCCTTGAACAGCTGCAGTCTGGTTCTTTCTGTACAGTCGATGGGCTTGTAGCTTTGTCACCCAAATGTAGAAAAGCTCATGGCTCTTGGCCTGAAATGAGAAAATAGCATATGGCAAAAAGCCATAGGGATTTAAATTGGAATTCTTTCTAGGACCAAATGGCTCCAATCTCATCATATAGTTTGGTATGCATACAAACATCTGGCTCTGCAGCAAGTGTGTCATTAATGGTTGAGATGGCAACAAGTACACATTGTATTTGATTTGACGGAACGTGGGAAAAGTAAAGAAAATCAAAAGTTCTCAGCCAAGTCTAAGAGTTAATTTTTGAATGTCCATAGACTTTTACCTTCATGTGGTAGAGAATGTCTCCAGCATCCAGGTCAATCCGATTTGACTTCTTGTTGATAGAGATGACGGCAAGACTGACATCTATGGAGCCCTGCACTCTGCCCCTGTAGACCTTCACAGCAACACAATAGGTTCTGTCACTTTTAGGAACCTTCAGAACTATAAGACTATATTAATTCACTTACATCATGTTGATGTTTGCAATAACGCAACACTCCTTTTTCCAGGACAAAGTATCGCTGGAAAATTGAAAACAATATCAGAGACTGTACAAGGTACTGCTACAAATGTTTTGTTTTTTTTTGTTTGTTTGTTTATTGGAATCCGGTGTGGAACATGTGACTGTTTAAGAAATAAACTCCATCCAGTTGAAATACTGGATCGACTTCTGTGACACATTAAACTTGGAGAGAGATGGAGTCGCAGGACGATTTCCTTATGGATACTTAGAAACACTGTAGGCCAAATGGTTTTGATTTTACCAGCATCAGAATGTGATTGATTTCTTTACATGAGATACCTGTTCATTGAATTTGAAACCAAGATGCCTAAAGGTCAATGAGTGTATCGCTGAACAAGCGAAAAAGTCTTCTCTCAATAGTAGGCAAAGAAGATTGGTATGTTCTAACTCTTCACAGTCAGATGTTTACATATAGCCAGATTGCTGTCTTAAAACTCTGGGAAAGGTGCAGACCTGAAATACATTGTTTCTTCTAGGGGAAGTCTAAATATATCAGCATCTTCTAAACATCTGAGCCATCTTTGGCGACTCGGCTTTGGTGCTCACTGTGTATATCAACCCAAGAACTTGGGCAAATGACCTTGTGAGGATGCAGGCTGAAGCTTGTGATCGAGTGCCATTATCCACAGTAAGTCTTGTTCTCAAAATGAGCTGAAAGGCCACTCTTCCAAGAAGAAGCCATTACTATAGTCTGATCAGTCAGACCAGAGTCTGTTTGCAAATGCTGACTTAATTGTTTGGAAACGTCCAATGGTCAAAGCAAACCATAAGGTTAACAACAATTACCGCTTCAGAGAACACTACGTAACTTAGTAGTATGGTGGAGGCAAAATTTGCTTTGCTGCAGGAGGAACTGGTCTCTGTAGGACTGAACATTATGTGAAAATACTATGCAACATCTCATGCTATGAAGTTAATGCTTGGGCGGCAAATGGACAACGATCTGAAGAATGTCACTAAACCTTTTACTAAGTGTCAAAGTGTGAGTTTCGCATTGGCCATTACAGAACTTGTTTTGCACGAGCATGGCAACCGATGAACTCGATTGAGTCACACCAATTCTTTGTGCCAATTCAACTGTAATATATGATATTGCAACCCGTGTATTGATCCTGAAACCTGATCTTTCTGGGATTAAGTGCCTACCTTATGCCATCCTTTGAGCGGCCACTTCCTCCTCTTTAGTAGATATCCTTCACAGATACCGGGTGCCGTGATCTCCTGATGGTTCTCTCCGGCTACATTCACTTCCACTTGAAGATCATCAATTACCTCCCAGTCTTTGATAATCTGTCAGTCAAAGCCCAGTTAGAAAGATGGCACTCAATCAAATGTTATAGCGATAGGTGCGGCTGAATGACAGACCTGTCTGGATTGGCGAGACGACAGCGTGCTGCTGCTTCGAGAGTGTGCTGGTTTGTTCCATGTTGGCGACGTTTTCTCAAGGCCACTTGCCAATGACTGGCTGCGATTTAGGGATGAGCCATACGAGTCCATTTTGAGATGGAAAACTCTCCTCCAGGTTGGCTACTTGTTGCACCTCACACTGCCATCGAACCTCTGAAGCAAGAGAGTCAAAAATGTGAGATTTAGTTTGTCCATTAATATTAATTATAATACACAAGTGATTCTGTCAGATTCCCAGCAAGTATTTATTGGATCCACACCAACTAAATATGTTCTGCTTTTTAAATGCAAACACACGGGCGAGGTTTTGACCACACATAAAAACCATTTAGGCAGTTCAGCTCAGCTTGTCTTAAGAGGTGAAACGTAATCCAGCAGCAGAGTCACGTGACACAGCAGTGTCGGCATGGCAGTTGTCACCTGCAGGGAATCGGATTAGTGCCCTCTTAGTAATTGGTTTTACAATATATGCTTTCGGCACTCGAATTTGGAGAATCACCGGCTCCAGAAACACTGACACAACTGAAACAACAGTTAATTCCAAATGGTTTCGAGAAGGATTTGTACATTTCTGTAGGTCATTCATAAAGACTACATGAATGTGTGGCAAAGCAACCTTTTTCTTAACATTACATTTGGTTGAAGTTCATATTTTATACTATGAACAACCACAATCATTTTTATAAGAACATTGTGTTATAGATTCAATGTGCCACTCTTTTATAGCAACAATTTCATTTTAATCATAAGCCAGTAAGAACAGCTGTTATCAGAATTGAACATAAGTTATATGAATCTTCTTCGTCTTAGATCGCTGTTGAGGCTGAACAATCCAAGGTGTTCCACTTTTTCAATGAGTTCTCTCGCAACGATTCCTGTGGTGTGCACGGCCCAGCTATGCGACCTCACTGAATGTTTTCTATCTATCAATCTAAATCAGGACTGATCCGGTCAGACTAGCTGTTACATAAGTGAGGAGTGTGAGTGACCTCTGACGATGCAAACAGGATAAAAGGATTTGTGGTTTCACCGATTGTTGTGCGCACAGCGGCACAGCAGAGTGACTCGACTGCGGTTGATGATGAGGAACTGAGTGTTGGATTCCTTTGTTCCCGACAAGGTGGTGGTAAAAACAAATGGAATATTTGGAGCAATATTGGTCTGTGTCTTTATCCAAATAAATTTCAGCAAGCGCGCCATCATGAGGGTCCACATCTGGAGGAACCTAACTAAATTCTTAAGCTTGAGATTGTGAAACAGAATGGTGGAATGACTGGTATCTTCAGTGAGCCAAACCAGGTGATTTGGAAAAGATCTGTTCTTAAATTCAACTTTAAACAGATCTGAGTCAGTTGACTCAAAATCTGCCTACCAACTGAAATAATGTTCAATGAAGGGGGTGCAGATAGGTGCACATTTCCGACAGTCGGTCAACAAGACAGAATTGTGGTCTAGAATGTCCGGTCAACTTCAAATTCATGAGGGAAAAAAAAATGCCTAATTCAACATCAGGTGGCACAGCCACCAGGTGCTAAGTCTAGTACTCATTCTTACCCACACCTGTGGATATGAGCTCTGCATCATGACCAAAAGGAACAGATCACATGTGCAGCAGAGAGCAGGGCACTCCATGAAGACTGGACAGGAGGCCAGTCTTCAGCTCTCAAACCTGCAATGAACTAGGCTGAAAGGAGGAATAGAGATAGAATGCAGAGCTCGGGTGCCCATCAGAGACTCACAGTGGGGCGGCTGATACACCACCAAACCAACTCACCACCAGACATGAGTTGAGCTCCATTGTCTCGAAAAGACAACAGGGTAAGGCCAGGACAAGAGATCAGCTTGTGATCCCTCAATCAGAAGAGAAGAGACTTGGGAACTCCCGCACAGCATAACAGATGAAACCGTTTTAAAAATAACTTCCTACCATTTGTTTATGGAAATAATGATGCAATACTGATGAAGGTCTTTCATGATGAGACAAGGTTGTCATTACACCTTACACATTATTTCAATCAACGAATTCCCCATAACATACCAAGTAACCTCAAATGAATCACAGTTTGAATCAATAGCAATATATATGGCTTGAGTACAACGTGATCCAAGGTATTACATTATAACTGCTCAGCACTTACAACTAAACCTGTTCATCTGGGTTAAAAAGAAAGATCACAGATGAGTCTCTCATCAAAGAAAAGTAAATTCCACTCATCAGTGTCAGTCAGTTAAATGAATTCATTTTAAAAAGTACAACCACAAGTATCTGCCACCATTTCAGCGTCTTGAAAAGAACCCTATATCATCATTAAAGATTAGTTGAATTAAAATATTCATTATTTATTGAAGGCCTGAGGTTGTCATTGAGAACTATTGAGAGCAACTCTAATCTAAAGCCCATAAGCACTTGGTGAAGGCTGAGAACATTACATGCTTATTGGTAATGTCTCTTTCTTTTTTCTCTTTTACTTCCTCACCAGGTTTTTTGAGTCATTTTTGAGATTTCAAATCAGAAGCTAGGCCGCTCACAAAATACATAAATACATAAAAAAAATCTTACCTGGAATTCGCCATCAACTCTCATCATCGCCTACTGTCAAATCCACCGGAAAAAAAGGTTCCCACATCAAGTCCAGCTTTCAATCTACATGTTGTGTCCATAGATTAACATTTATTCTGAACATAATCTAGGAAGCAGAAGCGGCCTCTCTGTTCACTGCCTTCAGTAAATCCACAGCACTGCATGCTCAACGTGTCCTGGGCATTATCCGCATTAGCTGGAATTACAGACAGTCTAATAGCAGCAAACACTTGACAGTACAACAGTCAATGTGGAGCGTATCTGCAATCGTAACAGCATGAGTAATTGATATATACAGATCTGAAAATACAATAGAGGGGGGCAAAATGATGTGTAATGTCTAAGCCATAATTGGTCTGATTCAATGCATTACATTTTGCTAATTTATTTTAATGTACTGTCATTTTCCTGTTTTTTTTTTTTTGTTTTGTTTTGTTTTATTTCATAGTTTAAAGTCAGTAAAAGTATCCAGTAAAATATCATCCACAGTGTAATTTTTTTTCTTCGTCACCATTCTCTCTTTGAAAGATGCCCAATCATGCCAATTTAATTTTGAGATTAAATAGGATTTTCTAGTTCAATTAAATTGCTTCTTGAAAGGGATTAATTTGTTCCATTTGTATGTTTTGTTTTCAAAGGTTTGTGACTTTTCCTTTTTAAATCATAGTCATTTTGTTCCTTATTTTTGTTCAGGAATATTTTAAGGCTTTTTGTAATACACCTGTTATAATAAATAAACACACATCATATACACACTAAATTGTAGTTATTGAGACTAATGTTTGTGCTGTTATAGATTACTTCTTGTTTAATCTATGACAATACACCAAAAAGCACAACACATAACAAACAAGTTCAAATAAACAAATAAAATGAATCTTCTCCAAAACATTTGTTTTAAGTGGGCTGGTCCTCAGTACGAATGGTTTATTCTCAGCAGTCTGTTGTAGTTTTGTGGTGTCTTCCTTGGAAAACCTATTTGACCCAGATTACCATGATGTAATCCAGAGATTAACAATCTGTGACCACTCGTGTTTATTTCGACGGGAATGGTTTTGTTTATGATGTTTGCAACAATCCAGCTAGCGAGAAACAGACTGTGTTAGTGGAAACCAGAAGTAAGAAATGCAGTAATGTTCCGTGTGCATGGCTGGTCAGTAGAGGTTTATCGGCTTGCTTTTGGCCAAACAACGCCACCTGGCGTCAAGAAGCTGAAGACCAAATGAGATGTAAGCAAGTGGGAGTTGCACAAACCCGAGCAAAGGAGATGATTAGAGATTTCCAAAAAGCAACAACATTCACAGTAGTGGCAAGATTATTTATTTATTTCACGTTATTAACAAGAGCCTTTCATTTCAAACTATCAGCATCACCGAGAATTCAACAATATCTAAAAAGTTTTTAAGGCTAAGGTGATGTTTGTGAGTTCTGTGCTTCCTCAGAGCCGCTGTCTGGACTCTGTTGCGTGACGTACTGCTGCAGGAGTGCACTCAGGTGAGCCGGGTGTCGCTGCAACATGGAGGCCGTTTGGGATGTGAGCATTGTGAGACCGCTGACCAGTTGGCCCTGGACTACGCTCATCGCAGGAAGTTTGGAGAAATGCTGCAGACCTTGGACACTCAGGAGTGTGTTCTCCACACACCCACCTGGAAGGGCAGTAAGTTTAATAATGGCCGCTCTCTCTCAGCACCGGTGATTTTGAAGGCAAACCTACCCAACAAGGTCATCTGTGGACTGGACCTGAGGATGGACAACATCTCCTTCACCTTTGGCTCTTTACTGACAATCATCACAGTGTGACCAATGAACAGAGGAGACATGTTGCTGTAGACACTGTTAGCCAGGAAGGACCGCATCACCTAAGAAGAGGAGACCAGAATGACTGAGTGAAAAGAATTAAATAATTAAAAGTATAGAAAGCATCTTGCCAGGTACCACTCAACAACCCCACCTGGTTTGGGAAGAACTTGATGGTGATCTCATGTTTGAAGAGTCGATTCCTGAGAATCAACATATCTTCTGAGTTACAGCAGTTGTTCTGGACCACTGCAATCATTTTACAGCTCTGGAATGTTTCCTGCACATTCCTCTTCAGCAACTTCACATATGCCGTCTCCTGTAACCACGACAGAGGATCAGCAGTGGTCAAACAAAGCACTGTCAGAAGTGATGGAGAGGGGGGGGGAACTGTTGTTTATACCAGAACACCAAATTCATTCATACATTTTCCTGCAGGAATATTTTTGTATCTCATTTAAAATAAAAGTCATTCAAAACGAACTTACTGAAATACTCTTGTGCCCAATAAATATCTGCAGTCACAAAATATTTGTGGAACATTTTTGTGTTGCATCCCACATCTGTCTGTATATTCTGGATTTAACCATGTAATTCAGTGGGCAGTTTTTAGGGGCAATATCTGCCTTAACTCTATTTTCCCTATTTCCCTATCTATTTTCTCTATTTTCTAATTTTCCCCTGCACTAATCTGTGTCATAATGAATGACTACGTAAAAATAAGAATTATAGCATAAAGGTTATTCTTCAAAATTTCTTTATACTCTTACACAAATAATACGCAGCGTTTTAAGTATCACTGCAAGATTGGAGACGTTTTAGTTAAGCAAGCTGTCAGGACTTGTCTTACCTCCACAACACGTTTGATCTGGGTGGGGTAAGCACCGGGGGGAGGCCCAGGTTTTGGTGGAATATATTCTGTTACAGCAAATAGCTTCTTTTTGTTGAAGTGCATGGGTTTTCTACGACGAGTCACAGCTTTGGATCCATGCCGAACGGACTGGATGAGAGGAAGCCATCCTCCTGCAACACAAGAAAGCCGGGTTCTCGCTTTAACATTGTTTGGCGCATCGAGAAAGTGGCGATCTTCAAAGAACACAGGTCAGGTGTAAGACAATGCAAGAAACATAGTGTGACATTACAGAATCCACATTCAAACAAGATTTGCTTGACGTTACCCTGTTTTGGAAGCAGCTTCGCACACAAGGTCGCCGCCATGTTGATCAGCAACACGCAGCTGAGGAAGTGACGTAGAGAGATGATACGTTCACGGTCCTACAGACAAAAAAGTGGGATATCGGTTCTATAACGTTTTCTGTCTAAAACAAGAGCAGAATAACAGCATATTCAACATTAAACCAAGTACAATAATACTCGGTAATTAAAATTTAAATACTAATTTTACATTAATGCATACACAGACAGCCAGCTAATTCCCTCGTTCTTTTATTTAGATGACCATGCTGCTTTAACAACAGTTATTAAAGTGAAAAACAAGCTTTGGAATAACCGTATATGATATATCCTACAGCAACGCATCAGTTACTTTCAGCGTTATTTTCTAAATAGATATAACATGACACGATGTATGTGGCAAGCGATAATTGTTTGGATTTTGGGGGGTTGCAAAACAAACGTCCGTTTGCGTAACGTTCACGTAAGCTTGGTTACGTTTGACGCCAGGGTCATCCTGACAAGCATGCTGCGCACACTCCGTGCAAACGTACTCGGACGCCTGGTGGTATTCGCAGAAAATAAAGAGTGTCTGAGGCGGTTAACGGTGTTTAAACCAAGCGTTGTCGCAGACTACACAACAAGACGGCATACGAGCGACTCAACCATGGACTTAAGTGACATGAGAAAGAAATATAAAGCAGATGCGGAGGTAAGAACCACGAAGAAGACTGTATGTAATCGCCCTTTCGTAATAGTTACATGACATCCTATATGTCAGTCGTCAGTCTTAATATCATTATTGCTTTACTTATTATTACTTATTATCATTTTGATATCATTCCTCAATGATTGACATGACGAAGGTTCTGCCAAGGGGGGAATTTGAACAAATATTCTCACGTGATAGCTGACATTTACATTTATGTGTTCCGGTTTTTCCCTCAGTGCTTCGAGGAGAATCAGCTGGTCTCTCTGGACCCAATCAAACAGTTTGGGAACTGGTTTGATGCAGCGACTCGGTGTCCTGAGGTCGGAGAGGCCAATGCAATGTGCATAGCAACTGCCACCAAGTAGGCGTCATCGTCACCTGACAGGAAACTGGTTACTCAGTCTTAAGCGTTCTCTTGTCCACTGTCTGCAGAGATGGTCGACCCTCCGCAAGAATGGTCCTTCTTAAAGGTTATAGCAATGAAGGTTTCAGATTCTTCACCAACTATGAGAGCAGGAAGGGCAACGAGCTGGTTCGTATTTCTGTTTGTGATGATTTTTTCATGACATGAGTTCAAACAAACAGAGAACCTTGTGTGCAAGAAAGACTCAATACTACTATATGGAGGTAGATGGAGTAGAAAAAGTTAAAAGTACATACTATTATTTGTCAGTAAATTAATAGTTAAAGGTGGATATTTGTGGACATTTATGAAATGATGTTCCTTTGTTGTGGTTCAACTTTTTGTTTTTGCGTCCCCTCACAGGAGAGTAACCCACACGCGTGTCTGGTCTTCTACTGGGAACCTCTCAACAGACAGGTCCTGACAGCTTCAGTCATGATCAACAGCACGTCACTACTGTTTGATTGAATTTAATTCCAGTGGAATTTCCTTCCTGTAGATCCGCATAGAGGGTGCTGTGGAGCGTATCCCCTACCAGAGCTCCTGTGATTATTTTCACTCTCGGCCCAAAAGCAGTCAAATTGGAGCAGTGGTTAGCCGCCAGAGCACGCCGGTCCCCAATAGAGATGTCAGTTCTTCAACCACCCAAATGACCGGTGTCTAAGAAAGCAGCCGCTGATATTTAATTTCTTACCGTTTCAGTTTCTACGGCAGAAGAATTCAGAACTGGAGGAAAAGTACAAGGACTCGGAGGTGCCGATGCCCGACTACTGGTCAGTATAAGGTTTAGTGCCACGTTACAGTCAAATATAACTTCATAATCCTCCTATCTTTTCTGAAAATCCCTCTCGTTTCAGCATTTTTAGTTATAAAAACAATAGAACTGTTGCAACTTAAATTCATTATTACCTCCACCTATCATGGACGAACGTATTTCAGTAGTACTGTACTTTCAGGGTTGGTTATTGGATAACGTAGAAGTGATTTGATTTTTGGTGGTGTTCTGCAAGTTCCTTTGGATTTACAAACAATCTAAAGTTTTCCCCATTCGCATTTCAATTGGTGAGCAGAGCAAGCTGGTCACATGACTACCTCCAGCAAATAACGGAATTCTTCACTTATATAACTCAACACTTAATGAAATTATTGAAATTAAATACATTTTCATGTGGCTATGAGGACCAAATACAAGGTGTAAACAATCGTGCCTCGCCAAAATGAAAGCCGTTATGCTGTTTAAATGTGTCAAATGTAAAGTATATTGCATGAATTCATTCATGTAAATGTAAAGTCTATATTTGTACACGTTTATGGACTATAAAAAGATATTTTATTTTATATATGCACATTTATGAACGTTTATTTATGAATCGTGTCACTACTATGCCAATGATTTTACATTAAAATGTACACTGAAGTCTTAACTTCAGAGAAAGGAATTTAAGGGGGGGGCACAGACATGAGGATTGTCATAATGTAAAGTCCTTCCGCACTTATAGAGGTAAAAAGGAACAACACCACACACCGCACACATGAACATTCTGTCCCACTTCCAATTGAACACAACATGGGATCCCCCATGGGGAGTAAACCTACAAAAGTGTTGTTAATGTTCATCTCACATTGCTTCAAGCAGTACTTCCAGATATTAAAACTCCAGTGAGCTCTACAGTAATGAGTCAACTCTATCCATTCTGCTTTTAGTCTTGGAATTTACTTTGTTATGGAAGTTTTATTTTATTGATGCCTTGTAGTGATTCTCTGTTTTGGCCGCAGGGGAGGCTACATCGTCAAACCACACCTTATCGAGTTCTGGCAGGGTCAGACCAACCGACTCCATGACCGCATTGTCTTCACTAAACCAGAGGGAGGCGACACTCAGCTGGGCGAGTTTCAGCATCAAGGTGAAGATGGGTGGGTTTACCAGAGACTGTCTCCGTGATGAGATTGAAACTGGGGCTTCAATACTTGAATCACTGTGCCATGGTCAAACAGTTGTGGATTTGAGAAGACCAGTCTTAAAATGGTTGTAGTTCTCTGATTACAGTCTATTCATCATGTGTTTGCGTGACGAAGACCAAGCATGAAACTGGACTGGTATTCTTGATGTGGTGGATGTGAAATCCTAAGACGTAGGATCAGGTTGTGCAGTATGTGACCTTCTCTTGCCAGTAGCACTTTAATTTTGTCTATTAATTCATCTTCATTCGGAGTTCAAGTGAACATTAAATCCCTTTGACTGTACCAAACGCCACATGGTGCTATTGTGTCCGTTTCCATAAATATCAATGGAAGAGTGGCCTGGTGTGGTTTGTAATAAATGACTTGAGATGGAAATGTCGTTATTACAGTTGTAATGTGTGTAATTTCTGTCTTAAGATATATGATGAATACATAAATAAAAATGGATACAATTATCTTTGAAGGTATTTGTTGACTAAGTTTTGTTTCTTTCTTTGAGGTTGTTTTTTCTGATGTCAAATATTAATGTAGCTTCAGTTGTTGATTCATTGGTTTTGTTGTCAAGTAGATAAAAGCACAAGGTATCAGATATCAGTATCTGCTTACAGTCCCCATGGCAACAGCTGTCATAAACACAAGGCTGGATAGAACTTATACCTTGCCTTGCCAAAATAGACAGGAAAATGACAGATGTTATACAGTACATATTAATATTTGTCTAGTACTTATGGTTGGTGTAAACATGTGATAATATAATCTTCATTCCTTATCCTTACCGTCACATAATCGATTATCTCTTGCAATAATTAACTTGTGATTTTCAAAACACGTATAAAACAGCAATATGGCATGATTAAGAATTAGGTCAAGTTATTTTTGAGTTAACTTTAACCCTTTTTATAATACATATTTTGTTTTTATCCACAATGCAACAAAAAGAAGAGAATAGTTGATAAACTTAATGATTTATTGTCACATAGAAGACATTGACACCACATGACATCATCGAAAATATTTTAAATGAAATGGCTTTTGACATTAAATAATTTCAGCCCATACTGCTAACATTTAGCTTTTACATTCTATGCATTTTTATCCTTCTCTGTGTAAATATGTTACAGAATATTTCAATAAAAATATCTTAATAACCTTGAATATAAACATTTTTGGATGGCCGTATAAAAAGAGACAAAATCAACATTTCTTTGCTTAAAAGTAAACAATACGAACAATGATCACAGGACACATAATAAAACAATCATATTTGTTATTCATTCACTCAGAAGAATTTGTTTCAGTGGTCACCTCTTGATCAAACAGCCTCTTATTCAGCTGTTTGGGCGTGTCATGCTCCAGGACAAAAGGCCAACACGTGTTTCCTCACGCATTTTATTTTTCAGTCTTTTTCTGAATGTTCTCGTCCCGGGCGCTTTGGTCCATGTACAAGTTTGCCTCTAGTGTCGGCCTCACCTTCTTCTTTTCCTTGAAGCGACCTGAGTGCGACACCTTGACATGGCGTCCCTTGGTGGCTGATTTGTCCACAAATTTCTCCAGTCGGGCATTTAACTGGCTGTCCGCCGAATCCGGTGTTGCTGCGTTGATCACGCTATCTTTGTTTCCTGTGTTGCTGCCGTACTCTGCGGGGATCTCGTACAGAACTTTGGGTTCCGATTTCTTCTTCCGCGAGAAGGTCAGTTTCCACCAGCTGGGGTCGGCCATTTTACCGACAGAGGCGGGATGTCCAACCTGGAGGCAGGAAATGCACAAGCATATTTACTTGTTTGTGTTCCCCAAAACATGTTCCAGATGACAAAACAACTCAGATTCCTTCCATTGGGTTCCTCTTAAGCTTGGAAAGGAAAGATCATGGGAATTCTATATGCATCTCTATGCAACAATTGGCTGTCTGACCTGCTGGTGCATTTTTGAGGTAATAACATGAGGGTCAAATCCAAAGACCTTTCAAACTGTTGAACCGTTGTTTGGGGACTCTGGTGAGGTCTCCTATATTGATTAATCTGTGAACCTTCGCTGCACTTCAGACAGTGTCACGTGGCCTTTCCTACACTGCTACTGTACTGAACTGGTCTTAACCTCACCTGTTGCTGGCTCATCACCGTATGCGTGGTAAAAGCAAGACACACACACAACCATGTGATCACCCACCTGTTGAAGTTGATTCTCTCAGTTGAGGATCGAAACAGCAGACTAAATTTGTTTTTAGAAATTAAAAAGGGCATTTACATTTCAGCAACATATTAGACGGTTGCAGTAGTAAACAAAATAAAGGCCTCTGTTTGTGGCTAGATTTCGACTGGAGCTGTTGTGTTATGAGTTATCATCTTCTGCGATCATCCACTATGGATTCTCCTAAACTTCCACCCAAGCCTTCCTGACATGGTCCACCTGTTCTCATCACATGACTCTGGCCACCTGACCCTCTCCACTCCTGCCGGATGAATTAATGATGAAGTATCTTCTGTCTGCGACGTGATCTCCAGTCATCAAAGCTAACACAATTGGTTACGTAAGGCTGGCGGCACAGTCCCTCTTTCCCCGTGCAACAACTGCAGTCATGTACTGACGCTGAATATGTGTGGTCAGGTGTCTTATGTAAGGTTTGCAATCAAACATTATCCAAGCATGATGTGGTCATAAAGTCATTTCACTCCATTCAATGAAATCGGCCTGAATTGTTTGCCTTTGTTCCCACAGTTAGAAGCCTTTTGGTATGTTTCTGAGTTAACCTGGTCCTTATGTAAGCCGAAATTGCTCGTAGGATGCTAACATGTCTGCTGCTAAATGTTAGCAGAAGCCTCAGTCAATTCATGTTGCCGTTTCTTTTATTTCCAGCTATTTGCATCACTTAACAAAAGCAAGAAGATATGGCAAGCCTCTCCCGTGCAGGGTGGTGTCTGCATGCACGCTACAGTGTTACCATCCAATAGCTGGATTTTTTGAGAGAACCGGTTATCATGCCTGTGATATTGTCAAATGTGTTTTAATTCTGAAGCACATTTCAAGAGCATTTGTTACTGGATTAACCGGCCTCTGCAGTGAACCACAAAAAAATGCTTCCCCTGAAGCTCTCAACCAATTACTGTATATGCTGCAGTAGATAACTTACACGTGTTGAAGTAGCAAGCATGAGTCACCGTCGCTAAATATTAGCTCAGTGAAAAGACCGATATCAGAGTATAACGCGTTGACAGAAAATTATTTATAGAAAAAAATGAAACTGTAAAATGATCCTGTGAGAAGTACCGGTACTTCCTTTTCTGGTCAACATGGATGTGTATTTACAAACTAAAAGGTAACACATTTTTAAAATTTAAGATATAGTATGACTACATTTTTGTGGAAATGAAATGAGTTTTTTCTATGCAATTGTCGTGGTTGACTGAGTTATGAGTTTCCATATCAACCATCTAACTGTCCATGTACTGCTGACCATAAAAAAAAGGTAGCAACACGGCAATAAAGAAGATGCAACGTGAGAATTGAAAGCACTCACTCTACGGCCTTCAAGAAGCGTGTGAGAAAAGCAAACAGATTAGATACACCACATGATAGCTGTAATAAGCTAATAGCATGAGGTGAAACTACAGACCATCATGTTCTGGTATCAATACATCATAAACTTTGAAATGGTTTCGAGTGAGGGAGGGCAATAAAATGAAGGATACACGGACAATTATAGCCAGAGATATTCCCAATCCCAGAGGTATATATTTCATGGAATTTTCAAGAAGTGACCAACCATTCATTTTTTTAAATATATATACATAAATATATAAATATACATTTTACAGTTTTATTTGATCTGAGTGTCAACTGGTGTAGTGCATCTTTGGATTTGAAGTATGAGTGGTAGCAGTAGTTTTTGACCACTGATGTCACATCTTTCATTTATTTCATATGCTATCTTGCACTTGTGAAAGCTTTTTGGGAAAAAGGCATAATATACATAATAAGGATTACAAAATGCATAAAAGTCCAAGCTTGCATGTTTTTATATTGAACTTGTTTTTTCAGTTAATATAAATACTTTCACCAAGCAAAATGAAACATACTTAATTCTGTTTTCTGGATCAAAGTGAAGTCAAATTGTGTAATAAGAAACTATTCATCCAGTTTGGCTCTTGTGCTGTTGGATCTTGAAGAAGCAACTTAATGACACGCGATTGCAGAACATTTACATAGTTTTGTTGACTTTGCATCCGCCTGTTTCTGCAAAACAAATTAACCGGAGACTGCTGGAGTAGAACTTTCACAGTTAATTCACATATTTTTCTTATGATGTTTGGCTTTGATGTGACCTTTGAGACAAAAGGGCCTGTTGACACACGGGAGGCCCCTCCACGCTTTTACTTTAATAAGTTACTGTGTGGGCGAGTCACTGAACGCTCTGAGATCACAGAAGGAACACAGTGACCATATTCACAAATCACTGACCACAGTCCTTCAATAACATGACATAACCTACACGGAGAAGAGAAGTTTTGGAAGACCAGAGAAGTCCCGTTTCACTGACGATGTACTTGTGTGTGACTTTGGTCACCTTCTGCGCTGAATGGATCAATTTCCATCAAAGTAAGAAGCATCAGGCATGACAATCAGCACCTCTTGGTCCCAGAAGAAGGCAAATATGCGTGTGAAAATTGTAAAATATGAGTCAGTTGGCCGTGAGCTTGACCCGATAGTTTCTGTAAGTTTAGTGAAGAGAAGAACGACACATCTCACCACTGAGAAGTAGTCATGTCACCTGTGTTGTTCTTGGACTTGGACTATATCAGCACATTGGCAAGGTTTCATCCTCAGTTTGGTGGACTTTTGTGGGCAACTTTGGCTTTGTCATGCCATGGAAATATCCCTATGACTATTCACAAAGGTTGCAAAGCAACTGGGAAGAGGATAAGCACCTCGTTTTTATTTATTTATTCCTAGTTAAGTGAGCAGTGAATTCAGTTGTTTATCTTAAATTTGAATTGAAGGCAAGTGAACATCATAATTTACAAGGAAGATTTTTTTTTACATTTACCATTGCAATTTATGATATAGATGATCATCAATAAGCTTCACATATAATTATCGCTTTCTATGCCAAGTTAACATATCAAATATCAATATCAGGAGTTGGTGCATTATGGGTCCCTTTTGATTTTGGTTTAGGAGCCAAAATAAATCTATTTTTGAAAGATGCAAACAAAGAAATTGAACTTCATCTGCATATTCGTGAAAGAGTGCTCACCTGTTTGTTGAAACTCGTGGTCAAATTTGGATTTCAGATGTAAATCTGTCCCTCCATGATCAGAGAAAAATCCGCTTTTTGGTCCTTCCTCATCTGAAGGCGCACAGGTGCAGCATCTGACTTTCTGGCCGCCTCACCTTGTCACTGTGCTGTACACACCTTCTACAAACACACACGCACACACTTACCCTGAGCCCGCCCATGAGGGCAGACATGTGACTGGATCACGATTGTGAACTTGAGATTTGCTGCAAATGAATTCTCTTTATCAGCCTTCAGCCGACAGACAATCTTGATTTGATGTGGCTTTTGGACTTGGTGCGAAGTTGTGTTTGACTTGAGAGATAAAAAGTACCTGGATGGGGTTAGGAGGGGTAACAGGGTCCATTGAAGACAGACTGCTTTGCATAGTTGAGTAAAATCTATAGGACACTCACTTTGCAAGTTTAGTTACAGTCAAATGACCTGCAATTGGGACATTTGGAACTGCAGGTTCCTTCACACTCTCTCAGACCAGTATGAAAATACAATCGGTCCATCTGTTAAGCAGGAGGCCCAGTGTACACATCCCAATCTTGACCCAGGAATATTAGATAATAATGGAAGGAATATATACCAGGCGAATACAAAATGTCCTATTTTAAATTTTTTTTTTTTCAATTAAAAAGCAGCAAGAAATGCATGAGAAGACCGAAAAAACATGAGGATATAAAACATTTACATTTCAAGAAATATCCAAAATAATGCATAATAATTGTCCATTTTATTTCATGCGTCAGTTTCCACTATTGCTGTACTTGGCTAATAACAAACATTAACTGGAAAATGATATAAGAATAATACACGTTTCATGAACTGAAACATTAGAATAGCCGACAATAAATTGCTGTCATCGTTACACCGCCGCAGCTACGCATTGACGGAGTTTCTGCGCAATAGCGCTCTCTCGCGACTCACTGTGGCATTGGTTAAATAGGTTAGAAACGTTGGAACAAATCAGAAATGTGCATCTGAGTTGGCTCCAAGTAATGTGTTGTGCTATTGGACAACGGCGCACAGTGAACTATCACTCTTTCCTATTGGATACGTATCTTCTAACGTGTCATAAACAAGTCGATTCATTGTGCTGGCTACATGTTTGGCAAAGAATCTTTGAATTCACGTCTTAAGATGAGGTTTTAGAACTTTGAAACCATTTAGCACAAGTACAGGGGACTATGGAGGTAAGAACAGACCAGTTGGAATATTGTATTTTCTCGTGTAAAAAATATTTAAATTGCTGTTGTGGACCAAAGGCTAATGGCTAAAGCTGTGAGTCAGTCAAGTGCGACAACTTTTTAAATGTTTTGTACCTTTTCATGACACGCATTCACGTTTTTAATATTTGTTGTTCGGAGAATGATTGTCACATTTTCCCTAAATAAGAGCGTATTTGAAATTATGACTTAAGTCTCACTCCATGCGACTAATCTTTCTGAACATACAGAAAGTGTTTAGCAAACAAGTGTTGAGTTAAATGAAGGTAAGGTTGATTAAGATACACTTTAAGATTGCATGAAAAATATCTTTCAATAAATCCACATCGTGTGCGTGTGGTCTTTTGAAAGTGATCCCATATGGTTGCATTCACAGCACGTTTTATTTGCGTTTTACAGAACATTCAAAACCTTCCGATTGACATTCAATCCAGCAAGCTTTTGGGTGAGTCTTATTGTTTAACATGTTGCTTTTCTTACATTGTGTCTTGCACCACCGTCTGTTTGTGAATATGTGATGTAACAGCTCCAACTTTGACTGCGTCCACAGACTGGCTATTGGATCGACGTCACTGTAACATCAAATGGCAAGGTGCCATTAAAGTGATCAGAGAGAAGATCAACGCTGCCATTCAGGACATGCCTGAGAATGACGAGATCAAGCACTTGCTCTCTGGCTCCTGTAATTATTGTCCTTACAGTGTCATATTTTTTAAAACACAAGCTTACCATAACCATGTTGAAGAGAGTTATAGGTTGGAGAATAAATAATGATGTTGCTCTTCTCACCTGCAGACATTCATTATTTTCACTGCCTACAAATAATCCAAATCCTAAAAGGAACCGAAGCGTCATCCAAAAACTTTTTTGGTAGATATTCATCTCAGAGGATGAAGGTGAGGAGTTTTTGCTGTTGCCGTTTCTGTATATTTTTGCATCAAAATGTAATTAAAAAAACTATTGTGTATTTGTTTCATGTGCTGTCTTCAGGACTGGCAGGAGATTGTGTCTTTATATGAAGTGGATAGTGTTTATTTAGGTGAGTAGTAAATGATTTGTAGCAAATAACTTGAACTGACAAAATGTTTGGTGTTAAGTTTGCTTTATTGTAACATTTAAAAATGCTGTTAAAAGTTTGATTTGCCATCTTTCAGTGGTCTTATACATAATATTTATGTGTATATTTCTTTTCTCTTTTTCATCTTCCTCAACTTTTTGGCATTGGCTTATTCTTTAATGATTCTGTTTATCAGCTGAGGTGGCCAGCCTTCTGATTCGCAATGTGAGCTATGAAGGTCCAGCTCTAAGGAAGCAGATAGCCAAAGCGCAACAGCAACAGCAGGAGTTCAGTCGGAAGGAAGTTGAATGTCAAAACTCTGCTGTTGACCTGAGAGAACGATATTATGTTGCCTGTAAAGAGTATGGAATCAAAGTAAGTATACGCATTGATGACAGCTGGTCTTAAGTCATGTGTAATGATAAATTACATTTGCAAACAGTTGTAAAACCATTACTGATGTATTATGGGACTTCACCTAGGTAATGGTGAATGGTACTGAAGTTGTTTTGTGTCAATGTAACCTGTAATTTTTGTCTTCTTCCAGGGCGAAAACGTCACACATGAGCTGCAGGCTCTGGTGAAAGACCTGCCAGTGGTTCTTGATGAAGTGGCAAAGGATGCAGTGAAGTTAGAAGGACATTTGAAATATTACACAGCATTTACAAATTTTGTTTGTCAGTGGTGAGTTGGCACCCAGCTATGACTCTAACCTGCTTAATTCAATTCTTTAATGCTAGAAATGTTTTTCGTAGGTCGGGGTCACTCTTGCCAATGCTTACCTTTGTTCTGGACAAAGGAAACATCACCTTCTATGAGTGGAGAACAGGAACTGTGCCCACAGTTGTTGAGAGGCCAGTGGTGGTGGAGGCTCCTCCTGAAACCATGGCAGAGGACACGGTAAGGTGCATTCATGGAATTGTCCTTGGCCTGCCAGTAATTCCTGTATGATGCAGTGGTTATTCAACAGTGTTTTCCTTTTCATGACTCCAAATCAGTTAAAATATTCCAACAGGCCTGTTGGTAGATTCAAATTTTAATCTGTTACTTGTGATCAATAGCAAGTTAATCACACATTTTGTATCTGTTCCAAATGTAGCTTAAAGGATGATGTTATCAACATCAGAGTGGCCAGTACAGCTTCATTCATGCAACGTTCACTTTAACAACCAAACATATTGCCAAGAACATTCTTTATAATAAATAACCTCAGAGGCACTGAACAGGTGCAACAAGTCATGCTAAATTCATAACATTGTAAGCATTAATGGCCACTCTTGTGTTGATTCAATTTTCCTTTAAGTTACATCCAGGACAGCTACAAAATGTGTGGTTTATTTTGCCATTCATTGTGATTTAACTCAGCCTTACTTAATTTAATTGAGATTACAATTTGAATCTATTGACAGCCCTCATTCCAACATAAAGATAAGGTAAAGCTGACCATTATGTCCTCAAACAGGACAGAACCTACCTAAGGACAAGTTTTTGTCAAAGTATGTTTTTTATTAACCTTGTCAGAAACAACTCGAATAGGGACTTGTATTGGATATGATTTCACATTTTCATTAGGCATTAGAAATTGTCTACAGTTACTAAGTTAAGGACAATACATTGAATGAGTTTCTAAAAGAAAAGGAAAATGTATTAGTTATACAAGCTTGAATTACTCGTTTTAAGATAGAAGGTACATGAACGCTTTTCATCCACTGATGAGAAAGTGAATTAGTCAACTAGTCACAAAAAGGAAATGTAACAGTTCATTATTATTTGTCCCACCTTAGATTGATTGGGGTGATTTCGGCAAAGACACTGTGGATACAGTGGTAAAGCTTGAAGAGGGAATTGACTGGGGCATCAGTCTGGAGTCAAACTCTGAGGTAATTCATCTGTGGCGAGTCTATAGAGAATTCTCCCTGGAGTTTTGAATCTTCATTTTTATAGCCCTTTCACCAAAGCACAAAACACATGTTCTTTTAACTGGTTTGTGCCGTTGCCTCTTACCAGGATGCAGGTGGGATCGATTGGGGCGATGGTGAATCAGCTCCTATTGAAATTGAAGTTACAGGCACAGGAATAGACTGTAAGAGCAAAATTGCCTTTTTTGTTATTTTTGCTACTTTGGAGGGTCAAGCTACAAATTGTATCCTCACAGGTCCGGAAGGTGTTGCCAGGGGTGAGGATGCTCTATCAATACTGGAGACCGCAAAGACACGAGGACAGTTCATTGATGATCTGAATGAGGTACAAAGCCATTTCTAAGTTAAGATCAATTTTGATTCCAAATTATCAAGTCCATTATGTGTTTTAACTCTTGACAGTGTTATTGAAGGTTGACGTCCCCTTTTTGATACCACTGGACATCAAGATATAGTTGACTGCAAACCAAAACATGAATGAAATTTCATTTAATTTGTTGTTTTAGCTGGAGGTTTTCTTGACCCAGCGACTGCGTGAGATGGCCATCGAAGATGATATAGTAGCAATGAACATGTTCCAAATGGCACCTTCCATCATTCATGAAAAATCACAGCAGCAGGTCAAGAAGATGCTGTCAGAGGTTCAGGATCTTTTGGGTCGACTCACCTCTCAACGAATGCAACACCTCTTTATGATCCAGGCATCTCCACGGTAACCAAGACAACAGAAACGTACTGTATATGTATGCTGAAAATGTTTATTTTTGTAAAGACAATGCAATTTTGTGCAGGTATGTTGAGCGTGTGTCTGAAGTTCTGAGACAGAAAATGAAGCAGGCAGATATTCTGGCTCTGAAAAGCACCACAATGGTTGAGAAAAGACAGGAAGCATTAGAAGAGCAGGCGAGGCTGGAGCCACGTGTGGAGCTGCTGGCAGGAAGCACCCGGGAACTCCAGAAACTGGTGAGCCTCTCCAATCCATTTCAGCAGATCAATATGTCAAGCTCTACATGTCACGCCTACATTGAATTCTGGCCATATTTGTTTTCCAGATTGAAGGAGATATTTCAAAAAGATACAACAACAGGCCTGTCAATCTGATGGGGGTTCATGTGTAAGGAATCTCGTGTTGTGATTTAACAGGATTAAAAACTCTATTTTATTCACTATGTTGTATGTTATATTGAAAGATAGGTTGCCATGGTTGTAATGATTTTCCTATCTTTCTTTGGTGGTTCATGTACACACATCAATGACAAACCAAATACAGATCAAGGAAATTTCAACTGACTGCTACTGAATTATTTATATGAGTATTCTTCCATGATCCAAACTATGTATTTGTTCAGTGGCGTTGAGGGTGTGGCTCTTTTTTTTATACATGTATAAATTGTTCCATTTCAATAGAAGAATGCTTTTTACAAATGATTCCAAATATTGTTTGCAATCTTCAAGCACAATAAGTTAAAATGAGAATTTAAAAAAATAGTCACTTGGAATAAAATGATTATCGTTCCGCTCTATTTTCATCTCGCTGCCTTATTTTCTGGCTCTCTGTCGGGACACGTCTAGTCGGGGGATTTTTCGTCCAGCTGACGAAAGCTTGCCAGTTGACGCTAGAATGTTCTACGCCTGCGCAGTGCGAAAGCGTGTTTCGGTGTCAAGCAGCGCTGCTAGGCTAGGCTAGCCGGCCAGCTAGCAATTCTGCAAGTCATGGTGGCCAATTCAATGAAGGCTGAAGGCGAGCAGGATGCCCGTTTGGAAAACACCGTCCAACTTCTGACGAGGTGGGAGTGAACTGTATTCCGCATCGTTTGACCGGATTATGACCCTGACGTTTTTTGTGTGAAAGCATCCAGAGTAAGTATGAAATTAATACCTTTTATTCAGTAGTGCGTATAAGGACTCCTGCTATTATGGGGTGGAAGAGTGACGACATCGATTATGGGTAGACGTAGGACTGAAACATTATCAGCTGTAGATATGTTGTTGTGGCTCACTGGTGCTGTTTATGTTATCAGTGACTTTTTACTGAACTTCTGTGGTTACAGTAGCTAGCAGTTCACTAGCCTGTTAGCAAGTCCCGTGTGACAGCGGCCAATCGAAGAAACCCCTCTTTAAACCCCTCCCTTTCTGAATTCTAATTGGTTGCGACGCACTGGAGTCATGTGACGTAGAGGCTTCCGATGCCTGTGAGTGGTTTAGATGTCCTGTCAGTCATTTTTTACCACTTGTTGCTAGGGAGAGTGATGCTGGCCCTGGCGGAAGCGGCTGTGGTACCGGCCACTTTTTTTTTTATCAGGAGCTAGACGCGATATACGAACACAACCCTCAGTATTATGCCTGTTGTTAGTGTGCAAGGGTAGAATATGAACGGCTTGACCAAAATCGGCTGATGGGACTATCTGTCTGTAAACGTCATGAGGTCGAAGATGGGCGCAGCTTAGGGAGAGGAGGGAGGGACCCTTCCGCTGCTAGCCTGCCCAGCGAGCTTTACCAACTCCTAGACTCACCTTCAGCAGCATCCTCAAGAAGTAGTTGTCCTTTAAAGGGTGGGTCACCAGAAAATGTGAGTGTTCTCTGTTCTTCTGAACTCGAAAGATGCAACCATATTACCACAGACGAGGAGGATGGAGAGGTTACATGGATTTAGGATTCCCTGCTGTTCTTTGTCTCATTTCAAATGTAGCTGATTATGATCGGTAAATGATATGTCGCTGGTACATCTCTTTCAAGCCGTGCAACTCAGTGCTGTTTTCGATTTCAGGTGATAGAAGACCCTATTCGAAGAACAAAGCTGTGAATTGAAACTGGACACAGAAGTGGGAACTTGATCTTGGCACTTTTCGATAAAGCATTGATCTATTTATTTCATGTGTTCAACTCAATCTTCTAGTTCAGAAGTGTTGAGCCAGAGTAGTTGGCCCCCTTTTTGTTTTTATTTTTTATTTCTACCTTTTTTTCCTTTTGTAAAGAAATGCTTTACCTGAAAAAGTACTTCACAGAGGGCCTGATTCAGTTCACCATCCTCCTGAGTCTCATTGGGGTCCGGGTGGACTTTGACACCTATCTGAGCAACCAGCTCCCCCCGCTCAGAGAGATCATCCTGGGCCCAAGCTCAGCCTACACTCCCACACAGTTCCACAACCTGCGCAACACGCTGGATGGCTATGGCATACACCCTAAAAGTGTGGACCTCGATCACTTCTTCACAACTCGGCGTTTGCTGAACCAGGTGCGGCAGCTGGATCGTCTCTCTGTGCCCAGTACAGAGCTGAACACTTGGCTAGTGCATCGGGACTCAGAAACAGTTGTGTCCGCCAGTAGCCAATCCAGCCCCAGCATCACCCTGGACAATGGGGCCGACATAGAGGACATTAACAACCTTGACGCTACCCCGGCCATGAGGGCAGGAAGCGGAGCATCTGAATCAACGTACAACCTGAACGTAGCAGACAGCAGCCTGGGAGCGGTGGCTCCAGACGGAACGCAGGAGCCAAGCAGCAGAGATGGCAATGATGATCTTTCCAAAGAGGTAACAGCGCATGGAGCTGGATTTCCTGAAATGATTTGTAGGGGTTAAACCAAGTGCCAGTATCTGGTCCTATATTGCTCTGAAAAAAAGGAAGCCTGATGTCTTAAGCTCAATGTTTATCAATTTTATGTTGTTCGTAACCATTGTTATTATTATTGCTATACCAGATGCTGAAATATGAGCAGTAGCCTTTTGAAGCATGATTGGATACCACGGATGATTTACCAAAAAAAAAAAAAAACAAGCTTTTATTCTCTTTTCAATGAGCAGTTAAAACCAACAATGTAAGCTTCACTCATCACTTGCTAAAGACCAGAATGTTACCTTACAACCTGACAGACCGCTCCTCTTTTCATCGACTACATGTCCAGGGAATGAGTATCTGGGGGCCAGGTGCGCAATTAGCTGCTGAAATCGCCGGTCATCGACAACAGAGCACGGTTGGTCGTCCAAAATGATGAACTCCATTAGCATCGGTTTCGCCTCAGGTTGCTCAAAGGCGAAACCGAAACTCTGGTTCGCTTTTGCTTGGTTAGCCTTGTGGTAGAGCTTGAATTCGCTGTTCAAGACCACGTCTTGCAAATTGCAATTCAGTTGTCATTTTCCTTGATGGGGAAGTGTTGCCAAATGACCGCCATCGTGGCTGGTTGGCTCACTGTCTGTTTGTCTGTCTGTCTACAGCAAGTAGGCTTCTCTACAGCATCACAGCATTTTGTGATTTCCCATTAAATACCTATAACTTTGTTTATTGTCATTTCTACATCGCAATGTAATATTTTAAGGGTGACATACATTAATTTTATTAAAGAAAACCAAATAACTTTAATAATTAATTAGCAGCAATGAATAATTACTCTGTTGCTTTGTATCAAGGTAAAATTGGAATAGTGAATATGTGCATTGTGTTAATGTAATGATATAAAAAATATACTTTTTTGAAGGACGGATGTCAAGAGACAATCTTTTAAAAAGAAGTGCTGAAACAATACAAATGACTAGGTTATACGGAAAGTTACATAAATGTCTTTGTTGCTTTTGTTTTTGCACCGGTTGAATTTCATTCCTCCCAAATGCATGCTGAAATAGTGATTCAAAACTTAATTCTTGCAAGGTTCAAATGTTGTGAAGTGATACAGTGAAAGGTTTCATTGATGCACTTCACTCAGAAGGGTTAATCAAAGTCATTATATCCATCTTCCTTGTCACATGTTGACCACCGTACCAAAATATTCATGTCATGGTTTCATCATCTGACTGCGTGTCTGTTATATGACCGGCCAAAAATAACCTCCACAAATGTTTGCGAGATACACTTGTGGGAAATAATGCACCTATCAATGGAGCCCATGTTAGCCTGCTGTTGAAGAACGACATTTGTTTTTCTTTTTTCAGGATATTGACTTGATAGATATATTATGGCGACAGGACATCGACCTTGGAGCTGGAAGAGAAGTGTTCAACTACAGCAACCGTCAGAAAGAGAATGAGGAGGAGGAGGAGGAGAAGCCCAAGGCACAGGAGAACAAGGAGGGAAACGAGGAGCCGGAGAGCTGGAGAAACGGCGTGAACCTTCTGGGAGGCCAGCCAGTAGATGGCGAGACTGGAGAGAGCATTCCAGAACAGGTTAGTGGATCAAAGTGGTCCAAATCCTCTTTGCAGCGTTTCTACATTAGCATTGTGTACATGTAAAGCAGGGGAGGGTGGCTCAGCTGGAGAAAGTAGGTACACATTTATTTTGTCTTTGGCGAGAGGCTTTTTAAAGCCATTACCATTCGATGTGAGGGTGAGGAAATTTTCCAACCACCCTCATCAATGGGTTCTTTCAGTTGTGAGTTGTTGAGGATTGTCTTCCATTCACAGCCCTTTTCAATTCAACAAGAAAACATCCAAAACGTTGTAAATTCGCATTTTATTACCCCAGTCACATGCAACTTGATTGCAGTGATATGTCACTGCTGTGTTTTCTTATGTGAAAATATCAGATATCTGCTTTAGGTCATGTGACCGGATGTGCCATTTGTCTCACTGGAAATCAGTGGCACAATTTTAATAACATTTGTAAAACTGCGGAACACCTAAATCAAATTGCTTCCAAGTTAACCCATTGTAAAAAATAGATTTTGTCCCTTTTGGAGGCATTCTGTTTACAAACCTGGCCAATCTTGGCTTTCATGCTTCCCTTTTCGTGTCTACTTCCTTTTCTCCTGTAATTTTTATTCAAGTGGTTGTGCGTTTTTCCACTGGCTCCGTTTGATCTGTGATAGATTTAATAAACGATTCTATGACAGTGATTTGACCGCATTCTTCCAAGACAATGCATTCCCCACTTAAGACATTTTGGTGCTCCACACTGAATGCTGATTTTTGCTGTATTGTTTAAATATTTAATTTTATTGGCTCATTTGTCCAAAGAACATTTTACCAGAAAGCATGCTCTTTGTCTACATTTCCCATGAGAGTAATGGGGCCCTTGTTGTGGAACTCCAGCATGAGTTAAACTCATACGCTGTATTCATGAGTCCCTTGCACCTCATCGAAGTTCCTTCGCAACGTCTCCTGTTCTGGTGAACTTGCTTTTTCCTTTCAGAGCTTGGGATTTTTTTCTTTGTTTTGTTGCTTTCACTGACTTGCATTTCAACTCTACCAGGCTCCAATTTTAAGTCCTCTACTAGACACATAAGCTTCTGCAATCGTCTTACTTGAAGGCCTGAGAGTTAGGGCTGTGTGATTAAGGACAAAATGATAATTATGATTATTTTTCATTGATGTTGTACTTACAATCTTCAAGTAAGAAGATTGTGATTACATTGATTCTGTTTCAGTTAACATGCTGCTCAGGGAAGTTTTCCCCACTATTTACCCCTTGGCATCTCCTGCATTTTGCCTGAGTGAATGTGAGTGTGAACATGGCTAATAGTGTGCAGCAAGAGTAGTGCTGATGGGTTTGGGACTCTCGTGAGCCAGCGCTCATGGAAACAGCAGCCTACATGTTTGCATTCGCCTCACCCTGTCTTCAGGCAGGGGGCCAGGCACAGGTCAATGATTGACACGTCTCAATGATGCGGCCTCCAAATTTGGTCGCAAAAATGTGAGCATTTGGTTGCAGTCTGTGGCCCTGTAAATGTCTATATCTTGTGTGTTTCTTAATGGTGCAAGGCAAAATTGGGATCACGATTAAAATGCAATTAATTGTTCAGCCCTACTGAGACAGCTCTTTCCGTCTCACAATGTTTGCTCTCAAGAGTCAGGAGAAGACTAAATTAACGTCTGAGATTTATACAGAGTAACTCTACTTTAAATGCCTTTTTGCATTTTCTTATTGCGTTCATATGGATTCATATACCTCAGTATGCTTCAAATGTGACAGCATGTTGTACTTTCTTCCTCACCTGATATAACAGCAGCATTGGCGGAATTGCAGTCGCTCTACCGCACTGCTGTGTGCAGATATTTCATCCATGCTGTATGACTTGTACTGTCGCATGTTTGACAATAAAGCTGACCTACCTACCTAAAAAGAGAGAGCTGAGCCAAAAGGCCAAGCTACTTCTCCGTGTTGAGTCAGTTCAGGTGGTTCAGGCATCTCATGAGGTTTTTTTGGGAATGGCAAGCTGGGAGGAGAACAAGGTGTTGACCCAGGACCAGGTGGAGCGATGATATCTCATCACTGACATGGGAGTGTCTCGGGACCCGGCAACAGATAAGATGCTGAGGATGGATGGATGATTTGTGAAGTGAGCTTCCAATGAATATTAATGTTACAAATGTGTTTTAATCAATTCTCCACTGTATATTGCTAGATCTGCTACAAACCAAACAAACCTCATTGAGCTATACAAGAAACAAGTCAAATAATCATAAGTAATGGTCACAAGTTATGACACTACGTATCCTGCATTTCTGAAGCTGCCAGCTCTTGGCTCACAGACCTCGCTGTCCCTACAAGAATGTTTGAGACTTCTGGAAGCTACGTTTCCATTTGGGGAGGAATCTGAGGTAAAAAATATAAAAAAATGGAACTGTTCTGAAACATATTCTTAGATGGAATGGATGCTGAATCGATATTGTCTTTCTTTAGTTCCCAGCTCGGGTTTTGGCTCCAGTGTCTGTGGAGGAAGCTCCTTCTACATCTCAGGGTCTCTCTCTCGCACCACAACTGTCTGTGGTCGAGCCACAGCTGGACCTGGAGCAGCAGTGGCAGGACATTATGGCCATCATGGAGCTACAAGTGAGTGTAAGACTGTATTTTCAAAAAATTCCATCACCAAAAACAAATGTCCCTCCAATTCTCCACTTGAGCAGGCATTTGTGATATGTTTCGCCTAAAACTTTAGAAGCGTTAGATCATAGCATGAATTCTCTTTTATGCCGTGTTTATATTAAAGGCAATGGAGGTGAATACGTCGCTCCACATGTCAACGAGCAGCAACACAAGTCAGACGACTGATGCAAACTCAGCAGGAAGTTTTGGGCTCTCTCCTCACTCTGCATCAATCAACCAGAACGTCAGCTTTCACCAGGCTTCACTGCCAAGCTGCAGCCAGAATGTGCCGCAAGTGTTTCAGACACAGGTGGATTCGATTAGCTCTCCTGCGCGACCCTCCATGCTCCGAGTCTCCTCCAGCAACTCTACCAACATAAACTCCACATTTGGAGCCACCAACCTGACTGGGATCTTCCTACCCCCACCTATGAACAGTTCCAGCAGCAACATCACCACAGCTGTCACCAACCCGTCTATCTTGCAAGACCCCTTCAGCACACTGCTGGAGGAGTCCATGCTGGACGAGATCAGCTTACTGGATCTTGCCATGGAGGAGGGCTTCAGCCAGGCCCAGGCTTCCCAACTAGAGGATGAACTTGATTCCGATTCTGGCTTGTCCCTAGACTCCAGCCACAGTCCTGCATCTCCAAGCAGTTCTGAGACCTCCTGCTCTTCTGCTGCCTCCTCCTCATCAACTTCTGCCACGTTTTCAGAGGAAGGTGCCGTCGGCTATAGCACAGACTCTGAAGTCACCAATGCAGAGCCAGAGGAAGGAGCTGTTGGTGGTTATCAGCCTGGCTTCAGCAAACTCTGCAGGATGAGCTATCAGGACCCATCCCAGTTCCACAACCTCCCTCAGCTCGAGGGCATCAGCCACAATCACACGTACAACCTGCCACTTTCCTCTGCTTTCACTGAGCACCCAGAGCTCCCCGGCAAGAAGAACGTTCGAGACAAGAGCTCAAAGTTTCTGCCTCCACAGGACTTCATAGACAAGCACTCTAGTCGTGACGAACGTCGTGCCCGTGCCATGAAAATACCCTTCTCCAACGACAAGATCATCAACCTGCCCGTGGAAGAGTTCAACGAGCTTTTGGCCAAACACCACCTGAGTGAAGCCCAGCTGGCTCTGATCCGCGACATCCGCAGACGCGGCAAGAACAAGATGGCAGCTCAGAACTGCCGCAAACGCAAGCTCGATACCATCATCAACCTGGAGCAGGGAGTTCAGGACCTGAGACGCGACAAGGCCCGTTTGCTGAAGGAGAAAGTGGAGTTCATTCGCTCCATCCGACAGATGAAGCAGAAGATGCAAAGTCTGTACCAGGAAGTGTTCACTCAGCTTCGGGACGAGGAGGGCCGGCCCTATCCACCCAGCGAGTACTCTCTTCAGTACAGTAATGATGGTAGTGTGCTCATCATGCCACGGCGCATTTCCACTGCGGAGCAGAACAGGAAAACGGAGAAGAAACAGAAAGACAAAAAGAAGTGAAACTGCACTTTTCTTTTTAAATTGGAGAGTTACTTGCAGATGCCACAGGGATGCCCCTTATTTTCCTTTCAGAAGATTCTGGCGGTTAGAAAACTGGCAGTCGACATCTCTTCCTGCATTTTCCGCACTTTTCATTCTGTTTCAATGTTTATTTTCTGAGAAACAACTTTGATGCAGAAGTAGCTCCCCGTTCGAATGCTAATATTTCATCATTTAACTGGGAAAGACGAGGACAACAAATGATCTTAGGATTGTTTTGTCTGGTCGAATGGGGGGTGGTGAGAACCTATGCACCTATTTTGAAGGACCTTCAGAACACGGCACGCCCCAGAGACTTTTGTGATTCATGGAGTCACTGAAGAAGATCGGAGAGAAAAAGGGAGAGGTCATCTGGATTCTATTCAAACCTGACATCACCAAAGGTTTTTGTGGGACTTCACATGTTCATTTCAATGAGCTGAAATGTTCTTGACTCTCAGTGATATCCAGTCATGAGTCGATCTGCGGGTGTAGGTGCAAAGGGCCCAGATGGTGGCCTGTCAGATGGAGAGCGAGGTGTTCCCAGGCCATCCTGGAAGAGTCTGCAAAAGGAGCAGGTGGACACTCTGGGTAGTAGGCACATGGGGTTGCAAAATGTATCCACTTCCTTATCAATTATACATAGCCGTGTAATTTGTCTTTAAAGAAGCTTGGCTTTGCGCATTTTGCTGTGTCTGTTGCTCTTTAAATGCAGGGGCTGCATTTAGGGACAGCTCTGATGAACTACCGTGTACACAAGGTTGGAGCTTTACGTTTGGAAGCCATGTTTGCATTCTGGTTTGCAAACGGTCGCAAAGATCTAACAAACACAGGAGAGAACATCTGATACTCTCCCAAATTGTACTGGCCACCTGAACAATTTCTTCCTCTAAATTCCCAATATGGTAGATTCGGAAAGGAGGAGACCTTTGAGTGAAGAAATTAAACTGAAGTGGAGAGGAAACGTAAGTTGGGAGCATTTTACATGCAGTGGTTCCAAGTAAGTGACATGTGTGGTTGGAGTACATCAAGCCGTGGTGGCATGTCGTCTCAGGCAGTAGCCCAGCTCTCACTTTCACGTACCCCGTTGTATGGGCAGTGGTTTTCCTTCTTTGATATGCCCAGTTTGCCATATTTCATGTGCGATGGGTGCGTACCCCACTATGTCAGCTTCTCCATTAGCATAGAAACTGTGGATGATTATGGCTGCAAATATCTAGTACTGAATTGAAGTGTGGATGTTGGAGAGAGGAAGTGGGGTCAATAAGCAAGGAAGCTAAGGAAACAAAGTCTGATGGTACTTCCCACTGAGAAGACAAAGAACATGGTGTGAGAGTCATTATACCTGTCCTGATCCGGACTTGCTGCCATGTCTCTTCGATAAATTCTTAGGAAATTTTTTTTGGCTGAGAACGTGATATTATCAAAAAAAGTCTGACTGCAGTGATATTCCTTCCTTCAAACTACTACCAATCAAGGCAACAAAGTGCAGCTTCAGTCTGCGATTGAAGAGGTTGCCTCATTCTGATTTTTGTTTTGGACCTTGTGCTTCATAAATGACGTGATTTGCCATTTTCAGCCAGCTGCAAGCAGCTCAATACATTATACTGCTGTAACGCCAAACCACCGACCTGATCGTTCACGGGTTTGTTTGTTTTCTGTTGTGCTTCACGACAGAGTGAGTTGATCGTCCGTGCAGAATGTGTGAAATGTCTCGTGGCCACTATGGACTTTGAATGCCTTTACTTCATTGTCTTCACTTTTGAGAGTTTTTTGGGCAAAGTCCCCAAAGTAGAAGTGCTATTACTCGTCGGTTTGAATGGAGCTCGTCGGCACATGTGCGACAACTGTCATTAAGAAGAGTGAGTAGGTCAGTCGATGCAGCTATGTTAGCAGTCGGGCTAGAACCTGACTTTTTAAGCCACTTTACAATACTGATGTCCGAGAAGTCATTTTAAAAGAACTGTCCTCATTAAATGTGATATTCAGGCATGACACCGGTCAACATTTACATTGTAACCCAGTTAGACTATTTAGGACTGCTACTACGTTTTGTTTTCTTTTTTTGGTCTGTCTTGTTCTGTAAATATTTGTGTTTGTCCTACTGTCTCCATCTACTGTATCACTATTTGCTTTCAGTTTGGATGTAGTTCCCACTGTCTCCAGGAATTTGCTGGCAATCAGATTTCAAGTTAATTAATAAAGCGTTCTTATTTTCAGCCAGGACACTGGTGGTCTCCTTGTTCAGCTGCTGCTATTCATGCCCTTTGTGGGTTCTCCTTAGGAATAGTTGCAATGTTCACGTCAATCTTCATCGAGCGGATCACGCAGGCCTTCACTCAACTGCTGTCGCTGGGTCATCTGCAGTCGGTACAAGTTTCTGCAGACGAACGCCTGAAATGAGCTGCGATGCAGCACATGATAAAGGTTTGTCACAATTGGCTGGTCACTGTGATTCAAATGAGGACAGAAAAACAAATTGAACTTAGGTGAGTGTTGATCAGTCTACAAAAAACTAGTCTGGAATTAGTCAAAAAGGAAAGAGCAAAACAATAGTAACTAAAAGGTTTATTCTCCAAAACGGACAAGCAAGACAGGAAATGCACAACGTTCACAAAATATCACTGAGAAGTCCATAACTGCACAACAAGCATAGTGATGATGAAGATGAACAGTTCTGCCCTCGAAAGGCACAAAGTAATAAAACATGGCACATTGAAAGAATAAAACCACAAAAATCAAAATGAACCGTCAGATCACTGCTTTTTCTGGCTGCACAAATGAGACCTGTTCATTCAGATATATCCTTATGATGCTACACCAAAAGTCCAAAAGCATCTTGCTTGCTCACGCCTGCCATCAAAAAAGTACAACAAACTCTAAAAAGTCAGCCTTATTCTGGCCCTGTGCTAGTTCTTGTCATCCTTTTTCTCATCTTCGGTGGGGTACGAGTGCCAGGTAAGTCGCTCCTCATAGAATGAGATGACCACCTGCGGACATTTGACGTTTGCTTCCTTTGCTGGTACCAGATCTGCCTCGTCTGAATTTTTCCTGTAAAACAAAAGCTTTAGAAAAGTTTCCTTTTGTCTTAAGATAGCCAAGGTGGCGTACAAACCATTTCATGAGGAACATGAGCTCTCCTGTGGAATCTGTGGCTCCAATTATTCGCTCTGGATCCAGACCCCTCGCAAAGCCCCGTAACTTCTCAGTCTGACGGCCAAGGAAGCAAATGTGAATCAATATGTAATGGAAGCAAACCTCTTGTGTGGTTGTTAAGAGATGTTTGCATGTTCGCCCCCACAGGTCTCTCTGTGTGACATTCTTAGTCTCACCTGAGATGTTCATGTAAATGGAAAGTGAATTTGGACTTCATCTAGTGCCCTGTGGTGTCACCACAGTATTATGGCAACAAACATTATATTCTGTGGTACTTCATTTCCCCATCCAAATTGCAGCTTTCATGTGTGTGGGCAGATTTTTGCGGGCTTTGTGATATAAGAGCAGATGACTGGGAGTCAGACGAGGTCGTGAGCTGGTGACCATGACAGTGCTCTTATGTTAAATCATAGTTGCAACTTTTGCTTTGAAAGCATGACTCACATCATCTTTTTTCCTCTTTGCTTTGCTTTCGTCTCCGTCTGCATCGCCCCCCGTTCTTTTTCTGTCGTGTGCCGTCTTCTGGGACTGCAGGAACTCTGCGATCAGATCGGGGCAGTCCAGGTTGTCCTCGGGTTCCCACGTGTTGTCTTCACTACGAGAGTGCGAGAAGATTGTGTTTATGATTCCATAGCCATTTTTTTTATGAAGACCACTTCACAGACAATAGTACTTACTTCGAGAATCCTTTCCACTTGAGCAGGTACTCCACTCTCCCCTTCACCACCCGCCGATTTAGGACCTTTTCCACTACATATTCTTCTTCCTCCTCTTCCTCCTCTGCTACTGCTGCCACTGTGGCTGGTGCCGATGGAGCTGCTGCTGCTGCTGCTGCTGCTGCTGCCACAACGTCATCCGGCTTCTTGTCTTTCTCCACTGTCGCCATTTTGCTCTCTGACGGGACAGTAAAACTGATCAGCAAGTTGACAAAGTCAGCGAATAATCCAACATGGCAGCTATTGAGTTTCTGCCTGTAAGCGTTGGTCCACACATGGCACAAGTGATGCAAAATTTGAGGAAGTAATGACGTGCAGAACCTTCTGTGACAGGGGCAGCATCGTTGGGGGGCTCAGTAGTCAGGCTCATACTCATCAGGGAGACCCGGGGACCAGCGGTGTTCTGGTCAAGAGTGTGGGAGCAGAGTGGGAGTAAGTAGAAGAAGGAGAAGAGAGCATTGGTAACGTTTGTTATTGGCACACATGGGTAACACCGAGGCACAGAAAGTGATCTGGTTTTGTGTTCTCGAGTATGACTGAGCTTTCGTGTTTGATTTGGACTCAGACTCTCACATCACCACCACCATGCTACCTGTGATATTGCACATCCACACAAAGAAGCAGATGAAAATAAACTTGGATGTGAATGGAGTGGAAATATCGTTTTGAATGACATAACATTAAATAATTCAATCTATCTAATTCTGTACATTAAAATACATTTTTTTTTTGTTTTTGTGCTTATAGACGAGACCAAACCACTGAAACATTCACGTCTATATTCTGTATTAAACACGATTCGCAGATATTTAAAAACGAATCCATGAACATAGACGCGTAGAAAATACAGCATTAGCAACCGCACAGACTATTTAACATGAGTCTTGATGACGACAAATCAGAAAAGCAGGACAATCGCACATGTCCGATGCATCATACATAAACACACGGGGGCGTTTTATTATCCAGTACAAATTAGCTACACCTAGGCAATGGAGACGAACAAGGCGGGCAACGTGCATGAAGTGTTGACTTGGTGTTTACAACGATTCTGCGATGCTTAAATGTCATCAGTAAAATGGTAAATAAAACATGACAAAAGGCGAGAGGTAAACACAACGTGAAGCTAACGGCTAATGGCAACCTTCTCCCTATTGATTCAGAGCGCATTGCTACATTTTTACCAACTGATTATAACGATCGTCGGCTCCCGTTACTGTTTTTGCACCATAAACTAAATACAGATTTTCATCTGGAGATGACTGGATCGATAATAATGAGCTACCTGTGCTAACGGCTAGCAAACATCGCAGTACGTTTGAATGGAGGAGGGAAGCCAGAAAACTCACCGGTGAAATGTATTTTTCAAATATCCACCTCAGCCAAGATTGTGCACAATGCGTGTATAAATATTCTAATAACGTGCTTGTGTGGATTTTATTGTGAGTCGTCGTTACGTTTCCGCCCCTTCGTCTGATAGTGAGAAGAAAAGGGGAATGTGATGCGTTCACGGACCGCCACACAGATGCGAGTGGCATGTGGATAGACAAGTCGTCATGTTTTCGGCGATCGATGCGGTGGTTACATGATTAGTAGATCTGCTATTCGATCACCTTTCTCAAATGCAGACGACCGAGCCGTGCCAAACCCTCGATAAGCATAATAACACGATTAAAGACGAGTAAACTGATAATGGAGCTGTCATAATATGAACAACATTTAATTTGGTCTTTTTTCTGGGTCTGGTCGCATTTTTCATAATCAACAAGTTGTGTTTCACGTCAATAAACACGTTTCACTTTCAATCCATTTAATATCGCATATCAGAATGTATTGACATAAGAACAACCCACCATTGGGCACTAAACGCAACAGCCGTCAGGTATGCTTGAGGAATGTAATAAATAATCTGAGAAACCGTTGGGAACCCACATTTGCAAGAACCCTGAGTATAAAGGACACCATGTAAGATCTATTTGATTTCATTTAACAGTCACAAGAGATATTGATATTAGTTGCGCAAATCACATATAAATGTATGCAAATATGTTTGTGTTGTCATTGTGAAATATTGTTTAAAAAATAGTTACAAGAATGGGGAAATCACATAAAAATGATAAAACATAAATGATCGAATATATAGACCTCTTGAATAAAGCTCCCTGAACGGTTTTGAAATCGCAGAATATGTACTGTATGTATGCGCATGCGCTGCCTAAGAATAACATGACGCTGTGACGTCGCCACACCGGCTGGTCAACAGCACCGCCCTGGACTTGCGAAATGAAGAAAGCAGTGACACCCGGGAGCGAGACGGACGGAGGGCAGCCGAGGGTTTTCGGTCGGACAGAGCGCACGCAGGCCACCAAGTGCCCTGCACCACGGTCTGACGGAGAATTGAGCAACCGACTGTGAATACGTGAAAGTGAGTAGTTTTACTCGCGCCGAGAGTTAGCATGTTGCTAAGTAGTGACGGTAGGGTGGCTTCTTGTTGGGACGGTCTAAGCTATATTACGTTTATTTTTGGTTATTTTGGCTTCAGTTGAGGCAGTCAAAACGTTCCATACATAGCTATAGATGATACCACTCCTCCTACAATTAAGTGACGTTTGTTTTTATTAGTATTTTTAACTCAACATTTTAGTTTAAAAGACGTTGCTGTCATTTATCTCATTATTGAATTAGCTTTGACTCTACTGTGTTTATTAATATTGTCGTTTCTACCGAGTTAAATTGTAATTGTTGGAAGACACGTTGTCACTTGAGGTCTTCCAGTCAGGAATAACTAGGTTTCTGCCGAAATGTCACTAAATCTGTTAATATTTTTCCTTGGTATGTCCCCACACAAGCTTGCTCAGCTTCTCGTCCTCCTCCCATCGCTGCACTGTTCACTCACAGAGGTGTTAACATTCACGAACAAAGCTTGAACGACGCATCTGACTGTCAATAGTGAAAACAGTTGGTGATATTCTTATCAGTTACTGTTGGGGGGAGTTTGGATTGGACTGTCCAGAGTATTACTTTCCCGGATCATTGCTGGTACAAGTATTATGACATTAAGAAGTATGAGCATGAAGAGTGTTTTAAAGAACAGGGGGAGTTAAATCTCTGGCAAACTCAGTCTTGGCTTTCATCAGCTCTCACTGACTCCATGTTTTTTGTGTAACTTATCTTCACAGTGCAGCTCCAGATAGAATGATCCAGAACCACCAAGACGATGTAAGTAGCTTAAAGACCCCTTCAGTATTGAGGGGTTTTTTTGTGTCACAACGTCAAATGCTTGTTCGTTCTACATGATGCAAACATTTTGATTGACACGCCAGTTCTGACTATCAGACTGTCAAACAATGCACCTCATGACTTCACACGGTCTATGAATTTGTGATGTCACAGCTTTAACCAAAACTTAAAAGTGCAGATTCTTGTCAATTATTTTTTTTAATCCAATATTTAGTTTTCGTCTCATAACGTCGCAATAGTTGACTGTTTATTTCATCTTGTACTACCTTTCAATGTTGTCACATATTTTTCCCAATTTCCTTGCACAATATTAATTTCAGCAATATTATCTGAGCCTCCTTATTTACATTTTAAGTGTCACTGATGAAGCCCCAAATGTATGTATGAAGCCAGTGTTATAAGGTGTCTCTATCATTCTGCTTTGCCTATCTGCAGTGTTTCAGATCACATGTGAAAATAAATGTCACGCCACAGTTTCTCTTGCGCACAAAAAGCAAATAAGGAACTTCTCGTGCAGACAAAAGTGGTTGCTTTGACAACGCCGTAATCTAGATATTTGTCAGCACTTTTTAAGCAGCCACACAGCAGGGTTTGGCGTTGGACACGTTCATCTGTTTGTTCTTCTCAGGAGTTTGTGGCAGTCCGAGTGCAGGACCCTCGCATTCAAAATGAAGGCTCCTGGAATTCATTTGTGGATTACAAAATATTCCTGCATGTGAGTATCTACTGGGATTGTTGTCACTTTTTTGGTCTTAAATCGCAGCGATCAATGTGGGTCACCAGATGCCGCCATATACCGGCATAATCTGGCGGCCAAGCTACAGTCGATAATCGTGCCTCCATTTTTTCATGTTTTGCAAACGCCCAGACGCCCTCCTAGCTAAAAGCCTGGTTAGAGTGCTGCTCTAGTCTCTAAGTAACAGGTGTCTGTGTCAGAGTTGTCCAATCAGACATGTTTGCTCGGGAATGCACATGTCAGCTCTAATGTTTCCATGCTGTCAAGTCAGTGTTGACTCATGAAATTGACTCAGGGTCTTGTGAGTACACATGATGTGGTATGGATGTTTGTGTCCCATCAGTGGCGCCTTACATTCTGGAATTGTTGTGCAGCATTTGTCGTCACGATGGAACACGTTTTTTCAAATGTCACGTCCTCTGACTGTGGTTGTGTCACAACTTGATGTGACTCTCTACCGTGACAGTAAGATTGTCACGCCACAGAGATATAAATGATGTTGTGATGGTTCCCTTTTTTAAAAAGGGGTGTTCCAACTACAGAGAAATCACACTCCTCAGCCTCCATGGCAAGGTCTACTATAAGGTTCTGGAGAAGAGGGTTGGATCGATTGTTAAACCTTGGATTCAGGATGAACAATGCGGGTTCCATCCTGGCCGTGGAACTATGGACCAACTCTTTACTCTCTCAACAGCTCTCGGAGGTGCCTGGGAGTACAACCTGCCAGTCTACATGTGCTTTGTGGACTTGGAGAAGGCGTATGACCGAGTGCTCAGGAGAAGTTGTGGGAGGTGCTTCAGGAGTATGGGGTGTGAGGCTGTCTATTGGGGGCCATAAAATCTCTATTCCTGGAGCGGGAGTTGTGTCCGGATCCTTGGGTGCAAGTCCTGTGTGTTTCCAGTGTGGGTTGGTCTATGCCAGTGTTGTGCTTTGTCTCTAATCCTGTTTTTGGTTGATGTGGAGGGGGAGGAGGTTTGCAGTTTGGTGGCCTGAAGATCCATCACTGCTATCACTGATGATTTGGTTCTCATGGCTTCATCACAGTTTGACCTTCAAGTCTCGCTGAATCTGTTTGCATGAGTGTGAAGCAGCTGGGATGAGGATTGGCACCTCTAAGTCTGAGGCCATGGTTCTTAACCGGAAAAGGGCGTATTGCTCTCACCGGGTGACGAATGAGTTCCTACGTCGTGTGGAGAAGTTTAAGTATCTTGAGGTCTTGTTCTCGAGTCGTGGGGCTAAGGGATTTGGATTTGGTTGGTGAATTGACGCGGCAGGGGTGTTGCAGTCGCTCTACCACACTGTTGTGTCTAAGAGAGAGGTGGGCCAAAAGGCAAAGCTCTTCATCCTGACCCTGACCTTTGGTCATGAGCTGTGACTAAAGGATTGTAAAAAATAATGCACTAATTATGTCTGCAATTAATGAATTGCCATTAACGCGATGATTTGACACCCCTAGTTTTTTGTGTCGGCATTTGTCGTATTCAGTAGTATTTGGGACGCGGCCCTGATGACTGATTTATAACAGCTCCACGTGTTCCACTCATCTCTGCGCAATGGGTCAGGAGAAGTTCACATTTGAGGAGATGTCAGAGAAATCAGACTTGTGGCGTGTCATTGACTGTGTTTGTCACACACTCCGGCACAAACCCGTCATGTGATGTTCTTCACTATCTCACCAGTCCTCACCGGTGATCCAGAGAGCACGTCCTGACAGTACTGAATGAATGGTTCTACTTCCTGTCCTCATCCGATTGTAACACGTCTGTTCAAACGGAACCCTTCAGTGGCTCTGCACCTGGAGACACTGGTGGTTTGGTTGGAATTAGAACAATATGAGTTGCTGACGTTCAGAGGAGACCAACGCTGCATGTTAAGAGCATCTCTGCTGCTGCATGCAACTGGTCAGTGTTATGTTTAGTCATGATTATGTAAACGTGTTGGGCCCGTTTGCTGTTGTCAGTCGTCAGTGAAATTTCAGTTTTGTAAGATGCTGGTTTTATTGATCTTGAGACGTCTATACTTTCTGTTGTGAAATGTATTGATGAGGCAACTCTTTTGATCACTGGAGTGAGAGCATGTCCCTCCAACTGCCTTAATCTGTGGTACGCCGCACCAGACAGGCCTCGAGTGTTTGACTTGTCATGAACATCTCAGCTGTAGCGTTAAAAAAAGGTCAGATGAAGGGATGAATGAAAGTTTTTGTTCTCCTAAAACAGTTGCTGATGATCTTATCTAGTCTTCTCTAGCTTATGACGTACAGTGTGTTAAAAACGCTTTGTTGTTACCAGACCAACAGTAAAGCCTTCACTGCCAAGACGTCGTGTGTGCGCCGACGCTACAGCGAGTTTGTGTGGCTCAAGAGGAAGCTGCAGAAGAACGCTGGCTTAGTGTGAGTAGAGACTATATGGAACTCATTCTTTAAGTGTTTGACTCATGAAGACTCACAGTCCTTCTAGTGATAAAAAGCATCTGTGTTTATTCTGTTTAACTAAAAATATTTGTTTATTTTTCACTTTTTGCTGAATCTGGATGACTATTTTTCACATCTTTTCATTATTTATTGTGTACCCGGTCTTTTTTAAAGAATGTTACTTCTTTTCATTTGATCCTACTTTTCTTGTGCTCTTCGATATTATTGTACGATAAAGAATGTTCTTTGGTATGGTGTCAAGTATTTTAAGACAACAAACCGCTTCCTTAGTGAGATTTCTGTTTTGGCCTTCTGTTTTTTGTAGACTGACAGTGTTTACCTTGGTCTTCACAGGCCTGTCCCAGACCTGCCGGGCAAGTCCTTCTTCTCCTTCAGTAATGAGGATTTTCTGGAGCGCAGACGCCAGGGCCTCCAGGTCTTCTTGGACAAGTAAGTCTGCATGTGAGCTGTGGTTCAGGTGGATGGCTAACCTTGGAAATCACTGATGCAACCTTGTGTGTTTCAGGGTGGTGAACATGACAGTGTGTCTGTCCGACAGTCAGCTCCACCTCTTCTTGCAGACTCAGCTGCCCATCACTCACATCCAGGACTGCGTGCAGGGTCACACCCCGTTCACGGTGACAGACGCCATCCTCACGTACGCCTCCTCCAACCGTGGCTATGCTCAAGCTCAGGAGGACCCCACGAAGGAGTCAGAGAAGAGCCTGACCATTTCCTACGAGTCCATGGACAGGTACGGGATCAGGGGTCGTCATTACCACGGTGCCTTTTACCAACTCTGACTCTCGTGCCTTCGTGTCCCTCAGCCCTCTACCTCACCAGCAGCTCTCCAAGTCCACGTTAAATCCAGACCTGTTTGCCCGCGGGGACTCTGACCCCCTCGCCAGTTTACTGACGAGCCGTGACAGAGACACAACTGAGCTGCAGCACATGAAGACGCCCAAAGTCCAAGTCCTGCAGACCAGCACCCATCTGGAGGCTGTGGTGGAGAACTGTCGGCCTTTGGAGTTCTTTCTGGGTGACCAGGACTTCTCCAGGGAAACTCAGCAGACTGGCCAGCAAATCCAGACTCCTGTGGAGGTGCACTTGCCTGCGGGACTGGAGGAAGACATGAACTTGATGCAACAAGTCGATCTAGGCGAGTGTGTGGACTCGACTGAAGGCAGGTGCGACGTTGCAATGACAGATTCCGTCCCGAGTCTAGAGCCCGTTGTTCAGGTTGGTGGTGACGAAGACGGTCCCAACAGTGAGAGCCGGGACGCGTGTAGCCACTCTCTGGCGTCCTCCAATGACAGCATCATTAAAGTCAGCGAGGAGGAGGAGGAGAGTCTGGTTGATGACTCTGAAAGCTGCTTGAGGAGATCTTCTCAGGACAACGGGGTCCAGTGGTCAGAGGTGGACAGCAGCAGCAGCAAGATCCTCCAGCTCCAGCTCAACGGTGGGCCCGCTGAGGAAGACACCAAGGACCTGAGTAACTCTCTGGACTTGACCTTTGCTGACGATAATTGTGATTTTAGAGTTTTAGGGAGGAGCTCAGCTGCTGGGTCAGCAGAATTGAACTGTGGGGAGGAGGTGCAGGAAGTGGAAGTGATGTCTTAAGTAAGTAAGAAGAAGCTGTTCCTCACGCTCTCACTAACATCCACGCGAATGGGTCAAATTAACCTACAGTAGGTGACGTGGGCTGCGTGGCCGCTTGGCTCTTGCTCTGGGTTTAGTTTTGACTTCTTGTCCTTTTATTCGACTAAGTCACGAATGGGCACTCAATGAGTGTTGAATTGTAGAGGCAACATGTAGGTACCCTTTGCTAAAAAAAAAAAAAAAAAAACAACCTAAGATCGCAACTATGGGTCAAGGGTCCAAGTTGAGAGTTGTCAGAGATGAGTGATGGTCCACTGCCGCCATCTTGTGGCTGATCTTGGTACTTGCTCCTTGTTTTTTTTCCTCTGACAGCGCTTTCATTTTCATGTTCACATATACTGCAGACTTGTCAGCGCTTTACAATAACAGAAAAATGTGTCTAATCTGTAATGTGTCAGAACATTTGCTCTTCATCATGTGGAAAAACGGCTTGACACAAATCTATGTGATCATTTAAATTCACAAAACTCAAGCACAGACCAGACGAGGAGTCAAATCTGAACTGACAGAAATCAGATGAGTGGATTTCGTCTCTGCAAAGAGAGTTGGGGGAAACGTGTTCGTTGTGTGGGTCAGGGAACTGCTTACCTTCTTTATGTTGTAGGATTTTTAAATTGCACAATGGTTTTATGTGTTTGGCTTTTTGGTTGAGGATGACTGTGTGGTTTCCAATTCAACCTATTTTTATATTTAAGTTACACCCAGAAAACCTGTGTAACTCGTGTATAGTACATGGTAAACAGTTACAGCCTATAATGGTCTTGTAGGGTTTCATTTTCCCATTGAATACTTTGTTCATTTTTTCTTTTGATAGATTTCCTCAGTCAGCTGCAGAAATCTACAAGATGCTTTATAGAAATATATTTTATCATCATAATGGCCCATTTCTGTGATGCATGACTGTCATTCACACAACCTCATGGACATTTAATTTTGGTTGAAGTTTAATAAACTGATTCCAAACTTCATTTTCTGTGGAGGAACATTGAACATTAGCAGCAGGAGTTCCTCACGTGGGGCTTTTGTGTCACTGATTCCCCCCGTCCCTTTTTCGAAAATGGTAAATACAATGATTCACCTTAGCAAACTCGCTGAAGCCTTATTTATCGATATTTGACCCCGACCTTTGCAGCTGATTTCATGTTGGTGCGATGCTGCCCTCTAGTGTCGGAGTGACAGCACTATTTCTGACTCCGCGTCTTGTAGCAGCATTCTATCTACGCAACCTTCAGATCTGAGGTTTTACATCAGGTCGACCTGAATGAAAGAAGGCCTCATTTAATAGGAGAACTTGTTCATGCTCTTAAGGGGGGCCCGGTTATGCAGGTAATTTCTATATATTTCTGAGGCGCCTGTCTCACAGGGAGAGAAGAGCAGTAAAGAGCACTGAAGTGAAAACCATGTTAGTATTGTTTAGCTATCTCAAGGGGTGATGCGCTGCCACCTGATGGCTACGTGCAGGTACTGCGGCATTTTCACCTGATACCGTCTGAGACGACCATCGATGCAGGCGCCATGTAAACGGCTACACTTTTTTCAGTAAATGTAGCCAAGGGAAGCTAAAGGTCACACTGTTCATGCGGGCTGTCTATTCTAGTTATGTAAAGGAACATAGGAATCTGCAAAATGGAGCCTTGATGCTAGCGCCATATTTGTTAGTTTTTAAAAAAGCAAATTAATCTGTGCTCGAACTTAACCATGCATTGTAATGACGCTTCATGTTAATAACACTAATGGAGTTTCCATCCACCTGTACTTTTCAGATTTTCACTCATAAACATGAATAGAAATTCAGTTTTTGCTGTGGGAACAGGTTTTGTGTGTAAACAATGACGGCGCAGCCCCGTCTGCCTCTGCTCTCTCCCTGAAAGACGCCACTTCACTGCAATACTGCCGCACTGCACATTAGTGTACATTCTGCTGCAACTCTTCAGGTTAATGACAACAGTAACACAAAAGCTCCCACTGAACAATTGTGGCGCGCTTCAGACGAAGCCAGTCACAAACAGAAGTTTCATATTCCGTTTATTTTCTCAAACCACAATCAAACATGAACAAGTAGAATTTGAATTCAAGCTCGCTGTGTGTGTGCATGAAGCATGTGACCACAGCGCTGCTCAGAGCTGCCGTCCCGGGACACTCATCTCTCTGACTAGTCATGAAGGCTTCGTCTGGTAAACAGCGGATCTGTGTGGACGCCACGCACTTTTTTTGAAACCGGCATGGAAAATGATCAGCTGGCAAAATGTGAGGCTCCTTGCTGGTGTAGATAAATGCTATTCTAGATGGGAAACAGCAAAGTCTGTCATTTGTTTTGTGGCAGGCAGACGCTCTCTGATGACATCATCTCATGGCGCACTCTCCTCTCAATGATCGTAAAACAATACCAGATGCAAACAGGCAAAAAGTTGCATTTTCTCTTTTGGCCAAATTTACTAAATTCGCAAAAAACGCACTGGGATGGTAACCATATTACTGTAGATTACTCTACAAATATAGAAAAGCATCCTAGCGCCCCTTTAATTCATTTCTCACAATCCCAAACTCATGAACAATGCAGCTAAATTAATGTTTTAATTTGAGGAAAACAATCTTTTTCTCTCAAATTGTTGTTGAGACACGTCGGTCCACAAGTGACGAGCCCATGATGTCACAGGATGAAGGCCGGCTGCAAGAAATCCTTGGGGACGATTCCCACTTTGCCATTGAGCTCTCCAACCCACCAGCCGTGGTAGTTCAACTCCTGTGAACAAACAAAGCAGCAGTGGAGTCAGCCTCTTCATTCACATTCTTCTGTTTTTATAAGAAAAAAAAAATACATATTTGAGCTGCTATGGATCAATGGATGGATGGAAAGATGATGACTTTTGAAGATGGATGGATGAAAGAATGAACGGATGACTGATAGCAGCATTAGTGCCTGAGCGATGGAAGGACAGAGGATGGATGAATAAAAAAATAACTGATGGAGGTAGATGCATGGCTCAAAGAGATGGAAAGATGATAGGATGGTGGCTTGAAGACTGGAAGAATAAAGGGAAAAGAGAAAAGAATAAAAAGATGTGGAAGAAAAGACAGGCAGCAGGGATGAAGGACAACTGGATGGTGGCAAGTACAGGTGAAAGGGCGAAAGACATCTGATGATATTTCCTTCACGCCAAGAGAATGAGCTTCAGAGGAGGGGAGAGACAGACGGAGGGGGGAGTGGGGGGCACAGCAGGACTGTTTCTGGTCCCTGGGGGGCGTCGTGGTTCCACGCGTTTATTTATGTCCCGGCTCCATCTGTGACTGGCTCCGGATCCTCGCAGGGAAAAGGTCTTTTGGACGACGAGCTCTAATACGCCGCTCGCCGACGGCGCAGAGTCTGTCAGGCGTGTAGAGTCCATCTCTGCCCGAGCGGGTTCATCCAGAGTCCACCTGCTGTGGCGGGACACTCAGAGAGATGCCGCTAAATTACCCAAATGACAGAAACTGCCGCTCTCCATTTTCTCCTCCGTCTGCTTCTCACACGTTCAACTGTTTCAGCGCAATCGCGAGGAGTTTCACACCGGAGCAGGACGGGCGAGGAGATGAACCATCACCTGATCTGAAAACCGCACTCTCCGGAACACACTCCCCAATATGCAGTGGAGTCATATCCAAGCCATCAACATCAAGGAATGCAGCTCCACTATTCATCAGAGAGTTGAAACACAAAGACAAACAAACATGGGTTTGTCCACTTGTGTCAAAGTTCTTCATCTCAAGGACGCTGTTTCAGTTCCAAAGTCTCTTCAACTCTTATGTTTAAAAAACAAGTCAATACTCAATCATAAAATGTTCCTTTGTGTTAAATATTTCAAGCTCACACACACCTGAGCAAAACGCCTGAACAATGAACATGTTTCCACCGACAGCAGAAACAGCGCCGCACGGTGGCAGTGGACGTACCGACTCTTTGACCTCCTGGTGACTCCGCCGCTGTGCGAGAGCCGGGGAATGAGCGGAGGGGCGGGGCCAGCACTGGGGCGGGGGAGTTACCATGACAACACCTGCAGTGTACCGGCGCAATCGTTTATTTACCACTCAGGGGGCTGGCTAATGGCAGCGCTCTGATGGGCCCATCGCTCACGCTGCCGGCCGCGGCTGCAGACTGACAGGCCAGCCTGAAGCCGGGAGACGGCCAGGAGGCCCAACCCCAGTCACAGCCCCGCTCCTTCCTGGAGTAAACAGAGCAGTCCGGGGAGATCAGCCGCGTCCTCGTCTCCGCCGCCACATGCGCTTCACGTTCCCCGACTCGCTAATAAGCCCGACACATGAGGAATCTCTGCCCGGCCACCAGCTGACTAGCCCGGGCCTTGGGCGTGATGGAGCACAGGAAGTCTCTCATTGCCCTGCTGCTGAACCCGCCGCCTGGGTGTTACAATCTCTCCCCTCCGCCTCCCCCCTTACCCTTGATTCCACTCGCATCCTCTTGTTTTCCTCCTCCTCTACATAGTCATCAGCTCCACTGCAGACTCTCCATCACTGCGCAGCTAACAAAGAAACATGGCAGACCTCCAGCCTGATCCGTAACCTGCAATCAGGTTAGCAGCGCCGGCCTCCACCCCTCAGCCAGGTGGCCTCCAACCATGACACCTGCTCATCAGGCGTCCTCGCAACAGTCCAGATCCCAGGCAGCACCCTGGGACCAAACATTTTCAATGACAAATAAAAAATAATAATGAAAAACACCCATTTCAGTGAATCATCCTTGTTTCGAACAGAATGAATCTTTTTTTTAGGAGTTTATGGCTATAAAGGAGGGTCAGTCTTTCCGCCACAGCTTTATTCATTTTATTGAAAAAAACAAACCTAATATATAAAAAGCAATAATAACTCCTTAAACAAATATTTCTGAAATTGTGAGAGTCAGTCATAATGGAAAAGTCTGCTCTCTTAAATTCTCACTTTTTACTTTTCAACTAAGTAGAGGAAGGGAACTGATGTTCACTCAACTGTGTTTTAATCCACCTTTCATTGAGAATGTGGATGTGACCCAGGATGGCTGATATGTTGAAGACAGAGTTAAACCAGGGGCGGGCAATGAAAGTCCTAAGGGGCCAGGTTATATACTGTGACCGTGGAGAGGAGGGCAAGTGAAAAATGAAAATAAAATTTAAAAAAAAGTGATTAGACTTTAAAAATGCACAGAAAATGTTGGTTTGTTGTGTTTTATTTGATCTAAACCATATTCAGTTTAAATATTCTCAATGTGTCTCATATTTCAAAATCTACTTTCAAGTCTGATGTATTTCAAGGGACAAGAAACACTCCTAAAACAGTCAACGGAAAAGACAAATAAAAAGTAAAAAAATAAAACAAGGAATTTATGTTTCAGTTGGACCATAATGAACAAAAAAAAAAACAATGCACAAATGTCACATTCCGACGTGATCAGTTTTACAGTTTGACTCCAGGAGGGCCACAGTCAAAGGGCTGCATTTGGCCACACTTTGCCTGAGTTAAACTGACTCTTAACAATTTCAAGATTGTAACCGCTGACGTTGATCTAGCAAAGTACATCATTCACTTTGAGCCTTTTGATCGAGGCTGTGTGAAGGTGTGACACTTCAATTTGATTTGAACTCTTTGGGAGGAAGGAATCGAGTTAAAACAAAACAAAAGGTTCCACACACTATTCAGTCACACTGAAATCCATGCGACACCAAAACTGCTGTAACTGGCTCTAAGTGGCTGGTACAGCGAGTATGAGAGCGCGCGTCTGAGCGACTCTAAGGTGAGCAGGCGGGAGCGTCTGACCAGGCGCGTGTGGAAAGTGTTTCCTCAGTAAGGTTGACTGATGGATGCTCCTCTGATCCTGGCCGGGCTTTTCATTAAAGCCTGGTCCTCCACCAGGAAAGATGACGGAGAGCGCTGGACTGGCAAGATTTAATAAGAAAGAGAAAAAGCCAAGTCCCGCCCGGGACCACGCGCGGCTCCTCCACTTAATAGCAATTTAAAGTGGATTTGCCGGCGAGTGTCTGTAATGATGACTGTTTACGCCGCCCCTCGTTTATAATAATTAAGCAGAATGGATTGGGGGTGCAGTTCTGGACGATTGGCCGCGGCTGAGTAATGACCTACTGTAGTTGACCGGGGATTGACCGCTGCCTCCTGCGTGACCCCAGACCCCAGACTCACCCCCTGCTTCTTTGGGTGGTAAATAGGATGTCTTGTGCTGTCCGTGGTGTCTATGGCCACAAAAGCGGTCAGGGGTCTGTTCATGGGGGGGTGAAGGTGGAGGAGGGGGGGCAGGAGAGAAGAAAAGGATGGGCCTCCTCCCACTCTTGTGTTGTCTCGTTTTCTTGACTTTTCCCATCTGATTGTTCGCCCCCTTTTTCCTTTTCTTGCGCCGCTTTTCGAGGGCGTGACCTCTGGGTCAAACCTCCGTGAAGAGAACCCGGCGTCTCCCCAGGACGCGCGCGGACCGCTAACTCCTCTGATCGCCCAGCAACACTCCGCTCGTATTAGATGTGCTTTTCTTTATTGACCTGACGTTTCTGAACACCGCCACCAGGTGTCACTGCCGTCCGCGCTCTCATCTCACCGGTCATAGTTTAGGAGGAGAATCTGATTGGCTGAACGCCCCGCCTCCCACTCTCTCTCTCACCCTCTCTCTCTCTCTCTCTCTCTCTCTCTCTCTCTCTCTCTCTCTCTCTCTCTCTCGCTCCTCAGTGATGGAGCGGGGTGAGGCGGGAACCGGGGTTCGGTCCGACCCTGGACACGTCATAAATCCGGTCCCACTCCATCCCTGCGATCCTCGGGAGCCAGGGGAACACAGGAATGTGACAGCTGACCCGTGGAGTCCTGTCTTCTCATTCAGAAGATAGATTTTAAAGACAATAAGCTGCAAGAATTTGGCAAACGTCGCAGACACTGCCGAGGGTTCGTCCATACCGACGGTTTCACGATGAAATGATCAAACACATACAAATCAATGTTGAAACTGAGAATGAAACGTGTATCAGAAATGATGCTCATAAAATGTGTGGGTTCTAAATGGTCCGAATCCGTGACGGTATTAATCCTTTATGTTGGGAATGACGTCACAAATTTAATCTTACATATTATACTTATTAGCCAAAAGTAAAGAAACTCACAGACTGACTTTTAAAAAAATGTATATTTCTATGCCTCAAACTATTCAGACAACGTTTTCAATAGCAAAACATGCATTTATGTGTCATATTTACATCATCACTTGTTCATCATAATCACTAAATAAACGTCTGGTGCTTGTGTACTTGTCTATAGTTTCCAGATTTGTACTGGTATTGGGAAGTGAGCATGTTTTCAGTGACAATAAACAGCCTACATTTTTACTAAGTGTGGAAGCAGAAGTAACATTTACCAGTTATATTTTGCACTGTAATCTTATTAAATAGTAATATATTGATTTCTTCAATTTATTTGTCAGCGAGAATGGAATGAAAAACCTCTTTTTTTAATGTTATTTATTTTTCATTACATGTGGTTTCTATTTTCCTTTTCCGTCCAGCTGCATTGCATTTCCACAGCAAAACTGATCAAACTGATTTTCAGTCAAAACTGTTTGTATTTAACATAGTAAGTTGTCTACAGACAAGTGATTTTGTTTTGTCATTGTAAATGAACAGGATGTCTTTTCGGAGACACTCCATTTTTAACTGACGCTGTTTGAAGTCCTGAAAATTCAATTGTGACTCTGTGAGTAAAGTTTTCACGTGTGCTACCATTAACGGCTTCTTCTAAAGAAAGTACCTGAAATTGTACTTTCTATTTATGCGACACATGCTGCGTATATATTTTGTGGGCAATTGAAGAGACAGTCAAAGGTGCAGCTAACAATATATTTGTGATAGCACGCCTAACAATACTCACACGTATGTCTTGTTTCTGTTATTGTTAAGTCAATTTAAACAGTGGTCAGCATGTAAGTAAACAATTTACTTTTTATAATTTAACTCTGCATATTTTACAAGATCAATGCGAGGGGTACTCGGGCGGAGGTCTTAGCCACCAGTGAGTGCCAGGGAAGAGGATCGACACATAGCCGCACCGCCGGAAAAATGCAAGCTTTCTGAAATGAAACGCCAACGGAAAAATAAAGAGACAAATTCGACGGCGTGTTTCCACCTCATGCATCAGCGTGCTGAGCATCGCTATCCCGCTGAAGCCCGCAAGATTAATTTTCTTGAACTAATGGAATTCATATGAGTTGTGAGCTTCCTAATTTATTTACTTTGTCGGTGATACGTGGAACAAGACACACACACACACACAGGGACCAGGGAGGAGGCGAAAAATACACTCAAATACAGTAAAAATGCGACCACTTTACAGTAAGTGAGGGATCAATAATGAGGGATGAGCGTTCTTGATACAATCGGCATGTTCTCCTCAGTTCACTGCCATATGACACCGCGCCTGTGGCCATCCCATTCCACACTCCAGCAGTCAATCACATCCCAGCTTTAAAAATAACAGTTTGTTAGCGCCATTGATTTAGCACTTAAAGCTTGTCCTTATTACCTTGTAATTATGGTCAGTGTTGACATAACAGCAGCGACATGAGGGCCTCCCACCCTCAGAGAGAATTTATGGGGCCTGCTTTTATTACGGCCATTCCGTGTGTCTGGGTCCCCCAGTTAAGCCACGGACTTGAGCTGGAGCCAAGGGTCCGTATTTCATTCACGCAGGTCAGGGTTCTCCGGAACACCCCCCCCTACATATGAAACAAAACACACGACACACGACGGGGAAAACCCTCCCTCGGGGGGGTCGTTAAAATAAATAGCCGATTACAGGCAATAATCCAAATAATGGCATTCATGAAGGGGGAATGTGACGGCGTCAGGACGTAGGATGGGACACAAGCCGACGTGTCACTAACAACCAAACACTCCAGAGAACAGTTAAATAATTTACAGGCGGACTTTAAATCCATTACACGGCCGTTGGAGGACTCGGTGATGGCGTGTCAGTTTTTACGACTGCAGCTTAAAGCTCCACAAAACAAGAATGATCGCTGTCATTTTTATGGCGAGGTACAACAAGCATGTCTTCCTTCGGACCTGCACGACGCTCCATCCCGCACCACTGGGGTGTCTACGCCGAGGTAACCCTCGCTTGATAGCGGACAGATTTAGAGATGACTGAAGTCGGCACATGTTCAGAACCTCTCACTACGGGATCTTCAAGACACACCATTAAACCCAACTGAGTGTATAAATGTAGTGTGGAATTGCAGAAAAAATACTCAGGATACCAAACAATTGTAAGACTACCCGACCACCAGGAAGAAGTTGTATGAGTAGCACTGAATTTGGGTCACACACTGAAGGTGACATCATTGTATCTTCTGTTGTCCAGTTCATACCGTTGCAAGGTGCAGCCCTGGGGGCCACATAGGACCTTCCACCAGTGTCGATGAACCTCAGCTTTCTCCAGGATTTCATGTTATTTTTTTTATTATTTGAATTTAGAATTATTATTTGAGCACTATTTTGTGAAACATTTCAAATTTTCTTTTTCCACAATAACTTTGACTGTCCTGTTATTAATTAAAAAAAAAGATTAATATTGACAAAGACGTGAGTAAGGTTGAAAATGATTAAATTACTAATAACATCTTGATACAAACAACCTATTGAAGCAGAAGTTATTTGTATTTTGTTAAGTGTGTAAAGCACCAGTGTACTCGAATTTATCACAAAGTTTTGTATTACTGACATTCAAGTTACTAACTTTTGGGAGCTTCAGGTATTAAAGCAGTTTTATGGAATAAATGTGTGTGTTACTCCGCTAAGCATTTATGATATAATTCCCATTCTGCTGGTGAGAAGATAGATGAAGGCAAAATAAAAACAAGAAACTATTTGTACAACTTGATTTTCCTCCCAGGGTGGGAACCTTTTACCTTATCTAAGGTCAGGGTGAAGCCGAAATGTGAGCCCTACATGTGATCCGTAACACTGATCTGTAACACAAAGCCCGAGCCTCTTTGTTTCTGCAAGTGCGGCGTCTTTGTCATCCTCCGGTGAAAAATGCACAAAGCTGTTTTGACATTTTCCGCTATCAACTATTCACACACCGACTGGCAGCACTGCCGTCACATTTGTCTGCTGCTGCCAAGAGAAGCTGGATTTTAGGTCCATCTTCTGCAGGGGGGAGACACTTCACCGGGGCCGCGTCCAAACAAAGGCAGTAAGAAACTGAATTAATGCCGCCAACTAAAAATGTTCCTCGGTCGCTGACGGTCATGATCCAATGAGTGTGTGATCATGGTTTTGGTCTGCAGCCTAAAATATTAGTGCGTCTGAAGCCATGCTGCGGTGTGTTTCTGTGCCACTGAAGAACTACCCTCCCTGTCAGAGCCATGTTGGAAGCGTTATTTGGCGACTCTTCTGAGGTTTTTTTTATTCATCCATCCGCTCAGGAAGTAAAGGTGATTAAAGATCCAGAAGTGCAGCGTTTGATCATTTCTTCTATCTCTCACACGTAATTACTAATTTGTAAATGAGTGAATTTGCGGTGATTTCCTCCTCCCTCTGTTGTGCACACAATTTCGTCTAAACACTGATCAGGATGTTTCAATTTGGATTGGACCAATGGCAGCAGACTGGGAGTTGTTCCCCGTGCGGCACTGAGTAGCAGAGTCCAAATTGCCAGCCATTGGTTTCCAGCAGGGTGGCTTTTTTCGCTGGCTAACACTCTGCGTGGCGCTCGAATGTGGCCATAAAAATGGCGCTAATGGATGGAGGGCGAGGAGCAGGACGACTTCACCTGCCGTTTGTGTCAAACAGAAAGGAAACGCCTCGCATGGCTGCCTGCTCAATTAACCCCGGTGATGATGGCAGCGTAATGAACAGCGGCACCACCGCACAAGGCACACTTCACCCTGGTGGTCCGCAAATAGATGCTGCTGGTGTTGGGGATCGGCAAATGTGGAGGCTGAGAACGCAAGGATGCAGGTGCACACATCAGATTAATAAGCCGTGATTGATCCGATGCATCAGAAGACTGGTGAAATGCAAACATGATGCTAAAGAAAAAGTTATTCCTCTGAACAGATGCTCCGTAGACCCACGGCGGCACTGACTTCTTTGCTTTGCACAGCAAAATGTCATGTCCCGCACCATTAACTGCACCAGTTGGCTTGAAGGAAACGCCTCAACATCCACTTGACCACATGTGACCTCATCGCTGAGTCACAGCTTTTCTCCTTCATTGGACCACTGCCACAAAGCTACTGACCACTGCAGATGGCAAACGGGTTTGCGTGTGTAAATGAGTTGTTTTTTTAGGTGTGTTTGTATTGTCAGTGTGATGTGGTGTATGCGTCTTAACAGTAAGTATTTTGATGAAGTTTCACGCCATATATGCCTCTTTATATGCTTTGTGTGTCTCTACAGTAGTTGTTCTTGGACATGTGCTCTGAAAACGTAAGTCCATATGTGACAAAGCATGGATCAATAATTGTATACGTCTATCGCATTTTTGGCACATTAAAGTGTCTATCAATATTGTTTACATAAATAATTCTGCAGATCGTTTACTGCGAATTGCATCATTAGTCTTTGATTGTGTGCACACTTGTGTGTGTGTTTGTGTGTCACTTGTGGGGACTAATTCTTGACAAAAAAAAAAAAACTATCCTTGTGAGGAACTCATGCCAATGTGGGGACCATTTTACTGGACCCCACAAATGGATCATTATAATCGGGTTTCAGTTTGGTTCAGAGTCCTGGTTGAGGTTAGCCAGGAGTTTTGGATGGTTAGGTTAAGGATGAGAGGCTGGGGAAGGCATTTTGTCAATGAAAGGTCCTCACAAAATTAGCGAAACAAGCGGTCGTGTGTGTGTGTGTGTGTGCACGCGTGTGTCTCGCATTACATTAGGCTGAACTCAGTGAAATGAATGACATTGTTTCTGCTCAGCAAAGTCCGTGCACTCACGCAGACTTGACTGGCCTGACGACACAGGAGTTATTGAAATGCTATTTTTTCCTGTACACAATTGCATTATTATTATTTTTTTTTTTTTTTATTGCAAGGAACCTCACCACAGTGAAGTCAAGTGATATGAGCAAAAGTGCACATTTGGCTTTAAACACTGTATTTTTCACAATGACTACCTCATCTAGGGAAGAATAAAGGTAATCTAATCTAATCTAATCTAATCTAATCTAATCTAATCTAATCTAATCTAATCTAATCTACGTCCGTTTCATGACCGGTGACCTGAAGACCTCCCCACAGCAGATGGCAGTGTTTACACTTTAGTGTTTCGCCGGCTGTTTTCCAACAGACCAGGGACAGTAAAAGTCAACTACTGATTCCCACAGAAAGGAACCAAATCCGCAGCCAATGTAATGGAGGAGTGGAGAAGTTAGACTCCAGGCTGATGTGCTTTTAAAAAGTTTTCACGCTGTCATTCACTGTATGTCCAAGTTTGCCACCCTGATTTACACGCTAGGATTGTAATTGAATAGCCTCATTGTGATCAGTCCTAAGCGGCGGGTGATGTGAGCGCCGGCGTCATCTGTTAGCCGTAATCTCCTGTTATCTCTGCTGAAGTCATGTGTACAAGCGCTGGTCCCGCGGGGCCCATGAAGCAGCTCTGCTGCTGCTAATAACGCTGACCTTGCTAATGATGCGGATGAGGTCTCCTCTGCTGAAGGCCAGCTCGTCCAGCTCGTCCGCCTGGCAGTCCCACAAACACTGGTAGTAGCTGGCATAATCTGATGACCACGCAAGAGGAAGCAAGAGGCACACGTTAGATAACAAAAAGGACCTGACGCTGTTTTTCCACATTAAAAGGTGAGTCACGGTAAAAAGGCAGTGAATCAGGCTCAGGACTGCAGAGTAGTGTATCTGGGTACTGACCTGGCGTGACTGCCACCTCACTGCTCTCCTCTGCTGCTGCAGCCGGAAAATCCTCTTTTAGACAGACAAATGGAGAAATAGCAACTGAATTAGCCACACAAGCATTTGCAAAAAATATGATGAGAAATTCAACCATATATCAAAATAAATTACGTAATAAACAATAAAGCACATCGAATCAAAACCAACTAAAAAAGTAAACAAACTATAAATAAGATGATATATTAAAATAAATGTAATTTAAAAAATGTCAGGTTAAAAAACATTTAACCCCTCAATAAATGAAGTGACGGAAAAAAAGTATTACATTTTTAACTCGAGACAAATACTAAATTGTCTTCCAAAGAATATAAAATTAAAAAAAGATAAAATAAACCATTCATTTATACCTTTCACAACAAACAATTAAACAAAACTTACATTTTAACATGATACACAATATTGAAAAATATATAGTTAAACACTTAAACATAAAATGTTATCAAAATGTAAGTTACATTATTATTATTACAGTTGACAGCTAAACTGAACTTTTTCTCTCAATATTTTCATGACGGTATTGCATAATTTGGAAAGGCTTCATTGTCATGTCCCACATGAGCCACATACATCACCATTTGTCATGCTTGAATCCAAACTAGAATTTTCCATATGAGATATACAGTACATTTAAGAAATAATCCCTTTTTTTCTTCGCTGAAAATACAAATGTATGTTTTTTAGAACAAGTTCAGAAGTTCACTGAGGATTCATTCATCGACATCTAGTTGTATTCACATACAAAGGAATATGATTATATATACACATACATATACATATATATACATTATACAGTATATATATAGCAGATTGAATGTCCCTCGTGAAGGTGGTTGTCTCCATTAACAACATTTAAAAAAGATTTTGAAAGAAAATGTAAACTTTTAAGGAATCAGTCCCTAGTACAGATAAAGCAGAGTGAGGGAGTGGGATTTGTGTGGAGGGGCGTGGCACCTGCTGGTCTGAGACATGACACACTGATACCCCTGCCCTCTGCCTTCCACATCCATCGTCCACAACAGCCAGCTGACAGCAACGCCACCACCCAGCAACACTATCCAGCTTCCAGCACAACCTGCGCCTTTGCTTCCAGGAACAGCACACACTCACACACACGCACACACACTAAGCCCCTCAGCACCGTGTCGGCGCTGAAAGTTTCCCGATCTTCCTTCTCCTCACCAGACCTGTGAGTGACGGCGTTTCAGGCACAAATTATTCTTCCAAATCATCTGTGAAAACTCATTTCTCAGTTTGTTTGCCAAACATTTGCGGAGGAGCTTCCTCCAGCCGAGAGACCGCGGCTGCAGACCAATGCTTTTCACATCAAACAGATTTAATTTTCCACTCAATAAAATCAGTCATCAGCACCGGAGGCAGTCACCCTGTCGCTCGCCACTGCTGAGCTATGATCAGCATCCCATCCCACCTAAAACATCCTAGCAAGGCTGCATTCTATTCAAAACACTGTCGACGCTACCACTAATTATTTTCCCCCACACTTATTGAAATCTGCACTTTGTGAGGAAGAATTTCAAGTTCAAGGTGAAAGGAGAGAACGTCATTTTGTTCATTTTATGACAAATTTGACGAGTCAGCACTAGGTTACTTCCTAGTCCACGCCATACTACACTCAATCTGTCGATTTATTTGGTGAAATATCTAGACACTAGTTCTGTCATTTCTTCAGTTGGTGACGTATTACATTTTGCTCTGTCAAGATTCAAGATTTCATTTGTCTTTTGTATATGGTACATACACACAAGGAGATGTGTTGATGCTGACAAGCAGCGCAGCTCAAAACCAAAAAGAGTCATCGGAAAATGATAAATATATAACCTGTGTAACAAATAAAAATAAAGCATGTCCCGCAATAATGAATCCACTGGGGATTTATCGGAGACAAACTGGTTGATTTTCAGGCGGCTTTTAGGGTCGGTAATAGGGCATGTGATGAGTTACCAAATCAATTATTCAAGGGGTCACGGGGTCATTTCCTACGTCAACCACTGGGTTGAGTGCAGGTAATTGTGAATGTTAATCACTGTGTTTTTGTCTTTAAGTTGCTCTCAGTACGTAGTTACTGGCCCGTCTAAACTTAAACCAGCTGTCGAGGGACAACTAAACTGGAATATGAAAACCACAAATGTAAATCATAACCATAAATAAACAACTCCCACTAACTCAAAGCAAAACCTGAATAAATAGCCATCAAATTATGAACAAAGCACAAATAGCTGCATGGTATATTGTGTATGTGCGTACTGCTTATGTAAAACCCGATGCAGTCCTGTTAGGTATTTATCAGATCAGAGCCCTGATCAAGAATTATTCCACGACAATCGGAGGGCAGGGGCTGCCGATGCGTTTGATTGATAACTGACGGGGTGAGAAAGTGAAGGAAAGAGCGCCACCCGATACGCCATCTGTGGTCAGAATCTGTGCCTCTTCCCAGATGGCTTTGAACGCCGGCGTGACAGTTTGAAGAGTGATCCGGCTCTCACCAGTGATTTGGGCAAAGGTAATGTAGCCAGTGAGTGAAACCCAATCTTGATGTATCTTATTTAATAGAGAGAGTGATGGACGACGGGCCGGAGAAGATCCGATCTCGCCTTTTGTCCTTCTTGGGGCCTTGTAGCCGCCCAGACACATGGGACTGCCGTGTGACCTGCTTCAGGGGTCTCGCCACATTCTCTATTAAATTCCTATCAAAGATCAGGCATGAACTTGTGTGTGTGCCCTGAGCCGCGACTTTTAAACTTCACGACGGTTGCTAGGCAATTTGAAGCCAGAGCGGCTCGGACAGAGTGGAATTGAAGGCGATTTGTTGCCTGGCAACATTAGCTAATTGGACGTTCCATGACAGAGGATTTGGTGCTGCCGATTTAAACAACAACCGTAACTCTAAAAGCTCATAGTGGAAGAAGAGAGCCATTTCATTCTGTGTACCGAGACAGCTTCAGCACTTGCAAGGTATTTTAGAAACAGCATGAAGTCGGCTTGTTAGGACGACCAAGTCGATGTGTTGCAAGGCCTTTATTATTGGTCATGAAAGTACGAAGATGACAAACGCCAAAGCTTTGATACTATCTCACGCCCCATTTTTACAAAGAGGTCACAGCAGTTATGACGAACATTCTTTATAGAAACTTGCGTAACATTTTACGATGATGACTGCTCTCACCAGCAGAGGAAAATGGGCTTCGTAATGCTTCTGCTTATGATGTTATTTTCCTCCTATTAGAGCAAGAAACAATATGGCCATGTTCTCTTAACCCAGACAGTGATTCATTTTCATTTATCTATGCTACTTTCCATTTGGTAATTGATTCGTGATATTTATGCATAACATGCTAATACATGTTTTCTTCTGTTGCAGCCCTTTAATTTCACTTTTAATACTCTTCTACACAATTAATCACCTTTTCACTAGCAATGACCTGTCATTACATTACATGGTTTACAATAAATTATTTGGTATTCTGCAGTTGTTCAAAAGTATTGATCCATAAAATAATATGATAATGATGATTAATATCTACTTCATCTGTATTTTCGTATAAATCCACAAGGATTTACTAGGCTGTAAATCCATCAAACATCAATGCATTCATTATTTTTTATTACAAGAAGAATGTTGAATCAAATTGCCACCATACAATAGAAGGTCGAAAGGTGACACAACAGCCATGAATCAGCTCATAATTTTTTTATTCATCATTTTTGTATAGCTTTTTTTACACTATATATTATTTCTTTTAAAATTTTTGTGATATGTTGTGTACAGAGCATGTTACGAACACAATTTCCCTTGGGATTAATGAAGTTTTTCTCATTCTGATTCTGATGAAATTGTGGCAGAGATATGTAATATTCCATATTTCATCATCTTAAAACTCTTCTTTTAAGTCCAAAGGTTGCATCAATATTTTCATACTGGCCCATGTGCTGGCTGTGGCTTCTGCATGTTAGCGTGCGAGCTGTTACCTGGCATTGACTCGTAGATATCCTCCTCAATGTCATCATAGTCTTCCTCCAGCTCCTCGCTCTCATCATCATCAACGGGAATGAAGCTGGAGCTGAGATCTGGCGGAGGAGAGACGCAGCATTAGCGCCGAAGATGAAGCGCAGCGTGGAACAAAAGACACACTCGTGCATTCAAGGGTAAAGTAAGAGGAATGTCGGTGGGGACCCCAGCGCATTTCCTGATACTAACGAGCAAATAAGAACGATAATAACGCGGAGAAATATTGCAGTGGCAGGGTCACCGTCACGAACGGCGGATGAGAATACAGTATATGAACAATTGCTAACCGGAGACAGTCATTACTGGTCATACAAAATCATAACAGCATAAGAATATCAATCCATACTAAGTAAAATAATAATGTAGATGAGAGCATCACGTGGATTTATTCACTACTGTCAGCAACGTAAACACAAAGTAAAATGAAGCCCGCTGATGTTCTTTTGGGTATTTCATTAATTCATGGTGTGTATTGATTTTTTTTTCCCCTGCAGAGAACAACAAAGACATACAGAATGTTGTGGTTTGTCAAGCAGCTGAATAAGGATAATGCCCAGGATGGTATATTAGCAGTCAGGTGTGAGCTGAGCTAAAAGGCTTTTCAGATCAATTTCGATCAGCACATCTGCCCCAGCAACTCTGGGAAGAACACAACTATAACAGAAGAAAATATTCCAACGCTATAGGCTCAGGGAGAACTAAGGCTTCTTTGTGTTTAAAGGAGGAACGCATCCATTTGAGACTAGAAGTTGAGAAGTGAGATTAACCCTAACTGAGCACAAATGAATATAAGACGCACCCACACCGGGAACAGGAACACAGGAGGAAAGTGTCGGGAATACACACAGGCTACAACAGCGCATTCAACCCTTTAATGTACAGTAGATAAAATTGCTCCATTTCATTGATCGGATGTGATGTCAAATTATACTGCTGTCATGATGCACGTGCACAACATCACTGTGTTCGTTTTAACCAGTCTCCATCTAAGAACCAGTTCAGGTATGATGTTATGAGTCCGCAAACAAATTTAAGATGGCACACAGAAATCACTGACCTTTCTATGGTGCTGACTGCAACTCTGAACCTGCAGCCTGTAGACCAGCTTGCGTGTGGGCAAACCCTATTTTCTTCTTACATTCAGTGGATCCGGCTCATATTCATTAGAAATTACGGCAGAATTTGTGCACATGAAAGGCGCACTGGTGAGTGAGCCACAGCTGCAGAGGTACAGTCTACGCCTACGAAAGGCCACCGATTCCTGTGTAACGTCTTAAGAATGAGCGAATATACATAACATCCCTTCCGAATAAATTTAGAAAATGGAGTCAAACTCAGTGATGTCCTGAACGTGCGTCTTGCTGCCATTATAATCAGACTTGCCACAGCAGACTAATGAAGTTGCAGAGGTTTTATTTACATTAAAGGTCAGGAATGAAAATTACACATCAAAGAAAAATCAACCTCAGACGCCCCCGATATCTTGATCAGGCCAGGAATGTTTTTGGCTGACTAATAAGTTTAGGCTTTTCACGTTTATTAGTAGAAACATCCGAGAAGGAAGACAAACTGTCCAGTTTCTGTTACTTCCCGCAAGTCGCTGCCCCAGCTTGAGCCCGTTTTAGAGTATCCGAGTCTCAACCGACAGGCCGGACAGAGCAGCATTCTCATTGCAGGCGACAGGGTGCTGCAGAGTCCAGCGTATCAGGTCCTCGGCCGTGCACCGTGGGCCAAGCAGAAATCAATGTCAGAGGAGGATAACCAGAACATCTACAAATCAATTTCCTGTAAGCTGGAACTCAGTAGGAGGGAGCGAGAGGGTGGGCGACCTGCCGGGTGACATGTCGAATGAGGAAATGCAGGATCCTTACGTTCCCATGTTGGTGATGGATCGGGCGGTTTTCGCGCGAGTCAGAGATGATAGAGGGCTCGCCTTCAGTTCTGACCTTTCGGCCTCACAAAAACTTGGGTCGAAAATTGAAAAGCAAAAGAGGAATGGAAGGTTAACGCTATTTCCCAGTTTCCTAAGTGATTTTTGAAAAGTGAACTGCAGTCAAGTCACTTTTATTGGTGCGACACGGCATTAATTTGTGTCGGGTGGCCTTGACTTACGAGCAATGTCGAACGTCATCCATTCTCTGAATCTCAATTTGGGTTACAAATCGTTTGCGCTGGACCCAACAAAATCCTAGATTAACTGCACAAATATAATCTCACCTTGAAGGACAAATTTAATCTGGGTGACCCAGTCTCTGGCTTCCTGTGGGCTGGTGGCCGTGAACTAAAGTATGAAAAAAAAAAGAAAAGAATTAAATTATTGGCTTGTTAGACAGGGGTTCTGAGAGAAGAGTATTATGATGCTTATGATGATGAAACAAATGTTTATTGAATGAACATTTGTAACATTTTCAAATTCAATTTTGCTTGTTTTTGTGTAGTACAAAAGTGTTATGAATGAATAATCTGAATTCAATGATATCCACAAGATTTGTGTCATATTCATATGAAGAAAACCAGTGAAATGAGTTTGGTCGAACTTGTCTAACAGTGATCCACACACTCACTTTTCACCGCTGAACAAGAAGATCACAGAGAGAGGTGTATACTACTATTTAGTTTAGTTACACAATTTATACACATATATTTTTTTGGTTACACCTGAGAATGGAGGACACATATTTACCATTAATAAGTGAATTACTTGCTTATTTACTGTTAATAATCAATCATGGTGTTGAATAATGTGAACTATTGGTGAACATTCCAGAGTAAAATATAGTCCTGTTTTTTTCCTTGGTTTTTCTAGATTTCTTCTGAGCCATGTTATGCCGGTCACTCCGGTAACCTCCAGCACTTCTTGTCAAACACCATCAATGAGCCTGACGTGTAATGTCATCATGAAGCGACTTTTTGTTGGCGCGTCAGCACAACCGACAGTAGCACCATGGAGAGTGAATGCCATTCTTCTTATCTCACCACTTTTTTTTCGAAATACACTCGCTAATGGCAGGATTCACTGACTGAGGTTTAGCATACATTTAGAGTTTGATAGCAGAGAGCAGGAGTCAGTGAACAGTGCAGCAGTCCGGGACTTGCGTGTGTGTTCATGTTATTGATAATGTACGTGTTTTGCCTTCATTTGGCTGATAAACATCATATTTTACTGAAAGACAGGTTTAATCTTAATTCATAATGTTGGATTCCGGATTCCAACTGTTTACACAGATGCAATGGAGCTGTTGTCTGGCTCCGTCTTTGACTGATAAAAATCTGGTTCAGTGATTGTTGTGATTGTTTTTCTGTGCGCTCAACCATCAGTAATCGCTCTTCCTTTCTTCTCCTCGTGAGAGAAGTTGCATTTGTTGCATTCGTACAAAAAGTTGTTGTCAAATCTAATTTGAACAGAAGTCTGGACTTGTTGTTCACCTTGCGTGAGTAGTTTTCAGGCTGACAGTATGTAGTGTGGGATCATTGAACGGTCACAGAGCTCCTCACAAGGGCAGACACTGACAGAGGTTTGAACGAAAGGAAACTGAAGCAATTGGTCGAATTTGTGGGAAAGTCTTGGTGATTGGTTGTGTGGATTGGTTTTGATAGCAACATCGCTGGACTGCTATCTACTGTGACTGTTGTGAGGGGCGGTCAAGCCATAAGACAGAAGGACAGAACAAAACGTCTTAAAACAGATTACTAACTGATGACTAATATAAACTTGGAGAAGACAGTCTAAATATGCCACGACAACATAAGGTCTTTCTCAGTGTCATGGAAATATAACTGGATGAATGGTAGTACTTTACATTTTTTTCAATATATTTGATAGCTCTAACTTCACGAGGGCCAAATAAATAAATACAAAAAGCAGTTAGTAGCCTCACTGTGAATAGGAAGACTTTCGAGTGAGTGACTGACCTGGTACACTTGCCGCCCCGGAGCAGAAAGCTCAAAGCAGGAATTTCTTTTTGAGTCTTTTCTCAGGTTTGTCACCAGCTGAACATCATAGTCTCTGATGTCAAAACATCCTTTCTGCTGCTTATCTGAAATGAAGACCGGCGGCCACTGAGCATTCTGTCAATTTGACCAAGAGGTTTAGACACACAAACCTTTCTCACTGCTGAAGTAGTAGAAGACGGAATTGTTCAGGACACACCATCTTTTCTGCCACTCTGAGCTGAAGAAGCTGTGGTCTGAAATACGAAAGCACACAGACTGGTGAGAGCAGGTTGTTGACCACGGCAGTAATCCAAGTTTGGAACCAAGTTTTTGCAACATTACGAACCTTTCCTTCTCTTCTCCAAATAGCTCTGCTTTATGACATTGTTGAGTTCATGAACAGCCACCATTGGGATGTCCTCCACATCTGTAATTACACGACAGATTTGGTTATACAGCCGCCAATCACAAGGATCAGTCTGATCTGATCGCGTTGCAGCCTCACAGAATAAGCCACCTCAGCTGGTTCCTTTCTCAGCAGTTCTACAAGCTCTATACTCAGAGACAAGCAGACTGAGCTGCTTTGGCTCAACAGAGGCAGCCCCGAGTCCACAACATCCCATATACATGGCAATATCTTTTTGGCTCTGATGTTCTCTTCTCAGAAGAGAATGCTAAATATATAGAGATAGATCACTGAATTCATCCAGGGGCAGTATTTGTATTTGTAATCACTGACAAATATGTATTGATTTTGAACCCAGAATTCACTTTATTTATTTACTTATTTATTTATTATCTAAGAATTGTTAGCGAATATCCAGCATCAAACGACTCATTTATTTGTCTAAAAGCCCCAGGCTCACTGCTGAATATCAGCTTGATCCCCATCAACGACACTCACTACATGAACACAAGCATTTGACAGAATAGAACAAGCACATCCCTGCTGGGCTTCAGAACGACCAGATCGATACATTTACAGTGCTGCTGAGCTCGGCAGTCTATTCGTCAGCTCACATTGCACTTTGGACAGAAGCACTATCCCAACAGAACAACCATCATTTATTTAAAAAAAAACGTCTTGACTGCCATATTCTAGATGATAATGGTGTTATATAGTGATATTTCAACAGATTATGAAAGACAGATGTGACTCATTTTTAATAAAAGCCTCATTTTCTGATAAATGAAACATTGCAGTCGAGACAGTCAAAACTTCGTCCACATTAATAAGAATGTTTTCCTTCCACAAGTGGCATTTACTAACTGTCGACACAGCCACAGGGTCATGGAAGACATCAAGAACTCACAAACAACAATTATTAAGCAGCCAACTATCAAATATACTCTAAAAGCACCTTAAAAATGCAACTAAAAGCTGGAAAGTATTTCAGTGAACTGTTGCAATAAGACATGGGAGATGAGTAATCGCACTGATGGCAAAAAGGAATCACTGTCATCAGACGCCTATAAATACAAATCTACTTCTGCAGTCTCGGAAAATGATGCCAAATGAACTTTGCTTAGGCATGAAGAGTAAACGTCTCATATTGAAGGTCTAAAATGCGTGAACCCCACATGGCTTGGGCCGGTCTGACTGATGCGTGGGTCAACACAGAGCAGCACCCGAGACACCTCACAGCACTCACCCGCTCACACATCATCAGGCTGCCTTTGTGGATGAGACGAGAGCTGACACTATAAATACAGAGGTGCTCACCACTGTTTTGTCAGAGAGAACCTGATTCACTACATCATAACAAACAGTGGTCATTACGCTCCCCCACCTCATTTGTCCGCAGACAGACCCTTCATTTATTTCTCACTCCTGCTTCCCTGCCGCAGCCCACTTGTAATCCCCTCATCTGTCTACTTCCTCCGCTCTTCATTTATCTCGGGGGTCGAGCGGGCTAATAGATCAGGACTTCCAAAATCAACAAGCGATTGCTCTGATCTGCCTCAAGTCAATAAACATTACAAACTTGTGCATGTTTAACATTTTCTGCCCCGGTGGACCTCGCCTTTCTCGGCTGTCCCGGTCTGGTGGATGGAAGAAACCTGGACCACACAATTTCAGGAAACATAAATACTTCCTGAACAATCGACGGAGGTACGAGCATGAGGAAAAAACTAATAATCTCTGACCATTTCAAAATAAAATTAATTTAAAAAATATTTTAAAAAGAATGCATCTGTTGACTTTCTTCTATAAAATGTATTGTGTTTCCGTATGCATTCAGTTGTATTCATATTATTTTCGTTCCCATTTTTACTTAAAAAAAACTATTTGAATGTTGTACCCAGTGTATTCCTATTGACCTATTTTCCTTTTGCCACACTTCAGTTCTCATCCTTTCTGCTTTGAAAACTTCCTCTGGAGTGTCCCCACCATGAAGTCATTAGATGGGGTCTCCTGGGTTCCAGTTTCATTAACTCGGATTACTCATTTATCGATCGTGTTCTCTGGGTGCTGTTCTGTGTTTGGGTTATGGCAGGTGAAAGATTTATTAGTTTAATTCCATTTGTTCTTATCAAATATTATATCTTTTCTATTCCTGGAAAGCACTTTGAGCAACACCGTGCGCATGAATTGCTACTTGAAAAGAAGGAATTAATAAAGCTAAATGCTCTGCAGAGTTGCAACCTACACAGCAGTTTGAAAGGATGAGATTAGGTAACAACTGAGTTGTTAAAGAGGCTCTATTATGCTGTATCACAGTCATCTACAGTGATAACAAGATGAAATGTCACCTTCACATATACTGGAATGTGAAAGGACGAGGAGTATGGGACTGACTGAACCCGATGTTCAATCATGGAACACACTCGAAGGTTCATGGGATCAATGACACACCACACTGTATAAATACCTCCATTGCAATGGCGACTTTAAAGGCCGACTTTTTTTCAGCCCTAGCAGTATTTTTCTTTTTTACTATTTTCCCACAAGGAAGGTTTAATGGATGAAGTTTGTTTTTCAAGATGTGAAGCCACTTTATGAGCATGTGAGATTCCATTATGATTCTTAATGACGGATGCTTAAAATGCACACACTGTCTGCACCTTGCGTGGTTTTATTACATTACTCGCTTATTAGATTTGTTTCCAGCAGTACATGTAAAGCATTTTGAGACTATTCTGACAGGATATGTGAACAATTGCTAATGATTGAAAAATAGCTGCTTTAGCTGAGCAATACTGAGGGATAAGAGTAAATGAGTAAGTTAAATGAACGTTTGAGAAAGAAAACTGTCTTTGGAAAGCTAAATACAGATTTACTGAGTTGGACTGAATTCAATCGCTAATCTAAATGAACCATTGCTAACAGCTATGGACTCTGGAATCTAAAGATTGGTGTGTTTAACTTGTCAAATTGTTGTTCCAGGTAACAAGGACTGTGGTTGTCTGCCCATATTGGAAGACTGAATGACATCACAATACATTCTGAGGAGACTCCATATTGAAAACAAACCAATGAGCGATTTCAGTCAACAATGAATAATAATCCAGAAAGCAAACATATTGTAATGAAATCCCTCCGCTAAATGAATATTGCTTGAACAAAATCGAGGCAGAGTCTTATTGGCTGCGAGCCAACGCAGCCTCCTTTAAGGAAACCAAAACAGCCTGACCTGCAGGAGCATTAAGGTGCACGTTTAAAAGGTAGCTGTATTTGAAAGTGTGTCATTTAGGGGGGTAAAGAAACACTAACAACCATCAGTGGTGTTTGAGTGCTGGCGTGGAGACACATTACTGCATCTAATTAAAGCTCATCAAAATCACAGACGGCGCTCTTTCATAAAAATCATAAATTGCGTTATCAATTATTCATGGCGATGCTGCGACTTCATTTTCATCCTTTTGGCTTTTTAATTAGTGCCATCCACAGCTTGGGTATTGACATTAATTTGATGGCAATTTATTGGTATTCCAGCGTAACCTATTCAGCCCAGTGCACGTACCAACACAAAGAAGCAGACAGACGCCACACTAAGAGTTGCATCGCATGTCGCGTAAATCAAGGTGAGGAGCCACTGTTGGCTGCGCTAACTAAATCCAAGCACTCTCCGTGGTCACGGGGAGGTTTCAGTCATCGCATAGGCAGAGGGATGCAGAGCATTAAAACATTTACTTAGGTAGGTGTTAATTGATCCTGACACACGTTTGCTGACAAACACCCGAGTGACCAAAACTTTGCCGTAAAAACTGAGATAAACAACGCATCTGAGCTGGCAGCCGTTTGCCGCAGTCGCCGTCTCTCATCTGGTTATTCACACTCTCAGCATGGTGTTATGAGCTCAGCAGTGGATCTGGCGGATTAAAAAAAGGCTGATTTATGTGAGCATGACCAGAGGGAGTTAATGTATTCTCTCATTAAAATCCACTTTAGTTAGGCTGAAAGTCAATCGACGGCCGGAAAGGGAGTGAATCAAAAATGAAAGAAAATGGTCGGGGCGGAGGGACTGATACGTGGCATTACGGAGCTAACACCAGTCATAATGCAGCGGAGCTGTTTGTGGAAATGCGGAGGAGATGAGGCCCCAATGATGGAGGCAAACAACGATGACTTAAAAGAATCAAGAGCCTCACTAAAAACATTCTACAGATCGTAAATATGTGACATTGCCGTCTCATTTAATAGCAGAGAAGATATCTTCTGACCATTCAAATCATTTTGAATCAGTGAGTGTTTGGCGCTATTTTTTCCTTTTAGGGTGGAGTGAGTTTTGTCGGTTCATTGCAACATACAGAGGAGCAGAATAGGAAAGCAGGCCCAAACTATGATCACTGGTGGTCACTTAGTTGTTTGATATTTGCATCCTTCATTGGATCTCTGTGGCCTCGCACAAAACCTTTTCATGTGTGACAAATTTTAGAATAATGAGGACCCAGACTTCACCCCTTTAGATTGGACCTGGTCTAAGTGCTTAGGCAACAAGCGGTCTTTATATTTATCCAGGGGTTATGAAGTTGGCGTGAATCACGGCAGTTCAGCTAGTCATGATTTACGTTATGTATATTTAAATACTCATTTTACTCATCTTAATTTTATTGGTGCATGGAATATTTCAACTTGCAATTTCGTTCCGATAACAATATACAGTAATTCCAGGAAACCACTGCTGAATGTGGAATAGTTTGGACAGCAAATACTGATAAGAAAGAAGGGATGAAAAGATTTCGAAGCAGAATCAGTGTTTGCAGAACATGAAAAAAACATATGAGAAGGTACATTTTTTTTAATCTATGACTATATCCAAAAGCAATTTTCCATCCCATTTCTTAATTGTATCTTAGGTAAACATAACTACCAGCGCATCAGCATCAAATTAAATCATAAAATGCCACAAAAAATGAAAACAAGTGAAGTAACAGATAGGAATCTTGAATCAGTTCTGTTTTTAGAAAGTACCCTCAAAATATTCTTCAATCTACTTGAAGACCAAAAAAATGTCAATCAAATATACCAATGGACTCGATGGATCTCAGAGAGTCTGTTAGAAGAAGAAAGCGTTCCTAAATACGAAAAATATGTTGAAAAACTGACTGATTTTTTCGCAGTAGAAAGAGAACTGGTCATAATATACGAAGTGATAAAAATAACCCTGTGAGCCTCCTTCTCTGACATTTTGTAAAATAATAAAATGAATCTGAATGAAATTCAAAGCCACTCTGAATGTCACAAGGTGCTGAAAAGACGCTTTAAAATGGACTCATCATTTCATCTACTCATTGCTTCTTATTCAAGTGAAAAATAATTCATTACTTTTATCACCAGAAAATATAACTGACACACAAATCTCCTTGAGAGCTAAAATTGACAAATGATGCCAAAATACAAAGCAAACGGTGTTTAGTAAAAACAAAACAATTATATTCTATCGAATGCCTCATTTCACATCATGTCTAAATAGTTCAGAGAGCAGAAGGCATATCAGCATTAAAAAATTGGAATTCAAAATTTAAGCACTTTGGTGACAATAATAAAGGACGTAACTGTTAACCCGACTCATAACAAAGCTTTTTCTAATGCCTGCCAGTTTTAGTGATCTAAACAATCGCTGTCATTTGTGGTTAAAGGGTTTATTTCTCGAAGAGTGTTTCGTCCTCAGGAACACCAACCTGCCCGGCGACAGTGATGAAGACCACCTCTCTGCAGATGCCTAGCTAAATTGACACGTAATTTAATAAACAACGAGTATTGGATAGAGAGCACTTTACCTTTTAATTCATTCGGCGAAAATAATAATACACCAGAGCAGCGCCGCAACAATGATGAGATGGGCCATTGTGCATTTAGTGGGATTAAAACATGTATTTATGGCGTGGGACACGACCCCCCAGCTGCACAGGTAGGTCATCATGCGTTCCCTTTTCCAGCGAGACACCGAGCCTTTTCCCCACACAAGAGGTATTGCAGTGAAGGCGGCGTCAGGGGGCAGGACCTGACCCCCGAGTGAACCCCACTGATGAGGTGAAACAGAAGGCAGCGAGAGGCTCCCCGGGCCCAGAGGGGGATGCGGGCAGGAATTCTGCCGATTCTTCCAACGAAAGCCAGCGAGACCGCAATACTGTCCTTGATGAGGAAAAAGGATCCACTCAGTGCACCTTCAGCCACCCGCCGCTCAATCTGCACGCAGGCCGGCCCAAATTGAAACATTTTTCCTCATTACGGCGGGAGGCCTTACTCGGCGGGTCCCTGCAGTGTGGCGGCGGCCGGGAGGGAGGAGAGAGACAGAGAGGCTCGGAGGTTAAGGGCAGAGTGTCTTCCCTCCTACTCCTCCTCGCCTGATTAGATTAGGACTTCAGTCATCGATACGTAAACTGTGTTTAGGATCCTAATGCACCAGTTGGAACCCACGAAAACATGCAGTGCATTATATCAGGACTCAGGAGGCCTAATAATCTTTAATGGGATGGGAGATTTATGCAGGACTCCTTTCAGTTTGTGATTTTCAACAGCCAGCCAATCAGATTTGACAACACTGTCAGCATCTTCAATCACCCCTCCATTGCAGGTTCCAGGAGACACGGGTTCAACACGGACATCTGCTTGTTAAGACACATCAACCAGGTGGGATCCACAAAATGTTTCTGACCCAGAGCGGAGTCTTTCCATTAGGTACGGGCTCAGACCCAGGGTGACTTCCAGTTTGGATGTTTGAGACTGTGACCCTGCAGCTAGAGAAACAGGTTTGTTGTGACCTTAGGTGACAGGAGAAATGAAAATTCATCAGGTCGCACAATGCTCTGACAGAGGAACATATTCGGTATATAAAACAAATACATGTGATTCACATATTGGCTATGAGCAAACGGGAGGCCTAAGATGAGTAAAGTGTTTTTCCAAACTTTGTCTTTGCCTACCTTTGATAACCCCAACATCCCCATCATCACGCATGACCTCATACTAGCTTCTATTCTGTAATGACTGAGTAGTTTGAACCTGTTTCACGAAATGAAGACAATCCCTCGATGTTTATTTTCTGGCTCATCTCATCAGAGAGTGTTAATAAATATGTTTAAACAGAAAAAGCTTGGATTGTGAACTTTGATTCATATTCTTAATCCCAATCCTAAAACCTGACGATTGTAGAAACAATGGTTTGAAAAGTATGATGGCACTGCTGTGTTTACTTTGCCATTTATGAAAGCATTTCATCAAGATGTAATATAGTAAAAAAAAAAAAATCCAAAAGTGAGCAATATTAGATTATCGGATATTTTGTTTTGGAATTAAGACGTTCTTTGAAAAGCTGTGTTGCTGCAATCGATGTGAAGTCATTTCCAGCTCCGTACTCCCGTGCTCAGATATCGCAGGCCGGCCGGCGGACAGCAACACTAAGAGGCTAAATTTACTACATGACACGGCTTCCCCCTGGGCAGCAATAATCCACAACTACAGCGACCCTGAATTTCCCTTTTCCAGATTTACTACCACTATTCAAATGCTTAACGGCAGATACAATGATCCTCTAATCGCAGGGGACGGTTTTTCGCAGCTTCACCGACACGACTAAAGAAAAGAAATAGTGATGGAAGAATATAAATACCATCGGTGGAGAAGTTGGGGCCCAAAGGAGAGCCTCAGTATCAGTGATAAAAGCCAGATATAAGAGGAAGCCTGGAGGGAGAAGCCCTCGCTGGCTAAATATACAGTTATTGCAATGTTAGAGCTTCACTTGTTTGTACTGAGATTATAATTTTAGCCATAATAGCTAGTAAATATCCAGCACTTGAAGACAAGAATCTGCAGCACAACTGTAATGGAACACTTACATCCAATCATTATATGACCTAGGGATGTTTTAACTTTTAGTACGCGTGATTTAAATTAATACACTGAATTTCCTTCGCTTATCTGGTGGAGTTTGAATTTATTTTTTCTACATTTCTTTTTGTACATGAAATGTATTTGTTGTTATTCGTTCGTTATTTTTGTTCTCATAAAATAAACATTTTAGTGTTATTTAAGGCTCAATCGTTTCTTTGGTATCTTTTGCATATTAATAGGCCTGTGTTGTTCCCATGTACCTAATGACATTGCAGATGTTGTCAGCCGCAGAATAACACTGACGTTACGGGATGAGGGGTTCCAATTATTATTTTATTATTATTACTTTTTTTTTTTAATTTCACTTTATTGTTGTGATTATTTTTATTGTTCTAATTATTATTATTTAAAATCGTTTTTTGACACAAGACTTTTTATTTATGTTCTTTGTGATATGTGCATAATTTGTTCATAAATAGAAATTTAATTTAAAAAACACTGAAAGAAAGAAAAGACGTCAAACTTCTTGTTTTGACATTGTCATTATAAACTGTGGTGACATCACTGACAATTCATTTGAAGTATTGAGTATGAGATAATGTCAGAATGCTTTGCCCGGGAAGGCACCTTTTAAAGTACATGTTTCATCTCACAAAATACAAAGCCATAGCTGTTAAATCAACTCAACCCCAAAAACTGACAGAAATAACACAATTGCTGCAGATTTTTTTTCCTTGTAAAAACAATTAACCGTGAACAGTTTCCACTTGTCAGAAATATAACAGCGATTTGCATTTATTAATTTCCATACTCCATTTTATTTTCACTTTCATTTGTAAAAAACTATAAATTATAGGTAAATCTAGTAGATTGATTGTTTTTTTTGTTTTTTTCACAACAAGAAATTAACAAGAAATGGAAAAACATAACACATAATTTATATATAGAGAGTATTGTATTGTATTGTATTGTATTGTATTGTATTCCTAATTTAAGCACATTTATATACATATATAGAAGAGGTTGCAGATTAATTTTGCTAATTGTTGTGAAATAACACAAATTCCATTATTAAATATTAAATAACAGAATAAAATGTGACAAACGCAGATTAAGATATAGCGCAAATAAGTCTGTCAATGCACATTGATTCGTAATAACACATCAGTTTATGCATATCAACAAAATGAAATTAATGGATAATTCATAAAACTTCATCAAAGAGTTTGTCAAGCCATCACGGAAGTAACAGGGATGCTACAATTTAATCCAAAGGCCTGACTTCTGTTCCTCCGTTACAAGTTGTTGAAGTTTCTTAAAGCTCACCAGAAATCACAGAGAGCTGACCACTCCTAAATATTCTACTGTACAAGGTTATTTGTGTCAATATTCTTTAAAAAAAAAACAAAAAAAAACAATCCAGGAATAATAATTCCAGATGCACAATAGGACTTTCTTTATTCCGCATTCCTCCACAAATGAGCGTAAAACATATTCTCACAGTGTCCTACTTGGCACACAGAAGGCTTCTCTGGACCGCGCTGCCCTCCCGGTGTACAGAAGGATGCAGCTTCAACATCCTGACTTAACTCCACAAGGGCGCGTTAATGACCCTAAAGTGCTCGTTACAGCAACAATTAAACAGAGGGATCCCAGCGGCTCCGGGAGCCGCCGTGTCCCTGTCTGTGAGCAGGCCAACACATCTCTCCCATCGCCATCTATTTCCCTAAGAAATCAACGGGGGCCACCTGGGCTTGGCATCGAAACTTCATTCATCTCCAGAAATGGATTCCAGTGGAGGGCAAAATCAAATTCTCATTTGCAAGGCAGAGAGGAAAAGGGAGAGAGAGAGGGAGTGAAGGCAGGAGGTACCTGGAAAGGCTAACCTCCGGGTGAACCCGCCGCATCTGATAGTTTTCCTATTTGTCTGTGACATTGACAGCTCAGGGGGAGATTAGGAGCCGCCCTGTCCCCGCGTTCTGCTTTGCATTCTGCCTATGCGCAGCTTTACAGATGGACCGTCGCTACGTTTTCCCCCGGTTTTGTCGTCACCTCACCGCTACACCACCAGCAACAGAGGGACGTGATTATAGGCAACAATAAAACAAAGCAAATGAGGAGACGTTCAAACACAGAGGATGCAAAAACTACCGAGTGTGGAAGCGAGGTGTAGGTGATGGATGCCCCTCGGTTAAATACGTCCAAATCCCCCCTTCAAGCCGCTCTCCTCTTGCCAGTGAGTGAGTGTGTGGGGTTGAGTGTGTAAGATTAATAGTGTAAACAGCAAAGAGAGAGAGAGAGAGAGTGAGAAAGAGAGAGAGAAGAGGGCGAGAGAAGACTATCAGCATCTGCAGCAGCACAGTAGCCCAAGGGGAATAGCGTGAACTTTTGAACCCTGATGGCGAGCAGTCGCAGCGATGCACAGCGCCTGCTCCTGCCTCGGCAGTAATGGCTGTTTCTGTGGAGCGACGCAGAAGAGAGTGAGGACGAGTCATTAACATATCCCTCGTTTCCCCGCAATCCAAATCCATATAGCGTGATAGCAAAAAAGAATTATTTGTGAGCTGGAATTCTCAACTCTTTCTTTCTTTCTTTGACACTGGACCGACGGCAGACAGGTCACCGAGGTGAAAAGCTAAAAGTTCACCAAATGGGCAGACGACAGCAACACAGGCTGGAGGGGTGCGTCAGCCGGGAGGAGGAATGAACGCAGCTTATTAACTGTCCTTTTCTTTAGTCGTCTCACTGGGTCGTGGAGCTGGCACATCCTAAAATATAGCTGATTAACCCTCTAATGGACCATCCATCCCTCGTCTGGTGTCCTCAGCCATTTCCAGCAGCCAGCCAGCCGCTTTCACAACCACTTCACCTCAGTCACCTGATTCCCAGCTTCCACCAGAACACAGATTTAATATTCTGTTTACCAGTCCTCTGTAATTGCGCTGTTACTGTATATTGGCTCCTCGTATTCAAATGAGGAATAGGCGACAAACAGACATAACTTTAAATTGGTTACGCCGCTGTATTCTTTTGTCAGTAATTGGTTTGGGAAATTGCGGCGCTGCAGTAATCACTGACAAGAGTCACATTCCAGCGTTTTGTAAATGGTGTGACGCAACAGTCAATGCGCGCAGTCCTAGAGTTCAAACTGTCAATGAGGCGCATCCATACAAATCAAGTTCTGCTGGAGAAATGAGAGAAATTTCACTGAACAACAGGGGAGGACAGGAGAGTCCGGTGTCTGACCCCACGCACTCGACAGGCTTAAAAGGACACGTGATGCTACCTTCCACCTGATCCCAGGCCTGCGCAGGTCGTGCTAGGCAAGTTACATAGTCTAGTGGCTCTTTGTCACAATAGCAAGAGAACAGTGAATGTAGAATATGAAACAATATTCACAGGAAATAAAAAATTCCTATGTTGTGCTGCTTTCACCTCTTATCCCGGGCTGCCCACATGATTCAGCATGAGCATTGTAGATTCATGTATCTCCATGAAGGTTGATCCCACGTGCACCATTAAAACACCATCTCCAAGAAGTGAACCAGGGCCTTGTGCTCACATAGCTGTCATTAAGGTAGACCCCTGCCGCCAAAACAGACCAGATTCACCGCCTCAATAACTCACTCACCCACAGCTGCTGCGATGAAAAACATTCAAGTGAAAGCCGAAAACAAGAGCTTTCCAACGACAGATCGAGAGCACATGCTTATTAATAGCATTAAAAAAAACTTGCTAAACACATGCAGCTGCAGAAATGTGTCGGAAAATGATTTTAATCTAGTCGGAGGCAAATTTGCAAGCGTTGTGCAACATTTTTCAGCATGAGCCTCACTCACAACCACGGTGCGACTGTCCAACACAGTGAGAAGACCACCAGGTGGCTCATCACTACCTACATTAGCTAAAATGCCTAGATGGTGCTATCATCAATGAGTAGAAAAACGGAATCACAAAAGTCCAGGAGTGAAAATTTGTTGTGGTCAATAAGCATTTACATTTATGTCAGTTAATGTTTATGTCATATTATTTACTTATACTTTTAAAATGTATACACATGCACACATTTCCAGCAGAACTACTAGTACTAGTAGAACATAGTATTCTCCCTCCAAACAGCAGAATACCCATGTGCTTAATAAGCCAAAATAATGTAGATTTCTTATTTCAAATTAGATTTTTTTTCATTCTGTTTTTGGCGTTATTTTGGCTGTTGCGGTTGCCTGTCCAAACAAATAGCACTTTGACTTGACTTTGACTCATTACTTGAATTGTAATATCTGTTATATTATATCATGAGGATCCTAAGAGCTAGACTTATGAGCGCACGTTCCTAATATTCCCACACTTTTAATGCACTCAGGAATGTAGCCGTGTTCCCTGAGACAAATACATTCATTTGAAGAACAAAGGTGAAGGCAGGGTAACAACAGTGTCATCGTTTGTCCTCGATGTTTTGACACCCCAGCACTTCCTGCAGCTCTCTGTCATCCCTGCAGCTTCTCGGCAAACATCCCCCGAGTGCCCAGTGGTGCTGCCCAATCAAAGAAAAACAAACAGGCCATTTGGACTTGGTAAACTTGACCTGCAAGCAGCATGACAGGGCTAAAAGCCTCACAACTCCAGCTGTCTCCCGGGGTCTGTTAGTGTGTGTGTGTGTGTGTGTGAGCCAGAGGGCAGCATTATTTGTTTATGTATGCAGCTGTACTGGAATGTAATAGAGTAGATGAAGAGGAGGCAAATGTGTTTGCGAGCCCCAAATAGCATGAAGGTGGATGCTGCAGACGAGGCTGCAGGCGCGGCCGGGTCACCGGTGCGGTCGGCGGGTGAAACTCAGTTCACATTACCATGCAGACACTAACAATGGAAGCTCCATCTGTTCCTGTCAGTGATTACAAATCTGGTGTCACCCAGTCCACTGAAGACAACGGGGCCGCCACATCTCATCAAACGGCACAGGCTCCTCCTGCGTGCAAAAGCAGCCGTCGACTTCACACTCACTCACTCTCTGGTTAGGGAACAGAGAGCGGCGGTCGATTTCCACGGATCATACATCCTGGCACAGTCACAAAGTCCCTTTTGTGTACAGTAGCCACAAATAAAAATGATGCAATTAAAGCCCAAAGACAAACTCAACATCCTCGCTCCTATTCTCGGAGGAACTCAATTCTCTAAATTGCATAATTATTTACACCGAAAAGAAAACAGAATAATAATAAAGAAGTGGAATCGCCTGTGTCTCTGGTCAAGCTCCGATTGTGTTGTCTGCAAATCGTTTCTCCCACTGAACAGTCGATGAACTATGAACTCCACATGCCCTTTAAGCGAGGACACAAGCCATTCACTACACTAACATGACCCTCCACCCCACCCGAACCCGCCCAGGGATAGCGAACAATGCGCAGTGAGGCATTTGCTGTTTCTACACGGGAATATCAGACATGCCATTTGGTTTGCTGTTTATATTTCGATTAAATGCTAGCAACTACACCGGTCGGGAAAAATACAATTTCGGCACAGTCAAGAGAAAACCACAGTCAGTTCAACTCATGACATTCATGTATATTAACCATGCCCAAAAGTAGTAAGGTAAAGGGATCGTCTTAATAAATATCAGCAACGGAGTATTGCACACTGAGCGGCCCGATATACATCTGCTGCTTCACATGTGAATCACTCATGTTAGCATTATTATTACCATTATTTTGAGGCCTCATTAGGTTTCTTCCACGTCACTGCCTTAATGTTTTAATGTCTCGTGTGGGAGACAAAACTGTTCATTGTTTTAGATTATTGAATGACGTATGGCGATGTTTGTGCAATGACAGTGAATACACATTATCCGTGACGATTCTGAAACCGATCTGCTCATAAAATTATTTCACTTAGTTGTTTTCGTACACAAAAACAAAACAATTAAATGTTGGAGGTAATAATTTCATTTCAGTTGTTTAATATTTTCATTATAATCTGTTTTGCTGTAGAAATCGATTTGGGGGAAATGCATTTGTGACGAGAAGGGACACACAGCAGTGATTGGGCCATTCTTTTTTATTACCAATTCATTAAAACGAAAACGCCTGGGTTTACACCTCAAATTAAAAGATGAATACTGTAGGGTCATTTATTTAACAGTAAATCAAATTAACACGAATTGTAATCAGTTGAAACGTTGGAAAAGGAGAAGTTGTCCACTGTTCCCTTTAAGGTCATATTCACATCATTTTTTTAATACTTATTTTTTCATAGATTTTCAAACAATGGGTGACATCAATTTGTTTCATAAAATAAATAAATTATTACATCTTAGATTTGCAAATTATCAGAAAGCACACAAACTCTTTGCATGCAAACATGCTTCATATCAATTATTAAATAAATCACTCCACCTAAAACTGTATAAACTGGTATTATCCATTAAAGTTGTAATGACATGGACACAACAAACAAGTAAAACTCTATTTGCATTTTTTTAACAGACCAGTGGGATCTTCAGTAAAAACAACAACAAAAAAAAACAAACGAATGACATGAGCACACACGAGCGCCTCATTCATATCGACCTATGTGGCTAGAAAACCATCATAATGATTATCATATCAATACTGTTATTTTATAACCATTTATCATATTAAATTGTGACATTGAAACCATTCCATTCAAATGTGGATTCATCATAATTTTCTTTGTTGTCTCACTTTGAAACAGTGATTTGTTAGCTATGACAAATCATGAATGATTTCACAAATCCTCAAATTTATTTAATACCTTTTTCAATAAAGATTTAACAATTTCCAATTGGTATATCCGTCCCGTCAAAGAAGATCATTATTAAATTACCATGAATACATTAATAAATACAACATTTATAAACAATAATATATTGAAAACCACGTTGTTTTTGTTAAAGTTCAAAACAAGAATGCTGTTAATACAATGAAGTTAATTATATTTTATGAGATAAGATTAGTCTGCCTTTATTAGACCCACAGTGGGCAATGTTTGTGTTTTCACAGGAAAAATATAAGTGCTACTTGCTGAAACTACTTTGTAAAGACCTGTCCTGATCACTGATGCCAACACAAACCTGCCCATCTTACAAAATATTCACGTTGTTATGAACTTTGTCATTTTTCTTCAGTCAACAAACTTTTATTTAATGAGGTGCAGCATGTTTTTTTCTTGGGGTGTAACAATACACAAGTTCACTTCACTTTTTTTTCTTTTTCTGGTTTGTTTGTGTCTCTGTGTGTGTTAGTCTGTGTGTGTGTGTGTGTGTGTGTGTGTGTGTGTAATTACTTTGTTGTTCAAAACGGGAGATATCATCTGTTGTATTTTGCATAATTCCCACATTCCATTACGGGAATATATTTGAGATTTAAAGAACAATCCAACAGAAGGCGTTATTCTAGCTTTTGCAGCAGCCTTCAGGGACATCTTCGTACCACATTTGTACTCAACAATTTCACAAAATAAAATACAATAATCATGGTTCTATCTGCTCACCATCTGCCTGTATTTGTTTATTTTTGTACAAAAAAAAGAGAAATAAGAACAGCAGTTATTCTTCTGTCTGTTTGTTCATTAAGCAGCTTACAAAAACTCTTGTCGTCAATTTTTTGTCCCCAGATGCAGCATTCCAATAGCAATGACACATTTTAGAATTTTAGGGAAAAAAGCAAGGCGGCGGCCAAGTCATTGATGCCCACCTGCGGCATGTCATGTCAAGGGCTATTAGCTGGCACATGAAGTCAGAAGCACCAAAAGTCCAAAGAGCAGGAAGGGAGGGCGAGTGGGGGAAGATGGAGGGAAAGATTGATAAAAGCAGAGAGGGGAGGAACACATATGGCCCCTCAGGTACAGTGTTGTATTTCAAACCCGCTTGTGAAAGAATAGAATGACTGGAGGTCAATCCATCACTGCGTTAGCCCCTCAGCAACAAATCCCAAACTCTGTTGGCCACAGCAGGTGAGACCGACCACTGGAGGGAGCTCAAGCTCACCAATCTGACTCGCGGCTCACTTCACCAGCATCAAAGAAGGCACTGACACAGGAGCATAAGGGACATTTCCCACATTTGATCCAATTACACGAGGAAGTCCAACAGAACCGGTGAATAATGTTTGCCGGTTGATGGTGACTTGCTAATATATTGTGTCAGCTCACGCTGTGTCACGTTCTTTACCTCGCACATAGTTCTTTCAGCACTGACACAAAAATCAGACACAACAGATCACAAGTTCATGAAGGGAGTCAAACCATCAGGCCTCCAAGACCATGATAGATATGTGTAGATTTTACAGAAAGCAAAGATGATCCTTTTGTGTGCGACATTTAAGTCGCATATTTTTTGTTTTGTTTTCACAACTATATCAGGATAATGAAAACCAAACATCTGCACTGTTCACACAAGTGTTAAGGCAAAAAGAAAAACATTTAAAATAGTAATAGTTGTTTGGAAAGTTTGACTCACAATCAGGTATCCAGTCATCCTGGTTTTCTGACGTGTCTGATGGGGCTGAGCGACCCAAACTGGAGCTTCGGTTATCATCAGAACCTTCGTCATCCTTCGGACCGGCTGAAAAGAGGCAATTCAGAAGTTCACTTTCGAGACAAATGTCATTCTGGCTGGAGGAGTGCAGATGAACGTTGGCTTACATTGGATGGAAAAATCAAGGGGAAATCTGTGAAATCAAGAAAAAAACAAGTGAAGTCACAAATATCCATGTTAAATTGACAGTTAGTTAAAGGGCAGAACAGGCCACAAACTATTTTCCAACAAGTCAAATGTCCATTCACTGAGGAAGTCACTCAAAACAGTATCAGATTTTGAGCAGAAACCAAAATGTGAAGAGGAGAGTTTAGTGCAGCCTTGTGGGTGACACACGTGGGTAGTAAATCTTCCCACCACTGCACAAGCTAACATGAAGCAGTGTTTCTGATCCGCAATACATCATATAAACGCCATGAAAGTAGTGTCCAGCACGGCACTGGAAACGAGGGTTGTGAACTTCAGTCCACTAGAAAGCAATGGAGAATTATAGCTTTTGTGTCGCCATGTGAGTGATTCAAGTGGCCCAGAAGAAGTTAAGGAATAACAGTTTGAGGGGCACAAATAGGGTCTAACTGTTGGTTTGCCGTACGTTTTATTCGCAGAGAAGACCACAAAACCACAGGAAATCTGCACTAATGCATCAGGCTGTTATAAAGTGAATTACCTGCAACCAGAGTGCACACAGGTCAAGAAGGTTTACAACTGTCCAATATCTTAAAATGTAGTCAGTAATGCAAGTGTATTTTATTATACTTTACAAAGTTTTTGCATGTGGCTCAAACAATTCATATGACGACTGGGTGTGTTAAATGAGAAGATGAAGAAGACAAGTGTGAGTAAGGTGGTGGAAGCTGATCATCAGCAACTACTGATGAGAAATGCCAAAGGACAAAGAAGAAGAAGACTTTTTTACACACATAACATACATATGATGTGAGTATATTTGAATGTTGTAGTGAGCTTATAGGAGGTGCTTTTACAGTTCTGAACCTTTCAAAATGAGTCTTAATGCGTAGAAAGTAGCAAGAGTCATGCTTGATAGAAGACAAAATAATAGAACATACTATGCTAAAAGCAATGAACACCTTTTGGAATTTATTTAACCGTGAGCTGCATGTTGTCCAGAACATGAATAAGAACAAGCATATGAGCGTGAGGAGAACATCTAAACGCATCATCAATTGAATTTCTTTAATCACATGGTTGAGATGTTACACTAACCTGCATTTGAAATGCAGCGACCAACATCCTGCCAGATGTACAAGTCAGTTTCCTTTTTACTATCAAATAGGTTCGTTTAAGTTGCTTGAAGCGCATCGGAAAGGCGGACACATTAACTTCAGATAACTTAGCATTGACAAATATTTAAAAATGTATTTTGAATCATCAGTATGTGAAATTCGATTACAGAAAAAGGCCCCTTTAAATTCAGTATTAACACCGAATGTTACTTTTTTTCCTGAGTTATAAACACCGGATCTTCTAGAGGCGTATGAAAATACTGATATGCTCAAATACTTGATTGTGTGATATCGATATTTCAATCTGTCAATCAATAACACATAGATATTTACTGCATTTGTATTTGTGTTTCATAGTAACATTTTTTGTACACTGGAGTTATTTTGTAAATGTGTTTCGCTATTTGGAGATTCGTTCCAAGAGTACCGGTATATACATTTCTTTCAAAAGTGAGTAAATGTATTTTGCACTTCTCAGCCACTGTAGTTCATCCCTCTATTGGACTGTGAAATTTAACTGAAAGTCTAACTGGACTGAGGGCATAGCAATAAACTTGTTTTCATGCAAATAATGTACTGCATGATCTGATTTTGGCCCTTAAAATGATGGTTGTTATTACAATATGAATTTACAGTATCGCAATATATCACAATGTATCGTATCACCCCTCCTGTACACACAAAAACAACATTGTCTATCTTTATTATCTTTATTGACTTTATATTATCGACACAGAAAACCACTTGAACTAGTCACAGGGAGCCCATCTGCTAGATAAATGAACTGTCATCGAACTTCCCTGTCTTAGCTTGATCCTAGATCTATCAATCCATTATACAGTTTGCATTGGATGCAACTCTTTCTGTTGTAGGGAATAAACAAAAAATGAAACCCAAATTAACCCTAACACTTTCAAAAGCTACTGGCCTAGTCTGAAAAACGTTTCTGCATTTTGCCACTAATGTTCCTTCAGCAGGATTGCGTAGACTGAATGCCTAAAAATAATACTTTTCACTTCTTTTCTGTATAGAAAAGTATGAACCAAAAAATGTAATGGCCACACTCCTCAACCCATCCTGAAGGGAGACACGAGCTAGCTAGCATCAAAAAGCTAAATCCTTTCACTGCTAACCCACAACTATTGCATGTTGAAGTACAAGAATGGATTGATTTGAAAAAGAACTTCAGCCGTTCCATACATGGAACCAAGGCTACAGACATGAAGATGGTATTTCTCACTACTCATGAGCTGATTTCAATTATTTGTTCAACAGTCACCAAATACGGTAACCAGGACCACATCATTAGCTATTACGCCTGAAGTCTGTCCAAAAGAAATCTGACGATCAACACAGTGTTTCATAAAATATGCCAAGGGAAAAGCATTCTTACCTTTCACGCACCAATCTGAAGTTATTCAGCAGTTTTTTCTGAGCATCTTCTGCAATTTCACTAAGCTGTTCATCTTGGAGAATATCTGCGATAAAATACTCACAGTCTGTGGAGAAACATCAGACAATGACAACATTTTCCGAAGCCATGCAGTGAGTTCATCGACGTATCAATCGACTTCAGTCAGAAAATGGCTAACACTTAGTTTAAGGTTCTTCAAGTTTGTAGGACCTTACTCAAGGGGTGAGATGCCATTGCACAAATTTGCAATAAATATTTTTCCATACAATTACAAAGAGTAATGAATTTCTTGTTTATTGAAATGAACACCATACTATTCAATCATGTTCATCATCAATTGAAATGAATTACAAATAGCTTTTATGCAGCCATTTACTTTCAAAATCCTTAGTTTCTGACAACTCGGATGACACAAGAAGGTACAAAACATAAAGAATAAAGAAAAGCAGTTGCCCATAACTCAAGCACAAAGCCAGAAGAAAACTACACTGAAATGTGCTGTATTAGTGAACAAACACTCAAGGCAAATACCAGTTGTTATCACGTACAATATCCGTCCGAAACACGACGTTCGATGTTTATACATCAACTTTGTTAGGTACAGGCTTAAATAATGTAATAAACAAGATGAGAGCTCTACCGTTCAAAAGCAGTCTGATGTCATTAGGAGTTGTTCCCATTCCTGACTTTCAATGGACCTTGTGGATATTTTTGCTTAGTTCGAAACAGAGCAAAGCACGATGATTTCCACGAGTCGTCACAGTGAAATGCTTTGTGCATCACACACATGAAACCGTCAACTTACTTCCGTGCATCTAGAGTTGCACAGAAAAAGGGGGAGCGGGTGCAGCGCAGACAACATCCTGTTTCGTGGTTTATAAAGAAAAAAAAACAGGTCAGGAAATATCACTTGGCTGGTTACAATTCTGACAAAAAGTGAATGTTGCATCCTTTAAAAATGCTGCAGCAGACATACACTTTTCAGTCACAATAACGCAAAAAGAGGGAACGGGACACCAAGCAGCACTAATTTAATAGGGGTAACAGCAGGGTGGTAACCATGGAGACAATCAATCCCTGTCTGTACAAAATTAACATCTGCTCCCTACAGTGGTCGAGCTGCTCGTTGTTCTGGTTGGACCAACATGCTTTTACAACAACAAAAGCAATTGGCTCTTGTAAAGCTACAACATCTACTACTCCAACTACGACTCGAAAACGAAATGTTGACATTCTCAAGTTTGCATTTTTTTTTATTTCATTTTTATTTATTTTTACTTTATCCGATGTAAGTATTCCGTCATGTCCCACAGTTAACTCCCAACAGTCACCATTTTCTTTGATGTGAACGTACGCTGTACAAACACAAGGAACAATATATAAACTTTAGCATGACACCTGGCGCCAAGCACCACGTACTAACGTCTTTCGTATTCAATTTAGCATAGAGCTCGGCTTTCTCAGAAACACCTAGAGGGAACAAACCACCTCACTTATTCTTAAAATGTCACATTTGTTTGTCTTTACCTGCATTTCTTGGCGATGAATAAGAGTAGCTGTTGACATGAAGCTAGCGTCTTCAGCTACATTAGCGAACTTTGCGCACTCAACATAAGCGCGACAACGTGTGTAGTTGAGACTGAAACTCATGCTATTAAATACAAAACGGGTGTTTCTGAAAAGTGAAACCACTGAAAGGTCAATAGATAAAAACGTATTCACGTTCACGCGTCTTCCGTGTGTTGCCTTCAGGAACGTCGGTAAATGGAGACCTTTCAGTATTGCAGATACTGACAGTGAAATACTGTACAATTATTATTTGTATTAGTCGTATTATTATATCATTTTACAGTTTTGTTTTAATTCAAAATGCTCCCGTATTTCTGTAGTTTTGAGTTTTTGTTAAGAAGAATGAATTACCCACAGTTTACTGTCATGTTTACGCAATTCTGTAGGACGCATGTGTGGCCTGAACTCCCTCATGCGTGTGACAGGAAGACACCAACACTCGATACAATCGCCAAGAGAAGAGCGGTGAGTGGCAGACGATGCAATACTCACAAACAGTGGTGGGCTCTTTTATTGATCCACTACTGACAGGAAAAGGCAGAGAATTCTGTACCAATACAGGCAAATATTACAGTACAGTACAGGCATCAGCTTTGGTTGTTGTTCGCATGTGTGTTAAACTAATAATGTGACTTTGAGTTTCAGGTTATGACTAGTGCTTTAAAGGCGATTATCCAGAATTTATAAATATGACTTGTAAAAAAATGTTATTGTCATTTGTTGTTGAGCAAACAGCTCAATGCTGAATATTAGCTTTTGTTTACAGTAATCAAATTAAACTTTGAAAAACTGTATGTTGGATATGATAATGATGATAATAGCAGAATGCAATAATGAACTAGCCATAAGTTGGTATTCCTTTGGTGTCAGAGTTTATCGACACTTTCTTGAGAGACATTTTTATTTATTTTATTTGTACCTCCCTTCTCCTTTTCCTATTTAAGGAAAAGGTAAATCAGTTGACAGGAATTTTCCATCTTCTGCTCAGAGCTGTTGGCATCATCTTCGGCAAGAACTTGGTGACGCTGTTGTATTGTGAGCCCAGGTAAACAATGTTGAATATAGGATGTAGTGTGTGATGATGTGAGTTCCCGAATAGCGAGAGGAAATCGGTTTGTTTTACCTGTGGAAAAGGGAAACAAGACGGGTTCAAGGGTTTTCTTTTTTTTTAATGCTTTCACAGATAAAATAAAAAAGCATCCACCATGTTGACTGGGGAGAACGCAGTTTGGGGGGTATTCCTAGTTCCTTGAAATAAAATGTATTTAAATATGTTGCCGCTTTTTCACGTCCCAACAGGAAGCTGAAGGGTCAGGGCAAGTTGAGTCCCATGTCAGAATTGTCCCCACGCTGACCTGTGACTGACTGGCCTCCCAGCAAAAAGCCCCTGTGAAGGTAAGAGGAACTGGGGTCCCCTCCCCTGGAAAAGAGGTTCCCTCCCCTTGACAGCTCCACAGAGCCACTGCCACCTGCCTGCTGGGTCAGCCCCATATGAAAAGGGAAGCTCTTTGTAATCCGACGGGGATTACACCACCCAACAATGCAGCGCTGAAAGAGCGACAAAAGCCCTGTATCAAACACTGCTGAGGGGGAGCAAGGCTATGATCTCCCACTTCTACCAACACTGACTCCACCGCTGCCTCTCATCTCCCCGAGAGGCTCAGCCCCCCTCCCTTTAGCATTCGCTACCTCTGTCCTCCTCCTGCCCTCTCATCTCTAGGATCTGGCCTTTTATCAGTGCATTCCTTTTCATTTGCATTGCAGTGTGGGGAGGGACAGCGGGTCTCTCTGATCTGATAGCGCCAGTAGAGAGTCAGGAGGATCCTCAGGGCACGAGGAGTGTTTGAGTGTGTGTATCCTGTCCTGCAAACACACACACATCACACAACACATTGCATTCTCAAGATAGGCAGTCATTCTTTCTTGACCCAGAAGGACAAATATCTGAGCGCCCGCGCCTGTCTTTCTGGATCCGTTTGTCTTAGTCTGAATGGAGGAAAAGCCTTGGGTGCCAGATTGGATTTTGTGTTGTAGGGAGGTGCTGGTTTTGGGGAAAAAATGATCCATTGCACTTGAGGACAGAGAGCAAGAATCGTCAAAACAAGACCACCTTACATAATCCCCCCCCTCCATGATTTGATGTTGACTGGCTGTTGGTTCTTGCAATGCACCAGTGCGCCAGGGCATACTCTGCTTTGCTCCAAAACCTTTCAATCAGGTGCCACAAACTCTGAGCAATACCATCTGGTCTGTTTGCTTAAACCACAATGTGCCATGAGTTGTGACCCCTTGACCTTTCCCTGGATACAACACTGACCACTGGAGATTGTAAAAACCCATTAGTGACTTTTAAACTTTGCATAAGGTTGGAGGTTGGCTTTTATAAAGTATTGGAGGAAAGTAGGAGTTGGAGAAAGGCATCATTAAAATGCTTTACATTTTTGGATTTGTCAAACCAGCAGTCAATACAAGGCCTCTATATAGAAATACATAACCCACAAAACCGATGTTAAAAATGGACTTCACCCGAAGGCTCAACCACTTGACAGCATATTCACGCTCCCAACAAAAAGGTGCTTGGCCTGATTTCTTTAACAGCTCTGTTGTAAATGTTTGTGTGGCTGCAGGAGATAAAAAGAGGTAGTTTACTTTGGGGATTTCCTTGCGATGCTTGTATTCCCAACCAACCCATTGCTCAAACATGTATCTGTGTGGAGGGTCCTTTGGTGGCTCTGAGGTTGAAGTGATGACAGATTGAGCACACAAAAGACAGAGGAGCAAATGTATTGCGTCAACAGACCTCACCAATACTTTTCTGTGATAAAGCCATCACATGTGTGAATTTCTTGCCCCTTCTAAAGTAAGGCTGGGGGCGTGACATGAGTTGGAAAATGATTAATAAGTGTAGCAGTTAAAAGAAATGAGGTGGGGAGAAGTATTTGACAAAAACACACTTTCACAAGTCTTTCAAAGGCGCAATATGTTTGGATCAGCTGAATATGTACACCACCTGGCTGAAAAGCTTTGGTCACCTTTTTTCCTCCATAAAACTCCAGGTCTTCCCCTTGGCCCCGCACTGTGATGGCTTCCCCAACCACTACTAAACACCAGCTAACTGATGAGATGTACGTCCTGTTCCAACATGCCTGCTCCATTAATGATCAATTTTACATCACATGGTTGCATCTCCATAAACATCAGTGAGCCATAATTGACCATGACTGTGCCAATAAACTCTTTTGAGCTACTGTATTATTTTGAGGTATTGTTCAGTCTGTTGCTGGTGTGTTTGGCTCCCAACGTGTGTGTGTCCCCATGTGTTTGGTTCATTTTAGTTTTGTAAAACAAGCTGATAATATCATGGAAAACATTTGTTTTGCAGTCATTTATTGTGATGACAAATGAGGAATATATTTTTGAACACATCCTCCAAAGATAAATAACACCTGAGGAGCATGCAGAACCAGCTTGCTGTATGATGATGAGGACTCATGCTAAAGGTGTTGCATCCAGATCCAGTCTTCCCGCTTTGAACAGAGAATCGTATCGTAGTGTGCAACGCTGTGTATGAATCATCGACGTTTAACTTGTGGTTCTGTCACTTTGACTAACCGAAGGTGGAAATTCGGCATGAAAATCCATACTGTCCTTTGGAGCGTTGACTGGAAAATCATATCACATTTGGATATATGAGTCATTTCTAAATATTAATCCAGCATTATTCGGGTGTGTGTTTAGCCTTACAACAGGAAGTGCGCTGACTGGACTGACTGATTACATACCTCTATTACTCGTGATATATGAATGCATGAGAGAAAGCTATTTGTCATTGCCGAAACATTGTCCCTAGGGGCGATTGTTAAAGAAGGATCTATGAATTATCCCCGTGGAACAACTGGGTCTTGTCATGAGGAAAGCAGAAAAGAAGGGGAAAGGAAAAGGGAGGTACAGATCTATTGACGGGAGTGGGATTGAGAGACTGGAAAGACGCCAGAAGAATGTGTCTGTGATCCTGCTCTCCACCGCCTCTCCCTCTGTCCAGTTAATTGGAATACAAAGCAGAGAGGGGTCGATGGCAGAGCGACGATGAAGATGAGGAGGAGGGAGGGGGGGAGTGGAACTGCTGTCTGTCTCCAACCCTCACCGCTCGGTGGGAATTGACTGTGGAACCAGCAAGCGAGACCGACACACTGTCACTAGTAAAATGAACTGTCACCTCGCATTTCTCAGCCTCCTGGCAGCATCGAATTGGCCGCTTTGAAGCATGTGACGTGACACTGATTGAGTTCTGGTTCTGGGCTCTAAGGGAAAGAGCTACAATCATTTAAAGGGTACACTCCTACCACGCCAAAGATCTGAACTCAAGCTCGGTCCATGACGTGACCTCCAACCTGCAGCTTCGCATCCTTCCCTAGGTTTATGATCTCGCCGTCTCTTATTTCACCATTGTGTTGCCTCATTGCTTTGCCTTTCTGCTATTCTTGTTTTTCTCACAGCATACAGCCGTGGCGGGCTGACAGGCACACGGAGGAGGAAAACTATTAGGGGTAGCCATTTGGATCCTGGAGGCAATCCCAGGGAGTATTAAGATGTTAACCCTGGCCAAGTCACTTGTCTCTCTCACTTACTATGCTGATAGAGTGGGAGAAGGATGCTGTAGCAGGGGATTCAGGAGGCTAGCGGTGTAGGTCTGCCAGTGCCTCCAGATCCAGTAGAGCCTGACTCAGATGGGGGATGGTTGTCAAGGATCCAGCAGTCGGAGCTAAATAGAGCGTCAGTTCCACAGGAACGAGTGCCATTTATCAAGTGAAAATCCACTTGAAAAACCAACAGAAATAGTTATGACATACAAAAAAATGTACATTTCATGGCCTGTTTTTCATGTCATCTAGAATCCAGACAAACACAATAAAAACAGCTTTCTACTTTTTTTTCAGGTTGACTCAAACCACGGCAGAAGTGAAACACCTACCAAGTGTCGCTGGCAGACCATAGAAACAAGCATTTGTTTTGTATTTTCTCACTATCAAATTATTGTAATGATTTGGGAATAATCATTTTTGAAATACCCATTTTTCATGTTTTTAGACATTTGTTTCAACCCTACTTGTGACAAAAAAATGACATTATAATTTCTTTGATATGAATAATTAATATTACTAAAAGTATATCTATTTTGCTCAAGCAATTAAAAATATCATAACTGAACATTGGGCAAAACTTGTTTTATTTTTTACAATAAACTAATTTCCTCCTCTCCACATACCATTTCGCAAAGCACTGTCACATCATTTCTTTTATTCCTGGTACAATGATTCCATCTGACCTGACAACTGCAGAGTATATAGAATATTTGGCTAATGAGTGGCCCATCGGCAAATATTTTCCAATAAATTGAACTGGCTACGTCTGATCCAGACTTTATCATCTGACTGACAAATAAAATGACCCCTCTGTGACATCCAGTTGATGACAGACCCCCCGTGGGCCCATGAATACTGTATCTGGTTGTGCTTTGAAGCGGTGGGACCCTGCGGAGTGACATGCGACAGAGGAACTGGTCAGAAACCGAGGAAGTGAGCCTGGCAATAGACTTGTAAAAGAGCCTGCAACAACTGCAAGCAGCATGGGGTACAAACAGCACCGAGGTTGACCTCAAGCAAAGTGCAGAGGGAAGGTGAGGGGGGTGTTATATCTGAAGAAACTAGAAGCGGTTTCTATTATTAGTCCTCCTGGAGGCGCTGTCAAGTGTGGCCACTACAGTGCGGAGCATCATTTTTATGTGCAGTTGATTTCATGTCCATCTATGGCCATTAACCATTTTGTGAAGAAAGCAAACAAGCCATGGTGGTCGAAGGTGAAAAACATCCTCCTCCTCCTGCTCTCCCTGGAGCTGAACATCTGTCTCTGCTGTGTTGGCAGCAGCGGCAGCACTGACACCTCCAGATGGAGGGCCCACTGGGAGCTTTGAGGAATTACCACCATGGATGGCAGGGATCACACCTCTGGAATCAAATCCCACACTTGTTTTCTGCACCGTCCCTGTGTTGTTGTTGCCGTTCAATCCATCACCATACACACCATCGATTGACGCCTCCCCAGTCCTCTGCCTTTTTATGAAGAAAGAGCTTTTGGCTGGAAAGAAAAGACACTTGTCAAAAAAACGTGTCTTCCTCTTCCACAGCCAGGACATTTCGGCTTCTTGTAAGGGTTGAAGTCAAGACCATCTTTCCTCACCAAACTTCGCTCAATGACCGTGCCAATTAAAGCTGAGCACATTTCAAGGCTAGGGCAGAAATAAAGCTTCCCAGCTGCGTTGACTTGAGCAACAAGAAAGTGTACCAAGGGCATCCTTCAGTCAAGGGTTCCTCTCTATGTATTTGCAGCTTTGGAGCAGCTTTCACACTATGGACTCTGTCACTTGTCAGAGCCTGAGATGTGAACACAAGGGAACCAGGCTTTGGCCTTGGACTCGAGTCCACCTGGACTTCTCTGGCAACCGCACAGCGGGAGGAGTGAGGTTTCACCCAAGGCAACTCAGCTCAAGCGACAGGTGGCAAGATTCCACTACAACAAAAGTTGTCTAATCAGCATTTGGGAGCAAAACAACTCGTCGACACTATAACGCTGAGGTTTTCTGCCACATCAACGGTTTTCACTGAACAAACCCAGTTGTCATGGCTCTGAAACAGTTCTATGCCTCGGGCCTCCAGCTGTCCAGAGTACGCACTGAGAAATGGGACACAGCTTTGGAGGCTGGGGCGTGAAGCGTCATGAATAACACACAGTGGATATGCATGCAAATTCAATTTGATTTAAAGGTGTAAAAAGTTACAGTGGTGGGGTCTTCGCAAGTGCAGTGCAATATGGGTGTTGCAGTATTGGAGGTGTCGGACTCAACCACTCAGTGGGGGCAAAATATTAATACAATCATTTAAAACAAAAAGGAAAACAGTTTAAGTTCGGGCCTGAACAAAATTGATATTTACTGAAAGTTTCACATATCGTCCTCCGACACTACTGACTGACTCAAGACTTGGTTGGACGAGATTGGTTTACGTTCGAGAACAAACATAAACTTTCTATCATCTCCTCCTCTGCACCAAGCTAGAAAAAAATCATGTTGCTGTTTGTGGAAGTTTATTGTTGAAAAAAAAGATTGTGATCCTAGTGAGTTATGATATCAACGTGCCCGTATAGGCTTAAATTACTACTGAATTATAAGACAACCATGTGCATCATACGCACGTGGCCCACTTAAAATGTCTTGGCAGGCCACATTTGGCCCGAGGGTCTTGAGTTTGACACAGGGCATGATACATTCTTAAACTACAAATAGAAATACCTGACAGGCCTAGTGTGTGGCGTGCCTATTGTAGAAGATATCCACAACCTGCTGAAAGCAACACGGTTAGCCTCTTGTGTCTTTTAGCTTGTCCTTCTGGATATGAAAACAGAAATGTCAGCAAAAATGAAATGCATTCAAAACTTGAGAACTGTCATGGACTCTGGAGTCCCAGACCATGTCGATGGAATGGTAATAGGAGGAAATAAAATGAATGGAAAAAAATCTCAATGAACATTGGATATACAGTATTAAAGATCACACAGTAAGTGTTCTGTCATTTACTGACCAGTCCTGATGATTCCAGAATATACAATTTTGTTTTTGACACAAAATGGTGAGTGTGGGATGTCAGTGTTTGGTTTCGGATCATAAAGAGAATAAATATTAGAATAAGTCTGAACATTTAGTCACAGATTACACTTGGCAATAAAGACTATTCTGATTAGTCAACTCAGTATTACGTACTAAACAGATTATTTTTGTATTTTAAACAGATATTTTTAATTATTATTTAAAAGCATATACTCATAATACAGCATATGTACTGTACATTGTATAGAACACAGATCTGTTATAACATTGAAAATGACGTTTGTTAAAATGTATAATAATAATGATCAGGGATGCACGATACTAATATCAGTATCGGTACGATACTGAGTTTGAGTACTCAAACCCATACCACTTCACGGCAACGCGCCGTTTTGGAATGACAATTTATTTATAGTTATGTCAATTTTGTAAAATTTGTGTTTGTACTGGAATGAAACTTGTGACCGTCACCCACGTACATGGAAAACAAACTCGGGAATGTACTCGGGATCAGTGACTACTCAAATGCAAGTGCAGTATTTCTACACAACTAGTTTTGGAGAAAAAATGGTAGCGTGCATCCTAATAATAATAAAAATAAATTCAAATTTGTATTTTGAACTTTTGCTGTTTTCTCAGTGAACATGTTGGATTTATTAATGTGTATAAAATAACTTTTTACTCCGCAATTTTTTGTTTGATATGGGGATGTTTTATTTTCTGCAATAACAATTTTCGGATGAATGGGACAATGCCGCAGATGCTTTTTGTTGTATTGAAAACTACAGCAACAACATGATTAATGTAACTGATTTTCTGTCTAATTTCCTCTTACTGTTAATATGTCTTTGGATTGCTTGGCGCCTTTCCGCGTGTCATTAATTAATATGGATCAGAGCCCAGTAGGAGGAAAATAAAAGGAGGATAAATGAACAAAAACGACTTGAAAAGAAAAATCCAGAGCATGAGAGGACGAGCATTTGACTTCTTGAGGCCACTCTGGTGTCTTGACAGATTGACTCGGCATTCATTTGTGTGTGAACTCTGAGTGAACCTCAGCTTTAGGGGGGAAAAGGGCACCAATAGGCCAGAAAGTGTTTGCAAACCTCAACTAACACCAAACGCAAATATTGAAACTGACCCTTTTAGCGGCCGAGGAAACTAGGTGGTCAGGTTGGACCGAGGGTGAAACCAGAAACTTGAGATTTGACACCTTTTGGGTTTCACGGAAATTAGTTTGAAATGTGTGCTGAAATGGATCTCTTCTTCTGTCCAGCAGAATTTGGGTAACAAATCGAGGGTGAGGACTGGACTCCCTGGAGTTTGTTGTCATGTTTAGAGCCCCTGGAGGTATTTGGAGGTGAGAAGGTCAGAGAGAACCACCCCATGTGTCGCCAAAGATTCCTCTTGTCACATTATGCGAAGGCCCTTTGGTGTTTCCATTAATGGAGATAAATCAGAGGTGTCGTGCAAATGGAATGATTATATCAGAATGAAGTGACTTTTCAAACATTTTATTTGAGTAAATCCTCTGGAAAGTTGAAAAATACCCTGTAAATAAATAGTGCAAACAATAGCATTGATGGGACATCAGTGCTTTACAACAGGTAAATCAAAAAACACAAAATACAGGCAGAGTGGGTAACACTTTCAAATGAGGGTCGAGACACTTGTTTTTTTCTTTAGAGATGTGTGTACCAAACAAACAAATATATTGTGAATATTTATATCTTCAAGTGATATTACTGTGTTTGAAAAAAATGCACAGGTTATCTGTTGAGATATGCTCCGTTGGTCGTCAGACTGGCAACCCTCCATTCACCAAATAATGTTTTTGGAATTACTACCGAAATAAATACCTTTTCATGAAAAAGGAGGACTGAGAATTAATAATGCTCACAGTGTCTATAAGCCTAGTAATGACCTAAACATTGGTAATAACTAAATACAGTTCAATGTTTTGTAACCCGGCAGACTTTGATAAATGAATTCTTCTTGGAATATATATACTGTATATATATATATATATATATTTGAGATGAAGTTGATTCTGAAAATATTTTATCTAAATTTGAGATTATACTAATTTTATAAAATTATTCAAGTTCTCATTGAAAACATGTTCATATAAAAGACTTTTTAAATGCCAGAATTTTTCATTTTGATAATTCATCACTGTCTCTCACTGGTGTCGTGGCCTTCAAATCCCAGGACAGGCCCTGGAACCCCAATTGCAAAGTGTTACCTCTCATTCTCACTGATAGTCAACCACACATACCCTGATTCACAAGTCCATTTTGTTCTGGAATGGTGCAACTTTTTTTTTTTTTAGGTTTAAAGCCACAGTTCAGTCTTTATGAGGGGATTCCGGGCCTGTGGGTTCAGCAGGAGGGCTCTTCACCTGAACCTGCTTCTCTCGCTTCTTCTGCTTCATCCTGCGGTTCTGGAACCAGATCTTGACTTGGGTCTCGTTGAGTTCCAGACTGGCTGCCACCTCCACCCTCCTGGCCCGTGTCAGGTACTTGTTGAAGTGAAACTCCTTCTCCAGTTCAGTCAGCTGCTTCGTTGTGAAGTTGGTTCTGATCACGTTGTGCTGGCCGGGACCACCGCCGAACTCAGACAGAAGCGCTGTGAAATGAAGTGGAATGAGTGAGGGCGGTGAATGAAATGGGATGGAACTGATGACGGAGGATAAACAAAGTCGTTACGTTCTGTCAAATGAGTTCTGGTCTGGCATCCATTAGACTGACCTGTTTTGGGAGGATTCCTCTTCACTTTCATCCAGTCGAACGTTTTGGAACTTTCCTGCTCCACGTCTTTGTTCGAAGGAGGCACTCGTGTGTAACAACTTTCCGAATATTCTTGCGGCCTCTGCTCTCCGTAGTGCAGGTACTGGGTCGCGACCCCGCAGCTGTCCCCGGGGTACGGGGTCATCCCGACCTGCGCGTGGATGTAGCCGCGCTCCTGCTCGTGGCTCAGGCCGTACTGGTGGTAGTCCAGTGGAGGTCCGTACACGGAGTTCCCCGTGAACTGCAGGTCCACATTGGCCTGGTGGTGACCGTGCAGCGGCATGTTCTGGTTCTGATGCGACACCGCAGACACGTCGTGCGCGTAATTGTCACTTGTTGAGCTCGTCGTCATGTATCCGTGGTTCAGGTTGTGGTATCCGGTCTTGAAGAGGTTCGAGCCCCGGCTGCAAACCGGGTAGTCTAGGTAGGAGTTCATGCTGGTGATGCTCGGGTCAGCGGTCATTAATCGGCGCTCCCGTTGGCCCCAACCTTCGAGGTTGTATGTCAAAGCTGTAAAAGTGCCCTCCACCCCTCATATCACCTTCCTGACACGACCACGTGACCCCGCGGCGGCCAATCGCGGCGCACCCCGGGCGCTCCGTCAAATCTGAGGGCTCGTCCATCAAAGTGCGCACATTAACATGACAAACGCTTCAGTCACACTCGCTCATCCATCCGAGCGGAGTACAAACATTCAGACACTTTCAGCGCAATAACCTTAACTCTCGGTCACTGAATAACCAAGGTGGAAAAGTATTTTACAACTTTTACCTGCGTTGTTCTAAATGACCGTAAAACTATGTTTGGCACACCAATTTACTATCGATCGCTTGCGAGCATTTCAATACATGACTTATGACACTGCTCCAAGATTGTGAGAGTTGATGTCAGTCAACGCAGAAAATGAAGAGATTTGCAACAATTGTTTGTCCAAACTTTAATGCCACGGATTTTAGCCAAGCAACGCTTTGTCTTGTTAAGAATTAAATGGTTCCGTAAATATTACTTGGTTGTTCATGCCTTTGCACCTTTTGCAACACTTTTCATATAATTTGTTATTGTGAAAGTTATTACTGAGATTACTTTTGAGTATCTGTTTTGTTAACCATGTACAAGAACTGTATCCACAAAAATGAAATGTAAAAATATTGAGGCTATTTCCGTACTTTTATTTCATATCTAAGGGTTTGTTCAAGTCAACATTATGGTCACATTTAACTTTTTTGTAATTTTGGTCTGGAAATTAGGGTGTAATGATACGTTTTATTTTAAAAGCATCAGGCATCATAGAGTTATAGTCTAGGACAGTCACAGACAGTTGATCTCCAGCCTTCCAATAGGCTGAAGTAATCGCTGGAAGCATAAATCTCAATGACCCTTCTCATTCTGGTTGAGATCAGTCTTGTCTCCAGGCTACCTCTCTGTCCATTTGTCTCGAGAAGAGCTGGCTTTGCTATGTAGCACACACTTGAGAGAAATATTTTATAGCACCATTTTGTTACAACAGATTGGAACTTGATTGTGTTGTTGTATGTGTTCCCTTCAGGGTGAACATGGACCGATCCTTGAAACAATTCTGGGCTAAAGGTGAACCCAAAAATGTCTTTGACATTTATCATTTTCCCAGTGGCCTCTGAAAAATTACAATATTTTAGCTAGTTTCTCCGTAAAGAACTTCACAATGTCTGGTTTTGGCTTTCCTGAACGTAACGCAAAAAAGCCATTAAAACTCAAATTTGATTAGGAAATAATGTTCATTAACCTTTGGCCAAAAGTACATTTTTATCTTGTGAGGTTTTTTTTTAGCTCTCCCCAACAAAAGCAAAACCTGTCGATGAGCACATCTGAAAATCAGCTTAATTTCCTCAGACAATTCACCCGGAAGATTCTTGAGGAAATAAAAAGCCAGGCGGCAGAATTGGGTGATCCATCATGTCTCTTCTTCTTAAAAAGACGGACGGCTAGTGTGCCCCTTTTCAGCCATAACGGAACAAAGACACATTTAAAGAGCCATACTGGCCCTTTTCTTAATGCTTTGGACTAAATATCTCCCCGAACTCGCATCCTGATTGGTGTAATAGAATAAATGTGATGTTTTAGAGCGTTGGTGCTAATTAAACCTTCACCCCAAGTCTTTAGTGCTTTCCTTGTACTCTGGTGTCCACCACTCAGTGTTTGTTTATTCAGTCTGAGCAGCAAGATAGTGGCAAAGCGAAGTCTTTTTTTATTTGAAGAAAAAAAAAAACATTAATTCGGCTACACCGATGATAAAGTTCTTAAAAGAAAAGCCCTTGATTTATATTGACAAATGGTGGAAGATGTAGTCTTTTTCGTGTAACCTTTCATTCCTAAAGAAAGAAATTAGAATATTGACAATAGAATCAGTTATATGTCAGTTCAGTGCTTGTTTTCTTAAATACACAGTTTTATTGTCATCACCGATGCTGCTTCTACTTAACAGCAGCAATAGAGATAACCTGCATTTTCATGTATCACAAACTGATATTTGGGAATACAGAGTTTCACAGTACAAAAATCCAGTGGGATGTTATGGCAGAGACAGACGACTGTGAAATAGTCACAAGCAAAAAAAAAACAAAAAAAAAAAAACATGCGTATTGGGAATGTTCCATTCTTCCAGGTCAAAACTTATTTGTCTTACAAATTTAACTCAAGGTTTTGGTGCATAATTGGAAGTGAAATTGCCCTCAGAGTTGGTAAGCAGAACATTTTTCCGTGTGTGTTGTTCTTTTAATCATCAAATACAGAGCTTATTTTAATGAACACACTTTATAACTTGTTAATTAAGAAACAGAGATGCATCTTTTCCACCACTATCCTGTTCAGAAAGCAGGCGGATAATCTAAAGTGCTATATAAAAGCAATCTCGAGGAAACCCATTTTCTTCTCAAATAGACACATTATTTTGGCAATGTTATTTAAAACTGGGCAATTATTCAGATATTCCTGTAATTAATACCGTTTTATTGCGTCAGTTAAAATTTGTATTACTTTCCCAACACTTTAATGGTACTTTGTCACATAAATATCACACTGAACATCCTGCCAAAAACCGTCAAAAATACATAATTAAAATTATTGTGACGTCTTGAGTAGTGGAACAACACTGCTAATAAATAAATAAATACATCATTGGGAAGACATAAGTCTTAGATGTGACCGTCTTAAAGATGAGTCAGTCTGGGGGCCTGCATGATTCTGTCCAGAGTGTTGTTACTCAAACATGTCGTCCTCTGTCCACCGATGTCGTCAGCGTCCGGTGCGCAGTGGATGGGCGCATCGCGCAGTTGAATATTTGCGAACGAGGCATATTTGGGGAACTCGCTCTCGTTCGGATTCTGCGATGGTACGGACTTAAACGAGGGAGAAAGTGGCTGATGACCTCCAGCTACGTGGACGTAACCGAGGCTGGACAGAGTCGGGCTACACGGGGCTGAGGGCGGGGAAGAGGCGGTCCGACGGTTGTCGCAGCTGTGGCTCTGGACTCGCTCGTCCTTCTTCTGCTTCATCCTCCGGTTCTGGAACCAGATCTTAATTTGCCTCTCGTCGAGGTGCAGCAACGCGGCCATCTCCCGCCGCCGCGGCCTGCACAGGTAGCGGCTGAAGTGGAACTCCTTCTCCAGCTCCAGCAGCTGCGCGCTCGTGTAGGCCGTGCGCGTGCGCTTGGAGGAGGCGGCGGCCCCTCGCGAACCGCTGACGTCAACGACGCAGCAGTCTGAGACGACAACAGACAATATGTTTACAAACATTTATTAGATCCTCGTTTTAAGGATTTCTATCGCTTTTTACAACGAAAACTGAAAAAAGAAAGACCCCATTGTTTAGTATCGTTAGCTTCACTATCGAGGTTATTTTATTTAGTAGTGACGTTTTGTGGTGTATAAAACGTTTTACCATTTTCATAGATAGTTTTTGGCTTGCCAGCTATTGGCGGGTCATAATTGTTACGATCTTGGTATTTTACGATCTATCTATCTATCTATATGTACATACATAAAAACGAAATTGAACTGGTGTTTTAGCCTTGTGTCCTCCTGAGGTTACTGTAGTTGAAGACTCGCTACTGTATTTTTTTTATCAGAGATAGATTCAGACCAGAATTGGAATGGAATTGAAATGTGTGAAAATCTCTCAAGAAAAACTCAGTTACTGGCCAAAATTCCAGGCAGTACTTTTAGTAGATTAAACACAAAAATGAATCTGAATGTATTTCAATGACTTGACGCAGCACAAATTTGGGATCAATCACCAAGAGACATTGCAGTTTAATTACCATTCATTAATTCATAAAGTAGATGTATTTAAACAAGAACTAAAAGTGCTTGTTTTTGCGACCAACCTGTTCTTCTGTTGTTATGTTTCCGGTTTATTTGTCTGGACTCTGTCATCCAGGGGAAAATAGTTTTGTTCTCACTACTGGTGCCGCGTTTCGAGGTGTGTTGAAGGACGTGGGTTTGGGGTGTTTGGTGGTCAGTGAATCCAAACCCCCCCACGTTCTGCAAGGATTCCCTGTCACAGTGCTGCTGTTGTTGGAGCTCATCTGCTGGAGTGGGATCCTGCATGTCAGTCCGGCACACACCACTTTTGACCCTGTGACAGAGAACTGGCAGCCAAACGTCACATGACAGGTTTTCAGAGTGCGGAGGGCTTCTGGCCTGAGAGCAGGGAGAGAAAAGAAAATTCAGGGAGGAGACTGAATGATCCATCTTATCCTCTCAATAGTTCCTTGACGTGAATAGCAAACCTCTTCGGTCAGGGGAGTCGGGTGGAAAAACACAGGAATTGTGGAACACACTCAACATACACATTCAGCAGTACACTCTTGCCGGATAAACTGTGATGAGTATTATGTTTAAAGAATTTATTTTGGGCATACTGGTGCACATCTGCTGTTCAGTGTTGTGATTTAACAAATGAATGAAAACAAATGAAATCAAGAACCTGTCTGAGGGGACTTGTGGAAAACCATGGTGTATTTATTTTATTGAATATGACCTGATGCTATGTTTGAATATAAAATAGATTTTTAAAAACCCTATTTCGAAATTCCACCTTTTTGTGAATTTTGTCTGGCATGTACTGACAAGAAATCAGGTCGTATTAAATATAAATAAACAGGTTACAAACCTCAACACATGAGTAAAAGAGGTCAAACAAATAAGAACATATAAAAACAATGAGAGCTACATTTCATGTTGTATGTTTTCTTTCAGTTAATAACAAAATTAACAACTTGTTTAGTGAGTGTCTATAACTTACATAAGTCGAGCAGTACCAAAATATGATCAGTAAATAAAAATGGTAAATAAAAAGTAATCTTTCTTCCTCTTTTGCTCACACTGCTGCTTTCTCCATTATTTATTGTACCTTGAGTTTACTTCCAAGCATTGGTAATGAACAAATAGAGACATCATTTGTCACAATATATGTCAAGGTCCATCAATTTGTAAATATAAAAACTGTCATATATATTTTGGCTTCATTGCTAAAGAAAGGGATACTTCACGTAAACAACTGTTGGAACATTGTCATCCATTTCAATAGACTTAGGAAAAGAATAGACTGGAACCATCGATTTTTCTGATTTATGTCTCTGGCTCACTTATTTCTAAAGGCAATAAATGTACAATAATTCTCATGCTCATTTTGACATTGATAATGTCATAAACATGATATGACCAAATAGCTGAAGAGTAGATGTTGTTTATTTAAAGAGAATAATACTCAGCTTTGCATTCCTGCATGACTGTAAAAATTACATTTAACATTTCCTAACATCACCTGATCGCTTGATTTCCATTATTATTTTAGAGAAATTGCACATTGTACAATCCACTCAGTCATAAGTCAAAAGCCCGTTTTTAAAATTGCAATAACGGCAACACATTTAAACATTTAAACAACACATTATTATACATACTTTATTAATTATGATAAAACATTATTATTATAGAGATTCTTTAAACAAGACAAATAAAATAATAATAACAATGATAATAATGCACTCGGTGGGGACAAAAATCGCTTTCATGACCCTAAACACGGCATCGGCGCGCAAGAGCGTCAACAAACAAAACGGAATTTGAAGCACAAAAATCGGCGGCGAACGAGCTAATTAGATGCCAGATGTGACTAGATTACAGATTGCGGACCGAGAGAGAAAGAAGCAGACTCTTTCAGCTCCGTGAACTCTGTTTGAACCGCGACTGGACTCGTAAATCATACAGACACGTCTGCCCGGATCTACTCTCCCCCGAACCCCCACCGCCATCATCACTCAGCGCTCACTAAAAACAACAGCACACACCAACAAACTCACGCTTTACCTGCGCCAAATCGGATGGATTATGATAATCCCGGCCGAGGGTCTCGGATGAAGCGCAGCTTTGCATGGCAGCGGACTGGACAGTGATTCTGCTTCTCTCACACACACCGGTGATCCAAGTGTGTGTGTGTGTGTGTGTGTGTGTGTGTGTGTGTGTGTGTGGCCGCGCGCACGTGCGCGTGTGTGACCATGCATCACATGGTTATAGTCGCTATAAAGATAAAACAGCAGCTTTTTAACGACGTTTTGGGGGACTTTGATGGCGATTAGCGCCGAATAACCTCGCAGAATTATTATAATTAATAGATAAATAATTGTTTTTGCGCTGAATCTGCTTTGTGGACCATGATTGTACAATGGATCTAATTCCCCCAGACAAAGAGAGCAGATGAGGGAGGATTTTTTTTTCCCAATCAAAGGACCGAGACGATGCTTGGGATCCTTCAGTGGAGGCATTTCAATCGAATGGGACTGCTGTGACTATTGCAAATAAATAACTGAATGCAACGATGTCATAACATTATTCTTAAATTAATAATACTAAATAACAATTTACTATTATTTTGAGAATTAAATTAAAAAATAACCAACTTTGACCATTAATTTTAATGCGCTGGTTAAAAATGCTACAGCCCACGTGGTTGTATAACAACTCTTTAGGAAAAGTATGGTGTTTGAGACAAGCAAGACATTTTTGGGACATTGACATCCATCTTGCTTGATGAACTTCAGCTTCTCATAAATCATTTTTTCATTCTTTTTCATGTACAACATTTTCACATGCCAGTTCCATTGAGTAGTCTTGTGAAATCCCAGGGGTCTCAATGAGTACAGATTCATTGCCCCCGCAGGTTGAACATGGATGTCTATAGTTTAGTTATTAGTATATAGTATAGTATAGTTTTATATATATATATATATATATATATATATATATATATATATATATATATATATATATATATATATATATATATATACACCAGCTTCTGCTGAATTTGTCAGTTTATAAAAAAGCTGAAAGACCATTATAGTGGGCAAGTGTAGGGGAAAAAAATGACATCACGTTTACATACTACTTCATTATTTCTTGGTTTTGAATGCAGCAAAATTTATTTTAAAAAAGCCAAATTGTAAATGAAGTATGCTCCAATCACACGTTCATTCTTCACACATTATAACTCCTGCAGCCTGCGATGACCATAAAATCTGCGCCCTAAACAGAAGGAAAAACATTATCTCATGCTCCTGTTGCTGATCTTTAGGAAACTGTTCTAAAAGTCAGAGAGGAGAACGTCTCTGAGTCATGCAGGGGTAAATAAAATAAATGCATATTTCATCTTTCCAGGCTTCAAATCTTGCATATGACAACATCACGCAGAGGCATTTACATCCCATCATGCTCAGGCAGCCTGAGGGGGCTCTGATGGACATGTACTCCCCCCCCACTCACTCCAGCCTGCTGACAAATGCAGCCCTGCAGCCTTGCAGCCAATTAGCTGTAGGAACCTGGTGTCCGCAGAGCGGGATTTACGACTCTGAGGTCACTCGGTTGAATCAACAGTAACAGAACAAAGTGAGCAGATAAATCTGTCAGTTTGGTACCTTAGAATTTAATACCTAACTAATACAAATGTAGGTTACTCAGGTAAGAAAAGTGCTGTCCAGCTATTAGCAATCCTATTTTTACTGTTGAAATAGACACAAGATTAATGTGGGACACCTTAGCAATATTGCATCGCTCATTTGAGAGGTCAGTACCTTTCAAAAAGGATCCTAAGAAAAGTGGTGCAGCAGCGACACGGTTGTGCTCAGCTGGAGTTCAGTGAGATGAGCAAATGTGGTCCATTCCAGCGGACGACAGTAAAAGGTACCAACACAAAGACATTTTTGAACAACGGATGTTTCAGCAACCCACTCAGATACTGGCCCTGGTGTAACTGCAGCACATGACATGAACCTGCTGTTTGGATGAGTCAGATAGTGGGAAGAAGAGAGGAAATTAGATCTAGACAATCGGCACACCATCCCTGAACAGAGTCGCTGACTCTTAGTGGCTGTTATGATATGAAAAAGTATTAATCTCTGTTTTCAGTCATTTTCTTTACACCAGGTCTGCATGGAGGAGCAGATTATCCTGGCATATTAGGTGGGGGACACCTAGGACAGGCTGCTCGTCTCTGAATAAATCAGTGATGAATCTCATTTAAAGCCAAGTAACACTTGAAATTACATGGCTGGCCAGATTAGGCCCTGACACCTGTGTCTCGCAGTGGCTGTTAAAGCACATATCCAAATCCAATCTGTTCAGGAGGGACGAATCGTACAACTTGAGGTGGAGTTGTGCCTCAAAGATTCTCCTGGTTATAAAAACAAGACAGTACACAAAGTGCACCAAATAAAGTCTCTGGCAACACGGATCACCCTAAATTGACGTGACTGCAACACATGGCAGAATGTCGAATGGATCTGAATGGGTGACAACAGAGACTACTGCACTGGAGGATTCAATCTGACCTCTCAGCTCAAACTTCTGACCGCACTTATTCCGCAGAAAACTAACTTACTGCTGATGTGCCACATGTGATGCACTGAAGAATCATCTTAAAATTGACTTACTTGCTCAGCGACCTTCTCTTCATCTGGTCCAGTCGTAGCTGTTTGTCGAGCTTTATTCTTTACATTTGCCAGTAGACCCCAACTCCTCCTCGTGGTGAAAAGAAGACGGATGATGAGCAGAACAAAAGTCTCATTCAAGGCCTTGCTGCTCTCACGCACTCGTCATATTCCCCTACAGAAGTGCACTGTAAGGAAAAAAAGAAAGGCAAAGACGCTATCAGAAAACAGGCCTTTGTGGGGACAGATTCCAACATCATCATCAGAAGTGACGGGGGGTTAGACTTAAGTCTGAATCGTGAACTCACCATCATCATCCTCTTTAACACCAAAATGCATTTCTATAACAATCACATCTGTGTATGCTTCTGATGTCTAATTCAAACATCGAAATACTGCTCAGTACTTCACTGTGAATGACTCCAAATGGTCAAAGTAATTTTTATTTTTTTTTAATTTGAACATAAATAATTATTTTCTCTTGTGTATGTCACCGACTTATTTAATTCATTATAACTTCATAATCTGCATTTATTTAGTGAATCAGATTCACATTAATTCTTCTGGCACTTCCAATTCATTCAGGGATATATTTATTTGTGAATTAATTTGTGCTTTTTAATTTTCTTGGATACTCAATGAATACATTGCTATTTCTGGATGTACTGCATATTTAATTTATTATTTTTGCATCCTAGTGTTGTATTATTTACCCAGTTTGAGTCTTTGACTGGGTCCTTCAATTGCTACCATACATTTTTTTTTTTCCAAATACACAAGTAGTGGTGAACAAATAAGTTACTTGAGTGGTGCTTTGACATAGATTTCAAAGCTATGGCCTATACAACTCACATTGTTCCTCTTGCCACAGTTGGACTAGTCAACATGGGATAACACCTCAAATATTTATAACCTCAGTTACACCTTTTGTCAGGCGCAACAGTTTCTGTGTCTCAAATTTCCTTGCAGAAGTCAATGCCTCTCAGGAAAACACAAATGAAGGACATATGAGATTGTTCAGAAACAAAAACTATGAATCAGTCACTGTCATTTTGCGATAAAATAATTTAAAAACCAGTACAGCATTCTTCACAATAGCAACTGTACATTCTCTGATTCACTGTCTTCAGCTTGTACCCTTGATGAGGGGTTGATGTGGGACACCCAGGAAAGGTCACCCGCTCATCACAGTGCACATGCAAATGCACGTCCAGTCACTCTCACACACATATACACTTAAGCGGACAATTTAGCATCATCACTCAACTCGACACATAGAGAACCATTGCAAACTCCAGAAGGGACAAAATAGGCATTAAATACTCCTTAACATTAACTGACCCACTACTGGATTGTCTGGTGCACACTTGTCTATTACTGGAGCTCAGAACTCGTCTCGTATTAAATTATTAAAACGGCCTAAGTTTAGGCTGGATCAGGACACAAAGGTCAATCCTGCGCAACAACTTTCCACTCACCGAGATGCATAGATATGCTATGACAGCTGCAGCCTGACCTGCCCACAAGTCGAGATGCTGCTCCGTCCCACTTGCTCTTGTCCTCTTTCACCACACCTACAGTGAATTCACTTCTTCAAACACACCGCCCACAATAAGCTGTACCACAACTACATGAAACCAGATCACTTTTTACCGCTCTGCCTCTCAGCGGTCGTCATGTCGTGTGTGAGCGCAGTGATGATAAATACGAGGGAAAATCCCCGTCTTCATCCAGATCTGTGTTAAGTGCAACAGTTCTAACGTTCGTCAGACATAAACAAGGCACTTCTACCGGCTCAGAGTAGCAGGGATTAAAGGTTTTATGTTCCACTCGCGCACAGATCGAACACACACAGGATTTAGAACAAGTGATGATAAAACATTCAGCCGGAAAAACCATCCATCATCCTGCTGGCGGGTGTGGGGCGCCCTGTGCTGGCAGGAACGGTGTATTACAGCGAACAAACGCTCACTTCGCAAACCACCTTTTTATCAGTGAGTGTATTGAAACAGACCAGGCATTAACATGCCATGATGTTATCAGTATGAACTGATACTCAGACATTGCGCGCACATGAATAAGCGAAACTATTGGTGCCATCAGGCAGCACCAAAGCTCCCAGTCGAAAGAGGCAGGAGAAAAGGTGGACGCCATCGGTTGGTTTGGTCCAACGAGTGTGCGCAAATTGCAAATAATTCAATGCCAATCATCAAATGTATGGGCGTCCAAGTCGAGCGCTTTTCTCCTCGGGATCATAATAAAACTGCTGAGCCACGGCAGTGTTGCCAACAGAAACAATGGCAAACACGAATCGAAGTGGGAGGCCATCAGGCTTCAGCGATATATTTCAGTCAACCAGAGAAAACACAAGCAACATCCAGATTGATCAGCGATATCTGGATGGCAGCGTGCGTGCAGAGAAGGTGTGACAGTGCAAAGTCTGGGCTCGCCTCCTCCTTCCACATCTGCCGCGGCAGTCGATCGTCTCCTGACCCGTCCATGATCCCCGCTCTCATGAATTATGCATGAGATCCGGGCACAGATTACCCCTATCAATATGCCAGCGTCATTACGCTGGTAAAATGGCCACTTAATAGTTATGAATATGTGGGAAAGTGTCTGGGACTTAAGCGTAAACACCCTCCACTAAAAAATGTTTGATTTTAATTAATTAATTTTGCTTATGCGTTGCCTCAAGGCTTCTATTATCACGCGTTTTTATTTATCCTTTGAGTTTATTTTTGTATAATTTTTCGATGGTGTTACTAAAATATTAAACTTCATGTTTTTCACACATCATCTTCACATGTGACTGTCCTACTTATCCACCTGAAAATAAGACGTAAATATCGGTTGCTTTGTGTGCAATGAAATAAAACTCAACTCAATCGAGTGGATTTTTCATCCTACCGATAGAACAGATGTGAACATTTCAAGCTGCTTTAAACACAGCATGGAATCATTCGCCATGTTCTTAATTTAACTGAAAAATACAACAGCCAAAACTCCAATAGACACACACTTTAGTGTTCATGTGTTGCTGAGAAAACATTTGCACTTTTAGTATATGTAACCACAAGGCATCTTTATACGATGGGTCTTACTTAATTCTTGTCGCACTATTATTTTTGTGCTTTAGCATGAATAACATTGCATACCTCATTCTGTTTTTCATGGACTACGCTCATGTTGTTATTACCTTCTCCATTTGCTATATAGGTGGCACTCACAGCATTAGCCACAATGCTGTGAACAGACTGCAACATTTCTTGTCCAAGTCATGTAAAAAAGAGTTGCATATAACTCCCTGTAGTTTCTGTCAAATTGGAGTGATGCAACATTTTGACATCATGTGTTTAAGTGAAAGTGGTAATAGTTGGCTTAATTGGCAGTAGCAGCTACACCTGAAGCAACACACCGTTATTTAAATAAAAGAAAGACAATTCATCCATTTCCAACAAAACATTTTTAATAGAGAATGTTAATACCACAGTGTACTCCATTACAATCTCATTGGTAAAGCTAGATTTCAATTCTCATCATATTTACGCTTAGGATTGATGATATTTTAATGTTCCTTATCCGATTTAGAGCACTCTGAGTGTGCATGAGCGAGAAAGCAAATGTGTGTGAGCGTGTGTGTGGTGTGGTCGCACAAAACAAATGATTTCCCACCAGCCCACCTCTTTTATTTAAGGTCAGTCAGGCTGGTGTCCAGCTCTGAAGTGTCCGACAACTCACCTTTGGCCGCTGGTTGACTCGCCAGATGGAATAAATCCCTGCTCAAGTTCGCTTCCATGGTGCCTGCAAAATGGCTATTTTTCCCTCATTAAGACCTAAAACCTGGGAACATTAAGTTTCTTTTATTGATCAACGCAATGTCTTATACTGCATGTGCTAGTGGAAAAAAAAGGATATAAAACTGTCACTCTCATGCAAGGTTGTGAATTATATAGTGTGCCGTCTACTCCATAAAACCATAAACCCTGCTGACATCTAACAGTCAGTAAATAATCTGGGTCCTAAAAGCTTTACTAAAGACTGTTTTTAACCGACTTCACTCTGATTATCCGCCAAAATATTGCAGATCTTTCTTGTTTTATGTGTCAGGTGCACTGGAGCAGGTTCTTAGCAGGAACGCCTTCTTTCCAAACAAAGAGGACTTTCCAGACTAAATATTAGCACCATCGCTACAGTTAAGGGTTTTAACACCTAACAGTGCATTGCCGTTAAGCACATTCTTTTTACACTTCTACGACTGTCATTAATAATTGTAAGGCAGGAAAATACAGTTCAACACACCAGACACAATATCACAATGGCCATCACAGCAAGGTAGTTATTATTAGTACTCTGGCCTTCAACAACATTAGCTGCTCTGTGTTAATGAATGTTTTGCCAGAAGTACCTGTACAATCTTTTCAGTGTCAAATGTATCTGTCAGTGCTACCTATGGTACCATCACATATGTTTACATTTAAACATTCTTTCTGACTGACATGTTGCATATATATAACAATATCTAACATATATAACAATATACCCAACTGACTGTGTTGAGAGGCCTTTAAGGATTGTGTGTGTGTGTGTACATATATATATATATATATATATATATATATATATATATATATATATATATATATATATATATATATATATATATATATATATATATATATATATATATATATATATATATATATATAATGTGTACCAATGTAGATGTTAAAAGTGGTTGTTAGTTTTATGGCTAAACTACAGTGTGCTGCTGTGACGAGAATCAGACGATTTGTGAAAAGCCTGACACAGATTACAATGTCTTTGTACAGTCATGTTGCTGTCATAATAATTGCACTGTGCTGGTGTTCGTGGTCCAAGCCACTGCACTGGTATAAGGACAATAGTGAGTCCTTTAACCTTAAGTCAGTCAGGCTGGTGTCCAGCGCTGGCGTGTCCGCCGTTTCACCTTTGGCCGCTGGTTGACTCGCAGGATCGGAATAAATCACTGCTCAAGTTCGCTTCTACGACAGCGACACAAAAGCTTCAATAAAATCCGATTCTTTTGCGCCGTTTTCGCGTTGGAAAATGATCATTCGATGCAAAAACGTATTCAAATTAGGAGTTAATTTTATTTAAAAAATCTTTTCGGTTTTTGCTTTATCCGTTTTGAATACGCCTGTGATGTTTTCACTGAAAATGAATTTAAGAGCAGCATTATTTGGTCAGCAAGTGACAGCAGAGAGAACGAAACATAACTGGACATCAGGTCCGTCCACTCTCCGCAGTTAAGCCGTCACTTTCATTCAAGGTTGTGAATTATATAGTACATTGTCTACTCCCCAAAACCATAAAACCAACTTTATGGACCTCACGTGACTTTTCACAGTCTGTAAGTAATATAGGTCTTAATCTTTGGTAAGGAGGGATTTTTACCAACTTCAGCCTTGACTGTAAACCATATAGCGCTTCTTTTATTTTTTTTTTTTATTTTGATTTCTGGTGGATTTAATTTTAAGTAAATGGCACAGACAATGGCACAGGCAAGGTAAGTCCGCTTGACTTTCACAACTATTTTAGAGCAACAACTTCAATAAAAGCAAGCCATCAAGAGAAACATTTTTTATTATTGTCATTATTATTTCAAGCGCTATGGGTTCACTTACAAATATTGGCAAAAAACAGAAGCGCACATCACTATAGACTGCATATAGCCAACTTTTTTTGCACTAAAAAACACATCGACAAGGTCGCTTACGTCATTATTAGATCTAAACAAAGATGCACAAAATCTTCTAAAAGTTGTCAGGCCTTGAGCACAGATCAAAACAACAACAAAATAGCAGTAAAAGTTACATTTAAGCGCTTTACATTCAATAATGAGCAGCATTGTTTATGAGTTTACTCCTGTTAGACCGTCAACAACAATAAAGAGACAATTACGATGATATTTACATCTTCCAAGTACATCTAAACTATCACTAAAAATGGCATTTTTTTTTCTCTCCAGTTCTTTTCTATCACAATGGCATGCTGGAAGGTGCTGCGCTTGTAGCTTTACAGTACTCATGGATTATTGTTATTTTTTTTGTTTGTTTGTTTTGCTTTTTTTGTTTTGTTTTTGAACAGAAATCAGTTGTGGAAGGCGCTGCCCCCCGTGACCAGACTCATGCTTTTCAGTTTATTGTCCTTCTTCCATTTCATCCTGCGGTTCTGAAACCAGATTTTGATCTGTCTTTCGGAGAGACACAGGGCGTGGGCTATCTCTATCCTCCGTCGTCTGGTTAGGTACCTATTGAAGTGAAACTCTTTCTCCAGCTCTAGCGTCTGGTACCGGGTGTACGCAGTTCGGGCCCTTTTCCCATCAGGTCCGGTCATATCTACAATTTCATAGAGAGAAATTAGCACATGTGGATGGAGGATGGAAGGATGGATGGAAGGATGGAAGCATGCAAACAGCTTCAGCTGACCTGGACCCCCATTATGACCCCTATTTCTCGAGTCTGCATGCAACACTTGACAGATTTATGGACCGGTTGTGAAGTATCCGTCTAAATATTATGTTTAAATACCATGGCTTATGTGCAGTTTCCGCATCCAAGGGAATATCTGTGGCGCTTGGCAATCTGATGTCGGAGTGGAGGACGTGGCGCTCGACTCCTGTGCTTGCGCCCGGGTCCCTGTACTGGTCGCCCCGCTGCTGTGCGCTCCCTCCTCGCTCTCCGAAGCGACAGCGGATCCCTCGTCTATCTCCGTGAAGTGGCCGCTTTTGTTGAGACTTCCACTACCGGAGGTCGTGCCCCGGTCAGACGGGGGAGACTGGCTCTTCAGCTCCAGCGGTTCTCGGTTGGCGGTGGCGCACGACGGCGGCACTGACTCCGGACTTGCGAGCGAGCAGTTGGGCGTCTGTCTGTAACGGGCGTCCGCTCCGAACCCGCGGGCTGCATCCTCCCTCACGAAGCCTGCGTTGCTGCGGTTCACGGTTAGGTCCATGCCATTGTAGTTGTAGCCGAAAGACCCGGAGTGCATGGTGCCGGGGTCTCTGAAGGAGCCGCTCACCGCGCCGTTAGTCCCATAATTTAGCAGCTGATAGTCGGAACCATTTGGGTAGCGCCCTGAGAACGAGTTTACAAAGTAAGAGCTCATTTGCTTGGTTTTTTAAAGCCTCGATTTGTAGATCTTTGTCGCTATAATCCGCTGTGCTTGCACGATTTATGGACGCAATCATGAATTATAAGCAATGACGCCGCGGTACTGTACTTCGCCAGGTATGCGGCCAAATATGGGAGCGCGTTGGCGAGTCACGTGTCTTTGTTGACCAGTCGTAAATCCTCACTGATGACTTCAAGAGGTAATTCATGCTCCATGGTTACAAATGATGACGAAATAATGGTCGTTAGGCTCCAGTCAATGGTGCCTACACGCAGCGCCTGGGAGATGCGCGCAGGCTGAGAGCGACATCTTCCGGATAAAGGGAAAACAGCGTCCTCCCGGCCTCCGACTTATTTTACCTCTGTTAGAAAACGTAAGAATCTGTCTCACAGGTGGGGAAACGTAGCATGAACATCAGATATGATATATGACTTGAAAACCAATAATGTCAAATCGCAAGAGCAGCCTTCCTCCCTTTCACACCCAAATATTATTAATACAAGATATCTATTTGCCTGGTGGGTTACATGTGACCGGTGAAACTCACCACTGGTCTAGAAAGTCATGTAGGCAGAAATGTGAACAAAAAAAAATCCTCCTTATGAACCCCACGTGACATCTAATTCTGTATCAAGATAAATTGAGATTATATTTTCAACAGGGAAACATTGAATCAATTGAAAATGAAAGGATATGAATGTATGTTGGAACTAATAGTTGAAACATTTTAGGTTTCCTATATGTGCAAAATTATTAATAAACAGTTTTGTCCAAAAACGATGGATACGTTCTACAGATGGAGAACTGCGGTGAGAATATCAGGTTCGACACATTAACATTCACTATTGTCAAACAATTGCCCAGCAAAGTCAGTCAAAAATTCAAATGAGCTCAAGTGAGTATCATTTCAGTGCAACGGAGTTTCAAAGATTTATTTTGCTTGTCAGGATGTAGGATGCGATCTTGTTGACATCAATACCTTACTTACCTTAGGTTAACACTAAAATAAAGTGACGTTTCGTCCAAACCATCTCATTTAATTATCTATTTATTTATTTTACTGTTTAAGCTCAGATCATCGATACTTCATATGAGCTAAATATGAACTTTCGACGCAAATCCTGTAGTGCACACTACAAAACTAAACTAAACTAGAAAACACTTGTATACATGAGCAACATCCTTCACAAAGTAAAGCTAAATTAGACGTTAAATCTTTGATGGAGCGGCACTAAAAGTGCTTTTCAAAATGTAAAACTATGCCAAAAAATAGGCCAACTAAATAAAAGGGAAAAAAACGGTTGCTATATTGCGACTGAGAAGTCAAATCTGAAAGATCAAAAATGAGCAAGAAAATGAAACACTCAGCAACAATTAAGGTAAGATAAGGAGAGATAGGTAAAAACTGAAAAATAAGTAGTAACTCGCTCACCACGACTAGCATGTATGAAACAAGAAAAGGAGTCTCAGGCAAATATAAAAACCTAAGTGCAAGTGTCGCTTCCCCCCCCCCTAAAAAAGGTTAAATAAGATCCGACAAATATAAACAATAATGTATCATCCAAAGTAAGAATCTATGCCAATTTATAATTAGTTGTTACTTTTAAGGTGAGCCAATGTAAGAAGCGTGGAAATAAACAGTAATTAATTAAACTGTCAGGATCCTAAACTAGTAAAAAGATATATATATTATATATATTATATATATTCTTTACTGATAATGTGATGAAAGGCGAAACATATCTTAAGGAAATAATAGTGAAAACCTGAATAATTGCACTTGTGGTATTAAAAGGGACAACACGCTTTATTCATCAATGAAAGCACAGTACAGAGATCCATTATACATCAAAAAGCCTTTATTTCTCTATGTACAATCCTTAAACAAAAATATTGCACACAATAATCCAGATGTGCATCGAACACAATAAATAATAGTCTGTACAAAGGATGGCACGACGATCTAAACACCACGACAGGAAAATAATAACGGTGGTCACAATCATGATAGTGAATCTCAGTTGGCCTACAGTGATAACAAAAACATTATTTACATTTTGGCACGATTCGTTTTGCATAGTCCTCTAAATTAAAAGTCACAAGCACAAAGACACACACGAGGACTTGAACCTACAACCACAGGCGTCATTTATTGTCCCTTCTTCTCCGTCTCTGTCTCCGCCTCCTCCTCTTCGGGGGTCTTGGACGGATTCAGGAGTTTGTTCTCCTTTTTCCACTTCATCCTGCGGTTCTGGAACCAGATTTTGATCTGTCTCTCGGTCAGACACAGAGCGTGGGAGATCTCTATCCGGCGCCTTCTGGTCAGGTAGCGGTTAAAGTGGAACTCCTTTTCCAGTTCCAGGGTCTGGTACCTGGTGTAGGTCTGGCGGCCCCTTCGACCGCTGCTACCGAAGGGACCTGCGGGACACGCACAAAAAGAAAAAGAACACAAAATGATTAACCCACGGATTAGACCTGACATCATCTTTCGACGCTCCTTTATTTGCGTAACTGCTACCGAGCGCTCATTCATAGCACCCGCAACATTCGCGACAATGACGTCACAACCAGCGCCGAGTTGGTTTTAATAGATCATGTGCGGTCTCTTCAATCAACCGCATTTAATATTTACAAGTACGATCAGATGGATGGATTATTTAACTTCACTAGATTGTGCGTGTTCACCATTTTCACTAAAAGACGCAACATTTGATCAACACGGTTTTGTGAGGCGTCTATAAGCGGAATGTATCTCGACTCATACCTGCGTGTTGAATAAGAACAATTGACTGTATTTTCAGGGATTCTTCTTGTCAGCAGAAAACGCTATTCACAGAGTACTTTTAATATATGTAATTGTGAGTGCAAATATACCAGTTATTTAATCTGCGAATAACTTCTCTTTGAAATTACTCAAATATTTTTCCCTGCATGATATATCTGATCGGTGATGTATCATGGCCAAATGCCCTTTTTTCCAATTGTCAAAATATAATAACTATAAACCTCATAACAATATAATTCCAACTTATACAGTACATTCTTTTGGTGACAACAGTGAACATTTATTTGGGCTGACCCATGGAGTTGGCGCCTTCACCTGGTAACCATGGTTTTGGTGCAGAAGGCTTTTGTTATGTCCATAGTGAACCAGTGGATTTCAAAATGTAGCTCGGCGCTCAACTCGTTGATGTTCCACAAATACTTGTACCTATTCGCAGATCAGATTTACATTGCGACTTAAGATGACATGTCAGATTTTCTCTCGCCACTAACTGTAAGCGTTGGCCCGAGCAACTCAAAACTAAATGCAAGAAACAATCTTTTCATTGCAGGTTTTCTCCACTCTCAGCAAGTCGGTTTAGCTTTTTACATTTCTGGAAGAAAATACAACATCATGTCTGCTAGGCATTGTCAGCATTGATGAGCGTTATATGTACTGTATGTTAGTTTACAGGGCATCTGTATTATATAAAGAATGCCTAACTCGGTTAAGCCATTGAGTTGATCTTTGGTGTCTCAAAGAGACATTCGGTGGTACATTTGTTTTTGGAGTTATATTTCTAAATGTTCAGAACAACATTACACTTGTCCAAAGTAACGCTGAAAACTCAGCGCATTGCTTTACAATTATATACATGATTAAATAAACTTTACTATGTCTTTCAGTTACTTTGGCGTAATCATTATCTTCAGTTTGTAACTACCGCTCACTTAGAGTTTTTATATTTAAACATTTATATTAACATAGCAGACATGGCCTCGTGTTGGTGCTCCAGCAATGCTATATATTTATGATCTAATTGTCCTATGCACAAAGCGGGTTTTCAAGATTTCACGGATGACCTTTGTTATTGTTGATATACCAAAGATTAGTGAGCAATGTGGATGTCAATTGCTCATTTCTCCTATTTTATTGTCCACAATTTATAAAAATGGCATCATCAACATTCGCAAAGCAATATTATTTGCGAAATAACTGTTTCTATTCTTATATGAGCAAATCTTTTTACTGGTAGCATCATGACGGCCAGCGCAATAAATAAAGCGCATCCATTTTGGGGAGAAAGATTTCAGTTTTGGACCTTTGTAACACATTTTTACCAATATGAAGTTGTTGAAGTGACTTACATACCATCATTTTATTTGATTAATATTGGTTTTCATCAGCTAATTTGGACGTGGCTTCAATGACACGCTTTTCTTCTCACATTGAAATGAGACAAAAGATACCAAGTCAATTCACTTTCAAATATTGACAGATAAGATATCCCTGGTATAACTGAAAAAAATCTGTACTAGACTGTACTAGTACTTTTTGTCCATCCTCAGATCTCATGACTTAGGCATCAACTCAACCATGTTAATATTTGAGTTTTGGACCTCAGCTGAACTGTATTTCATGTTCTGTAGAAAGTTATTCATCATTGTTATTTATGAACCTGAAAGCTCCAGGTGACAGGCTTGTAAATCTTAGAACAACTGCCTGGATTTTACAAACAAAGCCGTGCTCCAATATCAGTCAGTGATATAAAAACATCTCTTATCTGGTGGATGGACTCCTGTTTTGATAAACTCATACTTGCGCATTCACTTTGAGATTACAAAAACATATTTTTCCTTTAAATAACTCCAACATTTTCAGGGGGAATTAGGATTTTCAGTATTGGGTAGTTTTGAGTGTTTTGTGAAAACCTGCCACAATCTGGTAGTGAAAACTGACCTTATCAGTACTATGACAAGGTCACAGAACCTGTTTCATTTATTACTTTATTGAAGACATCTTGGACATCAAAGAATCCACTTTGGCATTCATTTGCATGGTTTGTTCATATGGATTTGAAGTAAAACAAAAGGTACAGGTAAAACGACAGATTGCTTATGAATGGAAGAACATCCGTTGTTTGGCTTTTTTATTGAAGGTAAAAGTACATTTCGCTGTATTTTGCTCAATTTCTGGTGGTGTGACGTCAGCAGTGTTTTGATTTTTTTTTTCTCAGCTGTGAATCAGTGTTTATGTTTCACGGATTTCACGGTTTTCAAAACATCTGTTACATTACCGTGAACAAACCAGGTGCTAAAGGTCATTGCGTAGCTTCAACTACACATTGATGCATTTAAAAATATGCTTTTCTCACTGATTTTGAATTTATTTTCAAAGCGCTTAGATTTAAAGCACTACATACAGTCACGTAATGATTCTTTCACGTCCACTTCTTCCTCGGTTAACATTGTTCTTCGAAGGAAAATGCATTACTATGTGGCCGTATTAGAACTCGCAGAAATCAGTCGATTGAGCTGGATATTTAATATATATTTCGCTGAAACAGACGGCGAGGAACTGATGTCAGCTGCGTCCAGCTGTTTAAGTTCTGGTGCTGCAGACCCGTGTGCGTGTGTGCGTGTGCGTGTGATGACGACGAAAGGATCCCCGAGGCGCGCCAAGATCTGTGCGTAAAAGTGTCTAATGCATACGGATGGATCTGACTCGTGAATATAGACACTTTTACTTGACTTTAATGGGCATCTAGAACTCACCAGCAGAGCACGCGTTCATCCTCTGCATCCACGGGTAGATGAGCGTGGAAGTCTTGTCGTCCACGCTCATGCCACCGCTCTGCTCGGCGCACTCCGATTTGCGTTGATCCTGGGTGACGAAGAGCGGCTGCTCCTCTCGGAAGGCGCACGATCCCTCGGCGTCCTTGTAGAAAGTCCCCACCGGGTTGTATTCGCAGGTCGCACCGCCGCCCCCTCCTCCTCCGCCGGCCCGGCCGTAGATCGCCGCAGCGCCCGTCTGCTGGTAGTAAGACGCCGGGTAAACCTTCTCCTGCATGTTCGCTCCATATGTGGTCGCACTCGAGTAGTGCCGTAACGGATCCGTGTATCCCGAGGAATAGAGCGGTATCTGACCCAGGAGAGTGTCCTGTCCTCCCGGTAGAGACACGGGAAAAGTGGAATTGACAAAATAGGAACTCATTGGGTGGACAACTGGGGTGGACACACTCCGGAGGAAGATGATTTGTTGTCTTTTATAGTCCAAGTGCTTTTGCCATTACTTTATCGGAGATTTGGTTTTTGCTCAGAGGAGGGGGGGCGGGCGTGTGTGTGTGTGAGGTGCCACTGAGCACGAAGGGGATGTGAACCATCTGATCCAGCTTGGACCAATCAGCTTCGTCCGTTCTTGCACTATCGCACCCACGGGAGGGGCGCGCTTGTTGCGCGCATGAGTCCCCGTTGGATCGAAATGAAGTCTTTGCGCGCACACACGCACGCTCTCTCTCTCCCTCTCTCTCACTCTCTATCAGCGATGCAGCGACTCGGTCAGTGAGGCTTGACCACGATCACGTGACTGCCGTTTAAAGTAGTGAAGAAAAATAAAGAGGTTTTGAAGTGAAGTGATTTTTGGTGGTTTTACGCACGGTTTGCCCAATAACGTACCATTTCCCAAGTCCCCAATATTGAGATCAATGTTTGAGCTATAATCAACAATAACACGCGCATTCTAGTATAGTCTTAACTAAGTCTAATTCGGAGACTCGATGAAAAACACAGGATAAAGCACGAGACGTGTTAAACGCACGAGATACACTTTCCAACAAATCATGTCAAATAATCAATAATGATCAATAACACGTAAACAGAAAACAAAATAAGTGCCAGAGTGAAATAAGAAATAGAGGTGAAATATTTACCTCAAGCCATGACATGCGTTTTAAGTGCGGATGGCTCTTGCGTGGTCTCTAAACAAGTTTGTTCTCAATAATTGGATCAATAACGCAAACGGAGGAAGAATCGATTGCCCAGTTGTGCTAAGTAGTAAATGAAAAATGTGCATAAACTGTGAAGCAAAACCGATCACATTAACTCATTTCGCAGCAGTTTATTATGATCAATACTTGAAACGGACCTGAAACTCGATCAAACACACGCAGGTCAACATTTGCAGTGTGAAGGCGGCAAAGCACGGTCGCAGTACAAAAACAACACAAACGCCGAAAGAGGATAGACGCTCATAAAACACGAGTTCAATTGTGGAAACTGACGCACCGGCCATAAATGCCACACGCAAGCCCGGCTTTGACGAGGTCGTGCTTAGAGTGCGGAACCTTCTAAATAAGAAATGCGAGAATGCATCGCGCTGAGAAGCAAAAGGAAAAAAAACGCAATCCAATCCGTAATGACATCACTGATGCATTTTATTAATAATCAAGAGTGAATCAATATTCCGCCTGCACAAATATCTTTTGTTGTCTGTTCAGCCACTTCAAATGTTTTCAAACAGGGTTATTACGTCATTATTTGTAAATAAACGTTGCATGTTTTAACATGGCGCAAGGTCACACCGTTTCTTCAAATGATCGACATATCAGACCCTAAATTTAAGATCGGTTGAACAAAAGCACACACGCGACCAATCGATCAAGAAGCCACAATCTCAAAATAATGGACACAAACAATAGAAAATATAGATGGAAATCTACATAGAAAATATGAACAAAAACAAACTTAAACAAAAAGTGCTGTCGATTTTGAAATTAGACAATAAATTTAATTTAAGAATATGATCCACATTCGTCGTTTTTCATATTATTATTAAACAAATAGATGGTTTAAATGTAGAGAACTTTTTGTCTGTCGTTTGTTGAAACAACTTTTTGAATGACTCTGAATCTTAATGGGTTATTGTGTAAAAAAATATGGTAATGTTGGAATATAATGAGATAAAGAGCTGTTTTGGGTACGATCCAGATTCAAATATAATACAGAGATTTGAGAAAAGCTTCATGTCGAATGGCGAACCTGCAGTTACATATAGAACGTTTGCTTACAAATATATTTCACAATTTGAAGGCACTTGTATAAAAACATAATTAATTAAAATATCTTTATAGTGACTTTAAAGTCATGAAATATGTGCCGAAAAGCAAAAACACCTATATTATACATACATGTATATTTCTCAACGTTTTACGTGTGCCCGATGGGACTATTTGGTCTTCCTATTAATTGAATAATGAACAGGCCCTTTGACTGAAACAGTGCACAGAATTAATATGCATATACATTTGGTTTAGAATGATATGATATGATAAAATATGATACATGTATTAATACTATCACAAAACGTTAGAAAGAAGAAAACCTGGGGCCTCAGAGGCCGAACTTTGTGCTTCCACTCCAGCCAAATTTTTCGATAAACGAAGGAATCCAGAAAACAACTAGAATGTGGTCGCAAGCACAAAATAAAAGAAAAAGCGCAGGAGATCATCTGCACTCCAGGAGGGAGGTTGATGGGATCCAGATGTGGTGACGTCAGATACGAACGAAACATTTTTCCACGGCATGTTAAAAAATGTGAACTCGAAAATTAAAACTAAATAAAAGAAGTTGTTTTGAATTTGAGATGAAGTATGAAAATATCATTTTTGACAATCAAAAAAAGTACATACGACCTGTGATGTTTCGAAACTTCATACGTTGTACTACTACTATTTATTGTACCTTCATCCACTAATTTCAGTCATGTTAGGATGGACGTTCAAGCACGTTTTTACTACTTCTGCCATCCCTTTTCATGGAGCAAAAAATAAAATGAAAGTCAATATCGAAAATTTTAATTTTAATTTAGTTTAAATGCGTAAAGCTAAAAAAAAATGAGCCAAAAAGAATGAATCACTTTTTGGCAATGAATCACAAATATATATATATATATATATATATATATATATATATATATATATATATATATATATATATATATATATATATATATATATATATATATATATAGATAGATAGATAGATATAGATATATAGATATAATGATATAATAGTGGATTTTGTTTAGACTGTAAAGTAATGGAGTATTATAAAATGAGTGAATCATAATAACCTGTTTTGTTTTCTTAAAAAAAAAAGTTAATCACTGAAAATAGATCTGCAACGTGAACGTTAAAACGAACAAGAAATAATATTTAAGGTCATGATATAATCCATAATTACATTATTAATTATGGTTTCTCATGCAGCATATCCATTACGAATAATGAGTTTAACTTAAGTTTTGTAAACGGAAATGAGTGAATTGTTGTTTAACCGGATGTTACATTATTATTATTGCAACAAATGCAGCAATACACTAACTATTAAATATCGCCTCCTTTAGGGGGAAGAGGATCTCCCATCAACGTTATCATCTCCAAGTGGGACCCCAGAAGACTTCTGAAAAGACAATCTGACTACCAGCCCAGCGTGTCACGTCCAAACACAGCCATGCCCAGCCCCAAAACACCTTTTAACTAAAAAAAAATACACAAACAAAACTCACTCTTGTACCTGAGTGTGCACATCTCCTCACGCTATACACGTACAGTGAAACACAAGTTTGCACAAATGCACGTTAAAAGTCCAAAAGGTCAAAACACAGGTGCACACCAAAACATCCACATCCACCTAGTCACTCAAGACGATATTGAGTCTCATCCGGCCGCAGTTATCACCGCCACACACACACACACACACACACAGTGTCAAAACAGCCACCTGACGTGTGCTGCCCAGGTCGGTCCCGCTTTAGGCCTCAAGGCACCTACAATCAGTCATTGGAATTATTTCAGAAACAATTTGTTGACGTAATGGAAGACACAGGTCCAGTGTCTTTGGAAAGCACAGTGGATGCCATTTCTAACAGCAGCCGTGTCACTTGTGAGCACAAAATGGACTCCTACCTTCAGACCTGCACTTATGTGTCCACTTGGCTCAGGTGATTCCGCCTCAAACCCGACCGGAAATGTCCTCTCCAGGAATGTAAATCCATTTCGAGGGAAAACACGTGGCGGCTGTGCTCTAAAACCGGCCACATTGTCGGTGTTTTGGCCTCAGGAAGCCAAAAAAGCGAGTGTTTGTGGAGATAAAGTGAAGCTGCAGCAGCTGCCATTAAGAAGCGCAACTTCCTGCTGATCACGTGAGCAGCGTTCACCAATCATGGCGCGGCTTCAGTCGTAAACTTCAACAGCAAAAGTTGTAAATTCTCATCAATACGAAGCTTCAGTGCCCTTTAGCTCTATATTGAAGGAAAACGTAAACAATCTTATCACTCAGATATCTTTGATCCTTGTTAATATAGGGCATTATGACAGTTTCATCGCCAAATTTGCATTTAATCGGTTGTATCATCACATTTACAACGGACATAAAATGAACTTTTTGTTGGTTTCAGCAACATTTTATCTAAATAGCAATTAATACTCTACTTTTCTCAACAATGCTTCTGAGACAACGCTCAATCGAAAATCAAAATAAAGCCAATTGATCAAACATAGCTAAAACGATTTTTCAACACAACGTTGTGTAACATTGTCAGTTCAAGAGAACATCATTTGATATCTCAGGATGCATCGCAGCCAACGCGTCAGCACCCAACAGAATTATGACCATAATGAATTAAATCGTTTTTTAAATTAAACGGAATTACACTGACGCTTTTGAGAAAATAATGGAATTTCGAAAGAAGTTTAGCAACAATGTCTCATTATTACCTTGACTAGTCGAATACAGCATTTATAGTGGACATCCATTTAATGTTTTAATTCGACTGATGTCGCAATTTTTTTTGAAGGGTGAAAATTGAGTCTATATTCTGTCTCATTTGAACCAACGAAAATAACATTTTGAGCACAATATTTAGAATTGTTTTTCAATCATAAAAATAAGGGTTAATGATCGCAATATTTCTACAAATTGCAAGCAACATTCAATTTCAACGTGCTCCTATTTCAAAATATAATCATGTAGTTTTTATTTAAATTACAAGCTAAAATAAAAGAGACAATTGAATATCAAGTCAATGTCCGATATCATGGCCAAATTTTGACATGCTTTAATATCAAATATTTTCATCTTAATAGTCTAATGTTAAAGATACAGACAAACTGCTGATTACATTTTCTTTTCTTTTCTTTTTTTCCAAGCTAAAACGTTCCTAATTTGTGTGTGACATTTCCGACATTTACGGCCGCAATAAAGCCATAAATCCCACTATTTCTACCGCGCTGACCCCTAATTCACCTTTTGTCGTTTCCGGCAGAAAGTTTTCGCTACAAAATAAAAATCTAACTCAGTGAGGAGCACGTTCGGTTTTAATTCAATCGATGACATAATTGTATGATGTCAACCTTTGCTTGTGTTCTAATTTACAAACTGGAGCATCGTGAGCAGCTAAATCAGGTACGCCGCTCAGAGACATTTGAGTTTGATTCCTAACTTCGTCTGCTGCAGCCGAACAGAACCGGTACAAAGAACCCGGATGCCCAGAATCCGTCAAGGCCACTCGAGGGAGAATCGGAAACACTTATCAAGTAAATATTGAAGTACCGGTAGCTAAAACAGTAACGAGCTGGAAACACGATTTCAGCTGATGTGACACAATGTCGACAACGCTAAAAATACATCTTATAATTTGCCAGGCTCAATAGAAAATACTGACGATTATACACAATGAAAGAAAAAAAAAGTATGAATCCAAACTTAGTATTGACTTATTTTATTATTAAAATATATGTCCCGTAAAAATAGTACATTTAGCAAGACGAAATACATCGTAATTCATGAATCTTGACATATGACGCATCGAATGTATTCTTTTTATGAATAAGATTTAAATGATAATAAATTTGATGAAGTTCATTTTCCTCTTAAGCATTATGATACTTGAAAAACAGGGCATAATGAACACAGCATAATGAATTGTTATCTTAAAGAGGGCATGATCATAACATTCACATAACCTTGATTCTTAAACTCTGTGAGGGAGTTATTAAAAATATAAAAATGAGTAATATAGAGACACAATTTGAGTCTGCATCCAAGCATGGGTGTGTGCCAATAGTCCCCCACTGGACAAGTTTGCACAACTGTCAACTATCTGCTCGTGACACATGTTCCCTTGCATCTTTTACAGGCTTCACTACAATCACAATGGTCACCATCATTCTTGCTCCTGGTGCCGATCCAAGGTTTTGACCGAAGACAATCCGGGTCTGTACACAATTGGTGCCCGGCTGGAGACGACCAACAGACTCTTTAGGGTTGTGGGGTTGTGGGTCAGAATGGGGCAGCGTTTGTGGAGCTGCTTTGTGGTGGAGACGTTTGGACGTGAGTGACCACTGCTACTGTCATTGTTCACTGAGCAGGGAGAACAACAAGCATCAGATGACAATAATGACGACTGCTGGAGCAGGAAACTATTACTGAGAAGCATAGGAAAAGTTTCATATTTACTTTAGGAACAACTGGTCAGTGAAATTAATGTTTATATTATTATGTTTATTCATCAGCTATAATGTGACCATCATCCAATATTAGGAGTAATCTAATCGTAGTAATAGTTGAATTTACTGTTTAGAATAAATAGCACCACATGAAAAGAATTGAAATCAAATGACTAAGAAGGGAAATATTTCTAAAACGTTTCTGGTTCGTTGAGTTTCAAATATTTTTTGGTATTAAATCATGCGGTATTTATTGCAGTTTTTAATTATTTTATTATTTAATTATGTTTCTTTCTTATACTGAAAACACTGACTGACAACAAAATGTAAATATAAATGATATATTTAAAATATTTGAAATGGCAGATAGACACTCAGACAGACAGATAGACTGATCGATAGATATATATTAATATATTCATACATATGGGGAACAATTAAACGTGTTTATCACTGTTTCTTGGTAGGCTTCTGCAGGTTTCCTCACCACTCCACTTACATCTCAGAGCACTGACTTTCCGTGGTGGACCTCTGGACTGGTCACCTCTCTCCAGTGCATTCAGGTTCTTCAGATCTATTGTGTGAGTGACAGGACCGGGCTGTGTAACCTGAGACTGGACCTGTTTAAACACAGTTGGCAACGTTGATTTCTCTTATGTAGATATTCAGCTCCACCACCAGGGAGGAATGAGCATTGTTTGTCTTGATCTAATGATGAGGATTTGGGAATGTTTGGAGATCTTTAAGGGTAAGACTGTCTGTAGAAACCTCTTAAGCAGTGGTACTGACCTCCTGGGGGCGAATATGAGCCTCCTGACCCCGAAGTAGCCGCTGGATTTGCTCCACCACCCCAAGATCCTGCAGCAGTTTTTTTCTCTGAATCAAAGCTTGAGCCCTCTCCTTCTCCCCCAGGTCCTCCTCATTCCCCTCCTTCTGCCGATGTTCCAGGGCAGTCATCAGAGAAGGCTGGATCTGCACAGACAAATTTGTCTTTGTTTACTCAACGACATAAATAAGCAACACTATCAGGAAATTAGCTTTTTTGTTGTCTTCAAATTACTATTGCATTGACCACGTTTATTTAGTTGGAAAAAAGTCAATTAAATCCAAAAATATATTATTTAAAATCGATTCTGATAATTCGCACACATACAAACGCGCCATCAAGACTCTTGGGTGCGATGTTCCGAAGACTAAACTTGGCGAGCAGGACGGTACCACGACGACAAACACTCCATCGGCAGCGCAACAGGCCTATTGGCTCCCTCTAGTGGTGAAGCAGTGTGCAGACGGACTTACCGGCTGCAGGTCACCGCTGGAGGCTTGTGTCCGCAGACGAGGTTTCACTTTCTCCCCCGCCGTCTCCCCCTGTAGGTCCCGTCGTCCGGCCCCTCTCAGGTCTTTCTGCTCCTGCTTCAGACGTAGCTCCTGCAGATGAAGCCTGCACATGCACCGCAAAATCAGCCTCCATCAAATTAGAGAATAATAATAAACGTTTAAGTCATTAAGTGTAATGACTTTAAAAGCTTATCTTTAAGAATGACATGATATCTGTCGGCTAAAACACTTCAGTAATAGCATTATTCATTATATTTTTCAGGACACATCGTCCATATTAAACAGCCCCAGTTTGGTACCTGGCACACTCCTCTCTGGCTTTAGACGCTGCCGTCTCATGGAAGACCGAGCTGCTATGTTTGAAGTACTTGTCATATTTCTCAGCTCCCTCCCTGGGGTAGATCCTCCTGAAGCCCCCCAGGTGTTTGGCCTCGTGCTTCTCCATCTGCTCCACCGTGGCGGCCTGGCACTGCCGCAGCTCCTCTGACCTGCAGAGGCGACGACCTTCATCATTATGTCTGCGGCAGCACAGAAGGTCAGGAGGAGGTCGTCACCAGGCCTCTCTGGAGCGGTTCATGTGCAGACGATCCTTCACCCGCCGCTTCTCCTGCTTGGTGATCTTTCGCCTGTTGCAGGCAGACAAATTGATGAGAACCAGAGTGTCGTAGAGCAAGGCATCCTTCACCTCGCGGTCCATCTGGGAGTCAGTGGTGAAACTGGGCGAGTGATTCACCTGAACACAATGACAACATACGCACAATCTATCACATTAAAGGCAAAATAGGCCATGATTTAGCGTAGAATTTTTTTGATGCAGGCCACATTGAAAACATGACGACTTTCTATTGATATAAATAACTTGTGTCTCCTCACAGTATTTTTCAAAAAATACATTGTAGACTGAATAGCTTAACATTCATAATATTCTCTGTATTTCAGATTATTTTCATATTTCACAAACTTTACGTAGAATTCTGCAGCAATCATTCTTTTTAAGTGAGAATAAGATTGCATTCTCCAGTTTATGTATACTCAGTTAACTTCTACTAGTGCTAATTTATTCCAAATAAACGTCCAAAAAAAGAATCTAAGCGCTAAATCCGGTTCACCTCCAGCAGCCAGGGTTTAAGTCGGTGGTCAAGCAGCACGTCGAAGCCCAGGATCTCAAAACAGGCGCTGTTGGCGGTGTGGTTGGGGAAGCAGGTGCGATAGTTATGTTTGAGGACGGGGTGAGCTGAGATGAGCGTCTTTATGATCACATCCTCAATGTCGGTCCACATCTTGTCTGTGTCGCAGCGGAGCATGTCCAGGTGCTTGTTCAAGGTTGACAGCTTCCTGAAAGCCAGGAAGACAATGCAGATGCAACACAGAGTGTGCAGCGTTTACCGTGTGTGTTTACCTTTTGCTTCCTATGTCCTCATCACGTATAAAGTTCTGGCTGTGTTTGTTGATGGAGTAGTTGGTGAGATGCATGCAGACGTCTTCCTACCACGTCACAATTGACAACAGTTCAGGAAGAGACAAAATGAATGACATCTATAACCGTGTCTGACTTTTTTTCTCTAAACAACACTTCATTCTCCCAATTGTGTCCAACCCCGTGACTCTCACCACGTTGCAGTGTGTGGGCTCGTTGTACTTGTTGGTACAGAAGCGAACGAGTCCTTCTTCGAACATGAAGATCCGGAATGGGTCACATGACGTCACCAGCACGTAGATCCTCAGGTCAAACTTGTATCCATCAATAATAAGAGGCTGAGGAGAGAAACAAGGTGGGATTAAAAGGACAGGGGTGACGTTCATCCTACAATACTTACCCTGGAGATGTAGACCTGACAGATCATGTGATCGCCACACCGGATGTCTTTACTAGACTTGGTGATGAATATGCCTTTACCCTGGCAGCCCGTGTCCGGTTTACAGATGTAGGTTTTATTTTTTTTCGCCCGTGTGTAAGCTTGGAAGTCGTTTAAGCTGCAAAGTAAACTGAGGTAAGTTGAGTTTTAACACGTATTAATTGTGTTTTGGATAACGCCCACTGACTCAGTAGGAAGGCACCAAGTCTTCGGGAAAATGTTGTAGTCTTTGGGGAAGAGCTTGAGCATGCGATTCATGTTCCGAGCCAGTGAGTCCTTGCGGCAGATTTCACTCATCCCCGGGAAGTGATTGATTTTCTGCAGACATTAGAAAAGGAAGGATTCAGCATAAACCCTTACTTCCCCCAGTGATGTATACTTCCCGACCTTCTGTGTTAATGGCCAGAACCCAAGAACAGTCTTATCTTTTCAACTAAATACCTGGTACTGCTTCATGTCCTTGACTCTGTCCAAAGACACGGAACAATCGGTCCAGAACAATGTCCAGTCTTCACCTTCTATCGCCTCATGGAGACCAAATTTACAAGCAGCTCGCCGCACTGACACAGAAAACAAAGTTGTATTGGGTTTCCAGGGGGAACAGTCCAGTTGTCAGGCATCCAGAAGGAAACAGACTGATGATAACGTACCACTTTCATATTTGCAGTTGGTGAGGTTGATCCACAGTCATCTGAAAGGAACAACAAACAGGCGGACAGACAAAGGCTTTGCTGCTAGATTCTGACCCCATGACCCCCACAATCTGGAAACGACAGACGCAAGTGAGAGCGATTGTCGACTGAAGTACCTCTTTTTGACTTTTTTCTTCCTCTTGTTACTATGAGGAGCTGGCTGGGCCTGAGTTCTTCTCTCCCCTAGTGCGTCCCCTTCACCTCTCTCCAGACTCTCCAAATGTAGACCCATCCTGGATGAGAAGAAACATGCTGCCGTTATTCAGTTTGATTGCAATGACACAAAAGGAAATGAAAGCAACTCTTTCAAATCTTTCAAAGCAGAAGTAGGAAAAAGGGATGATTATTTTGATGATTATTTCTACATTTATTTGGAACCCCCTTCCCACCTCCCTTCTTTGTTAAAGTTATGTTCAGTCTGATCTGTTAATGCTCAGACTGTGCGCACTGGTTATTTTGAGGTTTCTGCCTTCTGAAGATCCAGCGATCCATTTAAAATTGTAAATGTGGACATTTAAGGTGTCACTCAACATACAGCCTAATACATATAATTCAAGTTAAAGTATTTGCCATGAGGTCATTGGGCTTTTTTGTGCAGCATTGCATCATTGCGACCCTCGATGACAGATATTGCCAACATGAAGTCAGTGAGCCACAACAGAACATATCTGTAGTAAAGTTTTGACTCAGCAGATTCAACTCCTTTTTTTCCGTTCAGTGAATGTGGTTTCTTCAAGTCATATCAACGCTTCGTTTCCAGGAATCAGAAATGTCAGCTTCAGAGATCCACATCCTGTGTGTATTAGTCAAAATAAAGGTACAATACTTATATATGTACAGTCACACATACCTTCTTCCATTTTGACAAACAAAATGTGAGGCCCCTATGCAGAGCAGAACAAGTCTGGTTTCATTTATGTTTTGCCTCAGTCAATGGTACCCAACATGAATAGCACCTCTGGACTTAATAAAAACATTAACAGTATATGTTCAAACAGTCCCATTAATCAGAATGTATTGTGAAAATTCAAGCTGATCGACCATCTTGATTTTGTTTCACAAACTGCACCATGGAACTGTCTCAGATGTGGATCCGATGTATAAAAGTTGTTAGAGAATATCCTGCAGTAAATGAGCCATATCTCATTAGGAGATGGTGGTGATGGTGAGATCGGGTTCATCGGTGGTATTGATGGTGACACAGTTCTAACAGGGACCAGCAAATAGGGACATTCCTGGTAAACTGTGGGAGGTTCTGCTGTAAGGTGAGCCGGTGATTTGGATAATCCATCCTTGGACCGTGAGCTTTGCACCAGCCTGGGACTTCTACCAGGTGACCTCAGTGAGTATCAAGTTGCAATAGTGTTTTGTATTCCACCACTCCAGATCAGTGACATCACAGATGTTGGCTTAGCCTTCCAGATATCACACGAAAGCTCAAAGTGGATTACTGACAGCTGCATATAATACCAATAAATATTCGACCCTTATGCCTTAATTCATCCCACAATGTTACAGCGACAATGTAAGAACTTCTGATACAGCACTATTATTCACCTCAGTGGTATTGTTTTAAACTACATTCTGCACCTCAGGGACAAACTCAAAACAATCTTTGCTCAGTCTAAATGGCTGGGTGGACGGAACTGACATTTATTGAACACTATGCAACAGCAGTGTTTTAATAAAGAAATATCAAACTAAACAGAGTGCAAGATTAGCGTTCCTTTGAAATGCTATCTTGTCTGGAGGATATAACCAGCAAACCTATCTGATAGTATATGCACTGCAATTTATTTACTTCATACACTTCATTTTTCATGTATTTATCATTCCTCTCACACAAACATGCATTGAATATTTTGCAGTCCTTTTTGACTGCCATTTGCTAGCAGTTTAGTTTCTTACTTAAATCGATACATTTGAAACCTTAACATCCCAAAAACAACTTGCTTTTGGGCTCCACTCCACTTTAACCTTAACCTTTAAGACCTGGATAAAACAGAATCAAGGTAAATAAACCCACCTGTCATCTAAAGTCTACATCCGTGTGGGTGCTGGTGTTGACACGTCCTCCAAGGGTTGTCAATTTTGGCCAAATCTTTAGGATTGTATCACCTCGAAGAAAAGGACTTGGATAGCAGTAGCCTGTGAGACAGTGGATTTAATGACCAATTAGAAACCTTTAGAAACACCTGATCCCCCCCTGACACGAGTGAGAAGGTCTCAGCAGGGAGCAACACGGGAGGCCATTAATCCCTGATATTTGTTCACTGAAACAGGAGAACAGCTTCCCAGCATCGGACCTGAATTGGAATCGTTGCAGAAAAGCATGTTGTCTTTCAGTCAGAGCACAAAGCGTGGACGTTGGAAGCAATTAAAAAAGTTGGATAGCAGAGACAGCGGATGATGCATCTGCAGTTACAAAGTTGTCGTGGCAACGGACAGGGATCAGGTGAGAGTGTCCCTGGTGCTGATAAGAGTTTCAGCGTGTCACCCACATGCAACTGATCAATCATGAATAAATCATCGTGTCGACATCTGAAACGGAGTAACATGGACTTATCTATCATGTTCGTGATGATTTATCACCTGCTCAGGTCACATTCTGAGGTTGGAGCTGGCACCAGATGCCTACAATGCAATTCTATGTGAAAATAGCATCCATAAGACTAAATAGTACTACTTCTTGATCATGTAAACGCCCAACAAATTAGTGGTACGTCTCTCGGAAATTTCCCAATCTTAAAACATAATAAGCACATAAGAAAACGTTGGTATCCAAATAGTTGTAGCGAATATGAGATAAATAATTGTCTGAACAAAAGTACATACAGTACATGAGACTGAATCAAAGGAAGAAGATGCTGGCCAAAAATATGTTGTATGTAAGCTGTAGTTAATCACGTCATCTGTACTGGGAAAAAAAACTCAACAGTAACTTGGGCCATTGCAGATTGTTGACCTACATGTTTCATATTTTCAAAGTCAGATAAGGTTAAAAAAAAAGTTTAAATTACTGATCTATAAATGCACAACACATGGTTTCAACCAGAGCCTTATCAAAGGGGCCTAAATCGGTACCGGTTGAAAAACGTAACACAAGGATAAATTAAATATTTATTAAATATTTGTCAATAAATAAAACTGGGGGAAATATTGACTTTGGATTTGAAGTCAAGACTATGTCGTCGCTATGATGTTATAGAATTTTACATAACTGCTCTTCTACTGGGCCTGAAACAGTGAAAAGAGGAGATAAAACAAATTACTTTTATTAGATGTAACTGGGGGGGTGTCCGGCGGAATATCCTGCATACCTGCAAACAAACAACATGGCGGGTGCTCTGCTACCATGGTGACTGGCAGAGGTAGCTGTCGTGCTAACTACAGTTAGCAGCGGTGAACTTGACGAACACGCAACAAATAGGCAAATCAATTACACACCTGGTTTCAGTCATCTGTTCGTGTCTTTTGTTTCCGCATGTCACTCGCTGACGTCTGCACAAAATGACGTTAGTGCCGCGGCGCAGTGAACCTTCAACGTAAACATGAGTGAACTCATGTTAAACACTCCAGAACATCTGTTATCCAATAACAGGCGAGGAGTGGAGGTGAGCTCGTCTCTGATTGGCTGTTGACTCAGCGGACTGTGTGTGAGCGTGGTGATGTTTCTACCTTCTACTTGATGTTATACCTTCCTTCAAGCGTTCATGTTCACTTCTCTGATGTTCGCCATCAATTGTTTTTGTCGTGTTGGTCAAAATGATTAGTCATTTATCAGAGAACGTGTTTTGTTAATTTATGTTTGCTTCATTGTCTCAACTCATGAATAATCTAGTAACTGAAACAACATTTATAATCTAACGTTATATCCACATTTTATTCATCAGCTACATAAGCATCTTGGCTGAACACTGTCACATCATTTTCCAATAAAATCTATACATTTGACCACGATAAAGTCATGATCACCAGTGGTTGCCACCAACATTCTATATCCCTAATTGTTCCCTGATTGTTCCCTCCATGTGTCCAAACCAAATCTGAATCTGACCTCACAAACCACCTTACTTTTCTCTGATATGCAAATATTAATTTGATGATGTTATCCTTCATTTTTTTTTCTTAGGCAGTTTTGAATACCTTGTCCGTTATTTGTTCGCTAATTCTTTTTAGACACTCCCAACCGACCAAGTACCTTCGACTCTGCTCTTTCTATCTCAGCGTCCTGTCACTATGTCAGAGCTCTCCTAACCAAAAGTAAATCAAGCCGCGTTGTTTATTGTTTTAAACCCTCTGGTAATGCAGAAGTGAAAAGTGCACATATTAGACAGTTATGGTGTGGTAAATACAACTCAAGGTATGTAGTGAAATCAAGTAAAAACATAACTAGATTTGTGTTGTTTGAGAGAGAGGCTTAAAAGTAAAGAAGTGGTTTTCCTAGATGATGTTACAATGACGATAGCCACAGACAACACTTTTCCACTCTGTCTTGGACTGTTACACCATCTAGTCTATTCAAATGACTGGATTACATGTCGAATATGAATTTCCACCTGAGCTTCCTCAGAATTCAACGTGAAATGCTACACGGAGGTTTTCTGCGTCACGACCCACCACAGGAGAGCAATGCTTTCAATTTCTCTGAAAATCATTGTCCCCGACCACATCCACTGGTTGGAGCGTGCATGTACTTTCATCTGCAAATGGGCGCTGCTGAAGGGTGAATGACACTTGAGGTTTTAGATTTTATCTTATTATTATTATAATTATTATAATTAATAATAATAATAATAATTATTATTATTATTTTTGTTTTCATTTACATTCATTCTACTATGCACAAAAATGAATGTGAGAAATTAAGCAGTACTGTCAGCAGTAAAAGTCTATTATTTCAGCATAGTGACTTTATATATATATATATATATATATTTCACTTTAGGTTTTTCCAACTGCTGAAAATGATGTGGCATTCAAGGAATTTCAGTCTGAGGTGACTCCGTGTGTAGGTTAAGCTGGCCTACCTAAATGAAACCCACAGGCCACAGTTGGAAAATGAATGATGAAAATGACTCCTTATAAAAGATGGACTTGAGATCTTCTCAACTCACAGCAGCAGAGAACCTGATCCAAACACAGACACAACTGTGATCAAAATGCTCAGCAGGGTTTTTGTCTCATGTCTTATTCTCAGCCTGTGTGCTGCGGCTGCATCCTCACTCAGCTGCAGGTGGATGGATCATAAATTTAAAGACTACAACACGAATGCCATCAAACTACTCAACCAGATGGTGAGATTCTTCAACCTTTGTTCATTTGTTCTTTCTTTCCAATCTTTCAAAAGAATCAGAGTTTAAAACCGATGTGTCATTCAGGCTTACAATTCAACAAACATGACTGACACGCTGGTGGACATGGACATCGTCTCTATGCACCAAATTCTCTATGTCCAGTCTGCTAAAGCATCGGTAAGTTGTGTTCCTTTGTTGTTAAAATGATTATATATTTTTTTGTTCGGGGATATCTCGCATGGTTCACTAAATCTTGAATATAATACTGATATAATAGAACATTCCAATTTTTGTATTTATGTTATCTTGAGTTTTACTATGATTTTCAGTTGAATTACTAGTAGCAAAAGTAGCATCAACATCTGATGCTGGTGCATGACAGATCATTCTTACTCATATTTCTAAAACTAGTCAATTAAAAAAGTGCAGGTTGCTTTCGCAAAAATGATTCTGACCATGATGAAAGAATTAAAATTGTGTCTGGTCCAGGTTGAAGAGCGTTTGAGGTTCATCGTCCACATGGTGGAGGAAGTGACGACCCTGTTCAAGGGAGACACCAGCGGCGCCTCCTGGGAGCCACAAAAACAGGACGACTTCCTGAACATCATCAACCAGCAGGCGAGCGGCCTGCGCACCTGTGTACGTTCAAACACAGATCTGTTAAGAATTACAATGACTGAACCTGGGATATAGATCATGGTTTTCCTTTGAAGTGGCAGTAGAACTATCTTGTTATTGTGCTGTTGCTTAAGGTTCAGCAGTCACGTGATGCGACAGTTTGCCGTTGCTACCAGAAGCAGTTCATTTAGTAGTGTTGAAGTGGAAGTGTTTGTGCACTTTTACTACTCTCAAAGTACTTTGAAAGCACTTCATCTTGTCTTCTCATGGAGTGGTGTTCAAGTTCAAGACTGTTTTTTGCAATGTACTGCAGTTTGATCTGCCCTGTGATGCGAGAGTGTTGTGTCTCGAAGCACCCTTTGAGTTTAGATGTCCTTACACAATCCTTGCACTGAACTAAACTAAACTATTTTGGCTGCTTTAGCTCACCACCACCAGGAAAAGCAAGAAGCTCCAGCTGTTTTTCAAGAAGCTTTCTGACTTCATCCAGAAAAATGTGAGTCCTCCAGTCTGAGCTCATCCTTCTACCAATATATATGGACATCCCTCTTGCCATCCATCAACCACTGAGCTGACCCCTTCAAGCATTCAACATCTGTTACCCACTTCATGACACCTTCTATAACCCAGCTTAAACTCTGTTTCTGCTCTCTTCTCCTCCATCTAACACTGTCCTCTTCCACACAGGGTCACACGGCGATGTCTTGGGAGTTAGTCAGGAGGGAGATCAAAGTTCTTCTCTCCGTCGTGGCGTCTCCCATCGGCACCATCTGATGTTCACCATCGGAGTTATTTATTCTGTATTTATTTACTATTTATTTATGCTATTTCTATTTATTAAGTAGACATGTAAACACCTAACAATATTTAAAACGGCTTTTTCTTATTTATTATGAATAAAACAATCAACTGCAAAGCAAACAAAGCTGTCCGTTTCTCATTTGTGTTTTATTTGGACATTTTCTTGATGTCTAACCAGTAAATCACAACCACCCATGTGTAACATCACTTTCGCTTCAGGTTTTGAATAATATCTTGGAATACGATCGGATTTTTGGCTTCAGTTTTGCCCCCACGGGTCCTCAGTGCACTCCATTTGGTCGTAGACTGGGAGTTCTTCATATAACTCCTCTGTGCGCGACTCGATGGCCAACCCCTGAGAAAACCAATCACACGATGACTCAGAGAAAATAAATAAAACGTTTTTATAAACTACAACGGCAAAGCAAACCTCATAGATGTGATCAACTTCAGGCTCTTCATATTCAATGTCATGTTTCACCAACTGTGGGGATGTTAAGAAGAAGTGACACACATAGACAAGAACTGAGGATCTATTTTCTGAACTCATGAAGACCTTTTTAGGACAAGTACATCACACTTGCCTGAGCCCTGAGAATAGCAGAATGAGCGCTAAAAGTTCACACTCACACCTTCAGACCGAGTCTCCTCCAGCTCATAGAAATTGCCTCACTCTACGTGAAGTTAAATGAGAATGACATGACTTCTCACCAGCTTCCTGTTGTGGTGAAGAAAGGCCACAGCACACACAGTCAGAAGAAGAGCCTGCAGGATGATGAATCCATCCTTCATACTGCTCCGAAATGCAGCCTGGTTTCGGTCAAGTGGTCCTGCGAAACCAAAAGCATTGGAATATTCTGAATGACTGGATGATTTTTTCATGAGTGGTGCTGTAGGAGCCACTTACTGGCGACTTGCAATCCTGTCCCAAACCCCCAAGTACTGTTTATCTTGCAGAAGTACACTCCAGTGTCCTCCACCTCCAAGTTCTTGAGGAAGAGAACAGCATTTTGGATCACACCGCTGTCACCTGTCTTGGCCTGTTCCAAGGGCTGTCTGGCATGCACATGAACATCATCCTCTGAGGCCTTGTACCACTGGACGTGGGCAGGCTTATCCCCCACTGAGGGCTGGCAGATGATGTAGACGAATTGGCCCGTTCGAACGCCGTAGAAACGCGGCTTCTGAGTTATGGACAAGGCGTCTTTCCCCGTCACTGGCAGGGAAGAAGAGAGTCGGGTTGTCATGGAAGATGCCATCAAATACCCAGCAAGGTTTCAGTTCACATAAGCATCCTGAAGTGAGTTTGAACTCTGGCAATCTTCACATCATACCAAGGCTTTTTCTTATCGGAAGTAAAATAATTATTGAATTATTCATAATTATGAATTAATTAAACAAATTAGCCCAGTGTAATTACTAAAGTGCACTGAGCAACTGATATGAAAAGATAAGGCAGTGAAACAGCCAGGTCAGGTCACTGGTCCATCAGGGTCAGCCATTCCACCTACAATTTACAGTCACCAATTCACCTTTGTATGTTTTCGTTTTTTTATTTTTTAATCGGTGGTTGGAGGAAACCAGAACAAGCGCCGGGAGAACATAAATAAGACAAACCCAGTGTCACCTCAAGATGGACTTGAAGCCAGCACTCTGCTGCACTGGCCCACTTTCATGAGGGCATTTTGTCATGTGACCAGCAAATTGTTTAAATGGTTTCCTGCCATGCAGATAACATTCTGATTTCAAGATGTATAACATACCTTAAAGATATATTTATTTTTCAACTCACATAAACAAATGTCGATCGCATACTGTTCTCACAAAGTTTAGATTAGATTAGATTAGATTATTTGTCATGTGAACATATGTAACGAAATGGAGTTTGGCATTAAACCAGAGGGACATTGAATATGAAGTCGACTTAGACTTAAAGACAAGCATTTGCATGTCAACAGAGACAACTAAAGTGCATTTATTTTTGTCTGCATTTGCTTTCACTAATGGTCTGAGGGTGGAGTCTATCATAACATCCTCTTTTCTGCAGGTGGTCAGGAAGTGAAAATATAAAAATCGTTTCGCTTCAGTTAGCTGAGCAACAAGCGTATCTTACTGAAATATACAGATCAATAGGACCATATATCATTTCTCTAAGTGGATTGGGAATGCAAAAACATAAAATGTACATCTTAACCCCTTTTTAGCCTCTGTCCATAGTAAAGGCAAAAGGTAGTATTGTTATTGGCTGAAAATTCTTCTTGGATGTTTTTTCTACAACTGTAAAAGTACACTGTGAAATCAGATATACGGGCTGATATAAAATCATGTACTAAAAACACAAACACACTGACTGAAAGACCACTGTTCTTCTTCTTGTTCACTGTTTTTAGCACGTTTTATAATTACAATAAAAGTTTCCTCCATTCTATGCGGGATGCTGAACGTTGTTTAAAGTGTTGTCTATGACATCAAACCATCACATTACTCAATGAAATTCAACATGCTCCAAAATGTCATGTGATAAAACATATTTCAAAAGGCAAAGCAAAAATGAAAACTACCTCCAAAATGGATGAAGATAAATCCATGAACTCCAACGAGCAGCCAGCGCATTCTGGAGGCAAGCCTTGTTGTTTTTATGATCTCGGGTATGTGCACCTCAAATACTATTTTCGAGTGAGGAAAAGCAGAAGTGGCACATACAGTAGAAGGTTGGTGTAGTGTTGCGCTTCAGTAACATGCAAACTACTGAAAGATTTGGTACAGCTTCTTCTTTCGGCCTGACCAACACACATCACTTAAATAAACTGAAATAAAGTAAAATCAAGGCATAGTTTGCAGACACAGATTTCACTTCAGAGATGGTTATAAAAGAACAATTTATTGTGCATTGCTCACAGGTTCATAGCTAGGTTTTCTATTGGATCGTTTTCATATATTCCCAAAGTGAATTAAATGTTTTAGTTTGCATAATAAAATAAATATTGCTACCAGATTGTAATATTGAGATTACAATGTGGTAGCATGGTACAGAAAAAATAAAAACATCACTATTTTTTATGCAAGGAAAATTGTTTAAAAAAAAAAATCACAATGGATTATGTCAAAATAGCAAATTCATTAAAAAGAATTTAGAGTACATTTGTCTGTCCTGGTTGCATATCTTTCAGCATCTAAGTATTTTTCACAATTGCATATTCCTTATTTGTACATTTTGAGTTACAATCTTGTGCTGAGTTTGCATGAAAATCAATTACAATTTTCTGTTTGGAGATGTTTATTCATCATTAAATAATTCGTAATCAATTAAAAACGTACCAAAATACCAATATGTGTAATAAAATGGAATAAATGATGAGAATTTAAAACGTCGTTTGGTTTGACCCAAGTTGCAATACCACTACCGACCACTGGTGAGTAGTAAAGAGAGTGCTGACGACCACTTCACTACCTGGGTTTCTTTTATTCTAACAACAGACACTATTGAAAATGACATTATATTACACATATGTACAGCAGGGAAAGTCATATTTTGGATATTTACAATCAAAACATGTGATATAAAGAGACCAATCCACAGAAATGTAAACAAAAATGTGGTTTTGAGTGACGTTCAGATGATCGAGGTTAAGACTTGCTACTCACATTATAAGACATTGGTTACGTTTAAGACAGACAGTGAAGCAGCAGCATAGAAATGCTAAAAGATACTTTGATAATAACCACGCACAAAACCTCACTTCCATCACGTCTTGTGGTAAAATTTTGTATGAGAATTAAAATCAAGTTGCAGAAAATAATATCACTTAAAACTTCTGCTTTTACACCGATAAATGCTGGCTCACTATCTGGCATTCATACAGCCATCACTAAATTGAATTGTTGTGTTACTTCATAATATAAATGTCCTCACTGTAAACTTTGGATTGTATAATGGAATTTTGTGGAAATATTCATTCATTTCAGAAAATAATTTGCAAAAACCATTTAATATATATAGTAGTAGAGTGCAACAGATTCATATCTTTGGTTGTTGTGTTTTTCTGAGTCTTCTAAAATTAATAATAAAAAATGCCAAGACACCATAGAGTAGACGCTTATCTATAAACAATGATTTCAAAATATGTAAGTTTAAAATTCATCTGTATAATTGTGGGCCAACCTAATACTGAAATGGATTTATTATCGATTGCCAGGTTTTTTCTCATCCCATTTATTATGGTGTGTCGGTACTTCATAAATACTTGTGATGTTTACTTCACTATGAGAAACAGGGTAGTTTATATATTGAAATGATGGCCTCTTGAAATAGGTGACAGAAAAAATGACAAAATAAAACAAAAAATGTGTTTCGCTTTTCAGTGTGCTCTGACGGAACTATACAAAGTTCAAGTAAAAATAGATGAAATATAAGCATAAAGAATATGTATAAGAACATTTTTCAAACAGGAACTTCCTTACTCTCCAACGAGGTGTTTAGTGCAATAAAAACAGGGGCAAACGTGAATCACCTCATCAGCACAGCTCTCCATTTTACATTTTCAAAAATGAAGATCAGCCTTTTATCAGTAACACATTTAAATATTTACAAAACTTTGAAGTGAAAAGAGGCAGGAGCTTTTGCTTTAGGTTTTTGTAATGGGATGTCAGGTGGTGGATCTTTAGCTTCAGAGTAGTGAGTAGAGAATCCTACTAGAGAGTAGTATTGTCACTGCAGAATAGCAGACGCTTTTTTAAAATTGCCTATTAAAGCAATTCCGGTTCTTTGTTGAGCTGAGGTGGAATTTCACTTCATCCATTTAAACACATCTTTTTCAGCATGAAATATAAAATTGAAAAAAACTAAGAGTAAACTAAGAGTACTTAAAACTGAGAGTGGTGACCATGTTGTTTTTTTTTGTAAAAGGATTATGAGTGCTTATGATCGTACCGTTCAATGCCACCGACCAACCCATCGATCAGTTAACTTGTCACATGATGAACAACAATCAGACAGATGGAAAAGGCAGAAGTGTTTTACTTGCTCAGAAATGACTAAACTGAAACGTTTTCGATATTATTCAGCTATTTGACGCTCCAGTAACCCCATACATCTGTTCTGAAACGGGACCACGTGTTTGTCGAACACTTGGCGCGATTCTTATCATCATAAAAGTGAGTGACAGTGAAGGGATGGGCGGTAAGATAAAACCTTTTCTGTACATTTGGACTGAACAAAACACACAGGCAAAACCAGATAGTGGCAGAATGAGTGAGACATGCCGGTGATCTGACCTCTACAAGGTCAAATCACCTCAGTAAAATCATGGACCTCCAGACTGAAGGTGTTGGGCAGTTGCAGAAATGATATCAAAGTGTCCTCATCAAAACAGTCATTTGAAAATGAAAAGAATAAAAAAAGAACAAGGTTTTTCATTTAATTAGAAAACAGTTTATAAATCTGTCCTGCTATACGACAGACTCCCGCAGGTTGAGAAGGCGATTGCTGGGAGCAGAGTGCAGCAGAACCTCATTTGTTATCTCCACAGGCACGACGATGACATTTGGCTCGGGAGGTGTTGTGCTAAGTGTCTCCGAGCTCGCGCTTGTGTCGTCTTTTGACAGGTCCACGTCGCTCCCGTAGAGCACTCCCATCCTTTTGGCAATCAGCCCTTCTTTCTCTGGCGGAGCGTCACCCTGGTCACCCCTCCTGGTTTTCTTGTGAGTGCGTAAGAATGCAGCATGGTGCGTGCAGCGCTTCAGCAGGTGGTTGCGATAAGCCCTCTGAATCACCACGGCGGCCCACTCCTCTTCCTTGTGCCTCACTGTTGTAGTGATGGGCGCAAAAGAGTCTGAGGTAGGGTTGCTCAGAATGAACTTGGCCTCAATGCTGCCACGCATGGCAGCCATTTCCACCGTGTCTCCCAGTACCATCTGAGTCACCGCCATTAAGACGTCCAAACAGTGTATTCGGTCTCCAGTCACCAAGGGCAGGTCCATTTCGATCAGGCGAAGACGATTAGGCTTCGCGACCTTGAGTGGTTCCTGTAAGGCGTCGCAGAAGTCTGACAGTTGACTATACTCGATGAACTGTGTTCCATTCAGGTCAAACTTTTCCCAGGTCTCGTTGAACATCTCAAAGTCTTCCTCACAGAGGGCATCGCCACTTTCCTCCTGAGCCACGTTGAAATTCTCCAGAATGATGGCGATGTACATGTTGACCACCACCAGGAAGGAGATGATGATGTAGCTGCAGAAGAACATCATGGCCATTCCGGGGCTGCCGCAGTTACCCCTCACCTCGGTGCCCGGGTTCTCAAAGTCAGGATCGCAGTCCGGAGCTTCCCGATTCAACATAGGCAGCAGCAGCCCGTCCCATCCGGCCGAGGTGGTGATCTCGAATAAACAGATGATGCTGCCGCCGAACGTCTCAAAGTTGAAAATGTCGTCGATTCCTGCCTCTTTTTTGACATAGGCAAAGTTGGACATTCCAAATATGGAGAAGATGAACATGATGAGGAAGAGTAGGAGGCCAATGTTGAACAGAGCAGGAAGTGACATCATGAGGGCGAAGAGGAGCGTTCGAATGCCCTTCGCCCCTTTGATCAGGCGCAAAATCCGACCAATCCTGGCGAGCCGGATGACTCGGAACAAAGTCGGAGACACAAAGTACTGCTCAATCAGGTCTGACAGCATGGTGCCTACAACACAAGGGGGCGCAGTCAGACACAAGAATTCTACCGCATCACACATCTATCAATCGATTTAGAATGAAAGTTAAAATAGAATTTAAAACAACAAAACAATAAGAATAACAGTAACAGGGACTGGGTTCAAACTCAACAAAAAATAAACCATCACATCATCAACTTGATATTTAGTTGCCCTGCCATTGGGACACGACAAAAAGCAAGGGGCATCCGAAAACGTTTTGCAGCACTTCATTCTTAAAACCTCAAAATGAATCAGTCAAAGTAAGTGAATTTTGACACAATTATTCAGTGTGTTTCTAGGTCAAACTGTTATTGTATAATAGCAAAGAGCTAGTTTCTCTTGTTTAAAGGTGTCTATATTTTATACCTAATATACCATCCAACTTTAAGGCATGAAGTATTAAATCCAGTACCTGACTGGTAAACCTCCAGTCTCACCTGCGATGGACAAGATCACCACGATGAAATCAAACACGTTCCACCCGTTGGTGAAGAAGTACTGCCGCAGAGCAAAGAGTTTCAGCACGCACTCTCCGGTGAAAACTACGATGAAGGCCACGTTGACTTTGAACAGGAAGTCCTCCTTCTCTGGACTCTGGTTGTCGGTCTCCACCATCATGGTCACCATGTTGAGGCAGATGAGCACCATGATGAAGATGTCAAAGAACTGCTGACTGATGAAGTCAAACACCATTCCTTGGATTAGGTTCTGGAGTTCAGAGTGGGGGGGAGGAGGAAGGGGGACAAGAAGGAGGGTGTCAGATTGTTATTGAGGGGGTTCCTGCGAACAGTTTGGCTGTAATGTTGCTGATGTTGCCGGTGCCAGGTTTTTATCATCGGCTCTGTTTAACTTGTTCAAGTCACATGACCTACTGTTGGTCGAGGAATCGGCTTCTGAGGCTTTTTGGATCCCAGTTTTTTCATGGCCTCATAGTACTTCTTCTGCTCCTCTGTCATGAAAATGTCCTTGTCTCCAAAGTGCAGATGACAACACAGATTGTTATTCATGGTGTTAAGTATTTTCCGCAACATTATCGAGTCAAACATATATGTTAAATGGTCAGGCTAAACATAATGACCACTACTTAGTTGGGTTTTTTGAGTGCTAATCCCCATACAAGCAAGAAACATGTTGGCATGATGGCAGCTGTATGTCTACATAATAGTTGGCAAATGCTCACAGTGTTATGGCTGATCTGTGTTTCAATAAATATCTGCCTTCTTCGTTTGAGAGAACTTATCTTTTTCTTTTGCTGGTTAAAGTTGTCAATAATGACGCCGATGAAGAGGTTGAGGGTGAAAAACGAGCCGAAAATGATGAAGATGACAAAGTATATGTACATGTAGAGGTTGATCTCATAGGAAGGTTGTTCCTCCACCTAGAGGAGCAGAAGATGAACTTTATAAATACCCAAAATTGTTGGATGTGGATGGACAAATGCTCCCTCACCTCTCTGGAGTCCACAGCAGCATACATAATGTCCATCCAGCCTTTAAACGTCGCCTGAGAACAACCAAAATTGGATTATTCATACTTTATTACACAATAACTGAGCAAACTATACAAAAACAAACAAATGCTTTCCACTCACTATTTGAAGTAGTGACAGGTAGCCGCTTCCCACGTTGTCATAGTTGACCTTGACATTGACCCAGCGGGCCTCCTGCGTGGCCTCCTTCAGAGCGGTGCACTCACTCCGGTTGTTGACCTGGCTCATGGGGAAAATCTCTCCGGTGGTGGTGTTGACGCAGCGGTAGAACTTGCCGGCAAACAGGTTAACTCCCATGATACTGAAGATTAGCCAGAAGATCAGACAGACCAGAAGAACGTTGAAGATGGAGGGAATCGCCCCAATCAGCGCGTTCACCACCACCTGACACAGAAAGGTGGCTCGATTAGACAGTTCAACTGAAAGTTTAGCGAAAACAAAAAATAAATTTAGGATGCTTCAAGACCACAGAAATGTTTACCAAGTTTCATTGTAAAAATCCATTTCGAAACACATTGCTGGAGAAACCTCACCATTGGACCACGAGTAATAGAGGTGAAAGACTTGGCTACATCGTCTAAAAGCGCATGCTAAATGTGATGCCAGCATGTGTTGCACGTCAGCAGAGGCACAAGAGGAAGACATAATCTTACCTGAGAAGAGCAGCTACATCCACAGTCATGCAAGCACACAGCACAGCACAGGAAAAACACTCAGATTAGTCAAAGGTTAATCTCATATCCACATCACATTATCAGATTAGTCCAACAAGTGTAAGTGTCGACCAGATTGGGAAGAAACTTACCCGCATCCCTTCAAATCTCGACAGGGCGCGAAGTGGCCTCAATGCTCGTAGAGTTCGGAGAGATTTGATGGGTCCCAGCTCAGAGTAGCCCATCCAGTTGGCCACCAAACTGATGAGCGAGATCTGCGGCAGAAACAAGCCATTTACGTCTGACAGGAGGACTCACAAATTCCTCATCTGACTACATACATCCACAATGAAAAAGTCCAACCAGCACCAGGCATTGGTGAAATACGTCTTGAAACCGTACGCCACCCATTTCAGGAGCATCTCAATGACAAAGACGTAGGTGAAGACTTTATCGGAAAACTCAAGGATGATTTTGACGGTTCGCCGTCGCTCTATGTTGATGTCCTCGAAGGCCTGGAGATAATTTCAGACATCAGTCAATGACTTTCACGTTCCATGCATTTCAGGAATGCACCAACCAAGGCCCCGCTACTGAGGAGGATCATGAAGATGATGAAGGTCTCGAACCAGTCGTGTTCCACAATAGTGAAGCAGGTCCTGCGCAGGTTCCACCATTTCTTTCCTCTGTCTTCCGTGATGTCCACAGTCAGGCAGGGCCAGCGCCTTACGCAGTCTGGTGAGAAAAATCATCCTCCATTCCACAACAAGCAGATCATGGATAATAGAGCTCACAGAACATGTCATGATCGTTTTATTTTCTTAATTATAAAAAGTCAACAAGGACTTTTGGTGTTGTTTGATCCTCCAATTACATCAAGTCTGAAAACGTACTGTCAGTGAAACAGGCTTCAGGTTCCACCGGCTCAGGCTCTTCCTCCTCCACTTCTTCCGGCTCTGGCTCCGGTGGCTGATAGTCAACGGTGCTGCACACTGATGAAGCTCCATCATCATCTCTATCCTTGTGTTCATCAGCCAAAGATCCCACAAGCTGGACACACATTAAAAAAGAGCATCAATACCATACTGTCAAAAGCCAATGGCAAATGTTTTTTGGGGGAAACTCCTCAAGCTTTTTTTTTGCAAAATAATTTCTTCTTCTGTTTGAGGAACAGTAGACAAGATGGACCTTCTGCAGGGTATAGATGTAGTTTTTATATGTCAGGGGTCTGATAACGGACCTGCCGGCTAAACTTCCCACACGCTCTCCAAGCCAAGGAATTGTGGGCACACATGTATCAATTCAACTTACTGAATATTGCTTATCGCCATCATCATTTAAAATTTCAGAAGAATCGTCTTCTTCATCCCCATCATCTTCTTCCAGGTTCTCTAAGTCAGACTCCCCTTGAGCGATTGGCACATTGAGGCACAGTGACTCTATGTCCATGAAGGACCGAGAAGGTTGACCTTCCACCAGACAATTCGTCATGCCATCAGCTGGTTTTAAATCTTGACCGGTGTCCAGGTGGTTCATCTCCATCCCTTCCATTTTCGAGTCGCACTTCGGCTCAACTTCTGGTTTCCGACCAAGAATCTGGAGAACAACACGAACCAAGAAAGCCTTAAACCAGCTGACCCCTCTTTTGATCCGGCCTATGGCAATCTGGAGGTTGTTCATCTCGCCATCATCATCTGCTGCAGACAGGTTGTCGCCACTGAACGAGTTGAGCAACAAAGCCAGGAAGAGGTTCAACACCTGAGGACCACAAAGGAGACCAGAAGGTCAATGGAGCTAGAAATAAATGAAACTAACTATTGTTAGCTAAAGTCAAATAACAAAAAAGTTAGAAATATTATGGGTGGATAATGAAAATATGACACAAATGAAAACATACTACAAATTCGGGAAGCAAAAAAGTGTTGTTGCTGTGAAAACTGAAATGTCAAATGAACAAAATTCACCAATGTCCCCAGCTCTCAGCCCATTGGCCCTCAGTAAAAGGAATAATATGATATTGGTCATTCACTGGGCAAAAAGCCACTGGTATTTCCGTCTCAACCGTGTGACCCAATAAATATCATTTTGAGTTGAACAGCCGCTTTTTTTAGATTCTAAACTGCGACAATCACTCTTGGCCAGCATCTTCCTGGTTTAGCAGGAGATTGTGTTCACGCCTGCTGATACTCCAGAAGCCGTGAATCTGTTCCATGGACAGAGGGGAAAGGTCAACGGAAGCATGTCTGACGCTTACATGACAACAAATACTCCAGTCATAATGCCAGCAACTGTGTTCATGTGCTCAATAATGAAAAGATGTATTTCAGTGTGTCGCCTCCACCACACCAAACTAAACAGACCCCTCTCTACTAGAGAGGAGGTGAATAGGGAATAACATGAGCTCTGATAGCCAGGCCACTTAACCCACTGAGCTATGAGGCCTCCATGTAACGACAGTATCTGTTTGTGGTCTTGGGACGGGTGCCAGGTCCATTCATTGGGTATAAGGCTCTTGCCTTTTGGCAGAGGCGTCAACTCAGCCAGAGAGGGCAGAAAATAGAGAGAAACTCTTGTGAAATTAACGTTTTAGCAATACTTTATCAAGACTAAAAAACGTATTTCAACAATGGGTTCTTTTAACTGTTATAGTTGCCATCACTTACTGTATGAGGATGAGAGGAGTCATGCACATCCTTCTGTCAAACAAATGCTACCAATGAATTGGCATTGGTCTCTTACACATGACACCCTTGAGGGAAAACGTAACCTCTCTGCAGTATGAATACAACACGGAAACTTAAGAGCATCTCCTTTTACGTCACATCTTCTCAGCCAAGCGGGTTTTGAAGTCCAGGCGTGTTTTGATCCTGACCTGGCTTGGGGTGACGTGTAACAAAATCACATTCGGAAACACTGATGACTCTGTGTTATTTCCTCCACCAATTACTTTATTCACCTCTACCGTTACTTTTTTCTCACACCAGTTCGCCGGCCAGCTGCTCGATCAGCTGTTTCTGGCAGCGCGCTGACTTGAGCTGGATCTTAGCACATACTCAAGGTTAGAACCTCCACAGGGCGACTTGAGTCGGTTGATTAAAATAGAAAGCTGTGTAGCTTTTATGAATGTGTAGCTCAGGGGTATAACGTTCAAGGTGTGACAAATAAGAGAAGTAAAAAATGACAGCGTGTTTATGATGAGGCATTTCCTAGGAATGACTTCAGGAAAACAGCGGTTAAATTTGTTGTTTCATGGAATACAGGTTTTATATCTGCTATTTTTAGCTCAATCTACTTTGCGCGAGGCGTGCAATCCTGAAATCAGAAACAGCCCCAGTGGACATGCTGACTCTCAGTGGAGGGGTCAACAATAGACAGCTGAGACATGAGGCCCACATAATCTCCTGGCATCACGTTAACATGACCATTAGATCTGTAAAGATGTACCACACCAGGCTGGCGGCTTTACAGTTTCTTAGCACAGACAACCTAACACAACACATTATATAGGCTGACGCTTGATACTTCAACATATAATGAAGTTAGGCACCTGAGCTGGTCTCATGAGCTGGAAATCTTTCACATTGTCCACAAGAAATGCACTGAAATTCACTGTTTAATAGCAATCATGTGAAGGGTAGATGGCAGCCTGTTCAATGATGTTCAAACCTAACACAAAGACCCTGTTATTGGATGTAGATTATATGTGACTATAGTCGTGTGACCAGACATACATAAAGGAGCGCAATATCTAGCCTGCCCAAAAAGGGACTTGATGATATTGGATTGCAGTGGAGCCATGAATTGAGTTTAAAAAGCGAAAACTTTGATGTGCAATGATTCTGAGGTCTCGCCCAACCTACTCTGCTCTGGAACAATACTGCATGTAGATCAGTAACCACACAAGTTCAACAAAAGTTTCATCAAGATCAGGTAAATGTGACTCTTGTTTTAGCAGTTATTCATGGGCAAAGTTTGAATTGATCCAATAAAGCAAAGACTAAACCAGGAACTAAAGCTGCAGCGCAATGTGTGTATACTGGGTGGGCGGAGTTATCTCTGGGCTATTGCTCTACAGGAAGGATAACAGTGGAAGTGGGAGGTTAAAACAGATATAATAATTTGAAAACACAGCTACCTCAAGGATAGGGCAGCTTTAGTGAAAACTTTTGAACTCACCACAAGGTTTCCAATGACCATGACCATCATGAAGACGACTAGGCACATCCCAGTTCCAGCCACCTCCATACAGTCCCACATAGTCTCGATCCACTCGCCACACAGGATGCGGAACACGATGAGGAAAGAGTGGAAAAAGTCGTTCATGTGCCAGCGTGGCAGCTCGCACTCGCTGGAGATCTTACAGACGCAGTCTTTGTAATTCTTCCCAAAGAGCTGCATTCCGACCACAGCAAAGATGAAGACGATGATGGCCAGCACCAGCGTCAGGTTTCCTAATGCGCCGACAGAGTTGCCAATAATCTTAATGAGCATGTTGAGCGTGGGCCAGGACTTGGCCAGTTTAAAAACACGAAGCTGTCTCCAAAACACGGTGGAGAAAACAAAATCATTACTTGATCGTCCTGCAGTAAGAACTTGAGCGGCCAAGTGTCTGGGACTTACCAAACGGAAGGACCTCAGGACAGACAGACCCTGGACATTTGCCAGTCCTAGTTCCACCAAGCTGAGGGACACGATGATGCTGTCAAAAATGTTCCAACCCACTTGGAAGTAATAGTAAGGGTCCATAGCAATAAGCTTGAAAACCATCTCTGCTGTGAAGATCCCTGTGAAAACCTGAGCACAATTCATCAATAAGATGCATGGCTTTCTTTCAGTGAAGGTCTAGAAAGATTTGAGTCAAAACAAAAACACAAGCTTGTGGAATAACATTCCGGAGTGTGTTGCTTTGCCAGACATATTGGACTTCACAAAATTGCTATGTTGCCATTTTGGCGGCAAATATTTACCAGATTTCCAACAGACAGCATGTTGTCAAACTCATTGGTCATTGGGTAGTGCTCCATGGCCATGAAGAGGGTGTTGAGGACGATGCAGATGGTAATGGCCAGGTCAACAAAAGGGTCCATGACCACAAAGTGCACCCACTTTTTAAAGTCCACCCAACACGGGCAACAGTTCCATTTTAGAAAGATGTCTGCAAACTTGTACCAGCCAGGTGGACACGGCCTCTGAGCCTCCTCCAACTCTAGAAGCACAGATGGAGAGAGGCATCAAGTCGTGACACGTCTGTAAATAATTTCTCAGTATGTGAACGTTACATCTTCCATCACATGGTAGCATATCAGCGTTTCTACAGGAGGGCACATTATTTTGCCCCGTGTGTGTGAACAAGGAATGCTGGTGTAAAAATGTGGGTCATGTTTCTTCCTCCGTACCTTCCATAGCAGCTGCAGTCAGCACCGTAAGTGCACTGGCAGGTCTCTGTGTGAGACCCGGATCTTCAACATGAAGCATGCTGGAAATAGACCCAGTCGACTTCTCTCTTTCCTCATAGTTACACGCAGACTGCAAAGAACACAGAAGGTGGAGATGTTGCCTCGGTTTCCAATCATGCGACCAAGCCCAACCTGACCTGGGTTTTAAAGCTTGTTGCAAGTATTTCTCATCTGCTGACACAACTTTCTTTTGAAATGTACTTCACATATCCCAACATCCCAACATTACATCATGTAGGGACACTGAAAAGGAGCAGACTGAAGAACAACATTCTTATAATCTCTGGTCTCTTTCACATTGATTTTCTTTTCCCAGGCAGCTTGTCCGCTACATTATTCTTAAGCACTTGATAGGTGTCGTACAATTGCTAAAAAGGGTGTGTAGGTGAGCATTAGTGCGCCCTAATAGTTAATTGGTGACTGTGATTCAAATGTTTCAACCGGTTCAAGCGAAGAATGACAGCAATGTTGGGTGACATCTGGAAGTTTGTTTGTTCATGAAAATCATCAGCCCTTTTCTGGGGTTTGGACCGTGCCATCTTGAGCTCAGTTTTTGTGTGCTTTTATTTTGTTATTTCCTGTTTGTTTGTGTGTTGTTTCCATTTCCTTTGTACCCTCCAGCTTTACAATAGCGCAGCTGGACCCCATCCGCTGACCATGCCCCACTGATTTCTACACCTTGGTTCCAGTCTCTGCCAGATGGTTGCTCTGCGTCCACCGGTAAAGATCCCCTCGAGACTATGTTCTATCACATTCTTTCGATTGTGCGTGCCTTTTCTGCCTCTTCCTAGTTTACTTTCTGTCATTTTTTATCAGCGTTTGTGCTTTGTGTGAGAGTTTTTATACTCACGTCTTGTTTTCATTTTGTTTTCGTTGCGTTTTTTGGGCCTTGTTTGGAGTCTATCCGAGTGTGTTTTTGGTTGTCCCCATTAGTTAGGTTAGGTTAGATTAGTTCCGTCTCAGGTTTCCTCCCGTCCCCCACATTTTGGTGGTGATGTCTTTAGTTCCTTGTTTCCTGTCTGTGCATATTTTAGCACTTGGGTCTGTTCACCTGAGCCACCATGACAACTTGTTTGCTTATGGCCCAGATGTTCCTCACCAACCAGGCTGCCAAGAGCACCTTGAAATTCATTTGCATGTATTCTTTGAGTAAGTTAGACAAATAGCCTGATTTTCTCATTTTTCATTTCTTCTGGAATGTTTCATGTCATCATTTTCCATCCCCTTTGCCTCCTCAGAGGTTTCCTTCACAGTGTCCATCGATTCCACCAATTGCTTATTGGCCAGTTGAAGTTTGCATTTTTTGTACATTATTCTTCTGTACTCTTGCTCCAGCTTTTGACGTGGATCCATTTGTACTTTGTCACATATTAGATTCACTTCTTGCTTTAGACTGTCTACGTCCTCTCATTATTCCTTTACATCTTCCTCTCATCTGTTCCTTTGTTTCCGCCTACATCAGCGTAATTTCTCGCTTAGTTTGTGAAAATATCAGGGCAATTCCAGATGGTATTCGTTGGCATTTTTCCTCATTCCATCATGCATGTCGCTCATTTGTCTTTGCGGCACATGAACTCATTTAGCACCACTATATGCTGCATCAGCAGAGACACACCAACAGTTCCACCAGTGGAATGTTCCTCATCTGATTTAGGTGGCTCGTGGACCAACTCTGTCAGTCACACAGTCCTTCTGTCATGGATTATGAAAAACCAAAAAGTTCCCTACTGTGGGAAAAATAAAGACAATAAAGTGTACTCTAAAAGAGACTTTACCTGCACCAAAGTTGGTGCTCTGACGAGTAGTCGAGGAATAGCTTGGCCACCAAACTCCTTGACAGGCCCCTCACAGTCAAGAGAGGGCTCCCCATCTCCTCGTGACGATACCGAATGTTGGCTTTGTGACTTTTTGCTGGTTAAAGTGAAGCGGCTCCCGAGGAGATGGGCCTGCTGAGGGGAACATACATACATAACATTGGCTTCCATAACTGGCCGTCGACAAATTCAAAGCATTACCTGCTCCTGATTCTTGAGTTGCTCCAAAAGCCGCTGGAACTCCTCCTCTTTCTCCTTGGCCTCCTGCTGAGTTGCCTTGTTCTGCTCATCGTAAGCCATGGCCACCACAGCCAGGATCAGGTTGATCAGGTAGAAGGAGCCCAGGAAGATTATCACCACAAAGAAGAGCATGTATGTTTTTCCAGCCGCCCGCAAGATCTGTGTTTGGAGTGACAAAGAAGCTACGAGAACTAAGGACAGGTTTCTGATGTTCCATGAGCCATTCAGAGAATCCAGCAATTATGAGATTGAAGATGGAAAAATATATTCATAAACAGAGATCAAGGCCAGTTTTAGTTATAGGCAATGTGGGCGCCCGCCCAGGGTGCAATCTATGATCTGGGCCTCAAAATAAAAAGAATAAAATAAGACAAAAAATAAACTCAGCCATTATTACTGCTCATTTCAGGGTTTCCACTACCCACCTGCACGTCTTAAATATGAGCTGTATTAAAACAAGGTGGACTCTGGACACTGACATTGCCTTGTTTAATGAGGAAAAACAAAGACAGTCCTGCCTATTATTCCTTAAAGACTGAAGGCAATTGAAAACGTTTTGTTCACACATTTGTAAGTAAAAAATGTGATTATTTGTTGGAGTATTTCAAGAAGTGCCAACCAGTTGGAAGAGGTTTTCCCAGTAGTCCTGCGTCATGAGCCGGAAAAGAGCCAGGAAAGCCCAGCCAAAAGAATCAAAGCTTGTGTAGCCAAAGTTTGGGTTCCTTCCAGCTTTCATACACGTGTATCCTTCAGGACATTGTCTGTCATAAAGAGGACACGCATCATTTCACCAGACATTTTGAATATGTAAACATCTAACAGTGTCAACACACATTCCTTACCCCGCATCCGAACTGTTTCCACATATGAGAGCATCTTTGCTACCATCTAAAAAATAGTAATTATCTGAAGAAGAAAGAGAGGTCGGAGTTATCGATGGCACCATCACAATCATCACGCGTCAGTGCAACTTACCAGAGTTTTCAATATATTCCAAGAAATCAACCGTATCGTTGCCATATGAAGTTACATTGTAGCCTGGTGATGTGTCATTGAAGACAGCGGTGGTGTTAAAAATGTCATTGTTACTGAGAGGCCACCGCACACATTTGTGGCGCAGGTTTCCCATGAACAGCTGCAGGCCGACGAGTGCAAAGACAGCCAGAGCGAAGACAGTCAGTATCATCACATCCACCATTTTCTTCACCGACTGGATCAAAGCACCAACGATGGTTTTCAAGCCTAAATGACAGTGAACAGTAAAGCATCAGCATTATCTCAGCTGTTTCTATGCCACAAGAGTAAACACTGCTTCATAGAGTTACACTCTTCCCTTTCTAAAATGCACTCAGACAACGGTATGTCACAGTGAGGTGGCAATTCAGATCTATGCCAACCAAATGGCATCCTCACAGCCAGCCGAACTCACCTGACCATGACGGGGAAATGGACTTTCCACAAAAAAACTTCCTTACAATGATGATTTCACTTGTTATCTAGGAGTGTTGGGGAGTCACAAGGGGATATAATTCAGAGCTTGTGTTTCAATTCCTATTTTTACCCTGACTCTGATTGTGAATGTTATTACCTTGGAAAAGGTGTGAGGAGATCTGTAACAACCGTATAGACCAGAGAGGCCACATTGCAGCCCTTTGGCTGCATTTTTGTGGCCCTCAGAAGGTCAAAGCAAAACCATATAAAATGATATTGTATATATTGAAATTGAAAAATTCTTTAATATAATATAATTATTCATGTGTTATTACTAAATTTACTATTTAAGTTTATTTAAATTCAAAACTCTCCTGTCCTTTGTCTTGACACCCAATTACAACACATTAAATATGTGTGTGTATAAATATACAAGACAGACAGACAGACAGACAGACAGACAGACAGACAGATAGACAGATAGACAGATAGACAGATAGATAGACAGATAGATAGATAGATAGATAGATAAACAAGCATACCAGGAATCACAGTGATAGTTTTTAGTGCTCGGAGCACACGAAATGTCCTGAGGGCTGACACGTTGCCAAGGTCAACAAACTCAGTAATGTACCTGTGGAAACAAAAAGAGCAAACATGTTGTTACAGGACAATATTTTGACTCACTTGTATTAGGTAAGTTATATGATTAAGCTCATTATAACTTACGCCATGCTGATCACCATGAAATCCAACCAATTCCACGGGTCACGAAGGAATGTAAAAGATCCCACACAGAAGCCCCGAGACAAGACTTTCACTGTCGCCTCAAAGGTATAAATGGCAGTAAAAACATACCTAAGTGGACGAGACGAGAGCTTTACTCAAAGACACCAAATGTGAATAAGGAGTGGGGCAACAGTAGATGCACTTACTCCACCGTTTTACTCCACGCTGGTGGGTTGCTCATCGTCATGAAAACACAATTTGACAGAATGGTGATCATGATGAACATGCTAAATAATGTAAATTTCAGTCAGGGGAAATGAACAGGAGAACAATTGGGTTTGGTAAATTGAAGCAAATGTTAAAAAGGATATGAATGTATCAGAATTTTGATGGCTCCTCGCCGCACCACACTAAAGGGGCTCAGAATGTAGCAAGCCGGTTCAGCGTTGAACCTGTAGATTGTGTTTCCTTTGCTGATCACAACAAATGTCTAAAACACAGATCAATGAGGTTCATGAAAGATGATGAAGATGACAGCAATGTTTGGACACAATTGCAAGAAATCGTAGCATTCAATGTTGGCATCATTGATGTTAGATTTTTTTTAGTATTTTCTATTATCGCATAAAGTTTAACCAACTCACTTTCTGAGCTTCATAGAATGGGTCCAGGTCCTCTAGAGGAGTGTTGATCATCTCTGGCGGAGGGTCCCCATATATCATGGGCAAGCTCTTGCCAGCCTCCAGGTCAGCATGAGGACCACTGACCTCTCCATCGTCATTACATTGTACTTCTTTTGCCTTTTTCCTTTCCTCTTGGAGCCTCTCGATCGCCGCCAGTGATTCCGGCGTGAAGTGGCGGAACGCATTGGTGCCTGGGGGAGGGAGCATCGTCGCCATCTTCGCATTGCGAAGAGATACCACCACAATGTGGTTTCCCTAGAAAGATCTGAAACACAAACAGATTGAATAAAATCAATGGGTTAGCCAGGTGAGACTGACTGTCGGAGATGAGTTCGGTGTTGTCACTGTAAAATGATGCATTTGACTCATGACAGGAATCATGTCATGATGGACAAAGCCAGACTAACTCGGTTAGTTTAGAAAAAGTAGACAAGCAGTGGCAGTTGTACTGGTTTCAACAGGATGACTGACTGACCTTTTGCTTCAATTCTTTGCTAAACTGAAACCATAGACTATCACACCTGTCCTCATCATCTTCATTTTCTTCATTTCTTCATTTTTCTGCCTCACTAGGGCTGTGTATTGGTAGGTATCTTGCGCTACAATACGTGTCCCAAAATAGGAGTGGTGATACAATGCATTGCGATATACACCTAACATCTGACTTAGGAACAGGATCAGTTCCGACCAACCGGTCGTAAGTCGGATTGGACAGACATCGAATGCCATTCAAAATAGCCGACGCGAGGGTTATGGGTACTGTACTACTGTAGTGGTAGATGGCTGTGTGAGAGTGAGATGCTGGGATACTGTGCTGCCGTAACTGTTGTAGGCGTCGCCAGGGTGCTATGTGCTGCGCTGCCAGACATTGAATTAAAAAAAAAAAAAAAAAGCATCTGCTGGCCGTGGACGAAAGTTGAGCAGGTCGTAAGTCGGATGTTACTTGTATAGTGACACTGTTATGGAGCCACCATTGTAAAGGGTCAAATCAGATAATGCAGTGCAATATGGTGTGTATAAAAACAAGTTTATTGTTACGATGTATGTATGCATTGATTGAGTGAATCGTATCTGAAGAATAAAATTGTTAATAGAGTTTGGAGTGAGCTCATTATAAAGCACATTCCCTGTTAATGGTTCCTTCTGTCTCAGAAGTGAGCCGCGCTGTTCACACCCTCAACAAGCAACTGACCTCTGACCGTGCTCTCCCACCCCTGCGCGACCCCACCCCAAACATTATTCACTACTCCTCGCAAAGTCAAAGAGTGAGAGTGACATGTGCGCTCGGTCGTTCCCATGACATTGCTGATGTACATCAGGTTGCTTAGTTTAGCAGAAGTCCCGACTCAGGTCCAAGAGGCATTGGCTTTCATCCTTTGATGTTTTTAGCAACCACTTGCTGAGTTTATCACTCCGTTTCCTCCGGCAGACGCAAATGCAATTATAACGCTTTCAGATAACACCTTAAGATATTCAGTATATACACAAGAAGTTCACAAAACACATGTTCACAGAAAACTAGGTAGCTAAAAACAGAACTGAGGACATTTACTTTAGTGACATTAAGAGTTGCGATTATTTTATTTATATATAACCTTTATATTATATTATACAAATTATATATATTATATTATATAAAACCATTTTTCCTTTGTCAATAACTTTAACATATACATAAAAACAGGAAATAACAAAAAAAGACTGTAAATGACTGTATTTTGGAGCTAATCTGATAACTTCCTTTTCAGCAGCAGAGACACCATATCTCCATCCAGTCTCAGAAACTCAAGTATGAAACCTGACCAAATTAAACATTATTGACTTGACATTGAAGACTGAATCCCTCCCAAAAACATACCCGGTTATACACATAAGGGAAATCCATATCACAGTGCCAGTGCTTATGGCACCATTGTTTTGATCTTGCAAAATCTAAATTCCAAACACCCTGTTCATATTGAACAAAGGTATTTTTTATTCAGATAATGGGCAGATTTCATTGAAAGACGATATGCAGTCTTGACATCAAGTCACACAAGTGCACACATGCATGCACACACTGAGAAGAATGCACGCGAGAGCACCTCACTGGAGCATAAGATGATGTATTCACACATGGTAAGAGACCCACACACACAGATACGGTGGCTTCCCAGCTGCTACCGGCAATCAAGATGCAGAGTCGTGTTACAGAAGCCCGATGACTCCGCTCATTCCTGCCTGGCTGAACCTTCACTCTGAGCCTCACATCCCTCCGATAAACAGGCCAGCTTATCTTACCCTGCTGACTCCAACCTGCACTAACTTTCATTTACCACTGGACTCACCACGGTTCCACCGTTGTACCCTAACCAGCACTTCACAACTCCCCACCAGCTGACAACATGACACTTGTGGCTTATACAAGACCATCAGTCATTCTGCCTCAACAGCATCACTCGTCAGAAAGCTCCTCGCACAACACTCAAGCAAACATCTCACAAAACGAACAACACTTTTGATGCGCAGTGAGCTGACAAACCTCCCACCTACCTGAGTCCAACCTTCCCGACTCATTAGATGATTTCATGTCTCTCAACTGAAACTCAAGCGCCCCGCTGCTCTCCAACTAAACCAACTGAAAAATGCTCATCCTCAGAATGAAACTCTTCCTCTGTGTCTGTCTATAAACTACATGGAACTGCTGAGAAATTAGTATTTGCAAGTGTAATTTTCTACAAAAGACTTCCGGATGGCAAAAAAAAAAAAGGGTTTCCTCTTGAAGTGATTTTAATAACACAGAAGTGTCAGGATATTTATGGATGTGTAAAAGGAGGACATGAGGTTTGTAGGTTTCATCCTCCTCCATCTCACAGGATGATCCACTGTGGTGACCCCTGAAGGGAGAAGCTGAAAGAGGAAGATTCAAAATCTACTACTCATCAAGAGAGTCAACTGTAAATGTCAGTTCTGAAATTCATAAGGCCATTTTAGGAAAGGAAAAAAAACACTAACATCCCATTTAATAATATTATTAACAATAATAATATTAATCACCAAATGCACATCTCCCTCTGAGTCAAAGTCAAATGTGTGATGACCCGAAATGTCCTGAGATGCATATTAAAATGTAAATTGCAAGCCAGTCAATAGCTGCTCAAACACATTCTCAACTGCGCATCTAATTCAACAGCCTCTGGTAATGATCGATTTCACCCAGGAATCAGAAAGGAATAGCATTTTTGGAAATGTTTCATCTGGTTACTTGTATCAGGCAGTAGAGGCGGATACTTGTTTAATTATGGTCAAACAAAGGATCGACATCATTTTCAAAACTGCATTAAATTAGTCAATATTCAACATTAATCAATAAAACTTTAGCATTAGCAAAAAAGGCCTGAAAATAAGTATTGTTAAGAAAATACAGTGTGAACTTAAAGGGGTCCCATCCTGCTGACTTATGTGTCCTTAGAAATTATACAGAACACAACTGTATGTTTGCACAACAAACATACATTTTGAAATGCTTATGTTATAAAACACATATTAAACCCGCCTAGCGACAACTGCTGATAGGCCTTTCACATGAAAATGCACAGTAAGGACAAGGCACTTTCTACAGTAGTGCAATCCAAGATTCACTATAGGAACCTCTGTTGTTCTAATTGCAACTTCCAGGAACCACTTTGCTTTTAGAACCAACCTGCCCACATGAGAGGCTAACAATGTCACCACAGCATTTCAGGCGTGTTGAGACACACATAGCAAAGTTATATTGAGTGAGGAGGCAGCATTGTTAATATACAGCATGTTGTCTGCATTACTGGAAACATTAGAGCTAAGTCATTTTAATAATGTGTTGACTGCAGATGCTGTTCTTTCTTGGCTCAAACAGCTGATGATCCCAATGTGACATCACATTGTTCATCGCTCTTTCAACCTCTCGGTCATGAGATTTCAGATGGAGAATAACTTGAGAAAGCACCACAGTAACTTCAAAACGAAGGATCATCAAAGGAATAACGTTTTATTTTTCGCACAATGTCATCAGGGACCAGCTCTTGCGATATATTTGACTTAGCGGTGAACTCCACCGTATTCCAAAGCCAAGGGAGCCGATGTGTGAATTCCTGTGTGTGACAGACCATCCTCCCACCACATAACTGGTGATTCCGTTCCCACAGCGGACAGCTGTAAAGCCGCGGAGACGAGCGGGAATGTTAGATTTCAGAGGCCTTCCCCGACAGTAATATATATCACCTCGCATGTCAGGAAGGGCCATGTGACCTGTGACATTCCCACTGAGGATATAGACGGGGTAATGTAGACACCTTCTTGTCACACTAGCTGAGCCAGGAACGTGAATGCCAATATTCACCTCCGGAAACTCGCCCAACTGGCTTTAGCTTTTGTCACAAGGGGCAGTGGGAGTTCATGCGGCAACAGAGGTTGTACTCACACCTCATAAACAGGCTTTAAGAGCAGCAGGAATGTTGCGACAGGGTTTTGAAATTTGACCCTTGTATTTACAACAATTTTAAAAAAATCATCGCTTTTTGTGTCACTGCCCTTTTAGTCAGCGAATCAACGGAAAAATATTTAATTCACTGGCAGATAAACGTTGAAGATCTAAAGTGTTTGAAAGGCAGTGTCCCAGTGCCGATCCTAATTTCTCTTGGCAAGAGAACATATCACAAAATGTTCATACTTCATGAGGTTTGACATGTTTTAAACCATTAACATGTTACATGCCCACCAAACAATTTTATCAATCAAAAATAATCCACCCCCTGAACTGCTCTACCCTTTCTTTCTCTGCTTGTTTGTCTTTCAAAGATGATTTTTAAACTCAAATATAGTTATTTTTTGGATCCCTTCTGTATCTATGTGATGACAACTATGCTCAGTTGCTCCTCACGATGCAGATATCTGTAGTTGTTCCTCTGGATTTGGCTTCTTCTGGCTTCACTTCCTCTCACTTAGGTCAGGGTTTTGTTTTTTTTCTGTTGAGTTCCATATATTTTTCAGTGTAATGCAAGCATAGAGTTGGAGGAAGATCCTTCTTGTTCTATGTTCCTCATCATCAGATAGTTCAAATAGACTCAGGTTTTCAGAAGTAGCCTATTTCTGGCTCTGTACATAAACAACAGTACGAGTCCATCAACTAGATCAGGTAGTATTAGGCATAGTGTGAGTACACCATGATCCGTGTTCTTGATTTTACAATGGGTGTGCTCTATAATTATAATGGGAATTAAAATTTATGTGCCTCCTTATAAGATATCATTGAGTCAACACAAATAAATAGCTTGCATGAGTTAATATTGCACTCGCACTATAGCAGGACACATGCATGTAAACACAAAAAAGAGTGCTTATTTTAGGGACACTTTCATTTTGTATCAACAACATACAGTACATTTTGTTCTGAAAGGATGTTGTATTAGCTTTTCCCAGATTTCATTTTGTCATTTTTGTTTTTGCTGTTGTGGCATTACACTTTCTTTTACTTACAAACTGTCTATTTAATAACTCATGCAAAAAATCATTTGTGTGGTATAAAGATGCTCCTTTAACAAGCATCATCATTGCTGTTTACCAGTCAGTCTGCTCCCACCCGCTTTCTCACGGGGTCAAATCACAGCGCTGAGTTCGCCTCAACACCTTGTCACCCACCAGTTAACCTGGTATTTTGAACCCAGCAGGGCAGCACATGAAAGCACAACCCACCTGTTAATACTTTAGTATTTTGTCAGGAAAAATATTTTTTGTAGCAGGAGGCAATTTATGTTCTGCACAGCAGACATCAGTAGTCTGGTATGAAAAATGATGCTCCTGAATAACAGCAGCAGTATTGCCAAAAATGTTGCGAAAAAGGAATGTCTTGACCAATGATTCTAAAAATAGAGATCAGCAAATCATCGGACGTCCATATTATTAAACATAAACTGGTGATGAACATGGCACAAAATTATACAGTGCTACATGAAATTGAACATACATATCAAATTGGTCGGCATCGGTTGGTGACACAAGCACCTACTCGCACACACTCATTTTACAGTCATAAATACAAAGCTGTTTGTGTTCGGACTGCTTGGATTCTGAGAGGAAACCAGAGTGCCTAGATAAACTCACACAATCACAGAGCAAACCTTCAATCTCCTTGAAGAAATGTCACATCATCACCCAAAACAAGCTGGATTCTAACCAGGTGCCTTCTTCCGGTGTGGCAGCAGCACCAACCATGAACCCACAATCCAAGCACATAGAGCAATAATGGACCAGAACAGTGTGGGTTAAAAAAAGAAAACAGAAGTGGAAAAGGCAAAAGTTAATCATTTTACATTTGATCAGAAAGTCAAACAACAATGTCAACAATGGTGCAGCGCTCCAAACTGACCTATTTGGCCTTTGCAGTGAAATCCGAGTCTGCTGTCCTGACAGTTCGAGCAGGACCAGACTGAGCTGCTGTCAGATTCAACGACTCCCATCAAACTCACGCGAAAGCTGCTCAGTGGTTCAATACGCAGGATAAAAATACAGTGAGTTCATAAATGTCACAAGCAAAATGTGTTGTTTTTGGATGAAACAAACAACTTCAACCCTGTTTAACCTTTATGGTGGAAAGCACAAGAAGCTGGGCCAAGTGGTCACATGGACTCTTAGAGGCAGAAATTCAAAACCCGACACCTTCAGCATCCAAGAACATGTGATAGAGACGCACAAACCGCCCGAAGAGGATCTCAGATGCATCTGTGAATGTTACGCAAGATTAAAAAAGGAGCTCGGAGAGCAAATCAGCTGCAACCGAGGTGCAGCACTCGTGATGGTGAACCACCTCAACCCCGCTCTGGTGTCAACTGACACCATGTCACCTACTGAGAGACATAAAACAAAAATCAGAAACTATCATCAACTTGAAATCACTTCACCAGGAGGGAATATTGTGGTTTTCAAAACATAAAGCAGCACCCAGGATCTGAGTGTACGGAAGGAACAACAACTCCAGCTCTACTTGAAGTATGATTTGTTTTCCAACTCTGAAACCTTCCACCAGTGTCCTGCAGTGAATCCCCCTCCCTGCCACGACAGGGGAGACAAACTCGTGGCACCAACAATCAAAACACTAAACTCTCAATAGATGTGAATATCAACTGTCCACAGTGGCACCACCACAGATGAAGTTGGGTTTTCTTAAATGACCTGTGAACCTGAAGAACTGGCAGTGCAAAAGAGCCAGGAACAGTGGTGGCTGTAGTACAGACAGCAGAATAGAAGCGCCCAGTTCAATAGTAATAATCAGTCCAAGCACAAAACCATGAACAACACATTGTTAAGAAGTTATGTTCTTAGTTTGTTCTTGTTGTGTTTGGAACCACAACATCTTCTAAACAGCAGCTATTCACTACAAGTCTCCTTAAATGAGGAGATGATGTTTTATTTGTTTCAATAAACCCCCCAAAAAATGTAGTTATTAGCATCTTTATTAACTGTGATTTCAACCAATGACTCTGGATTCAGCGGCAGTTGCTGTACCACTATCAGATAACATGAATGTGAAATTGCCAGCCAATACAGGACATACAGAGCCTACTGCTCAGTGGTCAGCTGTTTCATTCTAATGGAGAAACATGGTTAGGACAGTGTCAAACATAATAATCAGCAATTATTAGCTCCAGAAGATGCGCAGTTACTGAATTTGTGGGTGGGAGTTTAAGCCATCTAATCTGTTTCTCGGTCACTGACCTTGGGGCACTGGAGCAATTGCCTACCACGGAATAGCCCCATGAGCATCATGTGATGATATATATATATATATATATATATATATATATATATATATATATATATATATATATATATATATACATACATACATAGACAATGTGCCTTTGTGCAACTTTTAAATGAAAAGAAATCAGTTATTTCAGTGGTTCAGTCATTTAGAAATACACAGGCTTTGTGTGCACCACCTATTGACTCCCACTACTGGCAATGAAGTGTCTCCCTTAGCATGTGAATTCTAAAGATACTGTGGTGAGAAGCGAAAAGCCCCCATTCATTTCTGGTCATACAACCTCCACCTGTCCTGTAGACATTAACAGATTATGTTGAGCAACAACTTAAAGATACAAAACGATGAAGTACATGTTCTTATGCAACAGTCTGGCATCCCTTTCAGAGATAGGGTGGCGGGTTCATTCATATTCCACAGCAGGGGTGTCAAACTGAATCCCAAAATGGTCATGTCATCAGGGTGCAGGTTTTTGTTCTCACCGATCAGGGGCACACAGTCTGCAGACTGTAAGCAGTTGATGATCCTTGGCCATTTTGGGATTCAAGTTTCACACCACTGCTCAGATCAGGCTGTGATCCAACAATATATTTTGTTAGAATATATTACAATAAATGTATTTTAATAGGATATATTTTACAAGAAGTGCTTCCACCACTGAGACTGCTCACTTTTGAGTATAACAAAAACACTGTTTTTCATGTGAGGCTCCTCTGTGATTCAGTGCTCAAGACTCAACCATTTAAATTTGACATTTTAAAAATGCATCTGACGAAAAGAAGAGAACAAAGACCTCAGAGATCAGGAGCAACGTAGACCATATATAACAGACACCAGACGAAACAAAGTGTCTCTCCCTAAGAAAACATCAGCAGGGAAGAACACTAATATGATGAGAATTGAGATAAACAAATAAAATATTCATAACAAACATGGAGGAGACTATAGGAAAGATCCAAGACCACAGATTACCTCTCCTCTAGACTGGAATATTTTAAGATACACCCATTAAATTTCAAGGACAATGGAAATTCAGAAATCGTGACGTTGTTCCAAAGAGATGGTTCAAAGTTCATATGTATATGAAGTTGAAGAAATGTCTATCGCAGTGGATGAGTGATGAGGAGTTTTCACTATATTGTTCTCCATACAGTTCTGCCTGCTTTGAGATTATTTGTTCCTCACACTCCAGGAGAGTGAAAAAGTGAGTCTTTACACTTGCATGTGGTCACAATGCTTCCGCCATGTACGTCAAATGGCCCCTACGTTTACCCGACCACGGGTTATTTGCCAACACAGATTAGCAGTGAAGACACGCTGGGCCACGACTGTCCACAGCATCATAGAATCGTGTCCAACTGCCATGAGGAGACGGCCTAAAAATAAAACTCTGCCCCCGTGGGAGAAGAAAGAGAAGGTTGCGAAGTGTCCACACCGGAGGCAGCAGGTCAAAGATAGCTGATGAAGGAGAAACAATTACACTTACAAGACATTAAATTCCAACTATATTTTCATGACTATAAACACTGAAGAATAATCTAATTCATCTTCTATGATGTCATTGAATGTAAAGACATCACAGCCACAGGAGAGATGTTTTAAATTTGTTTATGGAATTACATGGGCACTAACTGAGAGCTTGGTGTGCAGATGCGCTCTCAGGGGCCGAACAACACAACCTCAAGTCCAGACAGTCGTCCTCTCCAACTCCACCAAAAGGTTGGTACTTCACAATGTACCTTGGGACCATGTATCTATGTATGTATCTACATGTACTGAGAGTGGACGAGCCAGTATTGGTGTAAGAATTGAGAAGAACCCTAACTGAGATACTGAGGTGAGAGAAAGAAGGTTTGACAATCTGACATACCACCAAGCTCGGGATCAGGGCTAAGCCATCAGCTTTGCCTCAGCACCTGAGCATCAGCCGATGTGTTTCCAGAAGCTTAGGTTAGGTTTTGTACCACAGACCTAATGTTGACATATTTTCTCTGTTGTTTATGGTATCATATCCTCTACGGACTCTAAATGGGCAGCAGAAAAAACGTTTTTTGAGTTTCTGATGTCTGAATTATGTCACAGCGAGGACTCATGAAAAGTGACAACACTACGATACAGCAGTGCAAATATTCACTTTTGACCATGTGAAGATATAACAGGTAGATATCTTGAGCATCAACTTGAGTCCAAGGAGCAATATCAGTACCACGGTTGGAGTTGGCGACTTAATTAGACACATATTAAATGTCTTTTGGCTTCTGTAGATGAGACTTTTCAACGCTTAACTGAACATCACTTGTGTCTGCTTCAATCCACAGTCGTGGTTTGTTGAATGCTACAAAATTTGTTTTTAAGTTGGAGGGTTCTTCATCCTCAACCCACACAATGAAGAGAAAAAAATCCTTCCAACAACAACAAAAAAAAAAGTCCAAATAATTCAAATGTCATATTTGACAAAGATAAAGAAAAGATATAATAAAAAAAAAGCTTAAAGAATCTGACACAATGTTTGGTAAAATAACTACATTTGAGAAAGCTGTAAAAGTAAAGGTTAAGTAGAGGTTCCTGTAAAAATCAGATCCTGAACAAGCTAAAAGTTATTTACACAAAAAATTCGTGGGGTCATGGAGGGGACTGTACAAAGAGCCACAAAAAAGATAATATATTTGAAGACAAAGAAAATTAATTTAAAAATCAGAGTATTATCATATTATCCATAATGTCTGAAAACTAGTACGTGTTGTACATGCATTAAACATGCAATGTGATACTGTATATACCAACATTTTGCAAAATACTGCTATTGAAGAAAAAGGTTCATAAAATTAGCTGAATTATTTCGAATGAATGCCATGAATAACAAAACAGTGAGTGACTACAAAATAAATGAATAGTTCACGTGTTTATGGACAAACTAATAATATATTACGATATACATATGAGGGTTGAAAGTTTATGGTTATGGCATTAATGTTTATATAGGTAAAGAAAAGATGCTACTTTTCCCCATTGGTGTCCATTTCAAAATTAACCATTTGATATGGTGCTGGAGAACAAACATGCTGTTTCTGGAGAAAAAAAAGAATCTAAGATACCAGACATTTTGTCCACGAGGGTAAGAAAAACTTCAAATGCGTATACAGCCTTTATTTTTGAAAGAACCTGTTGTTATATCAAGAATACCCGGAAAAGTTTATGCAACAGCACCAAATCACAATCAAGGCATGTAAACTCCAATTTCAAACCCAAATTTCCGGCAATAAACTGTGTTTGATGAAGAAAACAGCTCAGATAGATAATTTAGCAGGTCGTACCTGGCGCAGTGACGCAAATATTCCCAGAGAAAATCCAGTGAAGTGTAGAAAATAAAGAGCAGTGAGTCTGGCGGTTGACTTCCAGCCAGTGCGGAGCTGCAGGCAGCTGCACTGAAACACGAGGAGTCGCTGCAGACGGAACCGGGTCACAAGCGAGATCCTCCGCTGCCTCACAGCTGGCCACTTATTTCAGAAGCATAAAAAATAAAGTTCAACGTTTCATTGTGGACCTCAATAAAGGGCTTATGTTTCATATTCGATTATTGAGACAAAATCATGTGATCTGTCAAAACAGAAACGTGGGAATGCATTATGTCTGAGGCGCGACATCTACTGGTCAATAGGCGCACCTACACTGTAAACCAGGACTAACAACACAGGCGACCTCAGAATAGTCACTGCCAAAATGCATATACAAACAAAGCCTTTGCAATTAAGTAGCAGACAATACATGCATTAACTTGCGTATTAGTTTACTCGCGATGTATTTGTGCAAGTATTTGAGAAGGAACTATTCAATGAAACTCCGGGGGACGAAATGCGATGTGACACTGTTACCATGGAGATTTGAAAAACACAAACTTCACTACAATATCGTTTCCGCAATGAGCTGTTAGAGGTTCGATGGTATGATATGAAGCAGTGTTTGCTAAATCCCATCCGAAGGAAGGATTACATTCGCGATGTTTACCTAGACCTCCTGCACAAGTCCAACACGACGCTGGCTTTTATCTCTTTGTAGCGCGAATGTAATTTCTTTTTTATGTCACCGCCGCGTATAACATAAAAATAGGTTGTGCGTGAACAATATATTGTTGTCGCAGACCATTATGGACTCGGAGTACCTGAAGAAGCGCCTGCTCAACTGCTTGGCAAACGGACTCGCTGAGATTGTCGAGCGTCGACCGGCGGATCCCATTCTGTTCCTGGCCCACTACCTGTACAAGTCCAACTCGAACGCCGAATATGTGGCAGAGGTAAGTGACTCGACTTGGCCTCAAAGCTGTGGCTTGTTTTTTTTAACGATACATGTGAAAGAGAAGTCAATTTAAAAGACGTATGACAGATCTAAAGTGTCATTTGACTTAGACAGAACTTGTGATTGTCATTTCAGAAAAAGGCCAGATTGGCTCAGCTGGAGCAGGAGCAACAGCAGGCCAAAGTGATGCAGACGGAAGAAGAACAAACCGCCCAAGCTGGGAGGCAAAGTGTATGTTGCCATCTGTCTTGGCTTTTATTGTGTAGTTTTATTCTATAGTCGTCGAATAACTTTTGACTCTAAATGTCTCGGCAGGACTAATGTATATGAAGAGCAAGTACTTTCAATGAAGTCAGGAAAGCTTGGCTTTACTAATGCAGAAAGCAAAGGACGAGCAGAATCAGTTGGACAAGGAGGAAAAACAGTGAAGAACAGCTGAAAAAAAATACACTCCAGTGTGAGGATAGACATAGGCATCACACATGCCGACAAACTGATCCCTTACGCAAGATATTCAATACCACAGAAACGCCTTGGAAACAGTCATTGTTTTGATACTCATTTTGTTGTAATACTAGTTTTGTTATTGTAGTTTGATTTGATTGTTGAATCACGCTTGAATCTTTGTCAAAGTAAGTTGGCAAATCAGCTTCAGAAACAAAATAAATCAGTTATAACTGGAATGATATTCTGTATGTTATAATCTGTTACTTTAGTTTCACAAATTTTGCAGATATATTTTTTCCATGGTCTGTGTTTAATACATGATTTGTATTGGACTTTAATTTAGTTTTCAGAGTGAATTTTCTGGTAAGGAAAGATAGTTGTTATGATGTTGGATCCTTTTATCAATGTGTATCTTTGTTTCTCAACTGAACCACAGATTTTTATTTTTGTATACATCAATACAGCACTTTAAGAATTTCACCAACTGAGACTGACAAACTTAGAACTTACTGTTACCATTTTATCTGCCCCACATACAAGTACAAACCTTTGCACCAGACAGGAGACAGAAAAGCAGAAATGCTCTTACTAAAACCATGCACTGTTCCGTGATCCTGCGAAGAACATGCATTGTAGATTTGGATTCTCTCTGAATGCACGCCACACCAGCAGGTATCCGGGGGGAGTCACAGTGCAGCCATTGCTGAGAAGACCAACATGACACTGGAGGGAAAACCTGAAGAGGATGACCAACAGCAGGACCATGGGTCTAAGAATGAACCTGAGGTGATTAAAAACGCGAAAGCTCAATCTGCATGATGGTGACGGTGTATTGTTAGCAAGGCCAATCGTGCTATGCCAAATTTTTTTTGTTTTTCCCCCTCATTCTATATTGAACATGCCTCCAGCAGCAGGCGGTGTCTTCCAGACCACCACTGAAAACCCTTTCCTGAAGTCAGTTTTGTGGCTGGAGCATGTAACATGTTTGTCTTGCAGGTGAAACATGCACTACATGAAACCGGTCCTGGCTCCACAGAAGTTTCAGAGGCGACCACAGCTTCACTGGGAGCTACCAATCACGATGTGGATATGGTTGCTAATGATACAAGCAAGGTAGAACAGAGTGGTCAAGATGGGAAGCAGAGCAGTGGAGAGACAAGTGAGCAGGGGAGAGAAGAGTCTGGGGAGCCGAGGGAAACCATCTACACTGAGCAGGAGAAGCATGGGGATCATTTCGGAGGAGATGACAGTGACAACAAGTCAGAGGAGGTAGTGAGCAAAGGAGGTGAGGAGATTAAAGGTGATACATGTGTGCAGTCGGTTGGTACAGAGGGAACGACAGGGGAGTCAGGTGATAGAGGTGAAGCAGTTGCTAGGTTAGGATCAGACCATGTAGCTGTGAAAGAAAAACATGGTCTGCAGAACAGCAGCGAAGACCCGGGTGAGCAAGACACGGAGAAGGCTGGAAGGGATGGTGCAAAAGCCCACAGTCATGATGAAGGTGAAGTGGGAAGTTTTGTTCAGACGCTGGCTGATAAACATGAAGAGAGCAGAGAACAGGCAAATGCTCAAGGTAAGGCAGGGGTGGGGGATCACAGTGAAGCCACAGGATATGCAAGTGACGCGGCAGGAGAGCCAGGTGATCAGGGAGTGACAACAATTCCTGATGGGGCAGAGTCAGGGAGTCACGGTGTCAACCAGACTAGGGGAGAGCCGGGTGATATCGATGAAGCTGAGAAGAGTAGTGCAGTGCTAGATGATAAAGGTGAAGCAGAGTTAGACCCAGAGATGACAGAGACTAAAGCAGACGGCCAAGCTTCCATGGATGATAACAGAGACTCAGGTGATCAGGGGGAGACGAAGATTCCTGAGGAGGAAAGAGGTGGCGATGCATATGAAAATGAGTCAGGAGGTCAAGGTGTCAAGGAGTCTGTGTGGCAGTCAGGTGATATAGATGAAGCAGAAGGTTCAGCAAAAGAGAAGACTGAAGAAGAGTCAGGTGATAAAGCTGGAGCAGTTGGTCAAGCACCTGGGGACAGTCAGAGAGAGGCAGGTGATCAAAGTGAGAAGGAGAATACTGATGAAGCTACTGGAGAACATGTAGTGACTGCAGGTATGGTTGACAGTGGAAGGGAAGAAAGTCACAGAGGAGAAGACGAGGCAGGTGCTCACGATGTGGCACCAAACCGAGCAGGGTCGGGGGATGAGAGTGAGCAGGCATCTGAGCAAGGTGTAGAGGTGGTAAATATTGTGCAAGAAAGAGGTGATGGAAGTGTGGAAGACAGTTTTAGGGAGACGAATGAACAAGGTAAAGAAAAGGCTACTGATCGAGGCAAGGAAGACATTAAGTCAGAACTGACTGATCAAGATGTAGATAAAGCTGGAGAAGAGTCGGTGGACCAAAGGGTGGAAAAATCTCAAGGAGAGACACAGGATCACGGTGAGGGAGAATCTGGAGGCGAGTCACTGGGTCAAGGTGAGAAAGCATTAAGAAGGGAGCCACAGGGTCAAGGTGTGGGAGATATGAGACAAGAGTCACAGGACCAAAGTGTGGAAGACTTGAGAAAAGAGGCAGAGGATCCAGTTGTGGAAGACTCAAGGGAAGAGTCACAGGATCCAGGTGTGGAAGACTTGAGAAAAGAGGCAGAGGATCCAGTTGTGGAAGACGCAAGGGAAGAGTCACAGGATCCAGGTGTGGAAGATTTGAGAAAAGAGGCAGAGGATCCAGGTGTGGAAGACTCGAGAAAAGAGGCAGAGGATCAAGGTATGAAAGACTCAAGAGAAAAGTCAGAGGACCCAGTTGTGGAAGACTCAAGGGAAGAGTCACGGGATCCAGGTGTGGAAGACTTTAGAAAAGAGGCAGAGGATCCAGGTGTGGAAGACGCGAGAAAAGAGGCAGAGGATCAAGGTATGAAAGACTCAAGGGAAGAGTCACAGGATCCAGGTGTGGAAGACTTTAGAAAAGAGGCAGAAGATCCAGGTGTGGAAGACTTGAGAAAAGAGGCAGAGGATCAAGATATGAAAGACTCAAGAGAAGAGTCGGAGGATCCAGTTGTGAAAGACTCAAGGGAAGAGTCACAGGATCCAGGTGTGGAAGACTTGAGAAAAGAGGCAGAGGATCCAGTTGTGGAAGACTCAAGGGAAGAGTCACAGGATCCAGGTGTGGAAGATTTGAGAAAAGAGGAAGAGAATCCAGGTGTGGAAGACTTGAGAAAAGAGGCGGAGGATCAAGATATGAAAGACTCAAGAGAAGAGTCGGAGGATCCAGTTGTGAAAGACTCAAGGGAAGAGTCACAGGATCCAGGTGTGGAAGACTTGAGAAAAGAGGCAGAGGATCCAGTTGTGGAAGACTCAAGGGAAGAGTCACAGGATCCAGGTGTGGAAGATTTGAGAAAAGAGGAAGAGAATCCAGGTGTGGAAGACTTGAGAAAAGAGGCGGAGGATCAAGATATGAAAGACTCAAGAGAAGAGTCGGAGGATCCAGTTGTGAAAGACTCAAGGGAAGAGTCAGAGGATCCAGGTGTGGAAGACTTGGGAAAAGAGTCACAGGATCCAGGTGTGGAAGACTTGAAAAAAGAGGCAGAGGATCGAGGTGTGGAAGACTTGAGAAAAGAGGCAGAGGATCCAGGTGCGGAAGACTCGAGAGAAGAGTCACAGGACCAAGTTGTGGAAGAATCTCGAGAGTCAGGTGATTCATTAATTGAAAGGGTAACCGAGGAGGGAAGAAATCAAAAAACAATAGACGAAAATGAGGAAGTGTTGGCTGACAAAGACAACAAGAGAAGCAACAGACCAACCTTGGGTGATCAAGGTGAGACTGGAAACACAGAAAATAAGGAATATTGTCTGGCTGAAGGGGTGAATTCAGTGAAAGAAGCCGACTGGGTTATCAACAGTGATAGGGAGTCTCATGATAAAGCTCTGGATGAGACCACACAAAAGGATGAAGCTGATAACTATGTGGCGGGAAAAAGTGAGACTGAGGTGGGAGATGAAAGTGTGATCAAAACAAGAGGTCAAGAAAGAGAACAAGATAGAAAGGGAAATGAGGAGAAGGAGGCAGTTGTTGACATTGTTGAGGAGGACAAGAGGGGTGAGGAAGCGAACACTGGAGATCCCACAAGTGAGCCATGTGAGAAGGAAGACATTGAGCAGGATAATAATGGTGATGCAGGGGAAGCTTTCGGTGTGGAACAAGAGAAGGCCACCGAACAGGTCAACCAAACTTCAGAGAAGGTGACTTTTATTTTTGATCAATTCTGTAATGACTAACAGGTTATTCTGAGTTTCTGTTGACGTTTTTATTTCTACAGGTGATCAGCGAGGATAAAACTGAATCTGGAGAGGATGAAGAAATGACAGCCTTGAGAACCGAGGAGGCAGCTGAATCCTCTGATTTCAGATTGTGATCAAAGACGGTGGAATCTGAGAGGGTGCAGTCGAGCATCCGGCCATGGATGAAACAACCTCAGAAGCAAACACTTTAGTTGACTGAAGAGGTTACAAGCGGCTGAAATTGGTTAGATGGTTGGACCTCGTGATGAAAGCCAGTTTTCACTGTTCAACAGGAAAACAAACTCTTTCCAACTATCTGAATTGTATGTGGCAGTAACTTACACAAATGCAATTAAACAAACGTTTTCATTTACTTTTGTGACAGTCTTTCCTGTTCCGGCATATGAAATGGCCCTGTGTCTCTCCAGCTGGATGGTGGAGAAGTGTGAGACACGCTGCTAAATTTTCCAGCAACCCTCCAAATTCTCTTGACCTCATCAACATGTGTACAAGTCATGGAATTTGAAACTTTAAACCTTGGTCCCAAAAATGCAGAAAGGCAAAATTATTAGCAGCAGACACACAGTGTCTTATTTTTCATCTCACCTTCACTTTATTACTCTTATGCTCACCAGTACCTGCCATCATCAAAGCTGACTTGCAGCTGACCTGCTGGTGTGTCTGTTTTTACTGTTGTCTGCAATATCATAGTCAAAAATATGAGTTGCCAAGCAACATTTAGTCGGAACCTCTGGCAGCTAATGGAGCGTGAAAGAGGTCCTGCTGTTATTATTTACATGTTTGATGTTGGAACTTTTTTCCACTGGACATTTTGTTGTTTTTCTAATGTCTCCATTCATACCTGACCATTCCATGTTTTTGGATACTTTCATACTCCACGTTATATTGCAGGTAAAAGCCATGTATCCTTAGTTAGTCACTGACCTTTGACTTGCTGGAGGCGGGATCGCTGAGTCAGTGGATGACGTCAATTTTGCGACATATTCTGGATCACTCCGAATTTAAAACCACGTGCCCTTGAAAGACTCGCTTCTCAAGCGTTGTTGGAGCGGCTCTTCACTGCGATGCTGTAGAGCGAGCAGACAGAAGAGCAACCATGGGACTTGTGATGACGGTGGTCCACTTCGTGAAGAACGTGATGAACTTTTTCACGGATATTTTTCTGACCTCCCCGCTGACCGCGACTCTGGAATATTTAGAAGACACGGATCTTAAACCTCTTAAAGGAGGTGAGTCACACATCGATCTGCCTTCGCTAAACTTTGAGAAACAAACTGGTGACTCGCCCAAAGGTGAAAGCGCTGTTTAGCCGCAACTTCCACCCATTTTTTTTTCTGGCAGAAATGAAGCTCTTCAAGGCCAAACGTCTGTGGGAGCGGACTGGGGCTGTCGTCATGGCAGTGCGGCGACCAGGATGATTTTTATGCAGAGAGGTTAGTCGTCACACACACAATGCAAGCCCTATAAAACAATGGTTAACTGTTTGAATAGCAAATGATTGGTGCATACATAAAATAATTCAATCCCTTCAATGCAAAATGTGGCTATAATTACATAAGCATATTTATGTTTTAAAATTTGTCATTGATATTGTTCCTGTAAATAAAGATAGAAATATATTCAGGGAGTCACGAGTGTCATGTCATTTATCATTTTCTCCATTGATTGTGTTCATTTCTGTATCTGAGTTGAGCGTCACCCGTAAATGGAAAGATGCAGGTCAATAAATCACTTGTTTGGCAGGAAGCTGCTGAGCTGTCCTCTCTGAAGCCCCAGCTGGACAGACTCGGGGTTCCTCTCTGCGCTGTAGTGAAGGAAGATGTTGGCGATGAAGTCCAGAATTTCCAATCCTACTTCAAGGGAGATATCTTCTTGGATGAAAAGGTTTGTTGTTCAAATTAATGAACAGTTTGTTCAAGTCCTGATCACATGTTGTTGAAACACTGACTTCTTTAAGAACCTGTAGAAATTGCTTTGGTTCCAGTAACCAAAAAAGGGTCCTGTTTTCATGTGTTGCAGAGGCGGTTTTATGGGCCCAGAGAGAGGAGAATGGGTCTGTTGGCCTTCCTACGAATTGGGGTGTGGATGAACGGTCTGAGGGCGTTTACGTCAGGCTTCATGGGAAATGTGTTCGGGGAAGGCTTTGTTCTTGGAGGGGTTTTTGTCATTGGCCCAGGACAGCAGGTAAGAAATACACACAAACGTGACCCAAACTCTAGATTATCAAAAACTTTAAAATAATCTACCGACCTATATTTAGGAATTGAGTCATTTTCCTTTGGTATTTTCCAGGGGATTCTGCTGGAACACAGAGAGGTCGAGTTTGGAGACAAAGTCAATATTGAAGATGTCATGCAAGCTGCCCGAAGAGTGTCTAACTAATTCTTTGGATCACTGTCACCCTACTTTAGCAAGAATTTGTAAAACTGTAAAAGTAAGGCATGGTATTTTCTTTTGTAAATCAAGTGATATAAACCATCACATGCCTCGTGTTTGAAAATATCACCTGGAAATGTCTTGTGTTCGGTGTTCTTGTCTTCAGTGTGCCATGATGACATCTACTGTGTGACTATTAAAAGTATTCCTGTTATAATGATGGTTTGCTTCTAAACATGGCCGAGGGAGCAGACTTGATGATGCAAGACAGCAGATACTTGAATAACTGTGATGCCGTACTGTCGTCATGGAGTCAGAAAATCATTCAACATTGAACAATAAAACATTTGAATGCCTGAAAGAGTTTTTTGCTTTTTTATTATTGTTTTTTGTTGGCATATTGGTAGGAGAAGTTAGACCCCTTTAATTTTGTTTACTGAAGCGTGCGCTGAAAGTGTGCATATTAGGTTTATTTGTCACATTACCAAAAAAAGAATTTCTGCACATTAAAGGGAAGTGTTGCCCGGTGTTTGTCAAAGTAAATAAATAAACAAATGTTTATGTTTTTACATGAATTTTCAGTTGTTTAATTATACAACCTATCTAAATGTATATGATATGAAAAAAAAATCCAAACCTACACGTTTTTCTGATTATTTACGTTTTCATTTATTTATTTCAGTTGTAGAGGCTAGCGTGAGCGATATCGGGTTCATTTTGATCGACGGAACCAACATCGAATCACACCATCCAAACTGTCCGGAAAGGAGCCAATGAGCGCATCCTGAGGGTGGGGCTACTTTCAACGTCTCCGGCAGGTGAGCAGCTCGGTCACTTCTCAGCATTGACGCACAAAGTCGTTCGAGTCGTACCGATCCAGTGCGTTTAATATTGTTTCCGAGGAACTTGTTCGATGTGAGGAACATAATATTCATTTTTGTAACGGGTCTCCCTCAAAGTTTTGACGGAGAAACTGACGACCGATCGTTATCTCTGCGTGGTGTTTTGAACTCCGCCATGTGTGGTAAGATGTCCACCGTGTGTTCATTTGGCAACATACCGAGTTAAACTGCAATTGTGTTGTCACTGAAGAAATGTTGCGCAGAGAGCTAAAACTCACTGGCTGGTGACTCAGAGCCAGGGCGCGTCGGACCTCGTCCCAGTCGCTTGTCTCTTGCGGTCTCTGTCCGCGGTGCTGACCCGGGCAACGACAGTTCAGTTTCGTGGCGCGTAACCTGGTAACCAGCCGTGGGTCAAGTGGGTCAGTTGTGGGCGAACCTACCCTCACGATAATCTAATTTCGGCCCCTGTTGTTCGGTGTGTGGACAAATATTGCATGCTGTCTCGCTAATACCACTCAACTGCAATGAAAAAATATCTTAAAACTGATTTGACAAATAGGATGAGTGGTGTGAGGTCAGTCTTAGTCATTAAAACTGCGGAAATTTTGCATAAGATTTGGAAAATTGTGAAACATTTTATTCCATAATTCCATAGCTGTATATTACGTATGTGTTATATTACGTTATATGGACATGCATACTGAGCATGAATGTCTATGTTTATTTATTGAGCATTACATTTTATGTTTACTAATATTTGACTTTTAATAAAAATGTGCCGTAAAGTCTAATAAAAATAATTTATCGTACTTAGTACTAGTAAGTAACTAGTAATTTAGGGTACTTTGAAAAAGAGGATGTTTTTAATTGGTCACAATAGGGGAGAGTGATTGTCATATACCGATGAAAATCTCGACAACAGATGGAAGATGTGTGGTACAATGATTCGCATGTGGTCCCTGCATTATTATTGTTAGCTTATGCATTATTTTTAGCTCTATGTGCTAACATCCAATTGTTTTGCTGGTGACACATGAAGGCCTGAGAGGACTGCAGCTGCGCTCGCATCCCCAACAAAGATAGGTGGGAAGACGCATGATGGGGAGGCATGGACCCAAGTGTGACAGCGGGAAGCCAACATGCCAGGGCCTATGTCACAAGCAATCATTCATCCGTGAGTTTTATCACCTTAAATGTTGCCACCATGAAATAATTGAATCATCCGTGAGGTGGATCTGGTCTTGAACACGATACAGGTTTGGCATGGATGCAAGGGCCAGGACTCTTAGGATCCCATTCCTTCTGCTTCATACTGCCGTAGCATCCTCCAGCCGCGGCCCGCTCCCTGGTGGAGTGTGTGTGTGAAAGTGAATCCCACAGGCCGCCATGGCTCACTCGTCAGAGCCGGCTTGCAGGGAGAAGACCCCCGGCCCCAAGGGATCGCACACGGCTACGCGCAACCTTTTACGGAAGAAGGAGCAGCGTCGTCGAGGAATCCGATCCTCTTCACCCATGGGCCGGGTCATCCTCATCAACTCCCCAGTGGATGGTAGATGCGCTTTGCTTATTTGGTAGTAGAAGTACTCCAAAATGTTTGAGACTTTGAAGGGAAAGTTTTCCTCCTCTCGTGTTTCCCGATCTCTTATCAAGTCCTCTTCTTCGCCATTTGTCCTCTGCTCCGCTTGACTCTTTTCCCCTTGTAAGACTCTCCTGTCTTATCTGTCATCGCTACCTCGGCTCTTGTCTGCTTGTCTTGGAGCAGCAAAGAAAAAGATATCACATCTCTTCACTTGTCCTTCTCTGTCACTGTCTACTTTCACTAACTGCAATAGAAATTTATGTGTGAATGTCTTATCTATAAGCTCTATGCATTGACCCTGTGATGGTTGCAGGTGGAGATGACAGCGAGGACCTGCACACCATCACAGTAGATAAGAGCATCGATGGGAAGCTGGGCTTCAGCGTGCGTGGAGGTTCAGAACATGGGCTCAGCATCTTCGTCAGTAAGGTGGAGGACAACAGCACTGCAGGTGAAACAAAGCGCCTGACAATGAGGTGATGTTCTTTTTTTAATGTTCATAAATTGAATGATCCCACAGAGGAGGCAGGTCTACAGGTGGGGGACAAGCTTGTGGAGGTGAATGGGGTCAGTCTGGAGAGCATCACCATGAGCAGCGCGGTGAAGGTTCTGACAGGCAACAACAGGCTGAGAATGGTGGTGAGACGGGTCGGCAAAGTTCCAGGGATTCGCTATTCCAAGGAGAAGACCACCTGGTACACTTCACTATTCTTTCTTCGTCCTCCATCTCTCTTGGTTATGGTAGTTTATAAATGGATAGTTTTATTGGATGCTGTTTGTGTTATGATTCTGTAAAATAATGGCTGAGCCATGAGAGAAATATATGAAAATAAGGGGCCTACAATTTTGAAAATATTGAAAACATTGTTTTCATTACAGTGAAATTTTCAGTCTTGAATGTCATTTTTGGAATTGTTCTGGCCATGGGTGTCACAGGTATGTTCATGATGGAGTCATGAAAAATTAAATCATGAAAATGATCAGTGTCACATCTTTCCAAAATAGCTATCGATGAACAACTCTATGGAATGGAGTACAGTTCATGAAATCCTATCTTTTTTACTTTTAAATCAGGTCAAAACGTCTTTCTTTCTGTCTCAGGGTGGATTTGATACACAGACGCATGGTGGTGGAGGAGAGTGGTCGCACTCCCTCTGAGGCCAGCTCAGGAAGTGCCCTCCAGAGAATCGTCCACTTGTACACCACCTCAGACGACTACTGCCTGGGCTTCAACATCCGCGGGGGGAAGGAGTTTGGCCTCGGCATCTACGTGTCCAAGTAAGTCCATCCTGCATATTAACCTCTGCACAACCCACATTTCACCCGAACATGTCTCCTTGTGCTCAGACTGGATCCTGGTGGTCTGGCAGAGCAGAATGGAATAAAGATGGGAGACCAGATTTTAGCTGCCAACGGAGTGAGCTTTGATGACATCAGTCACAGTAACGCAGTGGAGGTTCTGAAGAGTCACACGCATGTCATGCTGACTATCAAGGTGAAGACCAGCATCTACTGCTACACAAAAGGCCCTATGTATTGCCAACTATTGAGGCTTGTGTGCAGCTTTAATACAGTCCTTTATCAAATAGTGGTGCAGGCCCTCTGGCGCAGAGCGATGCCAGAGGCGCCGCATGTGACCTTGGGGAACATACTTTACATGCCGTACTAGAATAAGTTTTTTAGATTTCAGGCAAAGTGATGCACAAGTCTTTTCCGTTACAGACAAAAACAATGTTAATAAAGTTATTCTTTATTGGAAGTCGATCTATACAATGTTAAACAGAGGTGTACTTATAATAATTTTATAGGCAAATGATACTATTTACAGAAGCTATTACAGAAGCAGTCACTTCTTCCTGGGGGGGGCACAACAGAAAATAATTGAGAAACACTGCTATGATATAACACACAACAATAAGCTCTTCACTCTCTGACCTGTTTCGCCTCTCCATCTTTAATTCTGTCACATGAAAGCTAAGTCCAGGCGCCTGTGCTCGGTGTGTGTTCAGGCTGACAGCTGGCATGCACTCGTAATATTCCTCGCTCACTTTACTAGTCGCAGCTTAGGTTTCGCTCTGCAACAGAAAACAACAGAAAAAAAGCAGTTTGACTGTGTGCATTATTCACCAGGCTGCTGGGATCAGGTGCTGATCAAAGCACGCAGCCTGTGCTTTCTCTGCAAATGTGTTTTGCGGTGCACAAGTTTGGAACCTGAATTGGACTTGGCTCTTAGTTGATGATGTGTTTGGGTCGCTGGGTCACTCTCTTTGTGTTCCCTGTGTTATCAAATATATGCGCCCCATTAATGTTTCAGGCGCTGCACTGACGCTGATTAGCATATCTGCTGTCGTATCTCCGCAGGAAGCAGGACGATACCCTGCGTATAAGGAGATGGTTGCAGAATACAGGTGGCTCAACAAGTGTATGTACTTGATATAAACGTCCACTGGTGTGGAATTGATATACGTGCCCCCTAATATAACTGTCCCCTGATCAGTGGCCAATGGGACCCAGAAGTCCTCCTCACAGGGCTCAGACTCCAACTCCTCCGCCTCCTCTCTGTCCTCTGGGACTCCAGTCAGCTCTCTGAGTGGCCTGTCTCAGGTCATGTTCCCCCCCAGTCTGCCGTTTGACATGGTGGACGTCTGCATATCCACTGAGGACCTGAGGTCAGTGCAGTTGTGTGTGTCATTTTGAAAGTCCATACCATGAGGTTCACCTTTGGCAAACTGGTTTTGGCTGTTTCTCATTGTTTTGATCTGATGTTTCGTTCAATCCCTTTCCTCTGCGTCTTATCTTTTGTAATCTTTTCTGCATCTTTAACTTGCTCCTTTCAAATTCCTTCTTTCTGTTTGCTTCTTGTTTCAGGTCTGAGTCCGAACAAACCGAGATGGCCATTCAGACGGACATCCCGCCACAGAAGTCTGGTTTAGACACGACTCGTAGTCTTGGACCGACGACGCTGCTCAAAGACACTGTGATTGGTGGGGAGGAGACCCGAGGAAAGAAAGAGTCGCCCAAGACGGCCGTGCTGCTGGCACTCAGCAGACCGAGCCGACCCATCACCAGGTCAATGAGCCAAGTCACCATAGCGGGTGGGTACATATCCAAGTTCATGTCAAGAGCTGGACGTCAGTCTGGCCTTATGTGGTGCAGAGATCAAGCAGAAGAAGGAGAAGAAGAACAAAGAGAAGGCGCCGGAGGAGAAGAGCACTCTACAGCGCTCCAAGACTTTTGTCAACTTGTTATTTAGAGGGGGGCGCAGGAAGGATGGATCCAGAGGACGCTCCAAGTCTCCGTCCAGAAACAAGACCAGCAAAGGTGAGGTGGTGTGCGAACTGTCATTACCTTTTTGAAGGAAAGAAACCACAAAGAAGACTGAGAAGGGAGAAAATATTTTGGACCTCGTGATTGAGGGCATTCAACTTTTTTTTTTTTTTTTTAAGTTTTATTAGTTCACATTTCATAAATATAGATGGAAATGTTTTTGAGATATTAGACCTAAAATAGGTGAAAAATATTAATTCACTGTCTTGTATGAGTTTGAATGAGGTAAAATATTATGAAAAAAATACATATTGAATTGCTTAGGTTATTTTGCCCCATAAACAGTTGAATAAAAATCATGGTCAAATGAAGCTAATGTGTTTCCAGAGGGAAGCCAGATGCCAAATTCAGAGATGCTGCGAGTGGTGGAGGACATGAGCCACAGGCTTCTGACGGAGGACGAGGTGGCGCTGGTGATGGCAACCTGTCGCAGGGTCAGAGCTTTCTCTATGTCCCAGAGAGTTTCACTGCTGAACAAGTCATGACTCTGCTGGAGAACCCAGGGAGACAGAGCCCTTCAAAGGTTCTCCAGTTGACTCACATCCTCAACACACTTATGCGCACTTAATAAATAGCTCCCCCTTAACTCAACACTTTAACACGCATGGCTTTATATTAGGTCTGAATTCGTCCACTTGACTAAAACATCGTTCTTCTGCCAGTATGTCGCAGACCGCTCAGTGGAGACCCTGATACACCACCTGCTGGACGTGTTGGACCGGCCTGAGAAACTTCTGCTGCTCAGAGAAATCAGGTTTGAGAAGGGAGTGAAGGGGATCTTTTGTTTTCCAATCGCTAAAAACATAGTTGACAACCCAGATGTGTATCAGTCCAACACATTCCTCCAAACAAACACAGTGATGTAAAACCCTCTGCTTCCACATGAGGACTGTTTGCCCTGTGGAATTACAAGCACGGCAGAAGGAGATTAAGGATTAAACACTGTGAACCTCTGAGGACGCTGCAGGTCACTGAGAATAACCAGAATGTTCCGGCTGTTCTCCAGGGTTCTGCTTCCTCCTTCTGACCTGGAAGTCTTCAACAACAAGGTGAAACCCATCGAGGCAGAAGCTTACGAGCTCCTCAAGTATCGCTCAGGTGACCATGAGCAGCCACATCTGTCACTGGCAACACAACAGGAAATGACACACTTACATAAACACAGCACTTCACGGAATAATGTTTTCAGAGCGCTTTTGTTTTTAGACCAGTCTGCCCCGGGGACAGGTTCTGACTTCAGTTCTTTCTGCTCATGTTCATCAAAATTCATGAAGCGCCGCTTTTCATCTTTCAGTACGAACCCCTCCTCTTCGCTCTCCAATGACCACGCGAGTCCCCAAACGACGACTGATCACTCCTATCCCAGGTCAGGACTCAGTTCATGTTTGTGTGAGGCAGGTGTCTAGTTCATAAATCATTGAGCCGATAGCTACGAGTACAGATTTAAAAATGTTCATCTGTATTTGAATTGAATGAAAAGGAAAATTCATATGTTACGTGTCAGAGATGAACTTGGACTCTGGTTCCTGGTCTCTTCCTCAGACTTCCAAGGAGGTTTCCAGCTCCACACAGCTGAGGAGGTGCAGAAGGAGAGCCACCTCCTGGAGGAACTTGAGAAGCTCAGTCTGACTGGAACTCAGCCCTCTAAAGAGCGGCCTCACACCTCCAGGACCTTCACCCCACTGCTGGACATACCTGTGGATCAGTGTCTTGGAGAGTCCAGGGACCTCAAACCTCTGCCCGCAAGCCCCTCCCTCCCAAACTGGCTGCTGGCTCACAGGAGTGACTCCCGGACTCCTCTCAGAACCGACATCGGCACCATCCGCTCCGTCCACTTCGACGAGGTCTCCCTTCACTCCTCTTCAGACAAGAGCAGCTTGCAGTCTGACCGGACCAGACCCAGGTTCACAAATGGACACCTAACAGGCAGTAAAAATGGCGTGTTCACCCTTCAGAGTGCTCGGAACCGGACTCGACCACCACTGTCTCAAGTCTTTGAAACAGCAGGACACACCAACGGTCATCAGAAGACTCCAGAGAACGGCTTGCATGACCGGGAAGAGGAGTATGATCTGAAGACGGTCCACATCTCAAAGACCAAACAGTCACTGGGTAAATAATGATCATCACACCTGGGATTAAGAGTAACAAGTATTTGTTTGACTTCTGAATGCTCTGCTGTTAGTAACTCAAGATAGTCATGGTCAGGCCTTTTTAGTGGAAGACAGGAGCACTCATTGTTTGTTCTCTGTTTCACCAAAATATCCCTCAATGTCAGAACAGGGATTTTAATAACCCAAATAATTCAAATGTTTTCCAGGCATCAGCATTTCGGGTGGGATGGAGTCCAAGGTTCAGCCTGTGGTGAAGATCGAGAAAATCTTTCCGGGCGGAGCTGCCTCCACCTCTGAGGTTCTGAAGGTAAACCGGAACTTGTCTCGGCTGCGGTCCTTGTTGTGAGTCATGGTCTTCTGCATCCTCAGGCTGGATTTGAGCTGGTGTCAGTGGATGGGGTGTCTCTACAAGGCGTCACTCATCAGCACGCCGTGGACGTTATCCGAAAAGCCTTCAGTAACAAGGCCAAAGACCCCATGGTGTTCGCTGTCAAAGTCCCCAGGAAGGCATGAGAGACTTCTGTGATCTAAATCCACGACGAGCCAGGTGAAGGAGCGTTGATGCCATTCCACTTACAGACTGATGCCTTACATCACTTGTGCTCTCTAGAAGTTGTGCTAGTACTTCATCACACTGACATGAATTCCGTGGAAGCTTTCTTTCGAAAGTCGGTTGGTGAAGGATCATTAAACTTTTACAATCTGAAACTGTGGACTGTAATAACAACGTTAAACCAACAGGGGGCAGACGTGCACCGAGGACGATTAAGCGTGGGTTTTATTTGCGAGGAGTAGAATTCTTTCAGTGTGCGTTCTTATTCTGGAAGCTCAAACAGTGTCAAGCGCATGTATGGATAGTGACGGATTGCACTCATGCTCCATTTAAGGCACCCGAAGTGAAGGTCTTGCTCATGAAACCAGCTTCCAAAACATAAACAAGGAAGAATTAACAGAACTGTCCCTGTACCCAAATGGGTTTTCTGCTAGATAATGTCTACATTGTGTGGGTGAAAAGACAGAACAACTTGAATAACAGAAACATATCATGTTTGCGTCACGACTCATGTCTTGGCGGTTGTGATTTAACAGCAGCTCATTCTTAGCATTTCTGGAGTTTCATTGTGACGTGAAATACCCAAAACACAACCAAGTACAGTCACGCGTTTATTGAAAATCCTCATAGCCTTTTTCACTGTACAGCTGGAAAATATACGCACTTCTTCGTACAAATATTTGTTAAACAATTTGCAGACAATCAAAACCTTTACATTTATTTACAGGCTGCAGGAGCAACAGAGAATGTGTGACGTTACTTTGGTCTGTTCACAGTGGTGAAGATGAATGTTAGCATCTAATGGTCAACATACTTAATTTGATCGGTTATAAACACGACTTTCAAATTGCAGGAATATCTGTTGCATCTTAAACCACAACATTTAGATTCATGGCACTGCACCCTATTGTTTCTCCTCTAGCATGGTTTGGTGAAGGGTTTGTTGTGAAGCTCAACAGCTGCGTGGCATGAGGTCAAAAACTGTACTTTCAAAATCCGACACACACATGAATAGATTTATAAACGGTCTGAATGATTGTGCCACTCAGAGTTGTCTGCTCATGAACTGCTGACAGAAACAGAAACTCTATTAACTTCAGTGCAAAAACTCCAAGCTGGAAAACATTAAATTTCCGTGGCAGCGACCTCATCAAAGTTGATCTCGTTGCCACTGCCGTCGTCATCTTCGCGGCTCTCCAGCTCCTGACTCAACTCCTGTAACAGCTGCTCCAACTCTTGGTTCCGTCGGTACATCTGGACGTAGTTCTCCTGCAGCTGCTTCTGGTAGCGGATGACTTTGTCCTTCTCTTCCTGCCAGACGCGCCGCTCCTCCTCAAAACCTTCTGCCTGCTGTTCTGCTCGCCGACGCTCAAACTCGAGCTCCGACCTCGTTCGGTCCATCTGCAGCTTCATGGTCTGCTGGACCTCCTCATTGTCGTAGGCCAGCATCCCCTCTGGACCCTGAAACATCTGGCACTGTCTGAGTCCCGGACTCTGATCGGATAAAGTGTTTCGGAGGTGGGACAATTCTCCCTCCAGACGAGCCACTTTCTCCCGCAGCAGTTCTGCCTCACTCTTGCGTCGCTGCAGCTCATTCTCGCAGACCTCTAGCTCAAGTGTCCGTGTACGGGCAGTGCCATGCGCCTCCTGCAGGAGAACCTGCGTGTTGGTCAGCTCTCCCCGCGTCTCTCTGAGCTGACCTCGCAGGGACACGATCTCCCCAACACGCTGGGCCAACTCCCCCTGCACCTCCTTCAACTGCTGCTTCAACAAGGAGATTTCTCCAGACTTCTGACACACCTGTAAACGAGACGACGCAAGCTGATAATGGTGGTATTTGAAAATCATCACAAGAATGGGTGGTTATGAGTGATACCAGGGTCAATAGCAAAGGTTTGCAGAGGCCACAGTCCCAGTCCTCCTTGTCTACAGGAGCTGTGGTTGAACTGTGAACTAGGCCAAACACAATGAACCAAAATGACACAATGACTCACCTCCCACTTGGTCTCTTCAAGTCGAGGTCCCAGTTGGATCTTCTCATGCTCGTAGGAAGTGCAGCGTTCTTCCAGCTGCTCCCTCTCCTGGAGGAGCTGAGAAAAATCCTCCTGCAGCTTTTTCTTTTCCTGCTGCAGCTGGAACACCTGCAGTAGGAACAAAGCAAACCATGTTCCAAGAATCCATGCAAAATGAATCAATCATTTAGCATGAAAGTGATCCACAATCCAGGAATTATGAAATCTTCAACTTCTGCCATTCTGACCTGCATCTGTAGGACTTGTTGAGCTCGTTGGGCCTTCTGTGAAGCGACTTGCATCCTGGTGGCACAGCTCTGCCTCAGCTCCTCCAGCTCCAGCTCAAACCTCTTCTGCTTTTCTTCATAGACCTGGACAACAAACATGTGGTCTCAGGACATAAATAACTTCAACATTCACAAGACCTACCTGACAGATGGCAGCCTCGTTTTCGTCCAGGTTTTCCCGCAGCAGTTGGAGTTCCAAGTCTCTGTCCCTTAACTTTTCCTCCAGGTCTCGGACCACTCCTTCATAGCACTCCACAGACCCCGGAGACCGCCCACTGGACCCGCAGTCTGAAAGAGGTTGTCCTCGTCCACTCAAGGATCCAGAGCCGGTGCTTTTACTGGAGGATGAGCGTCCACTGTCCGAGTTAGAGTGACTGTTGACAGGAGGACCAATCTTACTGGGCTCCAGGTGGGCGCTCTCTCCTGACATCAGGCCATATCCACCGCTGCCACTAGGAGGCAGACTGGAGAGCGAATTCCGACCAGAATCTGACAGTGAACAGGACTGGCTGTTGGGACCAGCACTGCTGTGGGAGCTGCGCAGCTCGGAAGAAGGTGACCCCTCCCTATGGACAGGCCCCAGCTGGTTTTGGGCTTCGGATCCATTGGCACAATGGCGAGGTGAAAGGAACTGCATCGATGAGCGGGTTTTGGGAACGACTGGTTTGAAAGCAGTGGGCCGCAGAACAGTTTTCTCCATGTTCTAAAGGAAACATGCGAGAGTTGGATCATTCGTTAATATATAAAATTTTACTTATTTTTGTTTCAAAGGAAAAGGTGCAGACTTACCTTCTCCAGTTTTCCTGACACTGGGATCAATTTTGGAGGCGCACAATCCACATATCCTTTCACTTCATCCAAGTTGTCTATATGCTTTTTACTCCAGATAGCACCAATCTCCTCACTTAGGTACGTGACGTTCCCTCCCTCCTTTTCCTGCCCCCTACCAGAGGTCTGAGGTAGAGGCTCTTGTGGGGACTCGGCACTGAGACATGGTGCTCCTGGTGTGGGTCGCCTAACTCTAGCTCCCATTTCCCCTCCAGAATACTGGTCTTCATAGAGGCCAGGCCGGGCAGCTATCAGGCTGCCCACAGAGCCCATTGGGTCGAGGGTGGTTGGAGGGTTGAGAGGTGGCGAGGAGCTGGACGAGTGTGGTTTATGGGTTCCAGCCCCTCTCCCAGGGGGCTCAGCGGATATGGGCAAAGCCTGAACCAGGGCCATGCTGCCAGCTTGGATTCACCCACTCTGATAGGTAGGGGGGAAAAAAAAGAATGTTATGCAAGATCGTCTGTTGGTGACTCAGAACCATCAACTTCACCAAAAGCAAAGTACAGTCGAGTGACACACACAAAACCCACCAGCACCAGTGAGGCCCACACACAGAGAAGCAGGACGCTTATTCTCTGAGCCCATTCAAGCAGTAAAAATGAGACTCGAGGGTTTGAACTCGTGAGGCAGTGAAGAAAAGACTCTTTTCATTTGGGATGTAGCACAGTTTCTAACACAAGTACTCTGACAGCGACAGAAGCTTCCACCTTGACACATCTTAAAGCCAGGAAGTAACATTAATCTCACTTGAGATGGATTTGAACATCCACATCATATATTTTTAGAATCAAATTGAAGGCAGCAACAACAGTTTTGATAATTGACAATTGCGTCACAGACACAGGTTGATGGAACATGGCAACATGTCTGATTATAGTGCTTAATATTTAAAAACTTAATGGCTAAAAATGTAGTTTTCAATGTCGAAAAACAAACCTTTTTCCTACTTTTGTATGTGTGTGTGTGTGTACATACGAAAATGAACTACATTGACATAGCTGAGGTTTTTCGATGTGTAATGTCAAAACATTTGTCTGACATTGACTGATCTTTTCTCATTGAAATTGAGAAAACAAACTAAGGAACTTTTGCTATCTGCAAGCAAATGTACGAGGGCATGTTTCACTCACCGTTTATTCAAGATGAGAAATGTCAGCATTTCCATAAACAATATGTCAATCCTCACTAGGAAGGTATCCATTTTACTCACTAACTGCTACTCTGTGCCCTGTTTAATAAATTATAGAATATATTATAAAATATAATCTATCATATATTGTTACTTGTCAAACAATTACTCAAAAAATGTTAAATACATATTTTGTCAGTAAAGTTTTGGGGTCAAACTGCGTGAGTCAATGAGCAGCTGAGCGCAACTCAGGACGCTGCAGAGTTGAGCAAGACAACATTGATGGATCGACTTGTATAACTAAAGTTCTACGGGGTGTGGAACGTAGCGCGACACTGGGTTGCATCAGTGACATTAAAGCGGTGTGTATGTCCTCTGAGATCCATGGTTGCTATGATCCAACGCTCCATGTTGTTGGTATACTTTTGAATTCTAGTCTTGCTTTGACTGTAGTTTGACAAAAATGTAATGTTTGCATTTTTTGACTGGCCACTCTATAGAGCCCATTCCTCAACGCATGAAAGAGGGATTCATAACAAGAGAAGTAGAGGGAGGTTATATTTCACTTAAAACCTCACAGATGCTTTGATAGTAGTCTAATCTGCAGCAAAACCCATTGTAATTGACTGACTAGATGATAACTAAACCAAGAAATAGCTTTGTGTGGTGCCTGCCAATTTAGCAGAAGCTTTTGTCTCTGCCCACCAATCTTTGTTTTCAAATTCCCGTTTTACCCAGGCATATATAGACCTCAAGCTTCATTGGTTTCGCCTCGAGATGTACGCCTATTGAACAGTTGTACTCGTACATAGCATCATCATTAATGTACAGTGCACAACATCAAGCCATAAGATGCACAAACTCTGCACAAACTTTCAGCAGCAGTGACACACATGCACTCGACTCGGGGGCTGTAGTTCAACTTTATAAAGTGTGACTACATTAAGGACCAAGGTAGAGAAAGTACAAAGCAATAACAGAGAAGTGTTAAGAGACAATAGCTGGAGACCAAACATTACCCAAATAAATGAAATTTCATCATCACTTTTCATATGAAATCAAACCCACTGAAGACGAAGGTGAATGCAGAGGCTGAACATGAAGGATTAAATAAAAAGATGTACATCACTATGTTTCTGAGAATCATCATTCCGTCTCTTATAGTTGCTCAGAAAATCAGGGGCCTGCACAAACTGTAAATGTGCACACATCATTTGGACCAGGGTTCAGTCACAGGACTTTGGTCCAAGAGACTGAATTGTTCAGTAGAACAATGGCCCACAGGACGGATGATTGTGAGGTCATGGTCGGCTGGCAACAACACCCACAGTTGTGCTCTAAAAATATCTGGTGTGACAGAGAGCATGAGGATTTAGGCAAATAATGTTACGACTTCAACTTCAGGGCTTGGCGGGTATGTGTGCAGGTAGACTGCGTGGACCGTGACCATTAAAAGAGGGCCGACATGTAGAGCCCCTCCCACCTCAGCTGTGCCAAGTGTACGGATGATTAAACGATTACTCATGATAATTACCTCATTCACAATCCGGATTATCCCACATTTTCAGTTTGGATCTCACTTAACCTGAATATGATGAAGATGTTGATACAATATGATGACAAAGACAGTAAACAGGTTTTAATCTGTCACTTACTCTGTGTAAATATTATTATTAAACTTCATATGGATCAAAAAAAGACCAATTTAAGACTACTGCCCACTCGTGTATCGTTCAAAGGTTTGAACTAAATGTAAATCCAAACTGACCATCTCAAGCTCTCGATGGTGACTCTGCTGCAGAAAAGTGAGTGAATAAATGAGGAACAATTCTGTGGCAGTTGGAAGCACATGGTCTTCCTCTGTGAGACAAGCACATTAATCTACAATGATATTTGTTACAGGTAATCCTCTGCAAGAGGTGGGGAACTGAACGGACAGAAACAAAACAAGGCGTTTCTCTCCTTCTGGCATTGAGGTTCCTGACCCAGATTCTTAATCCATCTATGTTGTGGAAACAATTAAAAAAAATAAGTTAACAAATCACAAAGTCCTGTTTAGACTTAGACTTACTTTATTGTCGTTGCACAAAAGCATATCACTATATTATGGCAACAAAATTTCGGTCTGAGGCCTCCGGTTTCCAAAAACAAAACTATATGTCCATAAATAAATAAATATTAGATAAATACTAGTCAAGAAGATGTACAAATAAACAAATAAACAGTATTGCAGCTACTGTCTAACATTCAGCAGCCTGACAGCACCAGTTTACACCTGTTTACTTGTACTTATGAAGATGACCCGCTTCATCACACTCCAGGGATCCATCTTCATCCAAAACCATGCATTGAAATAGCATCACAGGGGCTCTGTAGGGTTTTTAGTTTGAAAATGATGCTGCGAGTCTGTGGTGACCTATGACCTTCACATTGACGCAACACCACAATTTCACCAGTGAGGCAGTCGGATGAATCTGCTGGAGGTGCGCTTTTGAAAATTGACTGTTGTGCATAAAGCCACTTAAAGTTGACCAGTCAGCGTTGCAGTACAGCATATTAGAGGTTTGTTTTCACTGAATATTTACACAAGCACTGCAAGATGAATACACAGAACAATACTGAACCAGTCTGGAGGAGTTTGTTTTAAGTAGTGCTGGCTAGCTGCACAGTTTGACTGGGGGGGGTGCATACTGTATTTGTTTCAGTTCCTCTGGTGACAGTTCAGTCCTTTATTTCCACTTGAATTTTCTGATCTTTATTAACATTCCTTAAGCACTTAGCTCAGACGCAATTCTGTCTTAGCTGAAGGGCAAAGAAGCCAGCAGACCAGCCTTCAGAGTTCATGCAGTCAAACAGTACAACACACAAAATCAATTTGTCAATCGATTTTAAAATTCCTGCTGACATTGTGTGTTCCTCAGGATATGAAACAGGAGTCAGAGTGAGTCAGGAATCAGACTGAATATATTGCTGAGGTCATTGTCACTGTATAGACTTTCACAGCGGCAGAACTGAGAAAATAATTTATGACGATTACATCAAACGGGCTTTGCTGTCACAAAATCAGCTGCTTTTAAAAGGATGCAACGCAGACGGTTCACAGAGTCTGATCTGTATCACACAAACCGGCTTTTACACACACTGAAGCTCAACTAAACCCCTCTTTGTTTGGTACCACACCATGAACACACATCCACAGCAGTAACGGTCGAGAAATATTTCCAACACCAGGTCAAGTGTTGGGACCTATGGGGAAAAAGAAGCTCTGTTACATAAAATAAGAGGGAAGAAAGTGGAGCAAAATGAGGATTAGTGTGGGGAAGCGGACCCAGCCAACTTTTAGGTTTAGAACCTACTTTTCAGGGAAACTGGAACAAAGCAGTAAAGTGTGACAAATCTATTTTGGTTTTCTAGACAGACTACTTTTCCTCAGGCATCACAAAACACTTAGCGGTTACTGTGCCAAAAGTTCAGGCTTCCAAACGAGGACTAAACATAATTGTTTTAATGATCTAACTCTAAGGTCTACTTTTGTTTTTACAGTATTTTGTAAAAACCCAGTTTTATTTCATCACATTTCAGGTTTTTACTTGCTTTAACCTTGTTCCATGGCCAAACTGCACTGCACTATTGTGATAAGAATATCAGTAATATTTTTTTTAATTCTTGTGTCATATTCAACAGAAGGTTTCACCCAAATATTATCCTAAATAGAATTATACGGGCAGAACCCTTTTTTAACTAGTGAAAGGGGGATACTTGCTACCAGCTGGATAAAAATATAAAATCCATTGCTATTTTGGTGCCTATTTTAATAACTGATGAGCTCAGATGGGCGGTGATAATTCTTGGCAATCCTGATAAAATTTCGCCATTGCAACAGTCATGACTATGGTGTTACTTGAATCATGTATGCAAAGGTAGATTTAACATTCATTCATTCATTCAAGTATCTATTTATAAAGAACCACATAATAAAGTTAATTTTAATACTTTTCATCATTTATCATTTAAATTTCTGGGACTGCATAAAATAGCGCTGCAAATACTTAGGTCCATTTAATTAATTTTTAAATTGCAGTGACATAAGTCATAAATGAAACAGCCATATCTGTAGCACAAGCCCAACAGTTACTCAAAGAAGGGTGAAAACAGATGGAGGTGGACCTATATGGTCACTAACTGCAACGCATAGACACTGAAAACTGTCGGATGAAAAAAACAAAAACAAAAACGATTGACATCTCACTATGCTTTCTTTAGAGTACAAGGAAAAAAGTGGAAAATCTGAAGAAAACTCAAGCAAACAACAAAGAAGGAATGGTGCTTGTGCTCTATATTGACCTTGTTGGCTTTGTAATGTCAGAGACCATGTCAGTTTTGTTTTGGGTTTAAATTATGAGTGTCAGTGACGGTGTCTGAGAGAAAGAGCGGCGAGTTGTTTTGCTGTTCTGATAATGAACAGTGCCTACCAAATGGACTACACAGCTACGGTACAAGTGCTCGGTTATGTCGCGATTCCAGGGTGTGCAACCACATAGGCTATAGAACAATTGCATCAGCTCCGTCATCACGAAGAGAAACTTCCAACAGAATGAGGAGCTAAGCGGACCCAATCGAGATGTGTCACTTGATGTACAGTAAAGAGATACATTGTTTACTTGTGATAGGAATTAAGGAAAAAGGAAAGAGTTATGTTAGACCAATAGCCAAAGGTTTGCCTCAACAAGTATGTAGACATGTAATTCATATTTATTTACAGTTAGTTCAATACAGCAACCCTTAATGAAACCAACAAAGCAACTGCATAAATAAAACTCAACGATACGGAGGTAGTCAGAAGTGAACATCGCTCTCACCATTTAAGACACTGCAACAATCCTAAATTCAACTAGGAAATGAGTGTTAGCATCATCATATGGTTTATTATTGACCTAATAATGCACAACCAGAAACAGCAACTAACCATGCTGTGATACAGAGCGGCATTCATTCTTAGCAAAATACTGCAGACATATGAACTTAAAATCTCAAACCTGAAAATTATTATTTTAGTTATTTCTCACCCCTCTGTATCGGCATCTCCTCTGCAATATTCTTCCTCAAAGTGCCCAAAGTCAGTACCCTTCTGTTCTATTTTGGCTCCTTTTTTCTTCCAAACTTCTCTAACCACTTCAGAAAAGAAACAGCCCTTTCTCAAGCTGCAGGACTGAATGGATCTCAGTCTCCTCCTCTTCCTCTCCCTCCTCCTCTCAGCTCAGCCACTCACCTCCTTCTCCAGTTCAACTCCTCATCCGTTTCCTTTCACCAAAGGATCAGAAATACAAAGCATTAGACTTCCATTATCAGCCCCATTGTATTTTTTTTTTATTGAAATTGACATTGCAAAGTAATAGAATATGATTTTTGAATCAATTACAAAAGCAAACGCACACTGCGAGGTGAAGCAAGCTCCGCAAGATAGTGTCTCAAAACCTGGCAACCCACTCCACCAGCTGAGATGGTACACCATGACATCAGAGGTGACAGCACCGCCGTCTGATGACCAAGCAGGAGCAGTTCAACAACAGTTTTAGCTTAGTGGGACAGTCCAAACTATGTGTCATGTCTCTTTATTTGCTAAACTATTTGATCACTTTCGTCATTGTCTGCGGTGTCAAGTATCAAGAACGGTTAGTGTGGACATCCTTTTCGCTAGGAAGGCGCCTAGGGCTCCTGGGGACTCCCTGAATTGCAAAACATGAGAGGATCACACAGCGCAGTAAAAGGTGTGAAAGCTGACAAAACCATCACAAATACACAGCTGATACAACTCTTTGCTTATCTTCAATAAATGCATTAAAGAAGATGAACGCAAGTGTAGACACAATAGCTTGTAGTAAGGGAAAGAATCATTATAAAGATATGCATTTTTTTCTTTTCATAAATCAGGGTCAGCCCGAGTGTGGAACTTTGAAAATGTAACCGATCCACTTTGGTTACCATCAACTGACTACTTACAGGTGCGATCCACTGTACTCTATATTAACACCGATCCCAGGCTAGACACGGAAAGAAATAGAAGACGTGTGTTGGAGTTTTGGGTGGGGTGCCCCTGAACAATGTGACAAGCAGTTGGTTTATACATTTGTTTTCATGTGCAGATGTGCTCCATTCTCTGATCGTCTATAAATAGACGATTGAGTACTCACCAATAACAAGTACCTAATGATATCACAACCACCATTAAATGGTGTTTTTTTTCCAGCACGTTCCCTGAACAAACATGACACCCCTGCTCTAGTTTTCACTAAGCATATGGTGGTAAATAATATCCTGCGGAGCGGGGTCCGTCACTGACATGCATCTGGTAGAATATATATCATATGAGAAAGGGTAAGTAAGAGCATTGTAATGATGGATTGAATCTGTGTAATATAGTGAGGGAACACAGTAGTAGGTATAGGGGGCTGTCATGAGCGAGTATTTGACGTGTAAGAGTGCAGTGAAATGCGAGCGAATACTGCTGCTGGCATCGGGACATCCCTAGTCAACGATATTACTTAATGGTATCAATTCTTCTTGAAAACTACCATTTGCAGAAAGATTTCGCCACAACCATATCCAACATCAATGCTCTGATGGTCATCGGGTGTTAAGGATCAATTTGGGACAAGTTGAACATGCAGCGTTCTGGTTTGATAGAAGCAGGACTTTTGATCTTAGAGCCAACATCTGGCAAAAAAAATGAAAAAAGAGACACAGCTAGACATGAGAGTTAAAGTAGGGTAGAGGAATTAGGCTGTGTCCTGCCACAGCCTTCTACACAAACAAAGATGTGCCTCTCTTCTTCTTTTCCCTCTCCCCCTTCTATAACTGGGTCGCACCATCCAGTTTGTCCTTCAGCTTAGAAAGGGGAGGCCAGCGAGAGAGTTCAAGGTCATCCTTGGTCACACCCCAGTAGGGGCTTCGAGCGAAAACTGAGCCACAAGTCGTATCTCCTTCTGGTGCTGTCAAAGCAACTCTCACTCTCAGTACATCATGGAAAAACATCAATCACACAGCTGAGGCCGCTGGTTCTGTAATAAAGAGCCAGGCTGCAAATCACTAGTGGCACCATTGAAACAGCCTCTTTACAGCACAGGGTGGGCTCAACATGACTCAGACCCTTTTGAATGACTTATACAGATACATGGACATTACAGCAAATTTGTCAATTTTGTTTTCTAGTCTTATGTTAATGTTAGTTTAATGGTGATTAAAGAAAAAACAAAGTTCACTTACTAATATTTCCATAACATCTGTAGGTATGTGAACATTGTCGTTTTATGAGAAAGAAAGCTTGGCCATCCATCAGTGTCGTGCTGCCTCTGTATGGAGAGGAGTCTCCCAATGGACACTGCTAAAAGCTAAATCTGGCCTCGACCCTTTCGACCGGCTATTCCAAAATAATCCACCTCGGCACAAAGCAATCCACTCACACCTCCAGAATAAAACTCATGTGAAGGGTTTAGTGCTTTGCAGAGGATGATTCATCCTGCTACACATAGATAAATAAAAAAGTGGGAGGCCAAAGAGACTGACTTTAGCACAGTGGATTGACTCGCAGAAACAAATCCACAGAGATGAGATGGATGTATGAAGCTGGCAGCCATCCGGCTTAGCCACATTGATTTACATCGAAGGTGCCAAAGAGATTAGGGGTTCTGCCTTAAGCCTCAGTTGCAGCAGAATGTGATCCATGATTAAGATGTGTCGCCAACTCCCAAAGACCAGGCATGTAATAGCATAAAAAAATTGCAATGTTGTCATGTGTGCGCAGCAAGATGGCACCTGTCACAAAATGCCCCCCCCCCCCCCACACACACACGCGCGCACGCGCACACACACACACACACACACACACACACACACACACACACACACACACACACACACACACACACACACACACACACACACACACACACACACACACACACACACACACACACACACACACACACACACACACACACACACACACACACACACACACACACACACGACACCAATGAATTGTCAATCATCAATTCATAGTCAGGTTTTTGGGATAAATAAAAACTCCCAGGTTCTTATACAACAGCATTTGAATTTCAACAAACCCCCAATACCATATATGGCCCTTGACATCTCATAATATGTATTATTAATGGTCTGCATGTAACAGAAAAAGCTCTAGCCTCTACCACTCTGAGTCAAGTTAAACAATGCAATTCAAAGTCAATGCTGTAAGACAAAGCTAAATCACATTTTGGATTGTTGTTTGCATTCCTAACATGGTCAACAATGCTGTTTCACCCAAGGTGTCGACGACATTTTGTTTTCCAATAGTCATATAGCTACCAGACTGAAACATTATAGCACACATCACACCTGTTCATTGAATTATAAAAAACATTGAACCAAAAAACAATGTTTTTGTCTTTTTAAGAAATACCTTAACCACTGGAGCTTTCCAGAGGCCTAAACAGAATTTAGTCTTGAAAACCCTGCTTCTGAGATATATATATATATATATATATATATATATATATATATATATATATATATATATATATATATATATATATATATATATATGTATGTTCGTCAACAGACACCTGTCTATCAAACATCCACCACACTAGGGGGCACATACCTGTCAATGGCACCCAGTCTTCAGCCTGTGGAGCAGACAGGATGAGGCATTAAGCTACACGTCCAAGGATTCAGGGAGTCAAACGTGTATGAGGAGTTCCTCCATACAACTTCTATTTCAGGCACTGAAGGGATGACAAAACACAAACAAGGAATTGTTATTGAACCAGCAGAAGCAGTGGATATTCGAATGCTGAGGAGTTGGAAAACCTGAAATGTGACAAGTGTGTTTATGGAAGTCAGAAACAGGAAAGTCTGAGTCACACGGATGAAACACCAAGAAAGAGAGGGGGGCCTTCCACGTCCACAAGAGCGGGGAACACCAAATGGCAGCTCTTTTCTTAATACCCAAGGTGTGACATTTAGTCATTGTACACTCAGTAATCGTAACAAACAGTACGTGTATGAACATTAAACTGGTATGCTGGCAGTAAGCAAACATTTTAGGCAGGATAAAAAGGGTAAAAAGGAAATACGCCAGGGGTGAGTCCAGCAGACGGATTACTTCTGGACGATTATTCATAATCTTAGTGCCGTGAGAAAGTTTAAATTACTTTTGGCATGCTCATCTTTAATGGAACTACAAACATGAACAAATGTCTCAAACTGACTTGAAGTCACTCTGCTCAGAGGTCAGGACAGTATTCTCCAAAGTCCCAAGAGTATAATAATAATAAATTGAATGCAGATGTTGCATTGAGATGCCAGGAGGTAAAACAGGTTTCTTTAAATTACATGGGGCAGGAAGAAGGATGTTTGCCATAAGAATAAATTGCTAATGGCCTGCAGCCACTGATTAGGATAGCATGAGCAAAACAAAAGATTACAAACCTGTCAGCATACGTTAGTACTGTACACAAACAGTATTTGCAGAGGAACAGCAAATATTGTTCATTTGCACAGGCAATAAAATTGAGGGATAAGTAAAGACAATTTGCTCTAAAACCATCACTGCCATGACTGTGTAGACTTCAAAGGCACGCCCCTCAACTGCCACCCCGCTTTGTGACAAACATTAGGTAGGGATCATAAAAATTGCAAACTCAGATGTGGGGTTGTCAGGTCAATCGATAACAGGGAGGTAATAACGTTGACAGTACACCTGAATTTTTCCACATACATTTCAGAGAGTTCTGTAATTCACTCCTTCTTCACATTTTGCTTAAAGTGCCAGTGTGAGAGTGGTGGTTGATCCAACACTTGAAACGTGACCAGGGAGAAAGGATGGGGTGGCAGACTTACTCTTCATGCAAGAGTACTGACCACAGCTGAGCAGAAAAGCTAGAATACTGTATCTGTGCCATAGCCACGATCCATCTGTTAAACAGGTTGTTCTTAAATGTATGAAGGGTAAGACGCATATTCAACAGGAAATAAGTAATTAAGGAGAAGTACTGTGGATAAATTTGTTCCCGTTCAACAGACACACACTAAAGTGCACAGTGGTGAGCTTGTCTTCTCTTTCCCATCATGAAATGTGAAACAAGTAAACGAATCCAAAACATATTTCTTCAAGTGTATTGTCAATCTTAAAATTAGTCTGTACTAGAGGTTTGATTTGCTCAAATAAATGAGAATAAAACAAATAAAGAATGCACAGCAGAATCAAATTGTTGCAAAGCTACACAAACGGACGCAACATATGTCTTTGGTAGAACACAAATGAGAAGAGGATGTGAATCCAGTCGAATAGGAAAAATATGTGGTTTGTCTGGTTTGGGCACAAGAAGGGACACATGTGGAAAACACCAAATTCCATCTTTAGGAGTTCAGACGTTCTCATTCACTTCAGCCAGACCTCATACATTTCCCTTGGTCTGAAGGAAAAATTATTATAAAAGATTATTAAGGGCCACAATTCAGAACAGGGATAACTCGGATGTATGCAGTTTTCTGATTGAGACAATTTGTTAAGTGTTTTGTTAGCGTTCATAAACCGATATGCTGAATCAACTTTGACGCTGCGGAGCCTCCAACTCATTTGAACTCAATGATATCCAGTCTTAGAAGTTTCTTGGCCACACTCATAATGAGAATGACAGGGAGACGGAAAAATTTGTCAAATGGTTTTTAGAAACTGTATAGACATCAAAGCAGGATTTTAGCTCGGGCTGTCTGGGCGTCCTAGGGACTAGGAACTCCAAAACACTAAAAATAGCCTCAGCAGGACACCCTAAATGTCCTATTATTAATGTGTGAGTTTCCGCTTGGTAATTTTGCAGAATATGATAGAAATTAACCAATTCTCAACCCTTTTGCAGCCATGGCTTTGCCATCCCAGGCGCCATATTTGTTTACCGGCATAATCTTGCGGTTATGCACATCTCATGAGTCACAAAACTCGCAGCATGGAACTGCTCTGTTTTGGATGGGATGTCTCATGCTGCTGACAGGAGGAAAACACAGATATGTTACACACTTTAACAATCTTTTACTAAACTCACTCATAGCTTGTCAATCAGGGGTATTTTGGCTTTTTTGGCACAAAGCTCACTTCCCCCTGGGTTAGGCAAGTAAAACATGTAAAACATACGTCATGAAAATTTCTTTGGGACTGGAACACTTTTCATGCACAACTAAAACGCATCTAGTAACAGCACTTAGGAACGTATCGGTGAGGAATTTTCATGTGACTCATGAAATCTTGTCAAAAACATCTAACTGTGAGTGAGCTCTGAAAAAGAACAGGGTGTTGGGGTTTTGGGAAAGGACAACAGCCTGTTATGTTGTGTTGTGTTTGAGACGTGCCATTTCCCAGTTCGGTTAGTAAGGAAAAATTGGCAGAGCCGGAATACCTTTTCATGGATACCGGAGTGGGTGCTGCTGTTTTAATGAGTCAGAGAAAATTGAAATAAAGGAATTGATGGCACATTCTACCACATCATAACATTTATATCAGCAAAATACTGTACATCGGGTAATTTGCAAAGTCTATGTCTGTTATTCACCAACGGAACAACACATTGTTATTGGCTGACTTGTATAGATCATTGGTTTCATTGCTTTTCATTAAAACATTAGAAAAAAATCGTATTGCAGGATGTGACACCATCCCGTGGCAGACAGGACACATTCTGTAAGCAGACAGATTTGGTACCTTACGCCGGTGAACGAGTATTCAGTGTTTTAAGAGTTATCTACAGTGTTAGCAAGATGGACTATCACCATCTTTTTCTGGAGACGCTGTGTCTCTCTCTCTGTGACAGTCTCACATAAGTAGTAGTGACCTTGTTGCACGGTTGTTCTGATTTCAGAAATACAACTAAACAATCAAGAGGAATGAAGGGCCTGATCCATGTTAGACAACACAATCACCACGACTGCGTGCAGGCAGGACCAATTACGGCAGAGCTCTGCCTGCATAATTGTTATGCAACAAGTCGACGTGGCCATTACGCCAACAAGGATCCCACCTCCCACGTAGCTGGTGATCCACACCTTCATCCTCCAACTTCCACACGACCACATCAGCTCTCTCCATACAGATTGTGCTTCTACACAGTTAAACACTCGCTTGTGGGTGTGGGTAGATGAAGGTTTATGGTATACGTTTGCATGCATCCTTTCTCCGATCTCTGACACAGGACAACTACTAGGCCAAATATATGTCAATCAAATGAAGAACAAACCTCAGAGACGTACTGTCCTACTTTAGCAGGACCTTGTAGTTTTCAAGCCTGCATATTTCATATTTCAATAGAAACTTTAAATGAGACAAGCTAGTTCAGCATTAGACACATTGCTTAAAAAATGGCCACGATTTCTTCTGACAGGAACAAAATTTATATGCTGTGGATAATGCTTTGCATGACCTGATTTCAGAATGAAGACTTATGGCACTGCACATCCACAGTAATGGCGACATGGCCAGAGGCATAGAGAACATTTTTATTGCCGCTCCTTCATAAGGAAACTCTCAAGGGCAACATTTGGTATGGCATTACCAACAAAGGCTGCAGAAGCACTTTGGCACAATATTTATAGTTAATGCTTGATGTATTTACAGTAGTAAACAACATGGGAGAGTGTCTGTTTGCAGCCAATATTTATTCGTATATCAATTATTCAAAAAGTTATAAAAACCTCATTGACCGGAGAACAGCTAGGGGTGTGCGGTACGACCATTTAGATCGTGAACAATTTCAACAACTGCAAAAGCGATAATCATAGGGATCGTCCCTGTCACGTTCTATACACCATAAATCTATGCCGATGTGCCGCCACCAACTCACCGCACTCTTGTCACAGGCACATGTAACTCAGTTGTTTGGATTTTTTTCCCTAACCAATGCACCTCTAGATTCATCTCACGTTTTCTTTTTTTGACCTGCGACTGTCACTGTCTCAGTGAACCACTAAGAATGTCTAAGAAATAGACTTACCTTGGATTGTGATTGTGTTTTGAAACATCAGTTCAAACAGACAAATAGCTTGGTGTATTGTTACAGACGGACCATGTACGACCATGTTCAGGCTTTGCAGAGAAATAAGACACCAGTAATGTAATGTAAGTCAATAAACAGTTCACTCGCCTACATGTCAATTATCTTCTGTTAGAGTCCAGCCTGAGAGCTTATGCATTCGCTAGCTTGACCTAAATGAGCATGTATGAGCATGTGCACTATGATACAGGAACACACCAGTGAGCAAAAAATAAGCAGCTACTGAGGTCCATTAAAATCTGAAGACATGTTTCTTCTGCAGCAGCTGTGAATGCATGATCACACTGCCACCACTGGTCACATCTGTTTGTGAGAAAAGATTTAGTTCTGCCCTGGTTGTCATCCCCTCTCATCAGTGACAGCTGCCAACAGATGTTCGTAAATCATCCTCCAGACACGGCATTCGTTTAAAAAAAAAAAAAAAAAAAAAAAACTCCACAAGATCCAGCCATAATTGAAATGTTTCCCATGCATTAACAAGACCAAGTGCTGTCTGGAAGAAAATAAATATGATAAAACGTGGCTTGCGAGAGTCCCACACCCACCTGAACTTCTCTTGGTACACATTATTAGAAATGTTCATGCTCGTGAATTCACATGCTACATGGCCATACATGGGAAGAGAGAGTGAAAATGGAAGTAATGGTGATGAGCATTTTTGCCATAATAGAACAGCCCTAACAAGCAGGTTTGCACACGACATTGTTTCCAACTTATATGAACCAGAGGTGTTCACGCATACTACATTGTTATCTTGCAGTTTGTTATTGCTCCTTATCCATTCCTTACCCTCATTTGTCTCCAAAATTCGAGAAGGAAACACTGAATTGTGCTGCATTTGTCCCCACTCTTGCATCCTTTTTTACAGTTTTACTGGTATAAAATCCAAGGGTTCATTGTAGAACTCCATTTATAGTCATAGTTTTCTACACTTGTGTGACTCAATCTTTTTGGGGATCATCGATGGCCAACTGACAATTCTCTCAAAAATCTTTACATAGTGGCACGACCATTAAATTTGTAATCCAGGGGCCAGTTTATGATGCCAATCGGTCTCTGCTCGCACCCATTTTAAGCAACAGCCACAAGTCTGTAGTCAAGGAAGTGGCCAATGGCTACATAAGAGGTGAAACAATGTGACACAATACAATCATCAGAATCACTTTATTTATGGAGAGGAATTTGCTTTTTGTTACAACCACAAGTCCTGCTCAAAATAAAAGTAACAAAGAAGCAGAGAGAGTACGTAACATGGAATGTTACTCAGATGCCACTCATAATACTGACCTGTCAACACCACAACCAGTGGTGTGTGGCTTGTGTGGCCAGTGGTTTACATTCAAACATAAAAATGAACCAGATGACTTAGCTACTCACACAAACCCACTAAACTCTTTGAAAACATGTTTCATACTGAACTCAATGAGCGCAGGTTAGCCTTCTGAACCACATATGGCAGTCTATCATCAGTCAATTAATAGAATTGATATTAGAAACAACACATTGCATTTCATCATGGCAGACCTTATAAAAATGTGGTGTTTTTTTTACACTTTTGATAATGGTAATGATGTTAAAACTATATTCAGATACCCTGTCAATGTTACAATGCATCTTCACATCGGAGAATCAAAAACAGATGTAGAGGCAAAACCTGATATATTGTTTTTTTGTATTTTGAACACTACAGTATGAATAAAAAACAACGTTGTGACCGACATCGCGTCAGGTTGGTCCTCTTCAATTTTATATGAGTATTGTAGAGGATAACTTGCTGTTAATTCAAGCTCAGGTCTTTGGTCCCACATTTTTTTCCAAATAAATGTGAATATATTTAACCTTAAATGTTGACTTGTTTGTTTCCAGAATTACTTGACTCCGTTAGAAGAAAAGCATACTGGCACACAAATGGAAGTTGAATTGAATTGAAATTCTATTCTCGCTCTTGCACTTCAAAAGAACCAAATGCTTCAACACAGTATGCAAACTTTGGATCACACTTTTCACTGCAGCATGGCCATGACAACGATTGGAATCAACAAAGAAATGATTTAAAAAGAGAAAAACACATGGGTCACAAAGCCAAAATCACATTAAGTTGTGTTAAACCTCTCCTGTTTGTCACCAGCCGACAGAGCAGGGAGTGGGTACTGTCAATGCTGAAAGTGGAGGAATGCATTGCCAGAGCTTTCTCTGCGCTTTGAGAATGGTGGAGTGATTTGCCAGAATTTCGTCTCGGTCTCACAGAGATCATTTCAGCACACTTTCGTATTGAAAAAAAATACACACAGTCTATTACACTGCGTTGTCGTCATCGTTCAGGCTGCGCGGCAGAGTGTTTGATCGCATCACACACCACTATCGTAAAAAAAGACAATGAGTCAATGAGTCACCGAAGTGTTGTCTTTTTTGCAATATTCGGACTGTTCTGTGCATCCCTACTTCTGAAGAAGACAAGTACTGGACAAAGAAGGGTATGACAGTAAAAGAGATGAATGAGATTCACTTCAGCAATTTCTCTTACTGTATCTAACACATCTACATTTATGTCTACTTGCAGGGCTCTTAAAGTCAACATGGTTTTCATAAATAAAATGTATGACAATTTGTCTGGGAAAAGATGAAGTAACACACAATAAATGGTGCACAAATTATAAGAACTGTTCTTCTTCCTGCTGCTTGTTGTTTGTTTGATGAGGGATTTAAATAAAGTTGTACTGTAGTAACACACAATTTGTAGCTTCTTCCTCTTGCAACCTTTTAATTTATACATGTCTTTACACTTGGCTTTTCAAAACCCATTAGTGTCTACCGCGGTACACACGACCATAGTTGCGTTCCTGTGTCACCCACAACACTTTGAACAGCAAATATTTGTCCTCAGAGCAAAGTGGGCTTGACTAACCTGGGCAGGTTTGTTTAAGGACCTAAGAGGCACACGCATTGTTCTTCACAGTAGAAGTATTTTTATGGCATTACTGAAAGGACTTGGTTGTGGTAGTCAATATTTGCCTGTGCTCATTCTGTACTTGGACTCCTCACTTAAATAAATCACTGCATTTATGGAGATTAAGGTTTGTAATTTTTAACCAAACACCACGCAGTACAAAATCTACAGTTTGAAAGACAAGGTCATGAGCTGCATTTAGTGCCTTTGTAGCCAGAATTTATCAGTCATAAAACCTTTTGGAAACACTTATACCACTTTCGCATTGGCTCCACAAAAACACAAACGGCCACTCACAAACTAACAATAGTCTTTTGTCCAGGGGCGTGTGCTTTGACAATGACTTGCAAAATCAGGAACGCAATTACCCTGAAGGTCACTAGCATGTCCTTCTTAAACCTGCTGAGGTAACACACAGTGAACCCGAGAGAGAGGGTGAAGACGTTTGAATACTTTTCACGACATAACAGAAGGTTATTGGTGCTTCTTTGTCAAACCATTTCCCACCACTAAGGGCAGGTTTGCACTTAGGCTCTAACTTCATTACTTAAATCACCTCTCCAAGGAGTCGTACATTACACAAAACATACAAGTGGAAGTGCACATAAACAGTCACAAGCCAAGCAGTGAACTGTAGTCACATTTCCGCTCACAGTAAAATCCTGATCCCACAGCACCTCTGGCCATGTTAGCCACAGAAAAGCGGCACTGCTTGAAGCCAAAAAACAGCCTCAGAAGGGGAATGCTATCCATTTTGAGAATCCACATGTGTTATTTCAATCTCCCGCAGAAAGACATCCAAAGCTGGTGAACGTCAACCACATAGGATCAGAAACAGACCACAGTTTATCATGGGACGCCAATGGGATGTTTCAATCGGCCACACTTGGTGAAAGGGGTTTTCCTGTGGTGACACGTTTGAAATTCACAATAATAATTTCACAATGTATTTCTATTTCTTGTCCATAACGTTCAAATATAAGCGTTTTCCAGAAAATCTGCACATTGCACGACAAGTAAGAGAACTCATTTGTAATCGCATTTAACCACAATTGATTCAAACTACATTGCTTGCAGGAGGACGTGCTGTAGATGAGCTCATAGAGTAGAAATCAACATAACATAAAGACGAATTTGACAACTTCTACAGTCTTTGCTTTGAGTCATACACGTAGTAGTAGTCAAGTAAAACACACAAGTTAAAAGCACGCATTTGGTTTGTTTACAGACACTCCCTTCAAATCGACATTCAAACCCGGCTAGTATTGAAACACGAGATAAGATAAGGCGTGTTTTGTGTGCTGGAAGTCTAGGATAAGTGCGTCCTGTTGTGATTGAGGTCTGGGTAGGAAGTGAGCCTGGGTCTAGTTAACAACGTGTGGGCTTAATATACAGTGCATGGAAGTCAGCGACGACAGCAATCAAAACATTAAATAAAGGAGCCATTTATAATGACGTCACATTTTACAACGAACCACACCAATTTATCACACCTGCGCGTACTGGTACACAACGACTGCACGATTCATTTTTGAAACGCACAGGAAACAAAACTTGAAAATAGATCTGCGACATGAAAATCTATCGTTTCAGAATTAATTCAATAGTAAGACTAAAGTCCTACCTCGTTCATCGGTGGGGTCCGAAACGGCAGCTGGTTTGCTAAGTTTGCTGAGACAGTCCACTTATTCCGCACTTTTTCAATCCAGTTAAAGCGAGAAACGAACTTTTTGCGGTCGGTTTATGTAAACACAGACCGTATGTGACCTCCACTTGGTCCTGCTGTTTCCCCAACACGTTTGTTGTGGGAGCTGAGTAGCAGCGACGGCAGTTTATCACCACACCGAGGAAAAAAGCTAGTAAAGCAGTTGAGCAGCACTACCAAAACATCCGGTTAGAACTTTCAAAACAAGACGTTAATTCGTACATAAAGGTCGGAATGGTTAATATTACTGGTAAGCAATGAGTCGTTTATGGTAGTCAAGACATTTTTTGTAACAGAAGCAGTTCTGGGTGACTTATAGTTTTTGAATTATCAATTTGGGACCCTCACAAGGCAGCACCGTGGAATCGTCAAGTATTTACTCTCACAGAAAAAAAACGTTCCGGGTTCTAATCCTGCATCCTGTCCGAGTCAGACAGAATTTTTGCTTACTTATATACATATATCAGTTTTTCAGAGTAAGTTGAACTGAATGTGGCAGTAAATTTGACTGTTAAATCTTTCCATCGCAGAACTGAAAAGATGTTATTTACAACTTTTGAGACAAATATTAAAAATGTATAACCTTCAGAGAGGTAAGACCAAAGAGTTGCTCTTCACGCATGCAAACAGAGGGAACAGCATTGTGATGAAAAGCAGTGTGGAAGTGGCAGTAACCTACATTCAGAGCCAATTCCAGCTGAACCCGTTCTTCTCTGTCTGAATATGTAACAACTGGCACATACCTGTCTGACCTCAGTCGCTGCAGTCTGACTGCTCCATATTGTACAAGCAGGAGATTTGTGATATGAAGTTAGTTTCTTCACCTCCAAACCTTATGCCATGGTCATCTATGTATCTTGTTTTGAGATACTAGACAAATGAAACAGAATCAAAGCAGTGGGGAATATGTTGTGAGACTAGCTCTTATTCAGGCTCTCGGCATGTTGTCAGATCTTATTGTTTTGTTCCGCACATTTTGCCACCTGAGCAGATATTTCATGACACTTGCAGCTGCCTAAAATGGGACAGCATCAACCTGAAACTATTTTTACTTCAGACTGAAGACTTTTGTTGCTAGAGAAAGTGTTTAGCTTCATGTCCTGACAGAACTTATTTGGGAAATGTTGTGATTTGACTGCTTAATGGCGACTAACATGCGTCCACTTTCTCACAGCATTTTCCACATTCCTTCTCTTCCCTGGCCAAATGAGAAGTAGGAAAATTGAGACGTTCAAATCGTTTGAATAATTGTGTTGAATACACGCGGGCGTTGTTTTCCCAGCAGATTTCCAGATTCCGATCTCAGCCTCAAACATCCAGCTCAAGTGTAATTACCCAGTTTGCTAATGATGAACGTTTCCTGAGCTTTATGTGGAATTTGTAATGGTTGAACTCCAAATCATGCTGCCATCTCCACAGCCCTGTCATGTATACTAAACAAATCATAACAGTAAGTTAAAATGTTTCCTTTTAAATCGTGAGTACAGGAAATAACCTTTATTTTCTTTGAGGAAAAAGTCCAAACTTGCATTCATTTATTTTCTTTCACTTATTCTGTTAATGGGGTCATTGGGAACATTGTAGTAGTAGATAGTATTTGATTGTCAAAACCATTTTCATTTCAAATTAAATATAATACAGTGACTTTATTGGACGTATTTTGGAGTTTTTTTTTAGATGAAGAGAATAGTTCCTGTGCTACCCCTCTGGTACTGGATAAAACTTGCTTTAATTTCCTCAGATATGACGACGTAAAAAAAAAAAAAAAAAAAAAGCAGCGGCAACAGAACTACTGTAGACTGGGGCAGCTGACAGGACAGCAGGTGCTGTCTCTGTGGGGGGCACCGGGGTCCTCTAATGCTCCACGACTCTGAGCTGGATCAGGGGAAAACACTAAACCACAAACAAGTGTGAGGTTTAGTACAGATGAAGGGAGAATAAACAGGTCACTTCTTTGCTCATAGGTAGTGTGACATGTTAGCAATTTCTCTGACTGTTGCTGGACTTGTAATATAAGAGGTGAAGTGTCATTGAAGTGACTTCATTAGATTATGTCAGGGAGCATTTATGAACATGTGGGTAGCATGCAGTCCGGAGTTTGACAGGCATGCTTTGAAACAGTCACTGGTCATGTTCTTTGTACACCTGCTATCTAGGGGAATATACAATACAGCAACAGAGACATGTGATGACAGCTTTTTATATAGCTTTTTATAGCGAAAAAGTAATTACAATGGGACTGTTCTGGTGACTATGGTGACACAATCATTCATACTGATGCAGCTGCAGGAGTGTAATGAAGAATGTGGGCCATAGTGCATGTTAGTTACAATAACACCTCCAGTACTTCTTCAGTCTCAACTGTGAGACTCAGGCTCAGATGGTCCTCGGTGCTATAAAAGGTATGGAGATTAGATAGGAACCCTGGTGGTGGAGCTGGAGGACTGTACTCTGACACTTGCTCCAGATTCTCACAGCAGGTTCTGACACACTTTCTATTTCTGTCAAAAAGTGTCATTTGAAATGTTGGTGAACTGATCAGCCCTACAACATTAAGGGTTGTTTCAGGTCGACGGTGGTAAGTGCCTTTCAGAGGGAACTGGCCTCAGCTGGTCTAGTCCACGTAAGTCATCTGAGATGATTTGACAGAAGTGACTAAGAGGTTCAAGTCATCCTTGAGGTGAAATTCTAGCAAGTGACAGTGACTGTGTCTTTAATGGATAAAGGATATTACGATCACATCAGGATTTATCAGTATTTATGGGAAACTATGATTGACTTGAAAATGTCCTGACAGAAAAGTACATTTAAAACTGTCAGGAGTGGTGATCCCGCCCGCGATGAAAAGCACAAACTGTACATTGATCTGTGAATTATGCTCTCTTTTGCATCAGATCAGAGAGAGCAAGTGACCGCACATCATTTGAGCTGGTTATCATTGTTGAACAGCTGAGAAGTGTAAGTATTTTTTACAGCTCACAAACACAAGCTTAGATCAGTCGGCTGTTCATGTAACCAGAATCCGACATTTAGTGGTCAGTGACTCTTCACATTAAATATTCATGCGATGTTTGGAAATAGCGTGCCTTTTTATTAAAAGTCACCCTCCTTAAATAATGGAGTGTGTAAGATGATGCTGGATCTGGATGACATTCTAGGAAATAACCTGACACCTTAACCGCAGGAGAAAACTATTTGATTTAATTTGAACTGGGGTGTGGTGTATCTTATTATTTTCCATATACACCACACCTCAGTTCAAATAAAATGTAATTAAATTAAATCGTTATCTATATCTGTATCTATTTATCTATCTCTCACTCTCTCTATATGTATATATATATATAGATTTAATGTTATATATATATATATAAAACAGTAACGACTCACGTCTTTTAGCCAAATAGTTTTCGAACACAATATAGCTCGCAACCAGCTCTTTTTAGATATTTATAAGTACAAGATTTTATTAGAACTCAACAAAAACAGTTGTTATTAATTCCTAGATTAACAACCCTTGAAGAAATAATGGTAAAAGATGCCCTGGGGAAAAGCTTATTTTCTAAATCTATAGTAAATCGGTCAGTCTATTGCCAGTGTCATACATCACGAAATGAATTGACATCCTGGGTAGAGGACCTGCAGGACAATATCCATATCGGGGTGTGTGGAAACGCCTGCTCGCAAGCTCAGACACAGACACCTACGTTCCTCTAAAATATTTACAGTACAATTGGTTAATGCGCACATATATGACTCGAGCTAAACTGAATAAATGTAATGCTCCTGTCCGGGATGTTTGTATCAAATGTGGAAAAGGAAAGGGCACAATTTTCCAATTGTCCTAAAACTAAAACATTCCGGGAAGAGGTGAAGCAGTGGATGGAAGACATGTTAGGGGTACAAATAAAATATAAGCTTTTTATGTGCGGTATCATTTCATTTCCATGTCCTAGTTGGTGGTTGATAAGTGCTCCACTTGGGGCAGGAAAAACGTTTTGACATTGTCTCTGTATGTATGTTAATATTTGGAACAGTTAAAAAACTTGATGGATAAGACCTGAATCTGATTAAATAATTCTAATAAGGAAATTATTAAACGATTAAATAATTCTTCATATGGCAAAAAAAAATCTGCCGCCACCTACTGACCAAATACGCAAAACACAATAAGAACAATATAAATATTTTATTTTAAAACTTTGTACAAATGTCAGTCGAGAAGTCAGTCATCTAGTTCATGAGTTTAGTAAGTGCATATATAAAAAGATATGATCAACATGAACACTGTGACTGTCAGTGTTTTCAGAACAGAGGAAAAACAAGTCATTGCTTAACAACACTGCTCTTATGACACCCACCTGTGTTGTGAAGGCTTCACTTAATCAATGATTAAATGTAAGTAGTAGAAACATTTTTATACCGATATCAGAATTACTATGACTTTTTCCCTGGCATCTTGAAACTCCATGTATGAGGTGGATTCAAGTCTGAGTTTGAGAGGGTCCAAGATCTGCAGCGGGATTCTTCGCAGGACGTGGATTCTTGGTTGGTTTGGTCGCCTTCTCTTTTTTCACCTCGCTCTTCTTAACATCTGCTTCACTCCCCTCCTCGCTCTCTGGCTTGACCGTGACTTTCCGCAGCTTGTGTTTCCCCTTCATCGGAGTGGCGAAGGTGAGAGAGGACTTGATGAAGTCCAGGGGGAAGATGCCCACGTCTCCATCGAAGCGGTTCTTGGTCACCTGTAGGGATCGTCGACCCGGGCACGTAACCAGCTTCTTCTCTTGGAGGATGAGTACGTTGTCGGCTTCTTGACTGGCCTGGTAAAAAAATGCAAGATTTTGTTAACAACATTCTTGGAAAATCTTCTTTTTTTGTAATTTTATAAGCATGTCTAAGTACAGTAGTGTGGACAGAAGGGATTTTACACACAGCTGTTTCATTTGTAGTTAACATAGGCTAAGCATCAAAACTATTGTTAAACATTTAGCTGTTGTATTTGTCAAGTCTCACCACCTATAAGGTGAGACTCAGACTCACTATTGTGGCCTTACCTTAGCAGTACCAAAAATAGAGGCCGTCTGCAGCTCTCTGTCATCCTCCTCCTTTCTCGGGTGAATGATCAGAGTCACATGGCAACTTGTGTTGGTGGCAAACTTCCTGAAGTTTCCAATGATGTGGTCCTGGACAGCAAACCTGAAACACAGGTTCTGTGTTTTTGTGTGTCTGAGTGAGTACTAGCTTATCCTGCAAAACACTTCCTTGTAGGCCACTTGGTTGGAACTCACAACTTTAAGCCTGAATTTGAGGATTAATCACTACAAAATAACATGGTCATTATACTTGAGTTTAAGTTTGGTTCCGAGTCCTGGTTAGGTTTACACCAGTTGTTTTGGATTGTTAGGTTTAAGGTGAGAGGCTGGGGAAAGCATCACGTCAATAAGAGATGCCAAGACATGCTCGAAGAGGAGCGGCACCCACTTGTCCACAGAGAGGTTTTCCTGCCCCATCATGAACTGCAGGTTGTCGATGATGACGTGGTTGATGTCATATAGGTACACCGCATGCTGCATTGTGTCAAGAACAGTCCTGAAGGGAAGATGGTGGGATGAAATGTATATTTTATAGAAAGAGCAAATGTAACCAAAAATCTAGCAAGCACCTACTTGATATTCTGTTGGCCATGGAAGGTCATGAAGTAAAGAGGCAGCTCCTCAAACTTGTCAGCCCAGAAGTCGTACTGCTCCAAGTTCTCCTCCAGTCTTTGCATGGCAAATTGGGTCAGCATGATCTTAGCCAGACGGACGTTGTTGATCTCAAAGCTTCCCCACAGCGTGTTGACCCCCTGCATGCACAGATCCAGGGCCAGCTCGCTGATGAACGTGGTCTTTCCACTGCCGGTGGGACCTGAAGACACAGACTCAGGTCAGCGCCGCCGTCACTTTGGCACAATTTTAAGATCTTGTTTTGGGAGCTTTCGTGCGTTAGTAATAAGTCCAACTGCTGTTGCAGTGGAACACAAAAATACTCTGGGCAGACGTACAAGCAGAACACAAAAGTAGAAGCTGCATTACCTGTGAAAACTGTGAGCTCTCCTTTTCTGTGGCCCTTCAGGATCCTGTTGAGTTCTGGAAATCTAGCCCACTTGACTCCAGCCACCTGCTCTGTGTTGACCAGCTCCCCATACACATCTTCTCTCAGTTGCTTGAAAGACACGATGGACTTGTGAGCCGCAGGAATGGAAGCCTTCACAATGCGGCTCAGGTTCTTCCCCTCAGCCAGAGCCTCTGCAGGACTGGGCCGATACTCCCCTGGCCTCACCAGCGAGCAGCGCCTCAGACCCAGCTTACGGGAGAAGATCTTTGATGCCTCCCAAGAGCGCATGTCACCTCCTAGCCACAGAGTGACCTTCTTAAACTGTTCCAAGTATGGCAGTAGGATGGGTGGTAGGCAGCTGACCCCACGTGGCAGTGCAACGCTGGGAAGTCCAGTAGCTTGGTTTACTGCAAGAGTGTCCAGCTCTCGACCCGTCAAAACTACCTCAGAGTCCAGGCGGCTTACAAGGGGGAGGCCAAACAGGTTGAAGTAGGAGTTGCATCTCGGAACCACAGCTTCATTGTAAATAACCTGATCTGTATCAGTTCTCTGAGCTGAGAGGAGCTTTAGACCCTTTAAGGAAAGGTTCGGTCCACCAAACCAGGGGAAGACTAGGCTCTTAGTTGGCTTGAAGAGACGTACTCCAAACCTCTTCAATGTGGCGTTGGAGATTTTTGCAATCTGGAAGGCAAAAAATTGTCCATCAATATGACCAGGTCAGGACTTAGTGAAGAAGCAGGTGAAGTTGGAAACAGTACACATATAATAATAATAGGTTGCAGAAAAGATTATGACGGTTATATAGGTCAACTAGCTTTCCTCATTCTTAACCCAAAAACCTACCTGGAACATCGCTTTTATCAGATGAGCTTCGTCATCAGAGAGGTCTGAGAAAGGAACAGAGCTGGACCAGATATTTTGGACCTCCCTCTGATCCCACTCCCGCTGCTCCTGCTCCTCCAGACTCTCTGGGTACCCAAGTAGCACATGAGGAGTGAGGAAGTCCTGCTCCTCTTTCTGCATGACCTCCAGACAGTCCTGCAGGTCCTCCCAGCTGCCTTCCACTTGAGTGTCCATGCACAAAAACTGACCAGTGGTTTTGTCGATGAACAGAGAGTACCTGTCCTTTCTGGTGTGAGCGTCCACAAAGATGCTGGGAGCGTGGAGACAACTGTAACCATCGTGGAACGGAATGTCTTTAGAACGGAGGTACTGCTTAATGTCTGTGACTGTGATGGGACTAAGTGGGAACTCGACTGTGGACTTTACATCCTTTTTGTAGGACCTGCTCCCGCTATGGTTTAAACCTCCACACGGGGGCTTTAACATAAAGAGCACGTTTGCAGATCTGAAATGGCCACAGTGTTTAAGCAAACAGAAGGAAGAGTAATGTCTTTGGTGGATAACCTTCTGGACTCCCACCTGGGACAGACAGGTGGTGCCCTTTAGCAGAAGCCTCCTCCACATGTTTAGAGACAAGCTGCAAAATAAAAAGTAAGAATGAGATAAAATCCACGATTAATAGTGTCAATACTCGTGTCGTAGTAGTAGTTAATAATATGGTAGCGGTAGTACTCATAAAGACACAAGCATCAAGCTGATATTAATTGTTATAACATCAGTGCGAGATTCTTCATGACGTGCAAAAGAATTATAGTAAAACATGTAATCCTAGCGAGCATTTGACAGCACGTTAGATGGAAAAACGAATAAATAAACTAGTTCATTCGCTGTGACTATGAATGACCGACAGCGGTAGGTCATAAAGCTGAGGTAATAATAAAACAGATCGTTGCTATAACATAAGCACCACCTGCCAATAGGATTAAAGATGCACATTTGTAGTAGCATAAATGTTTCATAAGTAGTGAAGAAGATGTTAAACTGCAGCTTACGTTCTCTACCATGTCCTCATGTTTTCTTCCATGCGCATGTCTGACCCGGGCTTTCGGTGCGCTTGCAAAATAAGTCCGCTGACTTATTAAGATCAAGAATTTATCCAACGAATATTTTGAAACATCACATTATTAAAAAAAATATTTGTACATATATATGTAAAAGGGAAAATGTTGTGTTTCCCCTCGGTTTATATGTTCATTTAAAACTAAATCATTAGTTCCACTCTGTGTTTCCACACGGACGTCTTTTGGAAACGCACTTGTTGTCAGACGTGCCCCTCAAGTCGTCCTCTGTAAATGGTGTCACGGTGTGAAGCCTAAACGTTGGCTGAACCTCGGGTTGTTCTCATTTAGTGTGCGTTTATCCGCGGTACGCTATGACAGCCAGGGGGACGCCGAGTCGCTTCCTGAAGAGCGTCCTCCAGAACGGCGTGGGTCGCTACGTCTGTCAGCTGAAACGGGTTTCCATCATCTTCTCCAAGAATTCACACAGCTCTCGGGGTGTCAGGTAAATGAAGGGATTGAATGACGAAATGACACAAAGTCATATAAACGCCTTCGATGACATTTTTCCAACAGGGACTTCATCGAGGAGGGCGTGGTGGATTTTGCCAAAAAGAATCCTGGAACTGTTGTCTACGTCTCTCCTCAGCCAGTCGACAACCCCAGAATAGTTGCTGAGTATTGTACGTTGTTTTTTTTTTTTTTTTGCTGTCCCTCTTTATTCTGATACGCTCGAGTTTCCACCACTGTAGCGCGTCTCATGTCTAGCAACGATGAGATCCGTAGACAAACAAAATAGTTGTATTTGTGAGTGTTGTTCAATACATGAAATGCATTTTATGACGCATTTGTTCGATTGGTGTTTTTTTTTTTCGTGGTCAATCTTTAGTTTATGTTGTGCTACAGCTTTGAGACCTGTAGAGGGCGCTATAACACTACTCATAAGTCTTGCCATATGTGCGTCTATAATTTTCCAATATTTCTGTTCACCTTTTTTCCCTTTTACGTCTAGTAAATGGAACGGTGAAAGAAGAGCCAATCACTAGCAAAACCCGACCAGAAATCTCCGAAATTCTGACCAAGCTGATCAATCAGTCCGGCCTGGAGATCATCCGCATCCGCAAACCCTTCCACACGGACAGTCCCAGCATCCAGGGCCAGTGGCACCCCTTCACCAATCGGCCCGCCTCCATTGGAATCATCACACCAAATAAACAAACTCCCAAGTGACAAACGAGATTATTGACTCATGTTGAAATAAATGTTTTTTCATGTGTGAAATCTCCTTTTTTCCTCCAAAAAATATGACCCTCATTAGACAATATTTATTAAATCTATTGTGGTATGAACAATATTAATTAAATCTGCATTAATTAATTTAATAAGTACATTATTAATCAAAGATTGTCGCCACCTTGTGCATCATTTTGAATATATTGCAGCATACTGTCATTTTTGTGAAGAACAAGTGTGTGATTCTAAGCTGGTTATGGGTACTGTATGGTTCATGTGAATTTTTCATTCTGTGAGCTTTTTCACATTATTTCATACAAACTAATATGATTTTCAAGAAATAAAGATAAATCAGTCGCAGAAGCGTGTGTGAATGAGTTAGCAATGTATCCAAAATAATTTCTCAGCCCAGGGTTATTTTATGTTTTGTCAGCCATGCATTCAGCCGACGAAATCTGAAGGTTACTATTGTTATCTTAATTCACAAGAGACCTGTCAGCTGCCCTGCCACGTATTTAATGTCTGCATCAGATGGCTCTGTGCAATAATAATATTTTCTCTGCATGAGCCTGTTAAATTTAGATCTTCTTCTATTTGAACAACGTGTCAGGCAAACCGGTCCCTGTCTGCATCATGAGCTCAGTCTGGCGTTATTGTTAAAACACATGACGGATAACACACTTTTTTTTGTTTGACACACGGAACACAAATATGTGCAATACTTTTGTTCCTTTTCAATCACCACAACATGGTCCATGACTTTGAAGATGTCCAAGTGCCAGTTGTTTACTAATACTGAGAGACAGCATCAAACCAAAGACAAGATGTCAAGAGCAAAATAAGTTTCATTTCTAATGTACCTTGTTTGGTGAGCTCCGCTTTTCTGCATAGCAACAGCAAAGTGCCATGGCAACAGCAGATGTACTTCTTTCCATTTAAGAATGAGTTCTGATGTGAAGACCACAGTTATTATGCATTCATTGATCCATGTTGGCCCTGATCAGGATCTGACCTGCTGTGCCACTGCTCGAGGGATCTTCATCTGGTTGCTAAGACACAGAGGAGATGCCACAGCGTGCCGGGTAATTTCCAGCCCCTCAGTTGATGTACAGTGCTGCCCCTTATGTCTTGAGTGTGTAAAGCCAGCAGCGAGACCTTACCAGATGAACTCCCTGCAGAACCTGCAGCCTTGACACTTGCCGACAGCTAAAAACAGCTTGGGATGTCTGGAGATTTGAATCGGGTTTGAACATGTTCTGCATGTCATTTTTGCAGACTTTCCCTCCGGCTTGTTGACATTTTTCACACCAGATGATCTTGAGTCTAATTGTTTCTGAGCAGCAGGAGGAAATAAATGAGCAGCGGCAACGGAAAGGACACTCTGCTGATTCCATCACCAACGGCTCAAGGAGTGATTCTTCAGGCTGACAGAGAAGTGACGATCCAAATGTCAACCTGGATCAAGCACCTGAGATTCATGACAGTGAATTCTCTATGGTAAACACGACTCTCCAACAATCTATCTTAACTTGACCCCTCTGTGAACATACCACTCTGGATAATGGGGTGGCATCAGCTTTAGGCAAATCCTAACAACTGGAATTTATCTTTCTATCTATCTATCTATCTATCTATCTATCTATCTATCTATCTATCTATCTATCTATCTATCTATCTATCTATCTCTCTCTCTCTCTCTCTCTCTCTCTCTCTCTATATATATATATATATATATATATATATATATATATATATATATATATATATTAGTGGTGGGACTACAACATTAATATGATTATTTAATTTAATTTAATTTATAATTTAATTTAATGTAACAGTTTGCTCTCTAGACAACAAAGAACCTTTGTAAGTGCAGGAGTTCCTGGTCCACTGATCACACTGATGCACAAGACACGTCGCAGCTAGGATGATAACAACAACAACAAACGTGGAGGAATCCCTGAACAAAAGCATCTGTTTGCTTTTGTTCTGGGATGTTTTTCGCTACACAATGGCCAGGGTTTCCTCTACTCTCAATGTAAATTCTTAATAAATAATAATAAATAATAATAAAATATTTTCAAGACATTAAAAGAGCTTTAGTTTAAATAAGGTGATATAAAAACTTGAATATAGCCACCATCCTGATTTATTGTGCTATTGTCAAACTGATGCAAAATAAACAATATTTTGTTGTTTAAATGTATGTATGGGTCCATCATTTGATTCACTTATATACCAAAGTCATTCAAATTGAAAAATGTGGCTTCTTGTGGCTAAACTGTGATTAATTGAGATGAATTAATCCCACCCATAAATCCCACCCATATAATATATATATATATATGGATGGATAACAACCTCTGTCTTTTACTATATTATTTGTGGCTCATCAAAAATGCCAATCAATAAAATACACAAAATCCATTCATGTTCGTCATGTTCATTCACTTCTTTTTGGTATACTATCTTCAGATCTGATAGACAGATTTTGGCAGGGACTTTGTTCGTTAGAGATTAAATGTCAATGAAAAGATTCATTTAAAAGGCCTTTCCTAGCTTGCAGGCTACTTTGAAAATAACAGTGCTATTGTGTTATGATCATTTCACCTTTTTAAGTAGGTCAATTGTGTGAACAAAGAGTGTGCGTGTCAGTGAGTGCCGGCCTGTGATATAAAGAAAGAGATTGATAGAGTGGAGAGAACAGTTATGCTGATGGCTCAATGTTTCAGGGTTTTCCTGCGTGTGCAAAAATAAATAAACAACTGGAAAGTGACATGGTTTGCCTCATGACAAATATTGTGGTGAAGGCCGATGAGTAATTTTCAACCAGGTATGAAGAACGCTAAATTTGTACGATGAAAAAAATCGACATTGTTTTTAAAGCCTTGTAAGAGCAGAGGAATCAGACTCAGCTGTTCACACACAATTCATTCATGCAGAAACATTTGGAAAAACCTGAATCAGCAATGAACACTTTTTAATAATACAAGTGTGAAGTTTGTTTACTTGGCAGAAAAACTTTTACCATCTTCAGCAAAAATTGGACACGTCAAATTTGAAATTAATTACACTAATATGGCCGGCAGCCATTGAGTGTCTAGTGCTGGGCCGTTTTGTCTGGGAAAATGTTCCGAGGATGTCTAACCAGGCTGCAGCGGAGACTTCCTGCTGCCCTGTCTTGTTCTATCATCATCTTCTTGCTGCATGGCCGACCATGACGCCCCAGCCCAATTTGCCTGTCTTATTCAACCTGCTGAGACGTCTGCGCCCCCTGCCAATCCACATGAAGCCCTCGCGCCAGCAGCGGTTCTGCCGCCGTTCCTCTGACAGATTCACAACGCGAGCCTCCACAGAGACCTTCTGCTGATGCTAAACAACAGCCGCTGATTCAACACTTCACTGAAAGAGACGTATCTGCACCGCCGACTATACAAATGATCACCGGATACCTTGCCGTCGCTCTTGAACAAAACAGCTTTCACCTTGTAACTGTGTGAGCTGGGCACTTTCCTGTTGTTTCGGCCTTGCTTTAATGTCTAGAAAACACTGACGCTGCTTTCCTGGTCTTGAGCGGTGAAGGTCCTTTCCTTTCCAAACACAAAAAAAGAAATAGCTTAAACTCCACTGAACACTATATAACCCTACAAAAATCTCAGTCTCAAATACAGTATCTTAGAGTCTTTGGTTTGTTTCCTTTTGATGTTTTATGCATGTAAACCCATGAGACCATAAACCTGTGATGAAAGATTCTGTCCTGATTTAACTTCCAAAAACATGATCCCCAGGCTGTTTGCATTTCAAACTTTGTTTCCTGTTTGCACCAACTATGACATCACTGATTACCTGAAGAGGGAGGACATCATTGTGTGGCTGGGACATTTAGAGGCCTGTGCTAAACCAAACATTTGAGCATACAGTGACAGAACACACCTGAAGATGTGGTTGCTTCATTCAGGTCTGAGGCTTTGCAGTTCTGTTTGAGATTCCAGATAGACATTTGAAGGTGACCTTTCACAATCCATGCATTAAAGGAGAGCAATGCACCCACTCCTTTGATCGCAGACACAAGGATACACTTGAATTTTGTAACAATTTCATACTGAGTATCAACATTTCAGGATCTCACCTCCTTTTGATTACAGTTGTGGCAATAAATTCACACATTTAAGAAACAAAGTTACATGAATTGCTAAAAGATAAAGACACACAGAAGTGGATCTGGAATTCCACATTTAATGCATTTTGTGGTATCCAAATGTGTAACAGTGGAAATAATCAACACATGCTTAAACCTTAAAATAAGAAGATGACAACAGAGAGTTACTGTTGTCAAACTATCATCAGAGAACTCATCAGGTCATATAGAAATACAGAGTAAACCTCCACAGCAGCTTAAAAAAAACGGTGCAAAACACAGGATATGACTCTCAGGTCATGGATATGCAACAAAAGTCAATGTACAAAAACATGACAGCAGGAAAGACATCTACCAGAAGAAAAAAAATTAAATGGCCTTTTCGTTTTCTAATTTTTCCGAATCCCGCTGTTCCTCTTCAAAACATGAAACCTTTAGTCTGTTGATGACATTTTCAACTTTTTTTCTACCAATTTAAACTTTTGTGGGCCTATTTTATTAATGGTTTGTCTATATCTACACAGGTAGAAATGTGTAGCATGTTCAGAGAAAATGTGAAGTTATATGTTTCTCACCTAGAGTTACATTTACAAAACTTTGTATGTCAGAATTGTGTCTTTTTGTCTACATTTAGATGACAATGGCAAAATTGGCAAATAGTGTTCTTTATTGTTGTGACCGCACGCTCCAAAAAGTCCTGGGCAGTCCAGCAAACAAAGGCACCAGTCACAAATCCTATCCTGTCAGACTACGCAAGTTTTGGGCTAAAGCACTTTTGTTGCATTTAATTTCTGCTATTGTGACCCATCTACCTCTATTAAATAATACTGTTGTAGTGCTTTCCATGGTCCTGCACTGAACCAGGCGGCTTCATGCTGTTGGGGCTTTCCAAATTCACCATGCTGCAAACCACATACTGTGGCATGGAAATTGGACGTGATCGGTTGTTCCACCTTCTGTCTGGAATCTTGGTACATCTGTTCCTTGATCATCAAAATATAGGTTTTCTGAACACACAATTATACCATGGTTAATATTAAAATCAAACCTTCTACTTGCCTATGGATTATTTAACGCAGAGTACTCAATGTAACAAACACGGAAGAGTTAAGGTGCAACACGCCGGATCAGACACTTAGGTTATCGATATGTAAAGCATAATTAGCAACTCTAGCGTTCCCTACAAACATGAACACTTTTGCATGTAACAATGCACAAAAGATGTTGGCAGGAATTGTCACGTCAAGCTCCAGAGAAGGCTAATATCAAATGGCACTGATCACTTACACAAAAATATCAGTCAGATTCATCCTTTGCCCTTGGGGTGAGGTAAGTTCTTCATTCAGAGTATCAGTTCTTTCTGTGGCCAAAGTTCTCAAAATCTAGAGCCCGGACCATACCGTATGCACATTAGAAGGAGACAATAAATAGACGGGGAATGAGAGTCCTAGATGGAGCTCTCATCCGGTTTGAGGTCCAGCTGTGTGTGCTTCCTCTGCTCCAGGATGCGGTTGAGCTCCTCTGTGAAGGAATGGTAGAGGGGAGACATGCCTTCAGGGTCGGCCTGCCTTAGCAGCACATAGCTGTTGCCGTTCATCTTCCTTAGTACGCTGGGCAGAGTGGCTGACAGCCCGTTGGTGTAGTCCAGGTTGGGCAGGGGAGGAGGCATTGGGAGAGGAGGAGCAGGGGGCGGGGTCTTACTTGGAGACAGCTGCCCATCACCCGGTATAATTTGAAGAAAACCATCACTCATGTCACCAAATGTTGGCACTGAGATGGACCGCCGACCCTGCCGACCGTTACAGTGGTTAGTGATAGTTTTCATCTCAAAATGGGAACTTCGCTTTCTTTCAGGCTCCCCCAGGACTGTCAGCCCCTGATGGGAGTATTTTCTGGACTGAGAGTTCCGCCTGGTGCAGAAGCTTACGTAAAGCAAGACCACGGACAAAACCAAACAGAGACCTCCAAGTACTGCCACCAAGGAGATGTACACCGCCTCCATGTGCCTGAAGGTCTGGAGCTGAAGTCCTGGAGTCAGTGGGACTGGATGTGAGGTCACTGGGCTATCTGGAGGGGTGGTTGAGGGAGCAGTAGTTGGACTCGCTGCCGTGGAGGGTGTCATTGTATCAGTGTTCTCTACGGGAAAGTAGGTATCTGTGTGCACTCGCACCGTGTACAGATAGACCAGGACAGACACAGAGTTCTCCACAGCGAAGCAACGATAAGACCCACTCTGCTGTGACCGAGCCCCGATAATAAGTAGCCCATCTGTGCCAACACGGTAGCCAGAATTCAGGTCGTACCCCGGGAGCTCTCTGCCATTTAGCGTCCAGCGTGGTGTTGCCAGGTTGGAGTGAAGCTCACACTGCAATAGCACGTCATCCCCCGACATAACCGAGCGCCTCCGATGAACAGCTGAGGAGCAGATGGGCAAAATGCATCACATTCAAATCTGTCATACAATGCTTATTCAATATACATTTCCATCTGCTGTGGATGCCTGTCACCAGGGCACACAGAGAGAAAACCAGTCACACACCTTGGAACACATTGAAGTAACCTGCGCAACAACACAGAAACACCTGGACTCAAACATAGGATCCTTTTGCTGTCATTAGTCTACAGCACCAACTAGCGTTGAACCACCTGACCAAGTGAAGATCAAGTCCAGAGCTTACCAAAACACGACCAAGACTTGGATGGGGAAGACCAAGTCCAAGAGTGACTGACCAAACCAAATACAGAACACATCATTGTATCTGCCATCGTAAATCTAAACACACCTTCAGAATACCACCAAAATCAAACCCATCCCTTCCCAACATCCCTTTGTTTCCTCTGCTCAGCCATGTGTGAGTTGGACCACCATGATCTGAATATTGTTGTGACCTCCACGTTATTTTATTTTCTATTTGTACACTGTAGTGCTGTGTGTTTGATTACCAGTGAATTTTCTTTTGTTCTTCCAACAAGCACGTGCTGACATCCGTGTGTGTTTTGAGTATTCTGATTCTTGTTTGCATGCTGTCTTCAGAATTATTCCTCTGTTTTGTTCCTGGTCTTAAGTGGCAGACCAGTCAGAAATACCGCAACAGCAAGGACAACCACTACCCCACTGTACAACCATTTATGAATCATATAAAAATTATATATTCTATTATATATTCATTATTTCATCTTCTGCCACATACCTGTTTACAGGTGTCAGAAGTGATACAATGGCCTGCTGCAGTACCAGTGTGTCTAAACCACAACAACCTTTAGACGCAATGCACCTGATCGCTCACAGAGTCGACTGCTCCTGGGCAAAGGACACAAGCTCATCCTTCTGCTTATTGTATGTCTCCCAAATCTGACACACACTTGTGACTACAGCCAAGACCGGCCCACTACTTGCACTGAGCATGTGAGCTGGAAACATGGCTTAAGAATTGTTCCAAAACAGAGCTGGCCTAAATCACCAACCAAGGGTCAGCATGGTAATTACAGTGTCACCAAAGCACTAAAAGGACAATCCCAATTTGATCAATATGAAAGTAACAATTTGCAGCTAATAAAATCGAAAAAAATCTGGGAAAGCTCATTTGGCAGTGGCAAGAAAATGTGAAGCCTGACAGATGCAGATGGATTTAAATGTCAGGTCACCAGCTGTGTTTCCACACCATTTCACCATCACTTTGCATCACAAGTCACAGACATATTCATATGTGGGAAGCGCAGCTGAGGTCTCCTTGATCAAGATACAAGCTCAATCTCATGTAGCTACTCAAAGCCGGAGCATGGATGAGGAGGCGTTATCACCTCTAGATCATTCAGATTAACAACAAAAAAGTGCGATTGACTCACTCGGACGTGTGACCACATACCTGTTCTGGAGTTCTCCTTGCAGCCTTTGCTCCCTGTCCTGATGTCCTGGATAAGATTAGATCTGAAATAAAAGAAGCCGGTTTCATATTTCTCCGTTGACAAAAGATATCGTCATTATGACATTCTCTGTTTCAGGAATTGCTAAATAACATATGACATGAATTAAGTGTCATAAGTGAGTTAACAAAAATCCCCTAGCTCACTCTAACTTTAAAGAAAAAGTTTAATGTTGCACAACAGTAATTCGGCATCATTACTCAACAAGTGTGTTATTCTTACATGTTTCTGAACGAAGACGTTTCAACGCATGCGGTTCCGTCCCAAGCACAAAATGGGTCTCTGGCAAGGATGCAGTCGTAACAGGAAGCGTATCTCTGGCACGCACACATAGGTACTTGGACAATGGCGGAGTCTGAGCCCACATAGATGGTGCCCTGTAGAAAGACCATAGTGGTCCAGGTTGGTCCTTCTGGAGCTTGACATCTACTCATAGTTATTTTTTTGACAAAAGGCTGTTGGATGTCAAAGTGAAATTCTAAGGTTGGGGACGCTGTTTCACATACAAACATAATGATAGTGAATATATATGTTTTAGCATTTTAACAATAAAACTTCTGTGCCCTGTTCAAAAGAATACGAAACCATGAACAACCATAATATCTCACCACTATAGACAGATTTACATACAATACTATTTTATGGTCAAATTCAACCAGCAGTTAGACACCAAACATCTCTATACTGTATGTAAGGAGAACATTCAGAAACAAATACTGCAATATTGATCTGTGTTTAGCGGCAGATGTTCTACCTCTATCTGATCTGATCTCCCTGTTTTAACATGCTTTATCTATCATGGTGAATATGAAAGCAATGAAGACAGAATCAAATATAATGCTAAGCATTTATTGAATGGGAACTCATCTGAATTTTGGTGGGAGTTTAAGCAGTCTAATCTGTTCCTTCTCAGACCTCCCCAGATCATGGGGCTCTGGTGAACATGTCCCTCAGGCAACAGATTGTTGGGTGCTGACTGGATACACCTCTGGTGCCAATGGACCATTTATGTCTTTGATTGGCTCAGATCTTGTGGTGAATGTGAATGTGAATTCAAGCAGGATGTGAATGAATAACAATTATGCATTTAAAAAAAATGTTTCTGCTTAAAAAAATTCAAAAGCGCCCCAAGTGACCAAGCACAACTGCGAATAGGATAAAAAAACTTAACAGGCACACCCTGTACTGTTAATTTAACAACACATTTTAAATTAAGTTGGTTGAATTTTCATCAGTGTAGATAGACGTGTGATTTATTCAGCAATTGACAAAAAACTGTAAATGAAGCTGCTTTTTAAATGATATTCAACATTTAATATCTACATACCATTAGATGGTCTTTGGTAAATGTTTCCTCACCATCTTGATTTTAGCATTGTGCATCATAATTTGCAAATGTTTGAGACTCAACCTACCAGACTGTTGGAAATGACCATGCTCTCGATGGGTTGAGGTTTGTCAAACAACTGCAGCTCTTCAATTATGTGCATTTCTCCTTCAATGTCCACTGCTCTGTGCAGCCAGCCTTCATCTGTTAGAGACGAAACAACCTTGTCAAACAGGGATTATTCACATTATGAAGTGAGAAGAAAAGAGACTCCCATATCTCCTCAGGGGTTTCGCTGATTTAGCCACTCATTGCTCAGGGTAGCACAAGTTTTATCTTGAGTTATAGATGGCTTAGTGACTTTATATCAAATGGTCAACCATGAGTGACTTTTTTTGTTAATACTTACCACATTAATACACTTTTTGACACCATAATTGAAAACTACGGTGTAGTAAAACTAGTGAAGCTACTGGTGTATTTCCCTGTTTTACTCACCAGTTCCCAGAAACAGAACAGTGTAGGTGTTTCCATCAAGTGCCAGTTGCTTGTGCACAGCGATTTTCACATAGTTGACACTTCTTTTAAACATCAGAGGCCGCAATCCAATGGGCAGCACCTGAGTGGCCATAAGAGGGTGTCGCCGGGCGAAGGTCAGGACAATGTCAGGGAGGTCTCGCGATGAATTGATGCCCTGTGACCGGTGCAGATCTGTGATACACTGATAATGAAAGAGCAAAGTGTATTAGACATGTAGTGTTGATGTTCTATACATTACTTTCAGTCTACCACTGAATCTTTTTGTATATTTCATGTCTTAAAGTATCATTACTATATTACATTTGACTAGGTTTTTGTGTCTTCATCACATGTATTATATTTACCCTTTATTTAATACCATTTCCTAGTTTAAATGGAATGTGCTTTGCTCTGTAATGTGTAATAATAACAGTCTTACAGATCCAGGTCTTGGCTCTGGAACCTTCCCTGTGTACTCCCTCCACTTGCCGTCCTGTACTTCCATGTATGGACCGTCAAAAGCCTTTTGCACATCAGAGAAAGAATACTGGCAGATGGCTGAGGCTTTGATATTCTTCCTGAAAGACAAGACCCCAACACCCTCATCAATGGAACAATGATGATCCAACTCTGTAAAAACTGGGAGGTGATTATCAGCAGGGCGGCTGGATCCAATTTCAAACATCCAAAGAGTTGGCTGATGGGTGAAAAGCTTCAGACAGAGTCCTTTATAGTGAGCTTTCCGTGTCTCACACATTCTGCAACGCACTAGTGAATGGGCGAGTGGGAGTGGCTTCAGTGACAAGCGTATAATTTTCCCACCTCTTCCCCAAAATTCAGATGAGTCATTAAAAACAGACCCATTTGTGGTTTTGGTGACGCTTCTGAGACAGCACGGCTTTGTCTGACCTGATGAGTCGGAATAGAGGGATACGGGTGATTGCTACAGGTGAGATTAGTGATGCCTCCATCGCATTCTTGTCTCCATTGTGTGGCCGGCCTCAGACTTCAAACGCATTCATACAAGAAAACGGAGATTGCAGTGAAACCAGTCAGAACCCCTGCCAGCTAGAGGCCTTATCGATGACTCATATCTCACCAGGTGGAGATTTTACTGAGCAAACAATTACAGAATGGTAGAAAATAGAATGTACCGGTAGATGGAAAAAAAAGCAGTGGCGATGTGAGAAAGCGGAGGGATAATGGAACAAAGGGAGGTGTGAGACCAAATGATGACAAGTGAAAATGGATTATATTTCCCTTCTGGGCTGTATCCACAACGCAGCTTGATGACGTACTGATGCTGCAAGGTAACAAAGATATGGATGCCACTGGTGACATTTTAGTATAGCAGCATTGCCACAACAGAAATTTTAATTTATTTACTTTCAACCCCTCCTCCATCGTCGACGACTGGTGGCAAGCTTTTCATAATATAAATAGATAATATATACATATATATATCCTGAAGCGTTTCACCTATAGTGTCCTCTGAACCCTACAAAGAGAATGTCATTTTGATTTGCTTAATAGCAACTCTCTTTCATTCTAGAGGTTCAAGTCTGAGTCAATGATGTGCAACTCCGCACTATATCTTAAGAGGATGTGCCAGTACACACATATAAGCGGCCTAAAACCTTTCCCAAAAAAGAAGAGTTCCCTACCATTCCAGACCAAAGACACCATATATGATGCTGCTTTGGGCATCACGTCCCCGCTGGACAAACACGCTCCGAAGGACATTGAGGTGCAGCTCATATTCTGGAACCGAACAAACCATCCTGGCCTTTAGGAAGGAGGTCCACTTTCTCTGCAGAGTCCTCTGACCACCCCAGTCCGTCTGAAAATGAAATGAAGGTGTTAAAGTAGGGTGGAAAACAACAGAGAAAAATAATCTGAGCAAGGGTCATTTGCTGGCCTGGTTTTGCCTGTTTCCCAATTCAAATTTTCCATACATAACAACTCCTATCTTTGAAGATAAGTCTTGGGGGAAATGAGCTGAGAAAGCCTTTCAGCCCCGAGCTTCTGTCTGTGTCTTTGGTGTCAGCGTGTCGCCTGGCCGTCGCACAAATGATCTGGACCAACATCTGCACATGTGGCCCATTTCAGACAAACATTTTCACTCTCTCTGGTGATCATCGCTGCGACCTATTTGTCCGGATGTGCAGTGAAAACAGAGCAGGTGAACAGTTGGTGCAGAAGTGAATAAAGGATGTTGGACATCTGGCCCTTTTTTGATAACAGTCTATTCTGATGGGACTCAGCTGAGCGTCCACAAAAATCAAGCTGTTTGTCCTGCTCTGCTCCAGCAGCTTATGAGGAGCCAACTCACCTTGAGAGTTGCAGTCACAGACTCCTCAAATATTCCGGAGAGTGATCCTATTTTAGTTTGCTTCGGACATGTGTGTAACCCAGTTCCACAACAATCATTACACATGTTACGTGTGTTATATTCTACTTTTGATCGGACAATAAGTAGATCTCATCATTCTTGAGGCCACAGAATCAAACAGACTCAGGCATAGCAACATGACACGACACAGGGACCATGACGATGACTTGATAGTGAAGCCAAGTGAGAGGCAGAAACAGAAAGAAGCTCACCCTCCTCAACTAAAAGTAGCACCAACCTAGCAGTTAGCCATTCCTCGCTGAGGCTGGTAGAGGTTTGCCTGCCAACAGTGGCACAAACGCAAAAAGCCAGACGAGAGACCAAAATTTGACAGCCACGTTTTCCTCTCAAAATCAAGTACCATCTATATTTCAGAAATATTTTTAACAATGCATACATTCTCTGATGGTTTTTTTATTATCATCTTGTCATATCTCCAGGTCTGTCATTAGGGCCAAGGTCAGGTGGAGCAGGTGAGCAACTTTTTTTTGCATCAGTGTGTAACCACGTGTGTGTGTCAGACCTTGCAGACACGAGCAATCCTGGACACTTTGGTCTGGCTTGGGTAGGCGACTTGCTCCTGACTTTTCTCAGTGAAGAAGAAGTAGATCTTATCATCATCTCCAATCGAGCTGTTAATGCTTTCCTTCAGCAGCACGGAGCCCACAAAATCTGCCTCTGTATAGACACACACACACGCACACCATTAGCAAGAGCCATTAGCAGCTTAGGAAGCATCTCCATGGAAACCAAGGAATTGCTGAGTGGTCGCAACAAAAGCAGGTAGAGCTGCACTGCGTCTTATCCCGAGGACAGGATTTTAGCATTCATTGTACACTGCTTAGTCCTGGCAAGACAGGGTCAGAGGGCTCTGTGGATAATCCAGAAAGGCGTCACCAGGGAACCTGAAAGTTTGTTCTTGCACACAAGAGTGGGGAAAGTTGATCTGTAGTCGATTGGGATACTGCTGCGTAGCATTAATCACCTGGCCATGCTATATATATATATATAGAAATATATACAAAAGTTAATGTGGGCTTAAGTATTTACCCAGAAGCCATCTGGTGGGAGCCTCCTCTGTCCTGAGAGTAGGGAAAGGGAAGTTCCTGCGCACGTCTGGAGAGCTGCGGAACTCGTACTGAGAGGCTGTGAACATCTCCCCATCTGAGACACACATAAAAAATTTCAATTTCAATGAAAACATAATTTGACAAAGCGACAATTGAAGGAAAATACACTGTTCTAGCCAGTAAAAAAAGGGGGCAGCACAGTCCTTCTGTTTAAGGAAAATTTTTGTCTTAAACATGCTTGTATTTAGAGAATATGGCTATTTTATTAAAGCTAAATTATAATAGTATTAAAATAGATGTGAATTGTGACTACTGAATACACACATAACACACAGCACATTACCCATACACACAGGAAATAGTTTGCTGTGTGAAGCGTACCTACAAGCAGACCCGTGTATCCTTTGGCCGGGTCGTACGGACATCTGTCTTTTCCATCTTCAAACCCAGATGAGAAGTTGAACCGCTCTGCATCCTTAAAAACAAAAAATAAGAATTTATTGAACTGAGCAAGAAACATAAATAAATAATTCCCATTAGGACTTACAATATAAGCACATTGCGGTCGGAACGCGTTTGTGCCGCAGGCATACAGGTGGGTTTCATTGTAGCGCTGCAGGAAGCGTATGTGATTGTGGCATTCTGTCTGAAAAGACAAATTAGCACTTATTTTTGCTTTGAAATGAAATAAGCAGCACAGATCTGTCAACAACATCGAGCCGAGGTAATTTTTTATCAGCTTGAAGAAAAGTAGGTTAACCTTCACATCAACCAAGTTTTTTCCTGTATCGCTAAAGTCTCAAAACTTTGAAGCTCAGTCTCAAAACTTTGAAGCTCAGTCGTCGTCTCTATTTTCTGGCTGTGAGCGTGAACTCGGACTGCTTCAACAGTATGAACAGTATGCGAGAATGAGAAAACGTAATGGTCAGAAACATCAAAAATCATGTTTTAAAAACACATTATGTAATAAAAATGCACTATATGATTAACACAAACAGTTGTGAAAACAGAGGAGGAAGAAATGGAGTGACTTAAGAATGAACAGCTATAAGGTCCAGATTCCATTTCTGACTTGCTGCCATGCCTCACTTCACTGCCATGATACCCTGTTTTTTAAAATGTTGCTTAACTAGCCACATTTAGGGACAGTGCCTGCACCATACAAGCACATACAAAGACATAAGACTCATGCAATAACAATTCCAGAATAGAAACAGAACAGGATGGAAAATTCTGTCCAAGTTTTGAGAATGAATCTAGTGTATAACATGTACAATAAAGTCTCAGTATCATATTTGAAAATCTGATGTGTTAATTATAACATAATTATTATTGTGAATAATAGCTTTCAATATAATGCAATACAAAGTCCTATTTCAAATTGTGAAATGCAAAATTCAAGAAAAGCTTGAGTCTATACTACTATACTACGTTACATCACAAAGCTCTTCCATAAAACAAAATGTTTATTGTAAAAAACCTCATGGTTTAAAGCAACCTCTTCAATATAAAAGTTGACCTGACAAGCGCTATCATAATTGCTTTGGCTACCATGCCAAAAGTTCAAAGCCACATTGTTATGCTCTCTTTTCCCAGAAGTCTTTAGTAAATTATACATTTTGGGTGTGAGAGAGTTCCGGGAGGCATCAGCGTACCTGGTTGTCTCTTCCTTTGTTCAAACACTGTTTCTTCTGCTCGGAAGATGCGTCCCATTCAATCTGTGAAGGAGTCATGAGGAGATCAATACAGAGAGACTACATTCAAGTACTTTATCTATTAATAGAAAAACCATCAAGTGTAAAAAGGAGAACGGAAGACCACAATGTGTTTTAGCAAGGCGACAAAACCTGTCACAGACTTCTGAGTAACATTTAAATCAGCCTCTGAGTTTATTTCAATATCCGTAAAATTGGACGGACACGATGGGATTTGCTCAATCTGCTTAGGTCTATTATTAGTTTGCCCCTGTGAGAAACTTCAAATAGCGAGAGAACAGGGACTGGCAAATCTTGCTGTTTCATCCATAAATGTGGCAAATAATTTATGTAGTTGTGGTGATCTGATTCTGATTGTCTTGCAACCAAAGGCCTCTGGTTTTCAGGTCAATGTGAGTCTGTGATGTTGTTTTGTGTGGATTAAAAAAATCTAAATAAATAACATGATGAAATCATCTCTGATAAAACATACTTTTACATCACTTGTCATGCAGAAATATATAATTATGATCATCTTGATGAAATCTAATATACAGGACTTTTAAAATTTTTGTGGATGAACTCTCATTCTCTCCTGACGTAGGCAGAAGTAGCACTAACACAGAACTTACGAGGAAGACAACAAATATAATGTGCAAAAATAAATCTTACAGCTAGAAAGTAAACTTTAACCCAGTGTTAATACATACATCAGCATAGTAATTTCATAATATTTAAAATATACAAAATCCATTTTATTTTATTACACAAATGTTTCTCTTGCTCATAGTGCTGTTTGTTTTGGTTCACTTATCTTTCTAAACCCTTTAAATCTTTGTTTGGGCCTCCAGCGACCAATCACACGATGGGTTTTCGTTGACTGAATTCTGGTTTGACTCACTCTGGGGTTAGCAGAACTTGAAATATTTGTGGTGTTGAGGGCAAACAAAGCTCCTCGTCCTCCAGCATACAACAGTCCGGCCTGGTCCTCCAGCAGCAGCGTGCTGTAGTTCTGTGAGGAGCTGCTGAAGCGAGAACTGCCCAGAAGACCTGCAAAGAACATAGAACCTTAGAGGAATGCAAAGAGCTTTCAGAAGAAATGACACCATTTCTGTTTGTTCTTTATGTCTTGTAATCAAGTCATTCTAAATTATCACCCTTTGTGTGGTCCTACTGTCACACTTACATAAAAAATGTCAAGCCAAAACGCCTTTTTCTGCGGCCAGTTTTGTTCAGAATCATTTGATGTGCTTTGTTAATCTTGATCTACTTGGTAGTTTGATATATCAGGGCCACTGGCGTTTGAGAATGACTCTGCTCATCCTATTTGCGTGAAACTGACACTGAAGTGAAATAAATCCAGACTGGAATTGAAATAGCTTCGGTCTGAATCACGCTGTGATCGCTTGGCTCTCCCAACACACTGAAGAACAAAATGACCAAGTGAACAGATTAACTACAGCAAGCACAGGAAACCTCACGCTGGAACTCGTCCATCCAAGAGTGCAATGGCTACTAAACTCATCTCCATCCACCGACACTGGTTTCTCAATGTGACATTGTTGGCGTCTGCAGCTCAATTCTTCTCCTCCATCCTCATGTTTTTCTACGTCCGTGTGACAGATTTACTTAATGAGTCGTTAATCTTTGCCCGCATCTGACTTCCAGAGCAAATCAGAGCGTACCCGCTGATTGCCGCCACAGAGGAAGATCTACTAACTGGGAGATAAAAACGGCGTCCTCTTTTCCACAGCAGCTCAGCGCCCTGCCCTCCTTTCACAACTAAACACATGATCAAATATTTACAGACAACCCAGGCCAATTATTTTGGGACGGATAAATAATCTGTTGGTGTCTCCAGAAAAACGGTGATGAATGACCTTTTTAACATCTAGGAGAATGCACCACCCTGCCCCTCCTCCAAGGATGCAGATACACACATGCTCTGTGATGATGATGAGGGTGTGGGGGTAGTGCTGATGTGATGTGGCAGTACTGGGGCACGGTTCTGATGTGTTCGCCCGAGCCCCCCAGCCCCACTTTCCTTCAGACCTTCAAGTCATCATCCCCCAGTTCTGCCACTCATATACACCCCACCAAACTATCAAGGGCTCACTGAGCCAACAACCAGACAGACAGCTTAAATTTGAATCGAAAAACTATATACAGCAGTATTTCCCTTTAAACGTGATGATATTTGACAGCCATTTTAAGTGGTCCAACAAAGAAAGGAGCTAGAATGACAACAATGGTACTGTAAATAGCTAGCAAGGTTGTATTGCTGCACAATCTATTACAGACTAAACTTTCTTCAGACTGCCTTGCTGTGTGTTTTTGCTGGGTTTTTGTTTGACTGAATTATGATGCAGCAGCTACAGAAAAACAAAACAACTACCTATCCCTGACAAACACATCCAATCAACTCTAACTGTATGACAGCCACTGTTCCTTATCCAAGTTTGCCTGTGTAGAATAAATAAAATAACACTTAAGCAGGAATCTTCCTTTCGTACCTTCCCCTTTTTCATTTTACAAGGAAGAACTAAAGCAGTCAAACCAGTCTGAAGATGAATCATTAACTAAGCGCCCTAAAGTCTACGCAAACTAAAAAAATATTGATAATCTGCAGGCATGACTCTTAGTTCCTCCACTGTGGAATGATATGATTCAGTGAATGTTGTGTAACACATCGTGGTGGAAATGTAGTTCCGCAACATCACATGCGGGAGTTTCTTTTGTCCCACATGACTGGCAACATTGAAACTGTCACATGGAAAAATAACCACATGAGGAACTTACTCACTCTATGTCCACTGTGAGTTCTGCTTTTTACACGGCACCACTGTGGGCCTCACTTACAACCACATCTCTGACTCACAGGGCATTATAGTAGACCTCATTTTAAGACAGTTCTGAAGACTTTTCTTTTAAAAGCCAGCTATATACTGAATTACCTTAGAAAATACAGACAGACAATCTGAAAACAGATCCTAACCTGAATAGATCTAGTTCATGTATATGACAGATCTCATTGCCCCACAATGAAGCGCTCAACAGGCCCACCAATAGATTATTTCTCTTATCTATGATCAGCATCCATTATTGTGATGGACCTGTAAAATCCATCGATAGACAGGCAATCTAAGCCCTCTGTTTTAAACGCAAAGTGTTTCTAAGATCGCTGTAGCCCAACAATGGCAACAATGACAGTAAGTGACATGAGCGGAGGCTCTGCGAGTGTCACCAAGAGTCGATCATGGTCTGACAGTCTCAAATATGAGCGAGAAGCTCCATCACCATTGAAGATCAGGACACGCTGCAGGGGATTTGTCGAGTCAGGCAAAGCGACATTTGGACAAACCCAGGTACATCCGGACAAACACACACAAGTGAAGTCGTACATGGACAAACACACATCCATCATTAAAGCTCTGCATGTTTGATGCAACCACCCTTCAAAAACAACTGCCTGAGGCGACACGAAGGGACCACGTGAATATGTGAGTCATCGGCAGCTTGGCTGAATTCTTGGTGCCTTATCTTATAAAAAAAATGCGACAGTGTGATATAACAAGAGTGGTGACGATGACACATGAAGTTATTCACGTACACCGTGACCTCGGCCCAAGGCAACCTAGTAAGGTCAACCATAGCAAAATATTTTGAGTCATGTGTCAAGTACTTCTCAGATATTTACTAACATATATGTGGTTGTGCAATGGACTGCTGACCTTCACACAATCTCTTTGCCTGGTGCCAGAACACATTTTCCTGTCATGGGACAATCATTCTTAGCCCTAAATCCAGCTACAAGGTCAACTTTTTAACCGGTTCAGTTCTCAAGACACATCCATTTACGCAATTAAAGATTGTGAGTAACATGATTCCAAATTTTGACTAAACCCCTTAGCATCATGGCCACACAAAGCAGACCTCCAGCTTACTTACGACTTTTCTGAAATTCGATTTAGTAATGTCGCAGTCTGGCATGTGCCGTGCAGAATGGCGGAGCATCAGAGAAGACACACACAACCATATGTGGTTGGATGACCCAGCCAAAACACAGAAAACTACCAGTGCCATTTCCAGTAATAGAACAGCAACGCAAAGATTAATGTAGAAAGAAGGTAGAAACAATGTTGTACATGTTTATAGGATTCACAAACAGGGGGGGGGGGTCGATCTCTCAAGCAACCCTCACATTTAAGAGTTACACATTCTCAAATTGCGCTTATTTTCACATGGAGTTTTGGGTCCCAGAGAGAGAGGTAAGTCAGCCTTCCGTGTCTCCTAGTGACCCATTAGCTTTCAATTGAAGCATATTTTGCTTTATGTGGTAAGTCGATGCTGGACACATAAGATATCACATAAAGAAAAGATAGAGGTTGGAGTGAGGATTAAGCCATGGGGTGGAGCTCCTTATGCTCACTTCTGTCACTTGCAAATGTATAGTATTGTTGAAGTCAAGACCCGTTAGAGACCAGAGCATACAGAGACCAAGACCAGTGAGGAGGGCAAGACCAAGACCAAGACTAAACTGAATACAGTATACAATAGCAGTCAAGTAGTCTAGTAGTTGTACGGACACACACTCTTAGTAATGAATGTAAGGACTGACATCCCTTAACTGGAACAAACCAGTATTTTTTTCTCTTTTAAGTTTGGTCTTCATCCACTCCATTGAAGCACCTATGCATTGACATGCGACGCAGAATACATTGGATACAAATGTCCATTTGAAAGTAGTCGATAGATGGCTTGTGAGTGAGGATGTGTTGGGACTGCGCGTGGAAAAATTGCCAGAGGAAACCAAAAAAAGGCCTGAGGTTCCAGCCAAGGGATGCTGCAAAGTGATCTGTGAGGGCCTTGATTGACCCTGTGAGGTTACCCCTTATCTAAAGTAATAATGCTCAAAAAAACATGCTTTCAATAACGTCACTTGAAAGCAAAACTTCCTCCGACTGAAGTTTGCAACATTCTCTGTGTGTATTTGTCTTCTTTGTGCACACACATGGAAACCTTCTAAAATCAATGAGTCAACACAGCCTGCCACTGTCGCGGCGTCAGCCTGCAGTCGCTGAGTGTCTGTCGATATTCAGCATGTGCCCATGTGTGTCCATGTAAATATGCAGTGCACAATCAACAAGGTGAGCGGGAACACTTGATTTCTTCAACATTCTTCCATTGTTTTTTATACCAAGGCATTTAACACTGTTTTTCAAAAATAACTTGAATGTGTGATTGAGTGATACACTGTGCTTAACTGTGTTTGCCGAAGCTGAGGTCTGTCAACAGAGAGCAGTTGGACACTCCAGAATGAGCATTTGCACTTGATCTCGGTTAGTCCGTGTGCTGAGTGAGATTAGAAAATTTTGGAATAAAAAACACCTCCTTGTGACTGTAAGGCCAGTCTCAACAAGGTTAAGTCTAAATTTGAGGGTTCAAACTTTAGGGTGAAATAACTAGGTCCTATTAAATTAGGTTTCAGTTTGGTTAAGAGCCCTGGTTAAGGTTAGCCATTTGATTTGGATGGTTAGGATTAGGTTGAGAGTCTGGGGAAAGCATTATGGCAATGAGACACCACACAATGGATAGGAACATGGATAGGAATACGAATATAGTGTCCGTGTGAATGTGTGTGTCTGCGCTTCGGAACAGATTTTGCTTCAGGAAAAGATTGACTTAACATTGTTGGACAGCGTCAGAATGGTCACATGGTGTCAACTTTATCCACATTACATAAGCTCCTCTGCATTTCTTTATCGGGCTTAAGAGTCAACGAACATGACTTTGTGGTATTACATAAACATTAATTCACTTCTGGGCTGGAACTGAGGTGGAGAAAGTCAGCTAGATAAGAATTCTGATTTGAGACCACAGTATCCCGACTTCAGGATGCCTAGAGGTGGCACATGCGACCACAGCTTACTTACCTGAAGGGTGACGCAGGAAAGAAATGAATCATCACTTCAGGTTAAGTATTTTAGTCCATTCATTGGAGTGATCGGAATATTCGGTGTACTCAAGGAGAGATCTCATTAAATGTAAAACTCAACTGACTTCAGCTATATAAAGACAAAGTCATCATATTTGGAGTCATCAGCAACATCCATCCTAATGCCTGTAAAGGTTCCAATAGATTAGGGGAAGCTTCTCTAAGCCTTGAGTATTAATAGTGTCTAACAATTTACTGGTAAATGATCTGTTATGCTAAATCAGTGTGAGTTGTTGCTCTTTGGGTTAAAAAAGGATTCCTAAACTGCTCTTTAAAGTGGGTTGTTAAACCTCTGATAAAGACAATAAATCCTAGAGCCATTAACTGAGACATCAACTCTGGTAGCTTGTGAAATGTTGGCAGTTTATGTGCTCAAGCCATTTGATCACATTTTCTTTTTCAGCAGCAGGCAACTCAGCTCCTCAAAGTCACTGTTCTCCCAGTGATGCATCCGCAAACCTTCCTGTACGATAATGAGAACTCCCACTGGCCAGATGAGAAAACATATTACCAATCCTCCCACTGACTTTACCCATAGGTGGTGAAACAAAATGATGCATCCTCGCCCACACACAACAATAATTATTTTTCTGTGCATAAAACGGCACACCAGGGACTCTTTAATGAGACAGAGCTGACCGTCAGACCAAAGTCCCGGCTGCACTGACTCTATAAAGTGACAGAGGTGTGCGCTCTTCGCAGAATACTTTTAAGCAAAACTCTGCCCCCTACACAAACACAAACACCCCATCGCTTGCACATGGGAAGATACACATCCTCCACAATCACATGCACCCACACTGCTCCCCTGATGATTGCAAAGTAGGTCAAGGACGTCTCTCTACGAGGGCAGGCAGGAAAATAAAGTCTGCGACTGCAGCACGGCGAATTGCCACAGTTAGACGACAGAGCGGAGATATGAACTAAACTCTCTAGCAGGTGTTTAGACCGTGTCTACACCCCCAAATCCTTTGTGGGCATGAAAAAGTCCATCTTGAACGTGTTCATGTGTGTAGATTGCTTGGAACTCACTTGTGACTGATGTTTTTGATCAACCAAATAATCAGAGGATGGACAATGCTGATGTCATTCCTGTGATGCAAAGCTGGTTAAAGGTTCATAGGTCAGCACTCTTGATGCTGAAGGCTCTTGGCAGATTAGACTGATGTGGCAACATACAGAGCAGTGGCTCTGTGCTGGTCTGGCTTGGGGACCCAACATGAACCCTGCAAGGACTTCCCAATGCAAAAAACAATAGTTTGAAGTTGCAAACAGAGTACAACCTCACTCGCAACCTTGAAGGTATTTTCCTTTTATTGAGTCAGTGCTGTCAAGATGTGTTACTGACTTACATTTGTCAGACTAGGCCCACAGAACTCCAATGGATGTCCATGGAGGTGAAATAACGGTAGCTCTTACGGTAGTAGGCCGCATCTGTCCATTTTATGTTGTTTTACAGCATATTAAACTGTCCATAAAACAAAGGACACATGACCCCATGGAAGCAGCCTGGTGACCCTCTCTTTGGGCGCAACCCACCGGTGGAGAATCAGTGATCTAGAGGATGAAATCTGACCCGATGCAGGAAGCAATGTTGCCTGGTACAAGACTATGACATAAAAAAAAACCTGTTGGGAATAATTTATTACTTTATGACACAAAAGCTAAATTTGGATCGCAAACAGTGCGCTGCTCTTCTGAGATTGAGAATTCGGCGGTTGAAAAAGAAAACCACACACTACACGCATTTCATCACTGATATTAAACCACAAAGGTGAATATATCTGCAAACAGGGTTTTGTCAGAGCTACGCAAGTCACTGTTTGTCTGCCCCAAATTTGAAGCACCAACCTTCTGCACTGAACATGTGACTCTATAACGCAAAGACTGGAAACAAACAGGGATTTACTGGTTCATGACCAGTCAGTGGTCATTCTGCAGACAGAAGGTAGAGAAGAGACCCAATCAAATATTATCTTCCACCACAAGACTTAACATATTTCTCTGGCAAGATCTTGGTTATTTCTAACATCCCTCTGGAAGCCCCCTGGGTGTGAGGGTGAGCCATTATTAAGGACAATCGTTGCAAAGGATCATTTTGATATTCAGAGAGCGACAGATAACCAACTAGTGAGGTCTGTACAGCTCATTCGTGTACTGATAATAGGGATGATATGTGTTGTTCCACCTCAGGCGATTGTTTTCTAGTATTTGTTGTTTTCGTTTACTTTTTTGTCTTCAAGCACTTATCTTTTTTTGCTGAACAAAATGTAAAGATGCCTCAGAAAAAGAGGGTCCACTTTTCCTTTGGAGAAGCATGTGAAAAGCTTTCACAAAAAAACATTTTCGGGGGAGATCAGTCTTGTTCTTTGCAGTTTTCTGCGCCCAGTTCATGCTACATTAGCTTCAGTGCCTGCAGAGGTCTCTGGCAATCGGAATGATGAGGCTGAGTTCTCGTTTTATTCAAGTTTTGAAAGACGCAGCATTTCTGTTTTGAAGAGTTCAGATGTTTGTTTACATCCGTGGGCTTGAGGGCATCATTCACTCACTCAAATATTGAAAACAGAAATAAGAGTGCTCATGGATTAAGCTGCCTCAGGCAAGAGTAGATTCAGACATCACTGTTCAGATTTTTACATTTTTTGTCAACTTGCACTCAGTTCAGAACATTTTGTTCCTATTCACTTCACAGTTCAGCCACTTGACGTCTTGACTGAGCCATGGACAGGCAGACGCAGCAGATCAAGAAAGCTGTATTTTAGTGGAACCCTTACTTTTACAATGAAGTGAAAACCTGTATTTGTATTCATGCCCACTTTTGTCCTTCAGAGGGTTCAGGAGAGACGAGACTTCACTGTCCATCTTCGGAGCAGATCAATAATCAAGACATGATTTAAATGATTTACTATAGCTGGTCATGTTCACCACCTCAGAACCAAACTCTGCTTACAGATTGTTTTTTTCACTTGTGGTCAGCGTCAAGGAGAATACATCACAATCACTGGAGATGTCTTTGGACGTGGCTGTCCGCAGCCATGGCACAGGCTATGTAGCATTGTCGACCTCTTCTCACGATGTCTAACTTTTCATTTAGTTGTGATTCTGATTTAAACACCATACTTTTTCTTAATACTTCAAGTGTGACAATTTGTCCCCAGAGTAGCCTTTTACTAGTGTCTAAACCAGGGGTGGTACTCAATTAAAAAACTAATAATAATCATAATTGCAATTAACTTGTGAACGGGCTTGTAGCTAGAGGGCGTCTTGGGCTTTCGGCGGACGCAACTCCAAAATATGAAAAAAATCGATGCCCTCCAGGACTCAAAACTGGACGGCCTGTTTCCTTTATTATTAGTGCCTGTATAAAGCCCAACTCATAGTGTCATCTCACTGGTTTACATTAAATTGTGTTTCCACCCTGTAATTTCGCCGAATATGATCCAAATTCACAGATTCTCGAACCTTTCGCAACCGTATTTTAGCCATCGCGGTCACCATATTTGTTTCCCGCCGTAATCTCGCAGTGATCCACATCTCGCCAGTTGCGACACTCGCGGCATGGAAGCACGCGGCTATTGGTGGGATGTCTGACGCTGATGGCAAGAAGGAAACCGCAGATAAGTTCCAAACTTTAAACAATCGTTCACAAAACAAACTCATTGCTTTGCAATTTAAGATATATTTGGCGCTCCCTTCCTGGCCCCCCCGCATCTCAGTGGCAAGCGGATGAACAGACAGCCCTTTCAGAACGAGAGCAAAATTCAAGTAGTTGTATTTGTTTAAGCAAGCAACAAGGCTTTACATGTGTATTGTTTGAATGAATGAATGTTATGGTTGTGAAAGTGTAGAAAACCATGACAGCTGATACAACTGCATGCTTATCTTGCATGAATTTATGGAAAATATATGTAGACACAAGGCTGTGCACACTATGCCTTGTAGTGGGGTAAATAATCATTATAAAAATGTTTTAATTATTATTGTTATTTTAATTAATCAGGGTCAGCCAAGTAAAACAATTGCCCAGGGGATCCCTGCATGAACTGCTGCAGTTACTGAGTTCATGTCTGTTCAGTTTGACTCAGACACTTGTTTATTTGTTGTTCATCAAGTTATTTTGGTACAAATAGACGTTTACAGCTTTGTTTTTTACAAAGCAAGTTGTTAGTTGTCAGTTGTTGACATGGTGTGTCGGGAGGGGGTTGGGGTTAGGGGCGGGGTTTTGGACACCCTGTTTTGCTGCTTTTGTTGCCCTGCTTTTGAAACACATTTTTTTCTCAACAGAATTATCTAATTTAAGTTGAATCTGTACACATAAGCTAGAACATCAACCTGGAAGTGCTCAAACACTTCAGTATCCAGCATCATGTTTTGTGTTTCTGTTGTAAAGATTGTTAAACTTTTCCGTCCATCACCACACTCTCATCTAGTCTCCTTCATCACTTCAATTGAAGATATTTGGATCAACTGATTATTTTTTGTCTGTAATTGCTTCATCAAAATGTGAGTTTTAAAGCCCCAGCACAAGTCTTAATCTCTTCCTCTTAATCTCCACAGGTCTGTCTTGAAACTGATCATTAGAATCACGGACATGAAATTAATCTGAACCTTCAATCGATGCAAAATGGGCTGCAGTATGAATCATTTGCCCTGGTGGGACATCTGACACTAAAACATCTAATCATCTTGACCTGAATCTCATTTCGAGTTCTCAGTTTGATCTGTTTCTCTTTAAGTCTTGACTTGTCTTGGTCTCTTGTGTCTTGGGTTTGTTAGGTCTCGTCCTCAAGTATCTATGTCTTAATGTCACCTTTTCCAGGGCGTGTTGTTTCTTCAAATCATCTTGTCATGTTCTTATCTTCATATGTCTTTTAGTCAGTCTCAGTTTTGCTCATATGGAGCCAGGTTTTTAGACCACAACAATTCAGTGTCAATCCACAAGTCAATTTCAATCATCGCACACCACAATAGCGCTTGACATAGTTGCTCAGTGCTTAGTTGGCAGCCCTGTTCCCTCCACTCCTCCTCTAATAATACTCCCGTCCTCAGAGAGGTGCAGGTAAGAGCACTCGAATCTGAGTTGCCTCCTCTTGTCAGCCGCAGCTTCTGCCGCAGTGATATGAAATGAGATGAAGGCATGAGAGGGGAGACGCAGGTCGTGGAGGAACACAGAGGTTTGAAGAAATACACTCTGTAATCGTTTTAGCTGGGACAGTAATCAGATCCCTTTTCTTTGGCAGCTTCTCATCTATTGTCTCATTGGAGGTGTTGGTGCTGATCTAGGACAGGGCTTGGGAGAGCTGATTAATAACTTGCTCAGACGTCTTCAGGGCCAAGCTGAAATGTGTGCCAATGGAAGGCTGAAACTCTCCGAGCTGTCAAATGAGGCCATGCATGTGTGAGTGTCAACTGCTTACCTTTGGAAAACACCGTCGTTCTAGGAGTCACATCCAAGTCCAGGGACGGGCTGAATGGAAAGGCCCACAACTGAAGCCCACAGGCCAGGATTGTGAGCAGCAGCAAGGGCTGGATGGAAATCAGGCCTTCCATATTTAACACCCCGACTCCTGTCCAAGCAAAGGCTCAATGCATTCGTTTGGGGGAAGAACTGCAGCCAAGAAATGGATCGTGTCCGATTGTCCTTCAGTTGGGAAAACATCCAGTCTGTGCGGGGAATGACAGAAGCAGTGACTGAAATGTTCCAAGCATTTGCATCAAAATCTTTTTAAAAAAGCGATCACAATAATCATTGACTACTCTACCAAGCACTATATGAGACTTTAGGCTCAGGTTTCATGCATTAAATGACTAAGTGAACCGCTCATCTTTCTAAATAGAGACCAGTTGAAGTCTTATAGCCATAGTTAACCTCACATTTCTCTGAAAACAATTTACAGGAAGACACATTGACGGTGATGCATTTTGTCACATCACATGGAAAAAAAAAAATTGCTCACTGGTAATAACAGTAATAATTATTTAAAAGGTTAGACCAAAAACTAGTGCACCTACAAAGCACAGATCGCTGGCTGTTTTATTTCAATATAAATGTACTGCAGTCGAAACGACAGGCCTGCGTGAAAATACAGCTGGCCGATATGCACCATCACTTTCGGATTACAGCCAATTAGCCAATGACAGTAGCGCTGTTGCGTAAGACAGTTTGGGTGTGATGAAGCACAATATTGTGCCACCAATCTCTGAATTAGCTGCGTGGTCGCCGCTTGATGGATCATCAAGAGATTAGGCAGCGAGCCATCAAAACAATCTGGGCCTGGCCGCCGGCCTCAGACTCCATGTAAGCGGTCAAAAAGGATCTCTGCGGATGATGCTGATGATTTTCTAGTTCGAAATTTGATGGCGTACCACACCAGCAAGTGCCTTGATTTTAGCTTTTGTGGAATTAAAAGGGGCATTTGCATTTGCGCTGGCACCATGACAGAGCCGCAACACATTTCTGAGTCGCTGCGGCGACTTTCTCACCAATTAGCCAGATAAATTGTGTTATGGTTTTGTGTGCTAATTTAGCGTGCGGGTCGTTCCTCCGACTCAATGCCCAGAGAACATGAGAGTGACTCATGTAATGACAGTTGTACAGTACATAACGGCAGCACATGTAGAAATGGCAAGCTCATGTCAGTGAGAGCAACTTCAGAATTTCTGCTGTCCTGTCACATTTGTGAGAGCAGCATGAAAGAAACATGCACGTGAACTGCACGGAGCGGACAGTTTCACCTCGAGGGCCTGGTTTACAGCCGTGTGTCATGAAATAATTGTATTCTCAGTATTCAGTACTATTCTGCTGCAACCGGTAATACTTATTCAATGAATTAAAAAATGTATATGTATATGCCAAAATATTTTGTTAGCTTGTCAGTTAGGCTACATTGACAAACCTGTCCATCTCTGTGTGTCGGGGCAACATTTCCAAGTGTGCAGCGTCTCCTCTGAGATTGGCAAGAATGAGTGGGTGCAACAACAATCACAAAAGCAAATGGTGTTTTGTATCCACACCATCATAATTTTGTCCAAATTCCAAGTCAAAAACATTTTTATCTTCCACTGAGTCTTGAAAAATGATCTTGTGTTCACTCAAAGATTTCTTTCTGCCAATATTTTCTACTTTTTCATTCAAAATCTCACCTTCCAACCCCGGCATTATGTATCTTTGATATCTTTGTTTGCTTGAATTGCTATGCATTCTTTTTTTCACACACATTATTGCATCTTTTTTTAAGTTTTAAAACAATATATACCATTTTAGAATTTGGTGCACCACAACTTTAAAAATATTTAGTCATTCTCACTCATTTTAATTTTACTTCTAGTCTTTTATGTTGCAAGACTGACTTTTGGTCACAGAATTTTACATGTTATTAAATTAAAACACTGATTTTGACCTTTTGGTCCCATTATTATGCTTCATTTGGTCTCATCATCTGAACTTTTAGTCAGATAACTGAATAATTCATATGTGGACGAGGTGTAAGTGAAACATGGCTGCACCAGAGAGGGAGATCTGTGTGATGGGTGAAAGATATACTTTAGAAGGTGACCATGGAGTGTCAACCAGTGGGAAGGAATCAGAAGAGGTTCGTCGGCAGCAGACGAAGAGTGTGATGAGGATGGTGACAGGGGTCTGATGTCTGTGTTCGTGAAACAATAAGGTCGACTTGTGACATTGCACAATGGTGAATGTCTAAAAAATGGACTTTAAAAATGAGTTCAACACCCTCACTGGCAGAATTCACTGACACATTATCCTGATGGCATCATTTTCCCTTTAGTTGTTTTTTTTATTATGTTTTATGATTGTAATATACACTGCATGTTGATCAGATCTGATACATGGTGGGGTTTGTGGGGGGCAGTGCTATGGTTCTGCCAGAGGCCACCCTCATGATGAAGGACAACATGGAAACCTCTTTGTCCCCTCACAACTTCATTGGTGGAGCGTGAGCTGTTCAACAGACATTGGTGTTGACAGCAGAACACTGAATGACTGAGGAGGGAAAGGTAAACACATTTGGACGTCACTGATGAGGAAATAGAGCAAGACATTTTCGGCATTATTACAACGACTAAAAATCCATACTAAAAGTAGAGTTGCTCAAATAAATAAACCTCCTGGTTGTGGGTCTGTTCCATGGCACCCTTCTATATGTTTCTATTCCACGTAAAACAATAAAAATGCAGCTCAATGATGAAGCTACTCGGGCTAACAGCCAACAGATATCGTGTATATATATCACTAACATTACAATGCACACATGGCACACATTTGTTTAGCACTGTCATTTATACATATCTGTGTTTTTTTCCACGTTTCACTGAAAAAACCATCTTCAACAAACCTTCTTTTCTACCTTCTCTTTAACAGTCACGTGTGACTTTATTTACTTACCAAATATACGCATAAATCAATAATAATTAGCGCCTGTTTATTTGATTATTTGTAGTAAACATTAACTATCAATTCACCTTCGCAGGAAACTTCACAGCTCTGGTTTAGCATCTCACCTGTCCGATGCTGCACTGCACCTCAGTCACCTTCCCCGACGGACACGCTCACACTCACATGAGCAGGAGGTGAGTGTGTACGAAGAGGGACGATGCGACTTTGGCTAATAAGTGTGGTGGACTCACCTGCGTGTCCTGGGATCCGGATAAAATCCACTCCAGATGGAGACACCAAGTCACACTGATCATTCTGAGTGCCGCTGCGCCTCTCTCTCTCTCTCTCTCTCTCCCTCTCTCTCTCTCGCTCTCTCTCTCTCTTTCTGTGCAGACAGTGCATTGCGCACCATTGACTTGGACTGACATCTAGTGACTCAAATGAGTTACTGCATCTATTTAAAAAAATCATTTGGATTGTTGACGTTTTGTGTTTCAAACTAATGAATAAAGGATTCATTGGGGCGTTTGTCGACTTTTCTAACGGTACATTTCACATCATTTCATTTCATTCATTGAAATGACTGCGAGGAGTCATCATGCCCCATTCATCAATTTGAATATCTCAGCGTTGATTCGAATATAATTAATAATAAAAATATACATATAATCCGAAACAACGAATTATATTCGAATCAACGAATTATGAATTAATGTTTCATTGGTTAATACGTCTTGTGTAAACAATACTTGTAAAAAAATAGTTGTTGTTATCGTTGGTTTCGAAAACAAGTTATGCAAATGTCATGGAAATAACGTTCCAATCCACTTTATAATTCAAGAATATATTGCGTGAAGGACAGGGGCGTTTGGTGAACCTCGCAGTCACTTGGTGGCGCACTAATTGTATCCGAACCATCCCTGAGCCTTGGAACAGCTGTAGCCGTCGTGACGTGGACTGTCTGTATCAGCTGTACATGCTCGGTAGCACCATGACCATAATACGAACTGGGACCAAGAAAACGCTGCCATGTTTTTCAACGCGACCCGTTCAGCTATCTTCTTTCGTTTGCTGACTGTAAGTTCCTCTTTTTCTTCGCCTTTAAATGTGATGTCGAACCTTTTTTATTGGCATTTGCCATTTTTACTTAGCACTTAGCATGCTAGCATCACGTTGTCGATAAGTGTTAGCTTCTCGCCAAGCAGTTGCTTAAATCCCATAAAACTTCCTGCAGTTGGTTTTGGGTGTGTACTCCATTATTATGACTTATATTATCGTGATAATTCCACGTTGCTGTTTCAGTTTCTGATTTGCAACGTGCGAGCTGGCCGCCTAGCCGGCTAGCATGCTCTAGCTTGACATAGTTTCATATTTTATTTCAGTCTCAGTCTCGTCTGCTGACACCAGTCTTTCTGCTCGCAATTATATTCCTATACCATAAGGAACATTGCTTCATACATTCCAGAGAGATTGAAAAGTAGAAGTCTGAAGAACAGTTCCAAGTTCTTGGGGCTTGCCAATATACTGTATACTGTATATGTTATCGTTTCGATGCAACCGAGTGTGTCGTTTATTATGATATTGTCATAGAGTATCCACTTTCCTACTAGTTAATAGCTTTAGTTTTAGTAGTATTATGGTTGTTGTTGTCATTATTTTTGAATCATTTTGACTGCAGTTGACCTCTTAACTGCAGTTTAACTAGGTTTATGTGGTAGCGGCGTTGATGTTATACATACACCTTAGTGGAATATAATGTCCCTCATATTTATTTATTTAATCCATCCGGTATTCTTGAGCAGGAAAGAGTTTCGTTTTACTCACATAGGCAAGTAACAGTGTTGTTATTCCACCAAAATGGTCAGTCGACTGTGGCTCTTTTGGTTTCAAGGTCGGGTTTGACCAATGGAATGTTCTAGAAAACTGATTGATTGTTCAAAACTCACTTCTGACGATCATCATGTATGTAATATTAAAAGTCTCTGTTTTTCTTCTGACTTTTTTCAAACATGATCTGCGTATGGAACTGTTTCATCAGACACCTTAAACTGGTGAAGTTCTTTCCTCAGTTCTCTTCACCGAGTTTGTTTGCAATTTTTGAATCTTCAAATATAGACTCAACCTTTGAAGTATGAACAATTTGAATAACTGGTGGTGTGAGTCAAAGAAAAAAAAACTCAAATTTGCCTGTATAACAAGACTAACTGGCCTCACTGTCCCAAATAGTCAGTGAATTGCCCATAATTATTGCAGTAAATGATGCCAGTGGAGAAGTAGGGCGTCAACTTGTTACACATCTCTGACAGAACTGTGTCACCTGTGAGGGATTTTGTTTCAGCGTTTTAAATTAAAGCTTCTCTTATTCAGGATATGTCCACACAATTCTAAACATAAATGTAAAAAATGAGTCAATGTGTCCATGATCAGCAGTTGTGTTTTGTGATTATAGGTGGGGATGTGACTGGCCTGAGATGCTCATGTTAAAGTTTGGAGACAAGGCAGAGCAGAGGAGCTGAGGAGGACTGAGAAGAATGGGCAGGACCGCCTGGGGCTTCTGGCCAGGCGTCATTGTTTCTACTGCATTTCTATACGGCTCCTTGGCTCTTTTCACGTCAATTCTACACAATGTTTTCCTTTTGTACTACGTGGAAACATTTGTTTCCGTCTACAAGATCGACAAAATCTCCTTTTGGGTTGGTGAGGTAAGGGAAAAAGACTTGTGTGAAGTGTTTTCGAAGTCATACATGAACTTCCAGTTCTCATGTAAAGCAAATGAATGAAACACACCAATAGGACAGATAACCATTAAATGCTACATTGTGTCTTACCTCTGAATTTGGATCAAACTTATTTAATCCAGTTTCTCGTGTTTAATTCTCCCTGAGAAGTAATGTATTTTGTTGCTTTGTCTGCTCTCACTTAACTTTGCTTATTTTATTGTTATATGTCTTCTGCAGACGGTGTTCCTATTATGGAACAGTTTCAACGACCCTCTTTTCGGCTGGTTGAGTGACCGCTCCCTATTGAGCTCTCCTCAGTATGTTTGTTCACATTTTTTTTTACTTTTCAAATACAGACTTTAATGTATTTGAGTCACAACCTGTTGAGTTGTTATTTGTATTTAATCAGATGTATGGGAGTTATGTAGCACATCCAGCACTATTGACTTTCCCAATTAAAAGCAAATCTTTGTTGACACTTTCTCAATCATGATGGACTGAAAATGTTTAATTTTATTATTTTTTTACATTTTAGAGTTAAATCAAATACTTGGTGTAAATGTTGCTTGTGGAAACACCTGCTTTGTTTATAACGCATATTTCTTTTTGTCTAGAAGTGGCTCCCACGTCACCCCCCCGGAAGTGGTGCTAAAGCGCCTGAAGGCCCTCTCCATTAGTGGCCCTCTGTTCGCTCTATCTTTTCTGGCTTTCTGGGTGGCATGGGCTCGACCTGGCCTGCAGTTCCTGCTGTGCCTCTGTCTGTACGATGGTTTTCTGACCATGGTGGACCTTCACCACAGCGCCTTGCTGGCTGACCTAGCCGTGTTTGCCGCTGACCGGACGCGCCTCAACATCCACTGCTCAGTGTTCAGTGCTCTTGGATCCTTCTCCGTGTTCCTTTCCTATTTGTTCTGGGACAAGGAGGATTTATACTCATTCCGGCTGTTCTGTGTCAGCCTGGCTCTGTTTTCCATCATTGGTTTCTTTGTGGTCTCAAGACTGCTAAAGACACGGTTTCAGAAAGAAGTTCGCAGCAAGGAAAATGAGGCCCTAAAGGAGTATGTTCTTCTTGATTATTATTCTGCCGTCTGTCATTATTTATATTGAGTGATTTATTTTATTTTATTTTATTTTTTTCCCTATCTCCTAAGACTCAGCGTTGGCCATGCTCCACACACCCACCCAGACAAACCTGTCACTGTAGGCCAGTACCTCAAACAGCTCTCCAAACACAAGAACTTCATGTGGTTTGTCTCAATGAACCTTATTCAGGTAAGTCTCTGTTAATGTTTGAATGTCTGCAATACATGTGGTTGTTCATAATGAATATAATAACTGAATATCTGTGTATTAATGTCGAGTTGAAGTGTGAAAATGTAAAAGGCTTGTCGAATGTCTGGACAATCAAAGCCACTTTTACTCTAGATTATTGTTTATGTATAAATTATTACGACTCATGTTGCTAGTTGAGATGGTTAGCATTTGTCTTTGTGTCTCAGGTATTTCATTGCCACTTCAACAACAACTTCTTCCCTCTGTTTCTGGAGCACCTGCTGTCTGACAACATCTCTGCCTCTGCCGGCTCTATTTTATTGGGTGAGTTTTCTAATTCTAAACATGTGGCGACTCTTCATGTGCTGACAATGTCTACAATTCATTTATGGAATTTGAATGTTTGATGAATTAGCTATGAGTGGGTTGCTTTCTTTCTATTTCCCCTAAGCTTTATTTTCCTATTGTGATTACCTATTTCTTGGCATTTTGCAGAACTGTAACAAGCAATGTCCTGAGTTGTTTAATGCTTTTTTTTTTCGTTTCTGCCCCCCCCACAGGCATCTCTTACATTGCTCCCCATCTGAACAACTTATATTTCCTGACTTTGTGCCAGCGTCACGGTGTTTACCAAGTTATCCGCTGGTTATTTATGCTCAAACTTGGACTTAGTGTGGCCATGCTGCTGGCGGGGGTTGACCATGTGTTCCTGCTGTGCATCTTCATCGCTAGGTATGAAACATTAATTCAACGCTAGGTGTGAAACTCAAGAGCAAGACGCTCTGTGAGCTTGTTGTGGTTCATCATCAAACCTTAAATACACAAACACAGAGAAATGCTGGTTCTTTTCACAGCTGTTGAAATTTCTAACTTGTCCTTGAACGCAATGTTTGGCTGTTAGCTTTGTAACAGTTCTGAGAGCACTTTTTCTTCTTGTTTCTTTTGTTTTAGTGTAAAACTAGAATGTTTCATTACACAGGTCTCTGAATATGTTTTTTTTTAAATAACTTGCACACAAACACATAATTGTGTATTTTCTGTCGTATGTGAACGACAATATTAACTGGTTGTAGATTATGTGGGACACACATGCTACAGTTGATCAAAACAATACACAAATTATGACAATGGTTGAAGTTGAAGAGTTTGTTCATTAAAGTCATCTTCACCCTTCTTAAACTTTTTTTTATGTGAAAAATGATTCTGTCCATTTGCCTTTGTCAAAATAATATTTTTGGTTCAGTTGAACTTTTTGCTCTTTGATTCTTAATATGCACTGCAGCTGATTATTCAGATATTTCCTCCATGTGACTCGTGCTCCTCCTGTTTGCAGTAACCGGGTGTTCACTGAGGGAACATGCAAGCTGCTGAAGCTGGTGATATCAGATCTGGTGGACGAAGACTACGTTGTGAATCGGCGTCAACAAGCTACCTCGGCGCTCCTCTTTGGAATGGTTGCTTTGTTGACTAAACCCGGACAGACATTTGCTCCTTTAATCGGCACCTGGCTCTTGTGTGTTTACACGGGTATGAGCTTGGTTGAGTTACTGAGATGACCTTATGTTTGTTTTCCTGCTCCTCAGTGTTATCTCAAAATCATATCAGTCATCAACATCCAGTCTGCTGGCCAATACAGTTATATAAGGCCAGTGAAATTATTTGTTAAAAAGCTGCAACCAGATCAGCGATATAGTGCCATAGCCATAGCTCACATCTTAGACTGAACGTTCATATCATTTTTATGGTCGTGATTGAGCACTGCCACTTTCAAAGAGGCATGTGATTGCGAGCTTTGACATCAGGCAGTTATGGAATCCAGCAGCACACACCCTGCTTCTTGTTCATGACGAGTGATACCAGAAATGTTTTTGAAAAATGCCAGGTGCATTTGAGGATAATTTCAAGGCACATGTAATTTTGCAGTAAGATAAATGTCACCATCGTCTGTCTCAGCATTAACATGTAAAACTGATTCACTGTGTTGGCAGGGTTGGGCAGTTTTTAAAGATTATTTTGGTGGCACACACACACATATAAATAAAAATAAATAAATTTGTTGTCATTGACACATGCAGGTAATTGCGTGTGGTGGGTGTATAGCTCTTTTCGCCACGTCACTGGACACAAATGGGCAGGAAGTGGACTCGTTCAGTAAAACGTACTTCTCTCATCTCCAGGTTTTGACGTGTTTGAAAGGGAACCTGCAAAGGCCTCGGTGATGACACTGCCTGACGCTGCCTCTGGCGCAGAGACGCCGCCTTTACGTCTGGGATGCTTTTACATGTTGGTGTTCGTGCCTATCACCTGTGCCCTGCTCCAGCTGGTTGTTTGGTCTCGTTTCACCCTTCATGGTCGTAAACTGCAGGGCATCAAGAACCAGAGGCAAGGATCTCAGCACGGGCAGTTGATAGATGTCAAGGCCATCTGACCCGGCAGCACAAAGACTTTTTCCGATAGCCTGGTTTCAGAACATTACACAAAGAGCTCCGCTCTGCTCAGTGCTACATTTTGAAACTTAAAACTTGCCTTATTTTTATAAACATGATAACTTATATTCGTATTTGAAAAGTACTCAACAAAACAAGTCCAATTATTTCTATTTAAGGACCAACAGACACAATGAAGGCCGGTGTCAAGAAAAGCTGTGATCTCCACGGTAGTTTGAAGTTATTTGAAGCTTAGTGTATTCAGCCCAGCTCTACTTCGGGTTTCTGAAATGAGATTGAGATGTTCTCGCTTCCTTTGTTTGATTGTTGTTTACAGCTGAGCGACATGTGATGTCAAGCTTTGAAAGTGGTGTTGATGTTCTTGCACAAAACTGCCATTTGTCTGTTGTACTTCAAACATTCAATCTTTTTACTAGCTGCCCATGTGGTAGTGATTTTATTAAAAAGAAAATATATATTTCACATTCTTACAAACACGTTTCTATTTTGTTCTATTCCCACCACCACTGGCTGGGGGTGAAACTGAACATAGAAAGAAATGGCAAGTAACTCGAACTTGGTTTTGGATGCCAAACAGGGTAAATACAACCCCTGGCAAAATGATGACCAGTCTCAGGGACTGTTCATTGAGTTTTTAATTGTGTGGAAAAGATCATAGACAAGATATAAAACAAATATTTTTACATTTCTGGAATAGGTATGGAAGAAATAATTGTGGTAGTCAAAGTTGCTTTTTCAGGGTACTGGGTAAAACTGATATTACCAAAGATGACAAGTTGTTCCCAGCTGTGTCTAATGCGTGGACCGACAGACTCCATCACAAGGTTATTAAACACAAGCATACTTGTTGACCAAGGTGTGAAACCTGAAAGCAACAAGCTTTGTAAAAAGAAAATGCACAGGAAAACGAATGGGCAGAAACTTCAGTCAACCACTGTGCCTGATCTACAACAAATCATCAAAAGGATGTGGGGTTACAGATACAGAAAAGCCAAACGAAAGCCATCCTGAACATCTCAATAGAAAAGGGTCACAATGGGCAAAGGAAAAGCACCATTGGACTGTGGGTGACTGGATCAAAGTCATACTCAGTAATGAATGGCAAAATCCGCGTTCGCAAAGTGATGATACTGGAACTTTTGTTTGGTGCTGTTCTCTTGAGATTTATGAAAATGACTGCTGGAAGAAAACATGCCTGTCGTTGGGCAAAAACCGTGAAAACATTCATATAAGGCAGACACATATGGTCACTGCCATGAGCTTCAATTGGGCCGGCTCTGAATCCAATTGACAGTCTGTGGCGGAAGTGGCAGAAGATGTTCCAACCTGCAAAGCTGATCTGGCAACAGCAATCTCCAAAGTGTAATCATGGTCGAACTGCACACGTCAATCCACATCCATGGTCCTCTTCTTCCATGCTTCTCATGGATTCATCTCTTTTGTTGTGCAATGGAGGAATGATACTACAAATGACTGTGGGGGTCTGTCTGATGCTGTCTTTGGTTAAAGCGCCTGGAAAGTGAGAGTTCAGTCTGCAACATGTATTCATTGAATTGTCTTTCATTTATCACTTTGAGGCAGATGACCAAGCAAATAGGTCTCCTAAGTCAAATATGGACGTACAGTATTTTGAGGTAATGCACTTATCCGTCTTCATAGCTGTGGCAGACATATATGAACCCTAAAATGTCACCAGTGGTTGACCTCCTTTTGACTGTTTTTCACTCGACGGGTGGCCTTTTACAAAATCACTCTTCGGATCGGTTTGGATCATTTTGTTGCAACTCCAACTGTTCTAGCTATTCTGTTGTTGATAGACTTATTTGCCTTGAGTTGGTTGTTGTCACAAGACCAATCCATTCCATTGTGGGTTTCGGTTGTTGCACAGATCTTCTGAATTTCTTGGCGAAATGTCTTGATGAAATGGAATTTCATTTTTCTGTCCATGGGGACACTTTGGGCCAAGCTGCTGTTTTAATAATATAAGTTTGGCTTCAACTGTCCACCAAATATGTGGCTTCTGGAGTTCTGTGGTGTTCTGGCGAACTTCAAATGTCAACAACTGATTCCAGACCATTGGCTTCCTCAGTCATCTTCCTCAATTCTTGTAAAGTGTTTGACTTGTACATACAGCATATGTAGGGGGTTCAACACTGAAGTCATAAGAATGATGGTCGGAAAATAGATCATGTCAGGTAAATTTAAACACCACAACATGTTGACGGGTGAGACAAACAAATGACTTGTGTAATGGTTTAGAGGCGAGGAGGACGCGCTTCTGTGTTTTGACTCTGAAAAAAACATAAATCCCAATGCCATCCACTGAATATACAGTTGGTCATCATCACATGTCCTCCGTAAACTCCTGTGTGTGACTCAGACAACACCAGTTTGAAAGGCAAAACTTCGAAACACCAAACCTGTTTGTGTAACCAAAACTACTTCTTTGTTGTTGGGCTGATTTTTCCATCAACACACTGATTGTTGTCATGACGTGTTGAAGATGCAGACAACAAGGGAAACAATTATTTGTGTGGAGTGAGTTTATGCAGGCCGTTTGTCAACAGTTTCAGATTGTACAGTACTCAAGTTGGACTTATCACTGAAATACATTTTCTACAATCGTCTCCGGCTGAAACCTCTGAATACCAACTCTTTTGCACCTGGTCCAAAGAATTGTTGCCTTCATCACAGCATTGTGAGTGAGGAGAGGAGCAGGTCCTCGTCCTTCATGTGGCTACAAATGGATGTAACTGAATATTGAACAAAAGGGCATCGGAGTCATGTTCTCGTAACAGTCACACATTTTTGCTTTGTTTTGTTTTACCTTTCAATGACAAGGATGTGGCAGGGTTGGCTTTCTATTTTCTGGAAACCTGCTGAATGTAGTCCAACCAGTTTTAATGTTCTTCTTTTATCCCATTGGCATCAGTCTGGCATTTCACATTCAGGTATCCAGCCATGAAGAACAGCATGCATTTGAATTCAAGCAGCGTCTTGGGTAAGTACTATTTAAAGCTTACAATATAATATGGTTATTTTTTTGGTAAATTCTGATCTGGAACAGTGAGATAATGTGTTTGTCCTTTCACCTTGAATAACAGGGAAAAACATTATACAGTAACTTTTGTTTGTGACTTTTAACTCAACCTCTGTTTACAAAAGTTAAGTACCAAAATTAACTCAAAACTCCTACCTTGACTAAAATACCTCATCTGATACAGAGACAAAACATTTATCCTTAGAAACAACTTCATCGAGGAGCTCCACCGTGTCGCTGGTAGCCTTGACATATTTATTTCTACCACCTGTATTTTTTTTATCCGAATCAACATTACCTTCTTAGAAGCCATTCACCAGCTGGTCATTTCACACTACGAATGTTTTGAACAAACCTGTCTTCCATATGCTCCAGATACAACACAAGTGTAACTGTATGGGCAACATCAGTAGAGACCATCGGCTCACACATATATAGTTGGTCATTTTGGCATCACTTCTGTTACAACTTGTCAAAGCAGCTGTAACACTTATTGTGGGGTAGAACTGTAAAGTTTGGTCCATTCAAGGAAGATCAATGTTCTTCAACAGGCACTTCTGGGATCTTCTCTCCCACTGATCTGTTCTAGAGGACCTGGTCCACTTGGCCAATTCAAGTCACGTTCTTGTTCAGTTACCAAAAAGGCAAAACTCCTGGTATGAGGATGGCAGAAGAATGGGGTGACTTACCATGGTGAGTTAATGTAGCTCACCTTGCCTTTGGTCCAGCGTCACATTTCCTGTCCCTGACCGTTATTGTGTTGTCCTCAATTAGGGTGGAGAAACAAGCAAACATGGGAAAACAGAAGTCAAAGTCAATGGACACACCTCTACGGTTTTCAGGGTGCGTACAGTAAATCATTTGTGTGGTGACAGTCAAGGATTAGTATTTGGATCTTGGACCTTTTTCACAATGTATATTCACACAGCATAATTCCATATTTACTCATATATATATATAATTTGTCCTTGAGATTTCCCACCATATTTGTTTACACATTATCTCTTGCTTACATAGGAGGAAGGAAATGGACATTTTCCCCAAAGACACTCTTGGACATGATTCTGAAACCAGTCCTGGGTCAGAACAAATCAATCGCAGGTACTTTTTGGAAGAATTCTACCATTCCTATCCATCAAAACAGAGTGTGAGGTCAATGGAACAACCACTACGCTTTTCCAGGTATTTACATGACAAAATCCATGCGTTTGTCTATTATTGACTTGCTGTCTCTCTTTACTGCACCCAAGGGATACTGAGGTGTTCCATGGACGCACCTTCAGACATGACCCCAAAACCGGAGCAAGGCCTGCACCAAGCAGCGAACTGACGCAGAGTGAGTCATCAAAAGAACCAGAGAGGTGCGGACTACATTGTCAAACGTGGCTTTTAATGCTATCAATTTCCAAACATTGTTTTTTTCCTTCACAGAGTTTATCAACATACCTTTGCTCTTCAATTGGAGCAGCAAACAAAGACCTCTTATCTGGACACAATATTTCAGGTATGTAAGTATGCAAATATGTATTGGTTATTGAGTCGTATGTGTTTCAAATCAATGGCTTTCTCACTTGACACTGTGATGATGCTTTGGCCTGACATCATCTGGGATAATAAGTAACAACAGTAGACATGAGAGATGGAAAAAAAAAACATGAATGATGACCAACGTTATTGGAGGTCAACGTTAGTTAGACTTGATATGGCTTGACCAGCAAACCTTTGACTTGTCATTCATATGAACTTGCCTTTAGCAGGACAAAGGTCGTGCTACTGTGATTGACCCCTGTCGTCGCATGTTGGGTTTCCTCTTGCAGCTGCTCGAAAAGAACATCTTCGACTTTGCCAGTGAGGAGCTGATGAGGTTCAAGAGGATGTGGACCGACGGGCACTTTGACAGAGAGCATGAGTTTGAGAAGAATGAAAGCATCCAAAAACAATTTCTGGACATCATTTTGCATTTTGTTGAGAATCTGGACCATGATATGGCTCTCTATCTGAATACAAGTAAGACCATCCAGAACGGGCAAATTCTGCTGATCATTCCACTGAACTAATCATTTTGTTGCTTGTGAATTCAGGAAGACAAAGTGCAATTCTCCAAAGTCAGTTGAAGCGCAGCCTTCAGAGGAAGTGTCAGCATGTCTTTGAGGGGATAGACAAACCAGGAAGCAGCTCTGTTTTGAATCAGGTCTACACTGATCTCTACATCAGCGAGGGGGAAACTGCTCCAGTCAACAGTGAGCATGAAGTCCGACAGATTGAAGCAGCATCAAGGAAACAAACCATGAGTCAGGTGATCATAAAACCAGAAGACATTCTGAAGCCCATTCCAGGAAGAAACACAATTAGAACGGTACTGACACAGGGAGTGGCAGGAATGGGGAAAACAGTCTTAACACAGAAGTTTACTTTAGACTGGGCTGAAGAGAAAGCCAACCAGGACATTGACTTTCTGTTTCCCTTCTCGTTCAGAGAGTTGAATTTAGTGAAAAAGAAGCGATTCAGCATTTTGGAGCTCCTGCATTATTTTTTCCATGAAACAAAGGGAATGGAAATAGGCAGCTTTGAAAGGTCTCAAGTTGTGATCATTCTAGATGGTCTGGATGAGTGTCAACTTCCTCTAGAGTTCCACGGTGAGATCGTGAATGACATTCATGAGTCCACCACAGTGGATGTGCTGCTGACTAACCTCATCAGAGGGGACCTGCTTCCCTTTGCACAACTCTGGATCACCACCAGACCTGCAGCTGCCAGTCAAATCCCTCCAGAGTATGTGGACTTGGTCACAGAGATTGGCGGGTTCACCGACACCCAAAAGGAAGAGTACTTCCGGAAGAAGTTTAGGCATCATGAGCATGCCCAAGCCATCATCTCACACATCAAGACTTCACCAAGCCTCTACATAATGTGCCACATCCCAATCTTTTGCTGGATCACAGCAACGGTCCTGGGGGATTTGCTGAAGACCATCAAACATAGTGATCTGCCCAAAACCATCACTGAGATGTACGTGCATTTCCTGGTGGTTCAATCCAAACTGAAGAGCATCAAGTACAGCCAGCAATCTGACGCTTACTCCCTCTGGGATCCACACAGCAAGAAGCTGATCGAGTCTCTGGGAAAGCTGGCCTTTGAGCAGCTGCAGAGAGGGAATTATATTTTTCACGAATCAGACCTGATTCAGAGTGGCCTTGATGTCCGCCAGGCGTCCGTGTACTCAGGGGTGTTCACTCAGGCCTTCACAGAGCATAGAGGACTGTATCTGGAGAAGGTGTTCTGTTTCATCCACCTGAGTGTTCAGGAGTTTTTAGCTGCTCTCCATGTGCACATGACATTCGTCAGCTCTGGGGTCAACCTGCTGGTAGAAGGTGAACCGTGCCACAAGGCTGATACCATTGATGAGAAAACCAACCTGAAAAGGTTTTACCAGAGTGCTGTGAAGGAGGCCTTAAAAAGTCCAAATGGACACTTGGACTTGTTTCTTCGTTTTCTTCTGGGTCTTTCACTGCAGTCCAACCAGAGGCTGCTCCAAGGTTTGTTGAGAGAGACCACAAGTGGTTCCTGGAACAGTCAGAGAGCAGCCAAGGTCATCAAAAAGAACAGCAGCGAGAATTTCTCTTCAGAGAGACTCATCAACCTGTTCTACTGTCTGAATGAGCTGAATGATCGTTCCGTGGTGGAGGAGATCCAACAAGAGCTGAAGTCAGGCCATCTTGCAACAGATCACCTGTCTCCCTGCCAGTGGTCCGCTCTTGCCTTCACCCTGCTGTCGTCAGAGGATGACCTGGCTGTGTTCGACCTGAGCAAATACTCCTCGTCAGAGGAGGCGCTCCCGAGGATGCTACCGGTGATCAAGGTTTCAAAGACTGCTCTGTAGGTTTGGCTCAGACTCTTGCTGGAATCTTATTCATGCAAAAATGTCACTGTTTATTTGTTTTCCTTCGCAGAATCCGAAATGTCACGTTCTCAGAGGGAAGTATTGCAGTACTTCCCTCAGTTCTCAGCTGTCGATCTTCATGTCTGAGAGAACTGGACCTGACCAACAGCAACGTGCGAGACACCGGCATAAAACTTCTGTCTGCCGGACTAACTAGTCCAAATTGCCTCCTAGAAACACTCAGGTAGCTGGATACAGTGTTTTTAATTGGAATTTTAATTTGAACTCACGTTTGTGGTTGAGTGGTCCTGCTGTAATGGACATGGACTATTGATTGTTCTTGCACATTACATCATTAATTCATTCTCTTTCCAAAACAAGAAGTCACCAACCAGGCAATGTCATTACATTTTACTTCCTATATTATTGCAGCTTGTCGGGGTGTGAGATCACAGAGATAGGCTGTGTTTCCCTGGCCACAGCTCTGTGTTCCCACTACTCTCACCTCAAAGTTCTGGATTTCACCTACAACCATCCTGGGGAAAATGGAAGGAGAATGCTCACAGCAGTGCTGAAGAGTCCTGAGTCCAGACTGGACACTCTCAGGTATCAACAAAATGATCGCATTTCATGAGAAAAACTAGATTTCAGTACTATCAATGGCTGTAGTTGTTTTGATGGCGACTTCAAGTTCTTCATCCAGTAAACCAGGATTGTAGAGCTCATGAATAAAAGTGCTTTGTATTACCCTCCTACCCAGATTGTAAAAGTTGGCTGGCATTAAGTTAACAAGTTAGCATTCCAGCTTACCAAAGAAGGGGTCTCAAACTACATTGTGTTCATTCTGACTATCCTTCTTTCCCAGGATGGACCATGGGGGTGTGGAGAGGTTACAGCCAGGGCTGAGGAAATGTAAGTTATACAAAATACTTAAAAAAAAAATACCCAAGATCATTCAGCAAAAATTTGTTTTAAACTTCAAGCATTATCCCTGCATCTCACGTCCATAATACAAAAGGCATATTTGATACAACAAATCTATGAAAAAACAAAAAAAAAAAAACAACAGAAAGGTAACAACCAACATCTATACCTTGAGACCAATTCGGCTCGAATTAAATGTACATTTTGAAAATATCTGCATTTAAACAGTGCATTTAAACATGTGCGTCTGCACACGTTCTGGAAATTAAGAAATAAAAAAGCCGCCCAAATAGTATCAAATGATGTGCATTCAGTTGCTGTTCATCAGTCTTTACGTTCTTTGCCATGATATTAAGTGAAAGGGACTTTTTAGGGCTTGCACTCATAATGTCCATCAAACATCATGTTGGTTGTACAGGTGGTTTTAATTTCTACTGAACCTTTGTTGGAGGGTTTTATCCACTTGATTGTGATACCTTGCAATTAATAACAAGGTCTAGAATAAACAAGGTTGGTCCTCAGTAAACCTCAGCTATGACAAAGGGTCCAGATGAATGTGTTGTGCCTTCAAAATTCAGGCAGTTTTGGGGAATCCCAAAACATGTGTCTTTGCCATCTGTAAAACCATGAACTCCCAATTTCATAATCCGTTCTAACTGAGAGTTGATTTTAAGTCATTGTAAACTGTGCGCAATTGCTATCTGAAATTTCAGGTTGCTCAGCCTGTTTTTCTGCTGTTGGATGTTCGAACTTTAAAGGCAGCTACTAGCTCAACAGCTAGTACTGTGGTCCTGTGTGTGCCTTGGGTTTCTAATTCTACTCATGCTTTCCATCCATTTCATGCAATTTCTTGCAAAATCTAAAAGAAAAAGATGTAGATAAACTCATGTGAGTGACCTCACTGTGTACATGTTCTCAGATTTCTGCAACATCTCCATGGACCTGAGCATAGCAAACTGCGCTCTCAAACTGACCAACTACAACAGAAAGGCCCACTACGTGTCACAGGCTCAGTGTTATCCCGACAACTCAGCCAGATTCGACTCTACACCTCAACTGCTGTGTAGCATTGGCGTAAGTGGTCGCTGTCTATGGGAGGTCGAGTGGAAAGGAGACGTCGACATTGCAGTGACCTACAGAGAAAAAGGGCACAACATGGAATCTGTGTTTGGAATGAACAATCATTCCTGGAGTCTGAACTGCTCGGATTGTCACGGCTACTCAGTCAGTCACGATGGCATAAACTCGAGGATTTCTTCGTCCACTGTTTCCAAGAGAGTAGCTGTGTACGTGGACTGTCCTGCTGGCGTTCTGTCCTTCTACAGTGTCCTCTCTGACTCCCTCACACACCTCCACACCTTCAACACCACCTTCACTAAGCCTCTGTATCCAGGATTCGGGTTCCGGCCTGACTCATCTGTGCTCCTGTGTGACTTATCTGACCCTCGGTGATGGAAGCAAAAAGAGAAAAAAGGAAAACTCAATGCAACTGCTGACTTTAATGTAAGAGATTGTCAATTGTCTATATATTTACATATTTAAAAAAAAAATTTGGTTCAAAAAAGAGATCCTGTATATACCACTCAAGTTAGATGCAGAAATGTTTTTATTTGTGTTGCTATCCAGTTGGAAATAACATCACCAAAAGACACCAGATGTATATGGACCTTTGTTATGCTGAGGCAAAGCTCATGGTTGGTCTTCAGCAGTAATATATAAATCCTCTGTGCATTGAAAACTGGCAGACTGAAGTGCTTTCCTGCATTGCCATGGAAAAAAAGCCCTGTCCTGATCGAAAGAAAGGAAATGTTTTCAAAAAGATTAAACGTTTGTGTTGGTAATTACTCGCAGACAAGGCAAGAGTTTCAAACAAAAATCCTGTACAATGTTTCTGTGCCAAAATGTCTTTCTTTCTCTTACTCTTGACCCGATCTATTGTGAAACATGTTTTGTGAATCAGAAATTTCTGTCCTGCATTTTTGTATGAAGACACGTTAATAATAATAAAACACATTCCTAATTATTTTGTTTTTATTGATATCCTAGGGACCACTAGAAGGAATTTGACTGATAGAGGCCAAGTGGAATTAAATACCTGCACACAACACGTATGTTCAAATCAGATGTTTTTAGGAAGCCAGAGAAGACAAAATGTCCCTTCTCAGAAATAAAGGAGTGTATGAGGGTGAAGACAACACTTACAATTAACTTCCATTTTCCATTAATAGTCCTTAAAGGGATTCTGTATGATTACAGTTCTGGTCAGAAATAATGTTATCATGAAGAACGCGTGCTCAATCCAGTTTTAGGAAGTGTCAGGCTTCCCATTGCTTGCGGTGCTGGTGTCATCATGTCTCAGCGGTCGTCTGCTTCCAGTGAAGAGAACAGGAAACGAAAGATTAACAGACACTGACAAGCAGTAACCTTGCAGGAGCTCTTAAACTTTTGAAAACATTTGACTTCAAAATAGTTTGGATGAACGGCAAAAACATCTGGTGAGTAGAGTGCGCTGTCAGGCAAACACGAAACCCAGTTTTCAGCATTGAATCAAAGCAATGCTGTTTATTAACTGTCTAAATTGTTATATATTAAAGACACCTATACAACATTTTTTGTCAAAACAACAATCCAAGACTTTTAGCTAAGTAGAATGTTGAATTGGTTTTGCTTCTAGATTATCAATTTTTCAGTTGGGTGAGTATTCCTCATACGTTGAAAGGTATTTTCATAACGTGATGTTAAAAACATGCACACGTAAACTGAAGCGTGCTTCTCTGTGAGAGTGGAATATGTCTCGGTTAATATGTACATCCTGTCTGTGGCTTGTTGGAGACGTTGCGTTAGCGGGCGAGCGGCTCACTGTATGTTTTTGCAGTCAATGTGAGCAGCTTCCTGTTGCTACTCAATGTATCAAACCATTAGTTTGAGCCATTCAGATCATAATATTCGAATCACAGTTGTGGCGAAGGAGACAGGCTCACAGGAACAAGGATTACTGGTGACGTAAAGTGGGTGAGTAAATTGACTTTTGTGCTGGCAGGAGACCTTGTCCCAGCTTTCGCCCCTGGAATTGGCTTCTACTTCTTCCAGCTGAAAACTTCTAAGACCTACAAAGCATGCGATATTAGATGTTTTTTAGATTGTACAGGTTATCTTCAACTCTGTTTGCAAACTTCCCCCCAGTCCAAGATTGGGAAACCCGCCACAGCATGAAATGTCTAGTCGAGGTGGCTTCACGATTTGGTTTTCGAGGGTCCACCTGCCTCACAGCAGAGCCAAGAAATGCAGGCGATGATGTCTGTTTTATTGCAGGCACTTTCCAGACTACAGTTGAATGAGGTTTCAGGTGGAAGTCATCCCTGGTTGTTCCTCGAAATCCCTGATGACTTTCATTTCTATTGCTTCCTTGACAAATGCATCCCAAACTAATGGGAAATAGTTACTGGATTTCAAATGACATGTTTTTTTCTCTCTCTCTTTTTACTTAATTTACAGAACCACAAATCTGTGATGACTTGTTGCGATCTTCCTGGGCATGAAGTCACATGCCCAACCTGACTTGACCTACTTAAGCTGGTGGACCACGATATACAACCGTCAATAATGACAAGAGAAATGTGCCAGTTCTCCACGTTTGGCTTCTGTGATAATATTCTCGATGTGAAACCGCTCGGTGATTCGCCAAAGGAACTGACCTATTGCCCTAAACAAACAAATACAAGTGAAGCAGAGCTGCTGGATGACGAGGCCTTCCGGTTCCCTTCACCTCCACCTCCACTTTTCTACAATTTTCTAGATCATCTTGATCCTGATGCCTTTCCTGAGCCTCCGGATTTTACTCAGACATTTAAAGATGTGACTTGCGAAGAGCAGGTAAGGATATGAGTTCTCTTTTATTATTATCCTTTATTTATCAAACAAACACGCAGCTTAGTCTCTGTTTTGTGGCAACAGTGCAACCTGTCTACTTACAACAACAAAAAGAGTGATGGCAGTGAAGAGGAGAGTGCAGGCAGGGTGGAACAGGTGGAGACGACAGGCAGAGGTGGTGTGTCTATAGTCTGCATCCTTACACACAATATACACAGTATATACTGCACATAATGACTCTTTAATCTCTGACTGTCTTTGTCCTCACTTGGCGTGAAAACTGGGCCTGTTTGGATTAACAGAGCTGAGATCCTGGTGAAAATTGACCCAATTGACGCTCTTCGTCAGTTTTTAGTCTCTCTTAGTTCTTAGCTTACGCAGCAGGCTGGCAAGGCTTAGATCTGACCCATCTCATTGAGAATGGCTTTGCAGTCAGGCAGCAAACGTAAACCCAATGGGGAAATGCTTGTCATGGTGTTGCTTCAAGCGCAGCGTCTTTGATAACTTGTTACCTCTACTCTTACTCTGGCCTGGTTTTGTCCAGGGACGAGTCAGCAAGTCACTTTTCCAAGAACACACACAATCTCAATACTAAACACTCACATATTCGTTGTCCAAATAGTAGAAAATGACTTATATTTTGTGTAAAAATAATAATAATAACATCACCATTTAGGTGAAACTGGATCATTTCCCACGACACTCCTGATGAGCTCTTGAGCAGCTCTGACACAAAGCCACTCATAGTTGAAGATGCTTAGGTTTTCAATGAGAGTGACAATGGAAGGACAGGGTTATAAAGAGCTTGAGCATATGAGAGGGACAGCTCAAGTGGTGGAACTTGGAGACCAAGCTAGGGACGCCAGAGTCAGGTGGCTTCAACACAGGGAGGGGCGTTGGATAAAAAATGTTATAAATGGAAGCCGAGGGTGAAAAGAAGAAGAGGAAGACAAGCCTTTAGTTTCATGGAGGTGATGAAGTAAGTGTGATTAGGATGGATCGATTAAGGAGTTGGACGCTGTCTTGCTGTGGCAACCCCTGAAAGTGAACTCTGAAAGACAATGAAGAAGATGTGACAGGGCAGCCGCTGAGACTCTATGGTTCAGTCGACGTGTCAGGAACCATGAAGCTGTGAGACTCAGGAAAACCACATGAAGGCCTGCTTCCTCCTTGGTAACCTGTTGCTGGATGGTGACACAAGCAAGTTCTACACAACATACACGAAGAATTTCCCTGCACTGTTGCTGAAGATTTGAATCGTAATCTTACATTTCATAGTTCCATATCATATTCAGACTATCTTCCCTTCATGTTGACGATTTGGTTTCACACTTTCTAATGCTGTTTTTTTTAAATTAGTTTAATCGAATAAGACTCATCTACCCGAAGTGGAACATGTTCCAAATTCATCCGTGACTGAGTTGCAAAGACTGAATTTGACTCCAGAGGGCGGTGTTTCATTAAGTTACAAAATCGACAGGGCCAAACAACCACTGTATCATATAACGCAGTATAATGTATAACGAAGAACATGCAAAATTCCGAAGTTATATGGTTGGATCATCTTCTTTCAGTTTATTTTTGCGATCAATATTGGACTTAGTTGGGAAGTGGTATCGGGGAGGAGAGCGTTGTTTCTGACCGCATTCCTCCACAGCTCCAGCGCCAGCTCATTAGCATGTAAATACGGCTTTATTCCGTCTCAGTGGCAGGAAACGGCCCGAAAATACATCCCCTGCGACTTTCTCCGAACCTTCATACATCTGTTACACCATTACACACCAATTTCTAGAGGTAGGCTCCCGTGACGTCAGCAGCCGAACAGGTCGGACGATAGCTGCTGCTGCGGCTTGGAAGGAGTTAATGTTGGAAAGTCGGTGCCACTCCCAAACTTCCACTTGCTACCTGGTTCCGCCTGGTTCCATGACGAGCAGGGAATTCTGTTGGTCAGAGGGAAACTCGCTCTTCCCACCTGGATGTTGCTTGTGAATGGCGTAGTTTCAGGTAGGTCTGCACCTGTTGTACTTTAGCGTTCATCATGCTAAACGACCGAAATGAACATGTAAATGAAGGTGGCATGTCGTTATTCATGTATTATTTTTTATTTTGTTATTGTGTGTTTATTTTGACTGTCGGCCGTGCATCTATGAATAAGTCAGCTAAAGAGTGCTGAAAGCAATTTTAAAAGGACTCGACAAAATGAAGTGCTTCGATATTCGGAAACAAAGTTATTTTTTTTGAAAGAACTGATTTTCACTAAGGAAAAAAACTAAAATGCGCCGTATTATTTCCATGAGTCCAAATCTAATGTTGATCCGCTTTTCTCCTAATCCTGAAAGACTCGAGTTATTTGGTAATATTGGAACACCTGTTTTTGGAACTTCACTTTTTGCAAACCTCTAACTTCCAGTTCAGTCTGTCTTTTTTTACACATACTGTTATGATTTCTGACTGACTGATCATTTACAGAAATTTTCATTTCCTGGCTGAAATGAAATCTGTTTCTGCTTCACTTCATTATGTGTCGACACTGTTTGTAATTCAAACTGCATGTCCGCCACCATCAAAAATGATTGTTTTTGTGCAATAGACCACTTTTATTACAGCTGGCTAATCCAGTTCCCTCGTCCATTTTCTGCTGAGTCCTTTCATTTGTGGATTTTATACTGCGTGAACCCAGTCACAGCTCAGTTATTTTGGAACATTAATAATCTTGGAGAACAATACGTTCTCATGCAATGGCCCTTGAGGTATCTGACCATGATGATATTTGGATTACAGAACATTTTTGGACCATGATTTAACATGACTAGCATTTTCCTGACTCCATGACTCCAACAAAGTCATGTGAGGGCGATAAAAGTTAACTCTAGCTTCTATACTGAAACCAGTAAATGCAGTGTTTGGAGGAAGAAAGATCTACTTGTTTAGTTAAATTAAAAGTCAATAGAGTTCAGCATGAAACATGCAAATCAAGAATACACTGAAAATCAAATGTAGTTCAAAAGGGAATACACGCTACTGTTGCAGTTGTGGAAAAAGGTTGGACTTTACAGGTTGAGCTGTCAAAGGGAACAACTTAAACAGCTCCCTCAACAGCTGATGTCTTGCTCTGTTGCTGCAGCTGCCTCAGATATCCCTTGTGCTGTCTTCAAATGTCGCTGTTGAACATAGGTTACTTTCTACCTCCATCATGCGTCTCTCCCAGATGATGAGCTACTTATATATCAACTCGCAAACCTGGAGATTGCTACAGTAAACATGATGAGTTGGAAGGGAAAACAGTTTTCTTGCCAGCGCCTATAACATGACCAAGGTAAATGATGTCCCACTTACTGTACAACTTGGAACCTAAACATAACTGGCCGATCGAAGCAGGAGATAGCTCCATGAGTTCCCAACCATTTACTGTCAGTTCTATATTCATACCATGATTAAGTCATGTGACATTGCACAAATCTTAATTCCTTCATTAACAAAAAGTAATTTCCCTGTGTTTCCTCTGTGAGAAACTTTACTGTTGGCCACACTATGAGCAGGACTGTAAGGGCTCCAGCAGCCACCCAGAGCTTTAGCTCTCAGCCGTCAATGGGAGTTCATATCCATGGCGATGCGGTGGGTGGGGGTTTCTGGCGTGACTCCCAACAGGCTTTGGAGCTCTTAGCATTGGCCTTGCTTTGCAGTCACATTGTGTGTGTGTGTGTGTGTGTGTTTTGCAATACTTGTGAGTACCAAGTCTTGACATGCAACCTTCTTGTGAGGACATTTTGCTATGCGGGGACATTTTGGCTTGTCCTCACAAGGTTTAGACGGTTAAAATGGCAGTAAAAGTAGTTTATAATTTACCGCAAGTTTGGATCATAGTCCTGGTTAAGGTTAGCCATGTGTCTTGGATGGTTAAGTTCAGGGTGAGAGGCTGGGTAAAGCATTATGGCAATCAGAGGTCCTAACAAAAACGACAAAACAACCATTTGTGTGTGGGCATGTGTATGTACCTGGTTTAGCCATACTTGTGAGAACAAATGCTTGACAAAAACACCCTCTCGTGAGGACGTTATGCCATTGAGGGGATCATTTGGCCGGACCCCACAAATCCAACCCTCAATGTGAGAATGAAGACTCATAATAACTGGGTCATTATAATTAGGTCTAACTTTGTTTTAGAGTCGTGGTAAAGGTTCACCATTTGTTTTAGATGGTTAGGCTTAAGGTGAGAGGCTGGGCAGTCCCCACAAAGATAGAGATCTAAACTTGTGTGTGTGTGTGTGACTTGCTATTAGCCAAAATGTTGGTCACTTAATATGGTTAATGTTCTTGTGGGTTTTTCGCTAGATGGCAAACTCAATAAGGATTGTGTACGTAGGGTAGGACTAGCAGAAGCCAGGGTGCAAATTTGTATTTTTCTCTCTATCTGAACTCCTGAAGCCTGTTAACCCATCTGCCCATAATGGTGAAAATCTTGGGGAACTAAGTGATTCCTAATACGATTGAGATCCGTGTTTTGAACTTTACAAGCAGTTTAAATTTCCATGTAGTAGTGGGACATGTTTAGAAGCGGATGTTGTTTATTTGTATTGAAACAAGACGTCTGTCGTCAGAGATGCCCGTATTTTCTAGGTTTTGATAAGATGCTCTCTGGCTAGTACAGTAGCTGCTCTGGCTCTGAGGAACAGACAGATCCGAATGCAGAGGAACTGCTCCAACTGGTCCTGTTAGAGCGTCTTGTCAGACCAGATCAGAGTGTCTGCAGTTTCTGCACCTTTCGTCACTACTCTGTAGTTTTCATATGCACTTACACTACAGTACTTTCATCAAGGGATAGCATGACAGCCTTACTGTGATGTCATAAATATATACCATCTAAATCATTTCAACAGGCCCCTCCAGCCTTTCCTTCATTTACCTTTTTAATCTCACTTTAGTGTGACCATTTTTATTCTTTTTGACTGTATGGTAATTATTATCATTACTGTCATGATTAGCAGTAGAAGTAGATGAATGCCGTAGCAGTGTTGTTATTATGCCGTTATAATATGTTATTACTTCTATTATTTCCAACCTGACTGTTCTGTGATTCACAGATTGTTCTGATTCCTTCAGGTTCATTCCATGTGCTCTGGCAAATATGATTTCCGGGTCATATTTCTAATTATAAAAGACAGACCTATTAAACGTTACTGTAGGTGATAGTGGTATTGTTATACTCTGTGTCACTTTACTTATTTTTCTTGCCAATAAATGTCATGGTGGTCGTGAGTAATTTCTCAAAGCGATCAGTGGTTTCCATGTCAACAAAGAATGTCTCCACGTTTCCTCCACAGCACCCGCAAATTGTGAGCGGGAGGTTCCCCATGCAGTGCTACCCGCTGACAATAGACGTTGGACTGGATAAAGTCTTGAACCACCCATGAGAGATTCTCTCTGGGATTCAGGTCCATCAGTGCTGTGATGTAATGGTGGGGGAGGGGTCCGAGTGACTGAATGGTTCGACTGTGTGCTCTGTGGCGTGATTTGGGCCCCAATTTAGTGCCTCATTGTCTGATTGGATGAGTGCTAATGTGGTTAAACAATCAAATAGATTGCTGCTTCATGCAGAGCTGAGTGCACAGAGTTCGCCCTGCCGAGTGGAAGTTTGCTTACTAGTCAAATCCTTACTTAGACAGCGTTCCATTTGGGTGGTTAAAATATAAAACATTACAGCAGCTTATCTTCACTAAATGCTTTTAAGACTTGCTTTTATGTTCCACTGTATCTTGCTGTGGTATCCTGCTTCATACATGTCTACATGCATGCGTATGGTTTTATATCTAAATGTGTTTATTTTATGTTTTTGTGTTTCTTCGACCACTTAGTAGTAGCTTCCTGTATTGCAGGAATTCAGATTGGGTGTTCTGTAATGTGTTTTTTTTTTGTTTTGTTTTGAAGAAACAAGTTAGTCATATTTAATAACTTCAATAGAAAATATTTGTAGTAATAAGTCACAGAAATTTAAAGTAGAAATTTAAAGTGTGCTGTTTTGTTGTGTGCGTTTGGGCAAGTTACCATTTCACAAAAACGGCTCAAGTTCCTCTTTTCATGTCAGGCACTGCAGTCTAGCTCATACAAATTGGCTGTTGTTTGTAGGATACTGTATACTGGCTTTCCCACTAACCTTTATTGCGAGGTCACAGTATTCATGGAAAGTAAACATGATACAAACATGATTTTCAGTCATTTCCTGCTTTGCTGTGCTCTGACAGGAAGTAGGTGACCTGCATGTTTTGCCACTGTCATATGTCTCTTCACAGACAGTTTCCCTCTCCCCTCTATCTTTTACATGCACACCAGCTGGCGCACACACACACACACACACACATACACGAGCAGTATCTTCCTGCCACTATTGTAATGCACTGTCAGTTCTCTTTTCCACTGCACAGCTGCAACGAGACGATGTGCTTACTGGCGAGGGCGTTACTAAATGTGTCGGTCCAATTCTCGTCGGCTGATTAACTACATGGATCTCTTAATTCTAAGCGCATAAACATGGTGGACTTTTACACCAAACTTCGGCCCAACCGTCGGGTCAGTCAGGGTCTTGCTGTCCCAGTGGGTGATCAGGTGGGTGACATCTCATTGTCAAGCGTTGTTGTTATATTTAGATGTTCCACTTCCTGCTTTGTAGATGTCTACTACAGACTGGTTTTATTGTAGTTAAGTGTGCTGTTATATTTGTGATTTTTTTCAATTCTGTTTTGTTTTATATTTCTTATTTCACCCCGTGTTTGCTTCTGTCTGAAACCACAACCAGAAGTTCCTGAGAATTGTGTGGTGTACTGTTGAATCTGGTTTGAGTTCATCATCTTGTTTTTGTTGAATAAAATCAAGTCAGAATTATTTAGAAGATATTTACTTTCTATTTACTAGTGTCTAGTCAACCTGGGTGTTTTTATTATTGCATACTCAGACAGGAAACACTGTTCACTTTGTTTGTGTGAGTTTTGTTTTACAGCTGTCCCTATAATAGTATGCCTACTTATAAACTGAATGCAACAGTCGGTATTTGAAGTGGTACAATCTTTAAAAAAATGATGGCTCTGAACAACAACTTTCAATATCCGTGGGTCAAGTTATGGGTCAAGGGTGAAGTGGGTCAAGGAATGATTATAGATGTATGGGGTTATTGTTTGTGTGTCCTCTGAATTAGTGAGGCGACTTGGGAAGAAACCATGGGAGACTCTGCTCTGCTCTATTATAGGAATGCCTCTGTTTCAGCCTCAGTCTGTCTGACCCAGCTAAACTACCTTGCTGTGGCCTTTGTCCCCTTTAATTCTAGTTGAGAAGAATATGAAAGTACAGTACTGAGTATAATGACGGTGCTGATATTCACTTGCATTTAAATATTGATATAATGTGTTATAAATTGTTTATTCTCTTTTGTAATGTGTTGTCAATACAATATCGCATCGCATTTTTACTCCTAATGAAAGATAAACTTGTACTACTGTAACAAAGAATAACTAACTATTATAGTAAAACTTTACTTATCCTGCAATATATAATTCTATGTGTAATGAAATTTAAATTGTGCAACATTTCAGCTCATTATTTCTATGTTTTTCATATTCTAATTTATTACATTTATTACATACATTTATATTTTTAGATCTGGTTCAATGCATTTCGATGTATATTGAGGGTCCCTCAACCTGTAAACTTGTGTCATCCACCCATGTCAAAGGATGTGCAGTTTCCACATGTGTTTTACCGTAGTGTAGTGAAATAGCAGATAGCTATTTCAGTGATCAATGCTGCTGCTCTTTCATTTCCTCTGTCTGTTGTGTTGTGTTGCTAGCTTCGAGGTCAGTTGTCTGGTTGTCCACATTGATTGCCTCATGTGCATTTCAAATCAATGATGAGTCAAAGTGAGAAAACATCCTGACTGCACGTCTGAAAACAGCCGACTGGAGTGAGGAGAACTGAAAAGCATTTGCGGTTTTAAAGGATTGTTGGACGATACATTTTTGGGTTTGTTTTTGTTTTGGGATGATTCAGAGGTCAACTAAAGGGGAGACACTGAAGTTTCTTGTGATGTCCTGCGGAGAGCCAACAAATCTGACTATGAAGACCTTTGTACTGAGATCACAGGTGAGGGAAGATGCAGCTTATTAGAACCAAGAGAACAGGTGTAATGAGTGATGGATTATTTCAGACGGACCAAACTGCTCTTGTTATGTAACCCAGCTTTTGGTACACGCCATGAAACTGCTCTGCTGAACAATATCGCAATACAATGTGTGCAATATTTGAAATTGTGATGCACTGTGAGCATTTTCCATGTGTAGAATTAATGATTAGTGGTTGCACTGTGATCACCGGTCTTACAGCTACTTCCTGCTTTGACAGTCAAAAACCAATATCAGAAACATAAGTTGTTTTGCTTCTGAAGTAGGAAGTATGCGATGTGTTGCATAATTGTAAAGGAGCATTGCATGGCTAATACAAAAAGGCTTTGAAGAAGCCTTACTAGTTCCCTCTCTCTGGAGAGAGACAAGTATTTGTCAGTTGCTACCAAGAAAGTGACACAGACCACACTGGTTTCCTCTTCTGACCACTCCTCGTGTGGATTATTTGTGAAGACCACATGCTGATATGATTCTCTATTTATCTAAGATGTTTGGGCTCCTCACAGTGGCCTGCATCTTTCACTTAAAAAACTAAATTGAAAGAAGAAAAGAAGCAGAAGTAGTGGCAACATCCTGGATGTGCCGATTACTCGTCTAACAAACCTCTTAGTCTAATATCTATATATTTGTTCACAGGTGGGACAAGAAAATCCTTGCTCTGCTATTTACGTCAATGTAGCACAGCTCCGCCAGAGCATCTCGGAGTCTCCACCCTCGGCCACCTTGTCTCCACGCCTGCTCCACCCTGAAGGATGGGAGGTGCATGTTGACCAGGCGAGTGGACAGGAGTACTTCTATCACCCAGACACAGGGCGCACCACCTGGGACAACCCCTTTTTAGACTGTCCCCCTGACCTTGTGCCTTACAACCCATCTTCGCCTCGCTCTCCTTTATCTGCCTCCCCCTCTGCGTGGCACTCGGACTGGGAGCAGTTAGTCGATGAGAGTACTGGTCGGCCGTATTACTACAACGCCATGTCTGGAGAAACGTCCTGGGAGCCTCCTGAGCAGCTGAGCCCATACTCCCCCGCGATGGAGTCGACGAGCGTTCAAGGGTTCCAGGAGGATGGGCCGGTAAGGCTGCTCTACTTAGTGTTACTCCTCTTTTAGCTTCACTCTGGGGAGAAGTTTAAATTAAAAGTTCAGTGTGCGCAACCAGAGACAGACTTGAAGGAAGTCTGTCCTCATTTTAAAGCATCATTTCAAACCATATTAAGTACTTAGGAAAAAAAAAATCCTTGCTCACTACGATGTCATCATCTTGAGAAATTCTACATAAAGTATTGCATGCTGTTGTGCTTCACTATATGGCACATCTTGTGTCGTATTTGCTCAACTGGTGTGTTTGTGTAGTATCGGACAGCTCACTGATCTTGAAATATTATACCTGTATCTGCCAGATAAAAGGTGTAATGTGTCTTGAAGAACATGAAGAACCATAAGTTGAGTCCATCCAAACTTATACTGAATCAACAGCCTGGTCCTCTGCTGCTATTTCTTAGTTTTCACTTCTTAGTTTTTCCACTTTTTGTGGTCCGATGCAGAGCTTTTGTGAAGACCGTGTTAACTGTTGCTTCAAGGTTCCAGAGAACATGTGTAGATGCCTCAGTTTTGTTGCTACTCTGTGAGTGGCGGGGCCAAGCACAATAGAAAGTCTTCCTTATAGTCATTATATTTTCTGTTTTGCCTACACAGCCTCCTCTACCAGAGGAAGACTACCCATGCATAGATTATCCAACTAGTGAGCCACCTGAGGTCTATGAGGAAATCCAGACCTCACCAGGCCCCTCCAGCCTTCCCAAGGACTATAACTTTGGCCCTATTGGCCGAACCATCATTCCTCGAGCAAACCTGGACCGCACGACTCCCACAGGTTGGAACCTCACAGTGGAACCCAATGGTACCTGGGTGTTTACCAGCGAACATTGTCCAGATCAGGTAATGAACTCACACAACAACAATGACACACTTTACGAAACTGTGGTGCTCGAGTGGTGAGCTGTTGAATTGTCTCTCAATGCGGCCTCTACAAATGGTATGATATTGTCTGCGGCAAATTAGAGACAATCTGGTTGCTGGTCTTTCAGTTAGACGTTGTTAGATGTTGGTGTGGCAAGGGACAGTATGGTCCAGATGTTGCAGTAAACCCAGAAACATCACAGTTTGACATGTTAGCTTTCACCTCTGCAGTCTATATGCAAATATATGTGGAAGTGAAGATTGTAAAGCCAATAGTTTCTTGGGCAGGCCAGGCTAAATACAACCAATGTCACCCAATCATTATGCTGTAATGTTTGCTGTCTGTAAGCCCAGTCCGAGTCAAGTAGGGAGACATGTTTGCTTTCAGCTGCCAGCTGACTTTAACCTGTTTTTCAACATACTGTAGTGGGATAAGAACGTAATCCTGTGAAGTGCTTCAAGCAATGTTTGCACTGAGGGATATGAGATGTCATTGGAACATGGTGACGGACGTATCTCTTTCCAGAAAAGAGAAAGTGTTTGAAGAGTTTCAGTTTGAATCCATGTGTTGACCAGTGATCTTAATGTCACTAAGGCTTCTCAACATGCTGACTGATCGAGATGCCTTCTCTATCTCACCACTGCCGTTTCATATCACACAATTAACACCGCCATTCATCACCCTACACTCTCCCATCCATCAGCAGAGGTTCTTCTCCTTCACTTCATCTAGTTTAGGAAACGGCTAATTTTGCAGAGAAACCTTGCCAGGGATTATCCCTGTTTCAGAAAAAGCCAGTCTTCAAGTTTCACTACCCCTAGTACTTCCACATCTCCATGAGATCATGTGGAAAAACGTTCGCTTTCTGTTTTTTATTTACAGGGTATTCATTCTCACTAGTTTCAGATTGATCCAAATGACTTTTCCTTAAAAAGGAAAGGGCTATTGAATGGTTTTGTTTTAAACTCTGGCGTTCTTCAACAGTGGGTGAAGTCAGTGGATGATCGAGGACAAACCTACTACTACCAGAGAGATGGCACAAAGTCCCAATGGAACCTGCCAGAGGTAAGTTGTTCTCATTTTAAAATGCTAAAAGTGTTTGTATTTGTCACAATGCAATTTGCTTTACAAAGCACACAGCGTGTCTTCTTGATTTATTAATACCCTAACAATATTTGCCACTGAGATTCAATAAATGTGTTTAAAGGACACTGTCTGCTGAAGACGAAGCCCAAAAGTGTCAATTTGTTTGTGTGTGTTTTTGTTTGTGCTCAGACTCCAGGTCAGTCCAGGGCAGAAAACGGTCTGGAAGCGGAAAACGTGTCGGTCATTAAGAACTGGAGACACTCGATGGGACCAGCCCAGCTCAGCCCAGCCCTGGATGAAGGGGTACGCACTCTCAGGCCTGCACTCACACGCTGATACAGGGCGTGTCGTCAGTCTCACAGTCTGGGATCAAGTAGTGAGCCGTGTTTAGTGAGCTGCACACCTCGGAGTTTAACCCTTGCTGAGCATGCAAATCCACACTGTTGCAGGCCCTCGAACAGGTGTCAGAGGAGGGCGCAGCCAGTGTGTGGCATTTGATTCACGTAGTGATGGTGCTGTTTTTAACATTTCCGGGTAGTGTTTGAGTGAGTTCATTGATGATGCCATTTGAATTGATTCAGTGAAGAAAATAGAACAAGGACAGTTGGGTCTTAGACTTTGAGAGGTTCGTTTTTTGTCATTGATTTTGCTCCTGATTCACATGATATAATCCTAGATTAATGTGTTCAATAGTTGCCATACAGACCTTCAGGGTCAAAGTGCTTTATAAAGCATATTTCAGAATGACAATACTGAGGATGGACAGCAGTAAGGATCTAATAGCGTAACAGTTTACGCATCAGAGTAGCATGACGTACCAAGCCATCATGAGTGTTGAATGACAACACATCAAACATACAAAATCATTTTAACTTTGCGTGACTTGTGGTAATCGTTCTTATATGTCTAATGAAACTGGGAAATATTTTACTCTGTCACTCTCTGTATAAACCACCATCATTACAGCAGTAGATAGAAGTGATAATTCAAATTCAGATACAAAATTTAATCTAAAGTTATCAAAAAGCCTCAAAAAGAAAGCCGGAACACTCCAGATGTATATTTGAGCAGGTTGAACGATGGTCAACTATGGTCAAAACGTACAATGTATGCACCTCTTGTCACATCAAACAAGCAAGAAAATGTTGTCCTCAGTCTCAATGGATTTCACTTTTTTCAGCGGTTTGTCCCAGCTCACAGGAGAAACGCGTCGGACCACAGCAGTGGAAGTTCCAGCACTGGAAACTCTCCAGAATCTCAGCACAATGTGAGTGAACATTTGTCTTCTCTCTCACACTTTTAATGCGTCACATGACCCTGACTTTATGTAGTCTTCCACTAAACAAATGATTTGTCTGACAATGATGACTAGTAAGTCTGACACTTGTCTGCAATTTATTCTGACTGCCACCTCATGATTCAGATTCATCATTCAAATGTTAATTCTCTTCATTTGTGGAAGTTGAACCCTATGTATCTCTCTAAAGGCTTTTGCGTTTGGAGGCTGGAGCAGACGTTATTATCTGACTTCCAGGTGGCTGCGTGTTAATGTGGGTGATGACTAGTCGTCATAGATAGCTGTCTGTGACATTGTGTGAAATTTGCACAATGCATAGTTCACTGCTATTTATTCAACATATGCTACATGATTCATCCTGTCTGAAGTGTTTGTCTCGCAATTGAGCTTTCTTTGTTATGTCATCCCATTATTCTGCTTTTGGCCATACTGATAATTGTATTCCACCATAAGTGATGAACTGCAGCTCTGAACGTCTGCTTATAAAAAAATGTTATCCGTGTTATACATGAGGATCTTAATGTCATGTTGGGCTGTTTTTGCTGTCGTATTTGAATCATTTCATCATCATCAAACATTTAACCTTTCTCAGTTTTTTTTCAGTTATTGCGCAGAAACAGCTTTGATTTCTTTTGAAATAAGACTGATCTTTTAAACTAGCATCAGTGAACCCTCCAGCTTCACTATAGCACTTCAAGATCCATGCAACCGTCACTATAGATGGTTCAAGTAATTCATCTGGTGTGAAGCGCCTGTTGTATCAAGGCGTGACACTGAGAGCAGTTTTGCATGCATTTATTTTCCACAATAATTTAGTCTTTTACCTGGAGCAGATGACACATCTTTTAATTGTGAAAACACACATAAAATACTATTATCGATACAAAATATTTGTTTTCTAATGCTCTGAGCTTTGTGTATAAATTATCCACTGTGTGTGAATTTCACAGCTGCAGAATCTGGAAAAGGCTGGAATTCTGAACAAAACAAAAGTGTCAGAGAATGGCAAAAAAGTGAGGTGAGGCCTGCGTTCACATCTGGGATTTGTAATTCAGCGATAATTTGCTGACCGGTGTCGCGTTTGTTTACTCAACTTTATCATTACACATGTGCATACGCGTTTGTTTGAAGATTCTTCTTCTGTCATAAAGCTTGTGATGGAAATTGATCCCACCCCATACCAGATGATGGGGAAAGTCTCAATTAATTCAACAGTTTGGTTGCAGGAATGCAGATTATGGGGAGTGGTGGAGATACAGTTAATACATTTGGAGTTAAGGTTTTTTGTATGGGGTTGTAATGTGGGTCTCCCAATGATAGTATTGAATTTTGACAGGAAAAACTGGGCACAGACCTGGACAGTACTTCATGGAGGAGCTCTGATATTCCATAAAGACCCAAAGTCGACAGCAGCAGGCTCGGCGGTATACGCACACACGCACCCACACGCACACCTGCTGCCACACAAACACACTGAAGCCAGAATGCAATGACATATTTGCTTCAGTGACTGACAAAAGGGCAAAACTGCTTATCATGTCTTTATAACAAACACTGACAGCATTCCAGTTTTGGTCGATGCTCAAGATTTCAAAGAATTTGCGGAGAACACGAAAGTTGTCTAAATACATCTACATGCTCTTTGTGATGCTTTATGACAGCGTGAAAAGAAGTGAAACTCAAACACACTGTGTGAGGACAAACCCTCTGGCTAGCAGCTTCTGTTCAATGCTATTATTGTTGTGCTTTGGTGGAATGTGACGCTGCCTGTCTGCAATTTTTGTTACTGCAGAACAAAACCAATCAGATCCTGCCAGAGGTGACGGTGGACTTGCGGGGAGCCGTGATTGGCTGGGCTTCCAAGGACAAATCCAGCAAGAAAAACGTCCTCGAGGTGTGTTTTGGTTTTGGATAGTTGAGACCTTCATATTTTTCTGTTTTACCCACATGGCTGTCTCCGTCAGTTAAAAAGCAAGAGTGGCTTGGAGTTTCTTATCCAGTATGACACGGAAAGCATCATCAATGACTGGCACAAAGTCCTGACCGACACGATCCGGCAATTGGTGAGTCATGACTAAATTGTTAATGACATCTGCGGTGTGCTATTTTCTGCTCAGACAAGTCAGTGAGGTGTTAGAATCAACCACATCTCCCCCACCTCACTGGCCTTTTCATCTTCACAATTGTACACAGCAGAAACTGTGGTAGAGTTTCTGCTGTTACTATACATTACTACATTACTATGTTCCTGATGTGCTTCTCTTCATATCAGGAGTACCAAGAGCATCACTCAGAGGAGGAGGAGGCGGATGTTTATGAGCAGATCGGACCTGAGAAAGAGGATAAAGCTGAAGTCGCCGTAGACAAGAAACGTGGTTAGCGTGATTCTCTCCTCCTGAATGAAAGACAGGGACTGACTTGAAAGCTTTGTTCAGCCTCCAGAACCAGCATCACCCACTCGTCCAGCTCTGCAGGAGACTCGGACCAGAAGAGAGTTCGGACCAAACTCATGAAGTTCCTCATGAAGCGGCCCACGCTTCAGTCTGTCAAAGAGAAAGGATACATCCGAGGTAGCTTTGTGGGCAGACTTGTGATCTCACAACCTCCACATACACACCATGACTACACTCATAAACGTACTCTTCTAAGGTGGGCATGAAACAACATGCACAGAACGAGACACACACACACACCCGCTGGTTCACACTTTGATACGAGGAAGTTGCACTTACCTCACCGACAAAGCAACATGTAAATGCGCACTTATGCAAGTAGAATGAACAAACAAACACCCCCAGGAAAAAGAGATGATGATGTTTAGTTTATGTCTTTTGTCAACCACATCACAGACAACGTCTTCGGCTGCCACCTGGCCACCCTGTGTGCCCAAGAGAGAACAACTGTTCCCAGTTTTGTAGAGAAGTGCATCAAAGCTGTGGAGCGACGTGGTAATTTTACAGCCTGTAGATATGAGCACACCTTACTTCTTTCTCGTGATGTTCTCGTGCATGTTCCCAGGTCTGGAGATCGACGGACTCTACAGGGTGAGCGGAAACCTTGCTGTCATCCAGAAACTGCGGTTCAAAGCTGATCACGGTGAGGGCCACTAAGCTACACCAGGCTCCAGCACTCTCACGTGGAGCCGTCTTGTCTCGGGAAGTTTTTCAGGTCTCAACTTAGGTAACCTTTCGCATCTCAGGCCGTGAATCTCAACAGGAACTTGGATTTCTCACACCCATCACTTTTGTCTTCTGCTGCGTCATCTATCCTCAGTGGAGTCATAAAAGCAAAAGCTCATTTGGCTGAAGTGTTGTTCTTCCTAGTTTAGGTGGTTCATGTTTTCTCGCGATTCAGATTGACCAATGTCCTCGATATCCTGGATGTGATGTTGAAGCAGAATTCCACGAGAGTCGTACCGGGTTCTCTCCACTGCAGCAGCGCCCTCTGTTGTTCACTAATAGTCTTTGCATGTGTCTTGTTGAAACAGAGGAGCTGGACCTGGAGGACGGACAGTGGGAAGACGTGCACGTCATCACAGGAGCGCTCAAGTTGTTTTTCCGTGAACTTCCCGAGCCCCTCTTTCCATTTAGCCACTTTCACAAGTTCATCGAAGCCATCAGTAAGAAAACCTGTGAATCTCTACGCAAAGAAAACCAGTAGTCTGGATATGTGTCATGAGCATAGCAAGCACATCATGTATCGATGATCAAAAATTCTATATGTGACATAGTCAAATTTCAGGAAGACATCAGTCAAAAGGCAAAAATAAAAATGTTTATAAAGTGAAAACAGACGGTAAGAAAAAAACGATGTCAAAAGTTTGAATTATTACTCAGAATATAACATTAATTATTATACTCAAATATTGATTGCAAATGTTTGGAAAACAGGAACCATAAGATATAAACAATAATAAACATAAACAATAATGATAATCATCATTAAAAATCTGTATGCTCAACAATACGAGGTTTAAAACAAAGAAATTCATGTTTTATCTTTATAAGTATGTATGTGTTGTCAGCAAGTGTGATATGACAAATCGTGGGCCCACATCTTTTCCTCTGCTGCCAGGGATTTTAGATTACAACTCCAAGCTGTGCTGCATTTATGACCTGGTCCACACACTTCCTCCTTCCAATCACGACACCATGAAGCTACTTTTTGGACATTTACGCAGGTACAGTTTAAACAAACCCAACTGTTGGTAGTTGGTAGTCCTCACTTACTCACCAATTGTTGTTCCGACTTGCAGGGTGATCCAGTATGGTGAAAGCAATCGTATGACGACACAGAACGTCGCCATTGTGTTTGGACCGACTCTCCTGCGACCCGAGATGGAGGCATCTAACATCACTATGCACATGGTCTACCAGAACCAGATTGTGGAGCTCATCCTCAATGAATATGATCACATTTTCTCCTAAGGCATGTGAACTAGCGTTTCTGACTGTGCTTCAGCCTGGCGGCAGGTGTGATAGCAAAGCTTATGTTTGGGTCCCTCCTCAACCCTATAACTAAGGTGCACAAGGACAGAAGAAATGGATTTATGAGAACAATTTGATAACAAATGATAAAATAACTAAATAAATATTATACAAATTCCCCTTGGAGGGCTAGTATTAATTAAAACCAGATATGCGTAACTGACTTTGCCACTTTGTGATAGGGTCCCTTCAGCAGTTCCTGTCACCATGTTTATGTTTGTTTTAAAGATTTTGTTGCTGTGTTTGTTCCACTCAATCTGTCCGCTCCACCAAGATTACGTGGCACATGGTCAGGTGACTGGTAAGGTTTTTCAGGTGTCCCAAATGTCATCTGAGGAAAGAAGGAGTGGATTATTATTGGTGAGAAAAGCTTCTTAGTTGCATAACATGTTGATGCTGTTACTGAAACAAAAGTGTCTGAGGTGTCCAGGAGAACTGCAATTGATTTTTGACCTGGTAATATCTCAAGTCTAGTCACTGCTGTGATGCTTTGGTGCAGTGTGGCACCACTGTCGTGTGAAAAAAAGTTGCAGGGGAAACCATGTGGTGCTTCCTCTGAATCGCTGCTGCGTATCTTGGCAGTGACTTGTTAATGTGCCAGCATTTCTGTGATCAAAGAGAGACAAAACTAGAGTTGATATGAAGACAATTCTGTCAGTCCTTATGATATTTATCTTAATCCCACTTGTCACTTTCTTTTTCTTTGCTACAACTTTGACCCACTCACTGTTAATCTGTTCTTGTTCTTTTTTCTTTTGTAATATAGAAATGTATAAAACTCGCTGTGAAGAAGATAATATAAACATTCGGTGTAAATTTTCCACCGATTATGGTTGAGGAAACTAATGAATCTGCCGTCGCTAGAACAGACTGTAATTCCTGTAAATAGAAGAAACAGCATGTGGATGCTGACCATGAACATAATTTCACAATAAAAGTAACTTGGAAAAGAAAGTCTGCTTGTCTGTGGTCTGAGTTCCTGGATCTTGGGCACTATTCAATTTGTAACCTCCAAATGCCAGAAGCATAGGCCGTCCTGAAAGTCCGCGTAGAGGACATGAGTGCAGATGAATCAGATAAAAGCCATGATATGAGGCTCTTTCTGTATGGATGGAAGCCGTAGCTCTTCTTCAAGTCAATGGCAATCCATTTCAGTCAGTCATGACTGTAGCGTCGACCTTCTCATCCTGATGGTAGGAAAGTTTCAGAGTTGAGCTTGACCTCGAGTTCAGTGTTTGTTATCAATAACATTCTTTTGTCTCGTAGCATCTCCGGTGACTGAGAAGCTGGTAAAGTAGTATTTGAATTAAAGTATTTACGAATTGTTAAGAGAAAGTGTGCGAGGAGAGGGATTTCAACTTGTATTGTTTTCTAATACTGTATGCATTTAAGGGTCATCCCTGATGCCACAACTACAGACTGTTTAACAACCAATATGGGCAATATGAAACATAATTATTAGTTAGTCATGTTAGCAATGAATTAACGAGAGTAAATCTAATCTAGTTAAATACTTTATTCTGGTTAATTCCCTGTCATTGCTGACTGTCAAGCGGTAGGTGGCGCATTTGAAGCATTGCTCAGTAAACACATCTCTTGTGTGGCGAGTATTTCATAATTTTTCTCTTTTCTTTTCTTTTTTTAAAAATTTATAATTAAACTTGCAGCAAAGCCAGGCAAGGGTCCCAGGTTTTATATATAAACGCGGTAATAATCTATTTATCTTTAAATAAAATGGCCTTATTTTACCCCTCTAAAATCTGCGACTGAGAAATTAATAAAGACGGGAAACAATACAATGCTCTACTGCATGTTATTTGTTTTATACTGTTTTTAAATAAATGAATTCCAGTGTAACGAGCTGACTGTCGCCGCACCAGTGAGCAGTCGGACCCCGTTTCCGAGCGGACTGTTTTCCGGTAGTTGACAGCTGTGTACATCCGTTGCGATGAGTTTTGAGTGGCCCTGGCAGTATAATTTCCCACCGTTTTTTACGTAAGTTTGCTGGTATCCTCACATTCTTTCTGATTATTTAGTCATAGGGTGTAGATGAAATATTTTTCTAGAATTTCACCGCCAGCCAGTTAGCATCATAATCGCCGGCGAGGTGGCTAACTTAACCCAGAATGCTACGGAAGCGACTAAATGCAGTGTTGCATTGATCTTCTGGATTTGTTGACAATATGTCAGTGACACAAAGAGTAACAACATTGTCTTAAGATAACAGGTTGATAATAAAGCTAGACTTACTTGTGGTCTGAGTCATTTCAGTATACATTTGCTCTTTCCGCATATTGTTGTATTGCACCTCAACGGTATTAAGTAATCGCTTTCATTGTTGTTCGACCGTGTCGTATGCCAAACTACTGATAACCAGATTACCAGGAAGGAAATCATATATATTTCAGTCATATCTCGATTCCTCTGACCACTACGTACGGAAGATTACGATTCCCCCAAATGTTCACCCCGGTGACATCCACCGATAAGACAACCATTTTGGAAAGCGTCTGATATGCATCTTCAGGCTTTTGTTTACTGATAGATGAACAAACAGAACATTGTGTAAGAGCGTATTTGGTCGTCACTGTCTGTCCATGACCGAAAAAGGAGCGAGTTTATACTGATGGACAAGTCTGATGCTCTCTGCATTTTGGTTTGGTTAAAGTGATCTGTATTTTAGAAGATGTGTGTGACCAAAGCCTTAAATTAAGAGCACTACAGCGACAATATTTTTCAATGTCTCAAGACACCTGAGGCAGCCTCGGCTGCGTAGACAGGTTCCCAACAACAGCCCGGATCGACATTGCTCTAACAGGCTGCACCGTTATTTCTCAGTAACAAGCTTTCAAACCCTCCATGATGCTTGTCCGGAGTCACTCTGAATTAGTCTATTGCAGAGAGCAGAGCCAGAAGACAAAGCTCAGTCACTATATTTGTGCCCTTCTGTGATGGAAAGAGTAAAATAACTAATACAAGTAACTCTGACTGCAACATGAATGGAGTCTTCCACAGAGATTGTGTGAGAAGCTCAACCTGCATCTTGTATAACCTACATTGAGAAGTCCCAGTTGATGTGGCTGGGGAAGCTTGTCGGGATGCCGGAAGGGAGATGATGGGCTGACCCAGGATGCACTGGAGAGATTAGTGTCTCAGTAGGGAACAGAGAAACAGGAAAAAACGAGTTATTTTCCAACAACCTATTAGCAGGAATCGAGTCCTACAGTACAGTACAGAAAAAGCTGTCAGTATTAACCCATAATTCCTCAACTACATTTAATAAGCATTATCCTGTTGCTAAGAGTAAACTTTAGTGTAACAAAGTACTCATCTATTTATTAAAATAAAGTTGAGCATCATTGTTTAGTCTCGCTCACCGTCCTTCTGCTGTCTTTTTTAATTTGTCGTTTTGCTCTGGATCAGACTTCAGCCTAATGTGGACACGAGACAGAAGCAGTTGGCTGCCTGGTGTTCTCTGGCGCTGTCCTACTGGCGCCATCACAAACTCTACACGCTGGATGTCATGGAGGCACAAGAGAGCCCCGTGTTCCACAACAAGGAAATAGAACGTATCCTCTGCATCTGTGACTAATTCTTTGGGACTTTCTTCCTGAAATTGCATGACAACTAGTGGAAAATGGCAATTGGTCCTTGTGATATTGAAGTGAATTGTATGTTGACTTCTGGGGTTGCTCTTTATCTGTGCACGAGAAAGTTACTGGGGGAAAGTTGTCTATAGCGCATGATGTTTGTACACCTGTACTGTTGATAACTAGCACTGAAGTTGATATGTCTAGATGTCAAGTGTTGTTTCACATTGATCCATCCCTTTTGTTGTTTTTATTATTTGGGAAATCACTTCCATCCTCTAAACTCCCTGGTTCAGGTTGGCTTACTCATTAATTCGTTTGCATTTTTATACATTTGAGCAAGTGCTATATTGTTAATCTTACGACTGTTATGTCGCGGTGAAGCTTTCCACTGAATGTCCTTGACTCAGCAACAGGAAAACTTTCCATGGAGGCAATCCAGGTGGTGTTCGAGGAACTTAGGAAAAAGGGTAGCGCAGCAATCACAATGTGGCAAGTTCCGAGTCTGCTGTCCTCCATATCAACGTTCTCCTTCTGACCGCAGGAAATCTAGAGTGGCTGGACAAAGACAAGACACGATGTTTAGTCATGTGGCGACGCCCGGAGGAATGGGGCAAGATCATATACCAGTGGGTGAGTCGTGTAGAAGAATGACAACATGGCTGATATTGAGTGCTGGCGATAAATCCCAAGTTTACAATGGAAACAGTTGTTGCTGTAAAAAAAAACAAGTGTTCTTTTCTTCTTTGTAAACAAGAGTTGAGTATTTGTTTTGTTTTTTTCACACGCAGGTGTCTAAATACGGTATGGTCAACACAGTGTTTACTCTGTACGAACTCACAAATGGTGACGACACCAATGGAGAGGGTAAGAACTCAAGTTCTTTTAAGTGCTTTCTGGAAACTGACTCGGAAAGGTTCTATATAAATAAAGTGTTATTATTATTGTCAATTACTGTCAATTACTACTAGTAATAATAGTATAGTAACTGTTATTTGATCACTTACAACAAGAGGCTTCAAAAGAAGACATTTCAGACTTTGATGTTAGAAATTAATTGGCATTTTTCATGTTAGTGTTGTAAATATCTTTCACAATATTCAATTTCTTTCATAATCAGAAATGTATCAAATAGCATGATTTTAATAAATAAGTTAAAGTCATGGTTATTATTGTTAAAAAAGTTAAAAGTCCAAGTGAAACCTTTTACAGCTTCAGAAAGCACTATTATTATGTATAAAAAGTTTCATTAAAAATTTATTACAATGAAAACCGTGCAAAGCATCATTGTACCATCACATGTCCAGGAGCATCAGTATCTGATGCAGCTCTAGTATTATCTTGGCAATACTACTACATTGTCCAACTGCTTGTAATCATTACTCATATGTATTATTTCTTTTTCCTATTATAATCGTAGTATTTTAGTTGTAATACATAGAATATAATATAAGGAACATCATTACTCATCGTAGTTGAAGTGAAAGCATCCGTTCCACTCTCATGGTTATGTAATTATTATCAGTTATAATAACATAAGTACAGGTCAGAATTATAGAAGTATTGCGGTAGTAGCAGCAGCAATGTTTAAAGTAATAGAAGTAGAATTGGTTGTAAAAGCCCTGTAGCATCATCATTGTTAACCATCATCACCATTACTGTCTACTGTATCGGAGGTATGTGTTGCAAAGGCAGTAGTTTCTGACCTCACCATTGTTGTGTGTCCAGAATTCCACGGTCTCGAAGATTGGATGCTGCAACGGTCACTTCAGGCCTTAGAGACGGAAGGAAAAGCCAAGCTGTTCACCATAAACGATGGGAAAGGAGTGAAGTTCTTCTGAGCAGCTGCTGGAATTACAATGATTCATTTTTTGATTTGGCCAAGATCAGATTATTGAAGCGGTTCGGCCATTTGAAAGACTCATATTGGCAACACATATACAAGATCAGAGACGTGTGGGACGTGTTTTTACCTCGTGGAAGGTAAAGCACTTATTACTCAGCATTTATCGCAGAGGGACTAAAAGCAATTGTGTGTATGTGTAAATGTGCTCGGTCGCTTTGCGGTGGATACTGAAAATAATCAGATTTTCAGAACCAATCATATTATGAAAAGGAGTCTAAAGTTAGTGGACTTCATGTACAGATCAACCCTTTCATCGTGCAGTAGCTACTGTGACTCTCCTCTTGTGTATAGTCTTTTTCATATCTGGTAGACACAATAAATGAGACCTTTGCTAAATCCGTCACTCATTCTTTGCACGCAGTTTTCATCACTCCCCTTGCCACTTTCTTCCAAGACTTCATCTCGACCTGAGTCTGGCCCAGCTGCTCCTCGAGTTGGTTGGACCTTCTCAACCAGGAGTCAGGAGAGTGAATTGATCTCACCCACTCTATAAGGGAGATGTGAATACAATTGTGTCTGTATTCATCTGCATGAATTAGTGTCTTCACCAGTTGTCATAGAAATGCTATGAAATTAACTGGAAGAGGAAGAGTTTGCCTTCTGACTCAGCTCTTTTTTGGTCTGTGCTTTAAAAATGAACTCACTGCTGAAGTTCTACTTACAAAGTTGGTTCTCACTACTTCATCACTTTATAACAGGAACGATCTCCTGAAGAAAAATGATGGCGTGATTCCGTCAACACAAAACCCCTTGTTTGGGACAATAACCAGCCATGGTCCATCTGAGCCTTTAGTACGGGTGGATCCCATTAATCCCCTTAAACCACGGACATGTTTTTGACCACTCTTGCTACACAGCTTGATCCATCCGTCTATCAGGATCGCCTCTGTATCGAGGCTGATATAGCTTTATTCATGAGGCTGATAACACTCGTGTGTGTGTGTGTGTGTGTGGCAGCTAGTTGTCTGTTGATAAAGGTGAATCTGCATGTAACTTAGCTACTCGTAGTGATATGTGACTCACCAGTTTGTCCTTACATGACTTATTGCTATCTAATGGAAGGAGGAGGAGGAGTCGGAGATGAAGAAGAGGGACATTCTGTTCTGCAGGAGTGCTAAAGCGAATCTGCACACAGATCATCAGCTCCAGGAAATCTGACACCCCCATTTAATTAAGAGGTTTTCAGAAGCATATCAGGATGCACAGTTCAAGTGGATGTGACACAGTGGGACAGAATGATCGTCAGACTTGCTGATGGTTGTTTGTTGCACATTACTTATAAGTGAAGAAGAAAGACAGCAGTCCCTAAGAGTCATTTGAGTTCCACAAGTACAATTCTATTAAATGAAAATCAATATCAATGTATGTTGAAGTCTGTTTTTCAGTGTTTTCACACGCAAAAAAAAAACACATGAAAATATTATGTGACACATTTTTAAAAAACATAAAAATAAATAACAAATAAAAAAAAAGCCAAATTAACAATTGTTGTGTTTATAAGACTAAGAGTGTCAGCAAGGTAATAAAATGCGGCAGAGAAATATTGGGTGACCCTTAAAGCAGCTCTGCATGCATTCTGTGGGATGATTTTTTTTAAATCATTATTTTTATTTATTTATTTATTTTTATTTATTTATATTTTCATGACACGTGTTACCCTTGAGATCATTCCCAACAATGCTAGGACTCCTCCAATCCACATTTAAAATATGTTTTTTTTTTCTTCACATTTTTCCGATGTAAAAATGTTGCGGTACTTTAAAACTGAATCACCTATTTAAATGATCCAGTGTAACTCAACTATATTTTGAAGCACCAACAGGGTGGACAGCAGTCCAGTATACACAAAATAATTTGAGCTGCTTTTGTAGCTTCTGAGTTCTCAATTTAAGTAAGTAATTTCGCCATTCTACAGAAACTGGTGTCGGAGTCACATTTCCCGTCTATCTCTTGCTTATAAGTAGCTTAATCCCACTTCCAAGGGGTCGAGCGGGTGCTGACGTCACCGGCGGGCGGAGTTTAGCGCCCACTGCCGGAGCGCTGTTGGACGTGTTGATATATTCATCTCCGTCCTTCCATCAGAGGTTATGGCTGAGGACTCGGTGTTCGGAACACACGCTACAAAGTTGCAGCGTTGCCCCGGGAATATGTTTTGAAGAGCGTTTTGTGCTCAGACCGTCGCGAAGAGATGAGTTGTCGCACTGCTGGTGAGCGAATTGTAACTGTTGTTGCCTCCACAGGTTGTTGAAGAAGAGGACTAACTGAGAGCGTGTTTGTCGTCCACTTCCAGGTTAAGTGAAGCGGCTGTGAACCTGCCACCATGTCCCACGCTCAGGTTGAGATCCCGGGACGGGGCTTTCCCGGTCTCCCCGGAGATCTGACCGACGACCATCTGCCACGCGTGCCCACCGTGCTGAGGACCAACGGCGTGGGCGCGCGCAGGAACTCCTACTGTCTGCAGAAGATCAGCATGGACATTGACTCCCCTCTCTATAGCGGGGTGCTCTCCAAAGCCTTGTCCTGGTCTGCAGAGAACATCCTCACGCTCCCGGAGTCAAGAGTCGAGGAGGAGAAACCGGAGTCTCCTCCGGTCTCCAGCTCCAGCACGCCCCCCTGCAGCCAGGAGTCCTGGGTGCCCACCAGAAGCAGAGCCCCTGAGGTGAGCTCGGACTCGGAGACCGAGGTCGTCCACAACAAACAGCACAAGATACTGTCCCGGATCACCTTTGACACGCAGTGGGAGCTGGAGGAGAAGGAAGACGTGGAGACCAAAGCGGTGGCCACCTCGCCCGATGGAAGGTACCTCAAGTTCAACATTGAGATTGGACGGGGGTCCTTCAAGACTGTCTACAAAGGTCTGGACACAGAGACCACAGTGGAGGTGGCCTGGTGTGAGCTTCAGGTAGTCCCTTTGGTTCCTTTTGCTGTGGCTTCCGTCCCAATAATCTGATGATAATCCAGTATTGTGGTTATAGCTCTGAAATGTTCACATGATGGGATTGCAAATCCAAATGACAGGTCATCCGAGGTGCACGTCCAGATACGATTTGAAATTATGAGATTCAAGATCTGAGATAGTAACGTACGCTTCTATTTGGAAAAAAAATACAAGTCAGGACTCTACAATGACAAGTCTGAGATATCTAGTAACAACAAAAAAATGTTTGATTTAGAAGTCTTATTTTGAAAGTCATGTTGAATTACTGGTAGAAATTGAAAAAAAAAATCCTCGTATAATTTATCAGTTCTAAACTGAGATTTTCACATTTTAAATCGGAATAATATGACAGCATATTGTAATAATGAGATTAAACCATATCACCTATTAACTAAAAAGTCAAAATTGATCAATTTAAAATGTAATTAACAAGGTCAAGGTGGAGAAAAACAGCACTTGCATGTAATAATAACAAAATCCACTCTGAATATTATGAAGTCTGAATTATAATGTACAAAGAGAGCCTGAAGTCTCGTCTGACATTAAGTTTGTAAAACTGACTCATCAGCAAATAATGGAAAGAAAAAAAACCTCTTAAATCTCTGAAAATAACAACCTAAGTAGATTCATTAGAACTCATAATTATAAGATTAAATCATTGGAATTACAAAGGGAAGGTCAGAATTATCAGACAAAGGGGGGGATTAACATTGAAAATTGAGAATAATGAGATTAGAACATGTTGCGACTGTTGTGTAACATGAAGCTTGATGTGATCCCAGAATCTTTCATTTGCTTATATTGGGATTACAGCAACATAATGTGTGACTTCACTGGTAAAACATTAAAGTCATTATTTCATAACTCAAACTTAAAAATAGACGTCATCATGTGCAGTTGGTCTCTTCTCCTGCAGCTGCACCGGTCATATGGTGCAACTGTGGTTGACTCCAGGCATCGTATTAGCTCTTCTGCGTCTTTTTCCTCAGTGCTGTGTTGGAGTTGCGAACGATGGATTAGATAATTCAGAATTCATTGACTCCTGTTCCTGCGTGCGATTTCACCAGAGGATGCCTCTTCATTTTAATCTCCCAAATATTTGAATATGTTGTGCTTTCCGACCCAAATAAGTGCTGGCAAGTCTCCACCTTGCTCCACACCTCTCCTCCTTCAGGGCAGCAGGGTCAATGTAAGGCAGCTAATCTCGATATTATTCCCGGTTGACCTTGTGTGCTTGGTGCGGTAACCCCGTCATTCTGTCAGCAGTCAGCTCCAAATGAAGCGGCCCAACTTCCCTGATCCACTCTAATCTCTGTTTTCATTAGCAACCAATGACACCAAGGCTGAGCGTCTCACGTGCACAAACCATGGTGATTGTTATCTGGGATGCATGTTTCCATCGCAATTCCTGGACAATAGGGATCGTTGTACTGCTGTCTTAGGAGTCTCAAATGTAATCACAAGTGCGGACAACATCCAACCCAGTTGTCGACTCAGTTTTATCGAAACTTACTCAGCAAATATGGTTTCACATCTTCAGCAGATCTGGGACCCCTGACTCCAGAACTAGTGCTGGAAACTTGTACCATGATGTCCTTTTCCAGCTATTATTTATTTTAATTTCTTAATTTCTTTTTTTCTCATATTTATTTTTGTGCTTTCCTTTCGTCCTTGTCTTGTGAACCATCATCTGTCAGTGACTCAGAATAGCACTCTGCTTCATACTGTGACTCATACTGTGACTACGACTCTCCTTTCAAATATTTTAGTTCTTATGTTTAATATAAAACTCGCACCAGCGTCCGTCTCTGTTTTTGGCAGGCGGCCACCGCGCAGACTGGCCACCAGCTGCTTCTAATAGATTCAGTGTTCGATAGCACTGTCGAGGGTTTAAAAGATTTAGAGCTTTACCCCCCCTCCTTTCACATATGCCGTTTTGTGTGCGTGATGTGTGTCAGTATCAATGTCTGGTGGCCACATGAGCCTGCAGAGGTGACAAGTTGCGCCTTGACGCCCTGCTGACCTCGAATGTGGCTACTGACACTTGTCCCTGCAATCATCACCTGCATTTATAGCTGATCAAGCCTATATTGGGTGAAGTTTTTGGCGCTTAAATTACACCAGGTTGTGTGTCACATGACTTGGCGTGATTCGTTTCATAACAGAAGTCTTCATTTCCGCTGCATAATGTCGCATCATCCTATCCTTAATTTCCTCTGTCGACTTCAACAGTGCTCCAGACGCTTCCTCGGATTTGGAGCGGGGTTTCTTGAATCGCTTGGAATTGGGAATAGGTTGTGCCATGGACCGCTGTGAAAATGAGCGTGACTCAGACGTGTCCAGAAAGATCTTGATGTTGTGTCTCATTCTCAATTACGAGTTCTGACACTTCTTAACTCAGGCCCAAATTTGGACTGCATACCACTGTTTGTTGCTCTTTAAAGGGACTCAGATTTGTATATACATATGTATTCAAAAATATTGACAATATTTTGTCATATAATTTTGTTATATAATTTTTAAAGGAAAAAGTGTGTTGAGCAATCTTAGAACCACACACAGTTGAATCATAACAGAACATTGGCATTTTAAGGTGTACAAATTTGGCGAGTCTTTTGAGGTTCTCATCTCAAATCTTCTTGGAAAGGAGCCTCATTAAAGTTTCATGCAGAGCGCAGCCAAAAGATGACCACATTCGAAGACATTAAATATTGCTTTAATTTACAGTTTTGGCACAATGGCAAACAATGATGCAGGATCGACTTCTGACCAATGACAACAGAGTAGGCAGGGATGAGACTTCAAACCTTTGAAATAATATTGACTATTCTATTGAAAGTGTGCCCTATTGGAACATCATTTTGAGACCCCATTAAACAAGCTGGAGTGAGCCCCTTTAATGTATCTAAGACTTTGTTGAGTGGTCTATAACTTCCTGGTCATAGTCTTTAAAGTTTTGAGGTTAGTCAAAAAAAAATAGAGTCTGGAGGACATAGGGAGGAATATTGAAGAAATCTCACACAGTTACTCACTGACTGAATGCTTATGACACAGTGGGTTTATTCTTGGTACTACAGAAATGCTGTGAAAGCTGGAGTAAAGTACTTCAGGTCTGGTCTTTGTGTTTTCGTGCTTCTACTTTTGACACTGGAGAGTGACAGTGGAGATTACAGGAGGTGAAGAGAAGCTTGCCCTGAAGGTGGTCCATCCATTCACAGGGCCAGGTGGTAACTTTTGCCTAAAGAGGCCCCTTCACTCAAACAGGTGATGGGAGTCAAGACCGCCAGTGAATCCTGACAAGACTCCTGAAGTCCCTTGAACTTGCATTGTTGTCACAGAGCGTCCTCCTCCTCCCTCCCTCAAGGCAAACAAATGCAGAGGTCTATAACACTGGGAAAAAAGCAAAAACAAGGGTAAAAACCGATAATAACCTATAATCCTTCAAAAAGGAGCAGGATGTGAAGATTATCAGCACAAATGTCACAAAATCTAGTTCCTAACTTTGTACAGTTTTATAGTGTCATTGGTCTTGAGGTAATTTGTTATTTCAAAGGTAACATTGGAAAATGTTTGAATAAAATGCAACCAATCGATGACGCAACAGGATCACTTATGTTCACACATAAGGCGTCTCTTGACACCCAAAAAGAATGATTGTTACCTGACTTTATGGTTGTCAATATGTGACGCCTTAGAAGTTGGAACGTCTTGATAAAGAGCACAGTCTGGTGTTCAATTCAGTGGTCATGTGACCATATGTGTGATGATCAATATATGAGCAGGTTGAGTTTTTCTCAATAAACATCTGATTTGCTTCTATCAAGCAAATTGTAGAAACTGGTTTGCCATTGTTTTTGCAAATAGTTTGGAAATGGTTAAAGGTACCAAAAAAAACCCGGCCTGCTATGTGTTGCTGAAATCAAACTAGATATTTTGTTAAATAAGACAAAAAAAATACATCTTTAAAAATAAATGCTTGATTATATTAACACTTTAAACCCTGTTCAGTTGTCCAGGTGGCAAAACCACAGTTTCTTCTAAGTCATTGGAGAGGCCATGTTGGTCACTGGCACGCTGCTTCAACTCGCCACTCGAGACGCTTATCTCACTAATCAGCTCTAATGAGCTTAAAGGTGACCATTGTTGATGTGGTTGTGGGTAGTTGACCTGAAAAGAGCAGGTTTACTTCAGTTCCCCTCCATGTGTTCGCTGAAACCAACACAAAAGCTGTTGGTGGCTAAACACCATCACTGGTGTAATGTTGATGGAGCAGCAGTGGGTGCTGTAGCTTGGTCCGAGGCTCCTCCTCTGCCAGCACCTTCTGCAGCAGATGCTTGAGCAGCTCTTTCCAACATCTGCTTTGATGGATTCTCATGACTCTTTACGAGTCACTTGTTTTCCTCTAATATACTCTCTTGTGCTAGATGCATTGTCAGAGCACGGGCTTGTGAGGGCGGTGCCTGCTGGAACTTTTTGTTCTCCCGCACAAAAAGTAAACAATACATTAAACTTTCCTGCCTGACATGTTACACCGACACTCAGCTGGCACCGGCTAAATGACCTGAGCGAGCGTATAATTGCAGCAGCAAGTGAGCTGAGGATGAAAGGCGAAAGAATGGCATACCAGTTCTGTGCTCAGCACCTGGTGTGGAGAAAAGTACTTAATGCAACACCTAAAACTATGTGGATTTATATGATTCATGACACCATTTTCCCTAAGAACAGAGCAGATCCCAAGCAGCCGAAATATGCCGTTGAACAGATGGTTGGTATAGGCAGCTCAGGTTTGTCAGAGACGTGGAGGATGTTCTGTGTTTTAAGATGTTGTGAAAAGCGCGCCCAGAAAGATATAGACCTATGTGCAACAGATCTGCTGTACATCGTGTGTGGAAATACTAAAAAAAGTAAGCAAAAAGTTTTAGTGGCAGAGATAGCTTATCAGTGGTTGCTGGGATGAGTGTGGTTGAGTGACACAAACTGAATGAACTTGTTGTGTCCTCCTGTCTTCCCCCACTCATCACTTTACATCTCACTTGCATATTCAGCAACAAGCGAGGCCATCAGACACCTGCCCAGTCAAAGATGTGCTTGGTCTCCTGGTCATGTTCTGGTCTTTGCCATATTGTCTATTATTTTGCTTTTATGTTGTGTTCATCTATAAACAAACCAATGTTGGTTTGTCCAGCTGACATAAACTAACCTTACAGGCTTTGCACCTGAAATGTTATGTCCTGACTTCCTTTGTTGCACATTTTTATGGTTAGTCAGAACAAGTTTTGTAGTTTTGTCATGAAAAAGCAGGTCTGTCAAGCAGGCGGCAACCTAGCAACTGGTGCCTCACAGGTGCTGCTGGTGTGTGAAGGAAACGTAGACAAGATTAAAAATGGATGAGCCATTGTTTGGTGTTACGTCTACTGTTCAGTGTGGGACATGGTGGCCAGTCAGCTGCTGGTCTCTTATCTCTGTCCTCAGTGTTTCCTTTTATAAATTCTCAGAGCGGTGGGTCTGTTCACATCGGCACTGTCAGTGGCTAATCCAAGCACACAAGCGTAGATCCCTTTCAGTGTGCTTCCTCTGGATACATGTTCAAGTGAACAAGACTAGGTTTCATGAGCTGTTGTTTTGTCTTGTGGAACTTCATGCTGTTGAAAATTCTTAATGTTGAAATGTTGAAGTCTGAAAACGTCATGTTCCCATACTTCACTCGTGATCAGGCCTGGGATTATCACTGATTTATTTCAATGAATGTACACCAATTCCACGTGTATCATGTTAAACCATGTGATGTCATAACCAAAACATGAAGTAAATGAGATTTCAGTGATGCAAGTAAAAAAAAAAGTTTAAAAAAAACAAAAAACACAAAAAGGTTGTTTGTAAAAGTGATGCAGCTCAGAGTTCTCTCATCACTGCATCACTTTTCCTCCCCAACGTTTAAGCTTATGTGTACAAATTCAACTTTGATCGTTCTGGTATCAAATATTTAAATGTGATTTATCACAAACAATTGATAACAAATCCTCTCTGTATTTTCTTAATCTAGTCCCAGCCTCAGTCGTGGCACTTCATACAATACAACAGGCTACAACACTTAACAATTTAAATTATAATGACATTTTGTCCTGCAAAAAATGATTGTTATTTGGGGTACCTTTTGCCTCACTCATGGTTGTTATTTTTATGGTGTGACACCTTGTATTGAAATGCTTCAGTTGGTATTCTGTGTGTTAATATATTGCAGATTTTTGTTGGAATATCTTAAATACAATAACTAATGTCGCAATATTTAGTGTTTGGGGATTCTAGCACATCACATGGTCCAATTGTGTTTTTTTTATGTTTAGATACACAAATATATTGCCATTATGGTTATATTGGCTTTATTTTGCTCATTGTCTTAGTGAGACCTAGTATCGATGCTGTGTAGTAGTATTTATATGCACCTATCTGTCGTGTAGACGGAGGGCATGACCTCTCTGCTTCATGTGAGGTGAAGTTGCTTTCACAAGTTCCTCTGCAGATGTGGAGTAGACTGGTCGCTGGGTGTTGGCAATGGGAGGAGGAAGTGGCAATTGAGGGGCCTGGGAAGGGAGGAGGAGTTGACGTCAGTCCACTACCAGCACATTTTACAATGAGCCCATGGGGCGAAGGAACTGGACCCTAGATTCGCTCAAAGAGCCAATGGCAAAACATGAGCCCGACCCCTCTCTAATAAAAGTCGTGTCCTTATCTGAACATGTGTGTTGGCTGACAAACTGCAGAGCTTCTATCAGCTGTCTCCTGTGACCAACATCAACATTGTCCTCTCCGGGCCAGTGGTGCCACCAGGCCTGACTTATCAGTACCAGCAAATGTTCTCTCAAAAGAAGAGGTGAAGGAGGCCCAGGAGGAAAAGCGCATACGCACCGGGGGCACGACACTTTGACGTGAAGGCAGTTTGTTTGTTTGCAGTTGCTCCACACACTCGTGAAAGGAATGCTTCCATGTGTCGTCTATAAACACGTACATGGCCGAGCTCTGCGAGACCCGGCTTGTGTCAAATCAGACGGAAAGTGGTGACTGTGTTTTAAAGATTGTGTTTAATTGTATTGTGTTGTTGAGTTTGGATGTAAACCAAGTCAGGCAGCAGGGAGGTTTCGAGTGTGCCAACACCGCCGGGCTCTTTCTGGGTGTGTTTTTGAGACGTAGTTGTTTCTCATTGAAGGGACGACACAATTCTTGTAACGTCTTTATTTTCTGTTTCCCACTGACTGTTTCCTTTCCTCTTCATTTCGCATACAGAGCTATATCGCTTTAAAACCTGTTGCTCTGTGCTTTGAGTTTGTTCTTCCACTCGCACCATTTTGCCCGGTGCTATATCTAATTGCATTAGATGCAACACAATGTTTACCATTTGATGTTGCAATATGTAACAGTTTACACTGCTTCACAAGGTGCTGTGTCCGGGGACCACTGTTGATTTATTTGTTTTTGTAATTAATTAATTTCATTTGTCAATATAATGGAGTACACCAGTCTTGTGCCACAATGCTGTAAAGCTACCACAACAGACATGATCAAGGCAAAAGTTCCGCAAAACACCATCTTTTTTTTGGTGTTTTTTTTTTTTTTTTTTTAATTTGGGTGAGGAGATAAAAGTGAAAAAAAAAGAAATGTTGATTAAATATTTACAGTGTGAGGCTCCCGCTGTCTAGTGTGGGTGAAAACATGGGGTGGTGCAACAGTGTGGGCCCGACAGAGGCACGAGTTTTGCTTTCCAAACAAACCAAAGAGTCTAGTTTTACTAGCTGTTGGGTCTCGGAGGCCGCCGTTGGTCAGGGGAGAGACGCTGACCTCTGCTCTGAACTGACCGTGTGTGTGGAGGTGTCAGGAGTGTGAATGTGTTCGTAGCTGCCATGTGAGCCGCAGATGAATCAGTCTTTGGTTCCTGGACCTGTTTGAGATCCGGCACCTTGCCTTCCCATCAACAAACACTCTAATGTGTTTTCCCAGTCAACAGAAATCATTTATGTGTTCACTACAAACTCTTGATCTACATCCATCGTTTCCACTCAGAGCCAGTCGAGGATTCATAAATCTTCACTGTTGCTGCAGTGACACAGACAATCGCGCACCTTGTGATCTGCATCCGGTTCTGGTTGGCAGTGGCGTTGATATCACGTCCGTGTTTGTCGGTGTGACTCTGAGTTGCGGTTGCTGCTGTCAGACTCACACAAACAGCTCAACGTGTCTGCACGTGACTGCATTTTCACTGGAGACTCTGGGGATCACAGAACTTTCTTTGCAATTCCAGGGAGTTTTATCAGCTTCGCCTTCATGAAAAATAATGAAAACATTTTTGTTCCCGAGATGAAAGAGCCTTGTGGGGGAGGAGGGAGACACTGCTGCTCAGTTCCTGCTGAAATATCCAGCTGCTTTTTTATTATACATGGACATTTGTCCTTGGTTAGGCTGTAAGAATGTGTCTATTACACAACTCAAACTCAGCTTTTTAATATTAAGATCAAACTTTTGAGTTCTTATGAATATTTCATTTGTAGATTTTATGAACAATAAACATTTGGTCACCAATGTGATTGAACTGAAGTCCAACAAGTATCTCTCTACAATGCACTTTTAAACTACAGCCCTGAACTCCATGACCGCTCTAATAATGTTGTCAAAATGTTTTACGCAACGACCAAACAAGCAGTTGTTAGTGAAGTCCTAAGGGTTCACAAAGGTACAGAGGTCTGACTCACCTGTGGGAAGATGCTTCTTCTTTCTGACAGAAGCTGGAGTTAGCCAGACGTGCACATGCCCATTTGGGAGATTACGTTTGACAAGTGACAAACTAAGGGGTTTAAAACATCCTTCTGGGATTCAATCAGCTTTTTCTTTGTCAAGTACTGCTGTGAATTGTCTGCCTTGTAAAGTAGTAACAAATACATTTAAGGTTATTGTGTCACAGAGGCTCACATATCGCTGTCAAATATAAAGACCTTCTCTTGGGTTTGTGAGCAATGTAGCTATTCCAGCCCAAAATAGTATGAAGAAGTTGAATAGTTATTGAAACTGAAGCTATTTGTTCACAAGATGTGGGAGAACACTCTTTGACAAGGAAGGAAAAGTACTGCAGTCACACAAAAAATGTTTACAGTAAGAGGTTTGCAATAGCACTCTGGGTTCGGAACACTGGAGGTACAGCCTCCATCCATCTCCACCATCAAAAAAAGTGAGTAATGGTATAGCTTGTCTGTGTTTTGAGTACAGGGCATTGCTTCGGTGGGAACACAACACGGTTGTACCTAAAACCTTGAGATAAAAACGTGCTCCTCAGTCAGTTTGAGAGACAAGATACAGGTGCTGGTCATCATCAGTGACATCGTGTAGAAATTAGTCGATGGATTTTAAGTGATGAAGAATCAGTGTGATGCATCTTTGCAAATTCCAGACGTGCACAAGCAAGTTGGGGGACAGCAATTTGCAAACTGTTCTTGACCTTTGATCTTTGAAAGACAACATAATTTGGCTCTTACGTTTAGGAATTTAACAGTAAATTATATTAATGCTTAGCTTGTTAAAGAATTATTCAAAAGGTTATAGTTAAATAGAATATAGAAATGTGTTTGCGTGGATGTGATGAACAAAGTAATGAAATTACAGATGCAGTCTCCACTGTATGAAAACATCATGTGACGGACTTACAGTTGTTCCTTTATCCAGTCAGTCCATCTTCTGCTGCATTTTTGTATTTTGTGCTAAACATGGTCACTTTTAAACGGTTGCATAAGCGTATTAGGATGGAACCAACAGGCAGAACGAAGCACGGGGTCACTTGTTGACCGCAGTATTTTCGCTGCTGGGTCTTCCCAGCCGTGTCTTCGGGGCGTCTTGTGATCGTTCAGCGGTTTTCAGTGTTTGCTGAAGGAACATCTTTTCTTCTGTTCACATTTGTCTGTGTAAATGCTTTACAGTTCACTTCTTGCACTGCGGCTTAGTTGGCTTCCTGTAGCTGTGGGGTCTTTATATCTTCCCGAATACCCAACAATAGATGCCATTTTGATTCTGCTTGATGAAAGTAAATTTGTAGTGAAAGCAAAGCTAAAAGGATATGTTGGTAAATGCCAACTGCCAACAATTCTGTTTCACTTTAAAATTTGTCATAGCCTCTCTCAAACTGCATCCAAAATCTGAAGGTGACATAGAACTTTAAATAGAGAAATAAATGTCCCTCTGTTAGATAAAACGTTACTCTTACTGTACTGAATACATGAAGTGTTCCAAATCCTATGGAAAGTGAGTGAATTGTGTTTATGCACCATGTAGTAGCTTGTTTGTTTATTATACAAAAATAGTAGCTCAACACACAAAAGTGTCATTTAAGGATAATGTCCACTTGGACATCCCATCACTGTTAGGGGAATTTCATGTGTTACCAAGGTCTTGTCTGTGATTGATTTGTTCAGAGTGTCATGTGACTGGTCCTCGCTGTGTCATGCGCAGCTCACATTTTTGGATTTTATTTTTTTTTTCATTTTTGGGGGATGGTGGGTGTTCTTCACAGTGGTGAATGCTCTACTGTAGCTCCTTTTTGGCTTTTTTGATATGGCATCTTTCCAGCATCTTCAAAATCTTTGTGGATATTTCTGTGGAACCTTAAAAAGCTATGATTTAGTTTTGTAAAAGAACAAGTGTGTAACACTTATATGCATTTCCGCCTTTCATCAGCATCAGACATCCCATCAATAGCGATCTTGGATAACTGCGAGATTACGCCAGTAAACAAACACAGTGACCGCGATGGCCAAGCTGGCCATTCATTTTTTCTGGGCGTCCCCAGGACGCAGAGACGCCACCCTAGCTAAGAGCCGTCTTATCATCCCCTCACTCAAAGACAACTCTGTTTGAAGTTTTTCACCCTGACAAAATCTAATTTTCACTAATAAACTGAGTATTACACATGTTATTACTGAGCCGACTCTTAAAAAGCAGACAAAGGTTATGCATATGCAGAACTCATCAACATACTAATGACATTCATGAAGCATCTGAAAAACTAGTCGAGCCACTCTCTTACAGTATTTTTAGAAAAGCTTTACAGGCTATAATCATCTGAATGAACTAGCATTAGTGAGAGCCTTTGTGTCCCTGATTCTCCTACCTGGAGGAAAACATGTTAGCTTTAATGTTCATGGTGTTTGTTTTGAAACTGGTTTCTACAACAGTCGTGCAAGTCCAGCACTGCAGGTGCTAAAGTACATTTCAAGAGCAGCTTTGCAGATGATGTGTTGGTGTTGGCAGATTAAAAGGAAAGGTGGTGCAAAAGCAGCGGACACTGCTTCATTATCAGAAAATAGTAATCCTTTGTGATGGATCACTCAGATTCATGTGGAAAACTGAGCAACAACAGTGTGACTGTGTAAATACACTGTATATTCCAAAAGTTACACATAAAAATGAAAAGCAATTTGTACTTTCCACTTACCAATGCTCACATTATATAGATGACAAATTTACTTCCATCAAGGTGTACTTTCTTTAGTTGACTGTACGGTACCTCACCATTACCTATAGTTACACACATTTCCACTCAATATCAGCTCTTCAAAATCTTGAAAAAAATAAAACTAAAGCCGTTTCATGGTATTTAGGAGTTAAGTTTGCATACAATATTGCAGAGAACAGGTGAAGATTCATAAAAGCTAACACACACAGAGATTTCTGTGTTTTATTGGCTCTTGGGTTTTATTGCGACACTAAAACGACTAGGACGAGGAACTTAAAGCAGCCACTGTCAACAAATAAAACACACAGAAATGGAGTTTTTGACAGTGGTTGTGATTTACATTGACTTTAGTGCGCTGACGTACTGACCTTCTGGTATGTGACTGAGCCTGACTCCACACTCGTTCTTGCCCCTGCCGGATGTTGCAGCTCCATGGCCCTTCACTGAGTCAACTGAAAGATTTTGTAGGCAAACAATGCAATCTTGCCGATTAAACACCTGCGTTTGGATCAGAAACTTTAGTAAATCAACACCAATCTGATCCACAATGACAAAGAATCACTGTTGACAGTTGGGTAACTGATAGCGCACTCGTCATGACTCGGTCAGTAATTAGCCCGGCGCCACAAGTCAGCTCAGGTTGTCGTTGTGAGAGGGGTGGATTATGAGATTAATGGCTAACCTGACTGTGGCCACTGCATTTACAGAACAAGTCGGGTTTGGGTTGGAAACAGCACACTGGCACCTCAGTTCTCACCTGCGACTGCAACACTGGCGCTCTGTTAGTGCCTACGTGCAGGGTTCTATTTGGGACATGGGCAGTGAGGTCACTCTGTCGAGCTGGGCTGAGGCGGACAGGTGTTTGGCACTCCTTCTGCCACTCCCTCTGTCATCCAGGACAGCCTGTTGTGTCTGGAGGCTTCTCAGCATCTGCAGGCTGAAATGATGATTGTCAAATAACATGCTTGTACACAGTTATACCCTCAGAAAGAGAGGGATGCTTCTGATTTCTCTGCTGAGATGAGTTCAGACAAAGTTTCTTAGTTGCATGTCCTTACATGTGTTTTTGAGACCAATTTACAAGGTCAATACAAAACCACCCAATTCTGAATGTTCAACGTGTCTCTTTAAGAAATAAATAAATAAAAAACAGATACTTTACTCCAGGCAAAAGAACAGTTGCAGTTTTGCCAACATGTGCCAAAGATGTAAACACACCAAAAGGTAAACAACAAGTCTCTGACACGGACAGAGACTTGTTGCTACAAAAAGGCTTTCAGTAAACATGAAACTTTGTTAAATATAAATTAAAACATCACCACATTTCATTTGAACAGGATTTAATGAACAATGTTTTGTTCTAGTTTTTGGGAGTTTCTCGGAAAATCTTGAGAAGTAGATAATATTTGTAACAATAATCACTCATTGCATTCAATGTGTGTTTTCACTTTGATGTAATTTAGTTTAAATACATGTTTGAAAGGAAATGTTGTGTTAGCTATTTGCTCTGTTAGCTTTGCAATACTTTTGCTGTTGCAGGTCAGAGAAGGAACACTGGCTCCATCGTTCTGCCATGCAGGCGTGTCGGCAAGTTAGAGATGCATCAGGTTTAACCATTTCAAGGTGCGCTTTTAACCGACTTGAGCGGATGAGGATAACTAGCAATGTCACTGATCAGAGGTAGAAATATGGAGGTTGGAGAACACAATTAATGTTGGGATGAAAGTCAGACACCGACTTGCTGTCTCACTGGAGGGCAAGCCTTGTTTTGGCAGGACATGTAAATGATGAGGACCACACCTTCGCCAGACAATGCCACAGTACTCATTGTTAACAGTCGACTGTCCTTAAAACTCTCACTCTTATTTTGATACCTGACTGATTTTCATCTTCAAATTGTGGCCTTGTACTTGAAGTACTTTACCTTGCTTGCTGTCGTATGCAATCCTGGACGAGCTTCTCCCACACCAAGCTGTCCGTAATGCAAGACTAACTCCCCTTCTGCTTTTTTTGTGGTCTTTTAACCGCTAGCACTCAGATAACATTTTCTTCTGACCTCTAACACAGATTTCGAGACTGAAGATGCTTTTTTTTCACTTGCCCTACTTTTCCTGTTTAGTCAAGATTTTTATAAAAACCTCACTATGTCCACACTGAGGGCATGTGCTGCAGGTCCCTGCCAGACCTGTATTCTACCACGGGACAGTACTGACGTTAAACCCTGAGGCACTAGGCACCTGGTTCAGTTCAGGTGTTCTCTCTGGTGTGGTGTCCATGTCCTTGTTGTCATAATAGCGGCGCTGACAGGGACCCCTTAATACCAGCGGCTCTTGTACCATCAACACTGCTTACGTAACTCCACTTGTGTGGCTCCCAGCCAAGGTCCCCCCACACTCCCTCCCTACCCAGACCCCCAGCACACACATCTCCCTTTAGCTAAGAATAAGTCTCATGCTGGAAAAAACAACGACTGAGCAATAAGAGGCTCACTTTACACATGAATCTGGATTATTTCCTAGTCTTTTCCTAACTGTGTTCGGTAGATTTACGCAATGATTTGGTCTCTTTCCCCTGCTGTCAAACATCCAGAGAAATATTCCATGGAAAAGTTGCATCCACACAATCCTCTAGGACAAAACCTCCGTCTTCACATCAGTTGTTGTGAGGGAGAGAACATGGAAGGTGTTATTGAAGGAAAGTTATTGGCTTTTGTGAAGTAGGTCTGAGCCCCTATGTGGTTTCGATGTGTTTGTCATAAAGCATTAAGCCACGTGTGTGTGGCACACTTGCAAAACTGGTCTTAAAACATGATTATGACATTATGTAATTATGAAATTATGACATACAGTTGTAGGGGTGACAGACAGCTGATACTCAATAATTGTCACGTGTAGATACAGTACTGTCTGAATATAGTCTGCTGTTTACCAGCAGATGTCGTGAAGTGTGATGCATGTGCTGCTGGACAAATATTACATAATTTACTAAACATACTTAGCACATGAACTCTACGCCATGTTTGACACCCCTTAGTGGGAGCATTAAACTCATCCCGACAACTGTAGAGCTCTTGTGGACCAGATTCACCGCAGCAGGATTTGGTCTCTTCTAAGAATGTCTGCATTTTTCCCCCTCTCTATTTCGCAATCATGGCACCGCTCAGATGCCCAGCTCTAGTAAACTCTGTGGTTTGGAACCGTGGGGCTGTGCGAGGGACTGGCCTGCTCCAGCTAATGCTACACCGTCTCTGTTCTGCAAACATTGATCAGCGCACGGCTGCACAGGCGGGGGACCACGCTGTCTGCTCAGGGGTCTGGTGTTATCACATCTTAGATACATAAATATCCAGATGGACCCATAAACCCACTGACTCAGTCTCACACACACACCAGCGTCACGCTTAGTGGTGTCGCAGAGAAGGCCCACACTATAAAAGTCGCTTGTGTAACTAATCTGAGCGACATTTAGATCAAAGAGCAGCTGAGCTTTTACTTACATGATGTAACACTATTTTGTTTAAAACAATCCGCTATTATTGAACCCGATTGTATTAACCATGAAGTATCGTGCAGGGTAGGTAGTCTTGCTCCAGAACGAAACATGTAAATAGGACTTCAAATTCCCATGTGTGCAAAAAACAATTGTAGCTTGCAAAACACTCTTTTCATTTCCATGAGGGGTGTAATGATACTGGGACTGGACCGTCAGTACACTGCCTTTGGTCTGGTCAGCACGTTCATCGATCGAGTACATGCCGGGCAACTGCTTTATGATGTGGTCCCACACGGTGCTCAAAGAGGACGCACCCAATCGCCCCCACACAGCTTTGTACTCCAACATCTGGAGGGAAGAGCTTGTGATTTGTCCTTGGTGTCGAGACCTCAATGCGTACAGCAAGCAATTGGTCTGCAACTTTTGTCAGTGTTCTGACATTGCCATGTTGAATCTGTTGTCAAATTCAATGGCTCATGTTGTTTTGTTTAAATATTGGTTCAATGGAATGTTTTGGTTGAAGGTTGCAGAGTTATTTTGATTAATTTATTCATTTATATATATTTTAAGTCAGAGTATTATTTGAAAAGCAACTTGTTGATGCTGCACATCTAAGTAAAAGAAATACTAAATCTCAAATGTGTTCAATGTTCCTTGTTGTCGGAAAATGGACCGATCCTAAATTTTTTACTTCCGTTACGCACTTCATTTCCACCCATGATATGATTTTCACCCAACATTATTATCCAACATTGATATCTTATTCTTCATTGATGCCAGTGGTCTCCAATGGTATCATTGGTTGCAGCACACATTCTTCTTTCATGACCCTAACACGACAATTTTATTGATTGCGCTGTACTGTATGTACAAAAATTGCCAGATCTACATGGTGACGTAGAACACCATCAAATTCTATCATCCTGTAAAATTCATGCTTTTTCGCTGGCATACAGACAGGCAAAAACATGGCGGTAACCAGTAGATCAGTCCAGTGACCCATTTTTGTGTGTGATTGTCAGGTAAACAATCCTTCTCAGATTCCTATGACAAAAGAAAATGAAGCAATCCATTCACATAAAAGTCTATTTTGATATCGGAGTGCTGACGTCCATGGCTTCTTAGCATTGCCCCAAGGTGAAAAAACGAATGAAGACGGGTCAAACGTGAAATAACTTCCTATCAAGCTAAATATAGAACGTGTTGAATCTGGTGACATCTTTTTCATGCTTGGATACAGCAGTCAACACCACTTTCATGGGATGGCTATTTGGCCATTGATTTTTGGGAGGTGATGTAAATGAAGTAATGTGTTTCTGGACCACAAACTGTGGAAAGAAAATGGGTTTGTGCCAAGAAGTGTCACTCTTATGTATTGCTTATCCTTGAGATCAATGCACATCTTAGCAACAAAATGGTTGGCTGATTCTCTTAACAAGGAGGAACCTCAAGACACGTTCGACAAAGAAAGGATGACTTTTATTTACCTGGTAGCCAGTATATTAGCTTTAGGTCTACCCCAACTTTCGTTCATCTTCCAAACCCACGTCCCTCTTAGCTCTCACTTTTATATAATTAGGTTGGGAATCTTGGTTAAAAGTGGACGCTTGTGTAAGTGCTGTTTTGAGTGATAAAAAAGCAAAACACACATTCAAAAGTTGACTCTGTGTCTGTCGAGGACCGGGGTCGTCCTGTTTGAGCTGTTGGTATTAAATGACAGATTGACAGGTGACTGACGCAGGTTAGAGGGGGTCTTTCCTGGTGCCGCTTCAGGTCGCCAGACAGTCCGTCTCCTTGTGTTGCTGAAGCTCTCGCTCGGATCTCGAAGAGGTGGAGAGAGGTGCTTTTGGTGGAGTTGATTGTAAGCACAAACACATGCAGCGCAATTTTCCCAGAATTCCGCCTGAATGCAGGATTCATCGTCCAGTCTCCCGAGAGTTTTCCACTAAGAACCTACCACAGGCAGCGTTACTGCAGCAGCAGCTAAATTGGAGCATTCATCCTGGAGGAAGCACAGAAATGTCTTTGTCCGGCAGTCATGATTGCAGTGTTTAGCTCAGCTTTACATGGATTTTCACATCTTGATTTGTGAAGTCAGCGCTCCTCTTATGGTGGAAGTCTATATGATTATGTAAGCGTCAGGGGTCACCTATATGGAGTAACCCACAGTTTCCAGCTCTCATTAGTTAGAGAAACAGCAATTTATCAAATTGGTTCCTTGTTTGTGTTTGTGCTGCGCTATTGCTGCATGCTTATGCAATCGTACATGCTTCGAACACACCTGAGAGTGTGTGTGCGTGCGGTTTTTTTAACCGTACAGTCCACTCGCCAGCACTGATTTATTCATTCTGACACTACGTTTAGACAAGTGTAAGTATCTTAGTTACCTTTTGTCGTGGTTTATTTGCTTGGCAGCTTACTCTAGTCTATTACTGCCAAGACTGGTGCCAAACTGCTTTGTTCATATGAGTTAGATTTTGGCAGCAAGTCATCTACTTTACTTACCAACAGGACCTGCTTGCTTATCTACATACCCTCCGTTGCAGACTCGAAAGCTCACCAAAGTGGAGCGACAGCGGTTCAGTGAGGAGGTGGAGATGCTGAAAGTGCTGCAGCACCCCAACATCGTCCGCTTCCACGACTCCTGGAAATCAACTGTGAAAGGCCACAAGTGCATCATCCTGGTGACAGAACTCATGACATCAGGGACACTCAAAACGTAAGAAGAAAAAGACCTTTCTTCTTCTCCTAATATGAAACCAATCTCGATTTCTGCACGCCGTCCAAAAAAAGAGAGTATTTGGTGACTCTTGATTTGGAATCATTCGGGGTATCCCACTCTCGCCATAGTGGGATTGACTCTGTTTTCACAGATCCTTTAAGGTGTCATAAAATAAACCGTTTCTTCGATTTTGTTTTCTTAATCTGATCACCACGGAGACACTTTGAAACAACATCTTATGGTGTGTTACATGACATGTAGCGGTTCATCCGTCATTTTATCTGCCAGTACACTTTGTACTGTGATTCAATAAAAGACGTTCCATGAGAAAAGCCAGCTCTGTTTATAACTTCCTCTTGCCTGTTGGACTGATTGACTGCATTTATGTCCTGCTGAAAGCTTCCTCTTTCTGCTGGACTGTGTTTAGACTGCTCTGCGTGTCTGTTTCAGGTACTTGAAGAGATTCAAGGAGATGAAGCTGAAGCTGCTACAGCGCTGGAGTCGTCAAATCCTTAAAGGGCTTCACTTCCTGCACACAAGGACCCCTCCCATTATCCACAGGGACCTCAAGTGCGACAACATCTTCATCACTGGCCCCACTGGATCAGTCAAGATTGGCGATTTGGGGCTGGCCACCTTGAAAAGTGCCTCATTTGCCAAAAGTGTCATTGGTGAGAGTTGTTACCTGTGGGAAAAAAGTAATAATAATAATCGTCAGAACATCCAAATGTTCATTGAAGCACAAGTGTTGGACTCATAATGGCTAAAAACATCCCATACTTGCCTCATAATGCAACATTCTATGTCTCACTTTTAATGTAGCATCAGGCTCAAAATCTGCCATAAAACAAGAGTCTCTTTTCAACATGGCAGGAACCCCGGAGTTCATGGCTCCAGAGATGTACGAGGAGAAATACGACGAAGCTGTGGACGTCTATGCCTTTGGAATGTGTATCCTGGAGATGGCCACCTCTGAGTACCCGTACTCCGAGTGCCAAAATGCTGCTCAGATCTATCGTAAAGTCACCAGCGTGAGTACCCATGGTCAACCGTCATTTTTGAAATAATCCCTTTGACTTCAGGTCTGAAATTTAGAAACAAATTCAGACTAAATGCTCATCTTCCTTGGTCATTGTCCAAGTTTTGACATCCCTGGTGTACACTGTTGCACTAAAGCAGACCTCAAATTGTCTATAGTTTTAACCCACAATGAAGTTGCTCGAAACTGTGTGAAGTTTCCTACTGTGTCAGTCGCCCACGTGGCGCAGTTAAAGAGTGCACAGAGGTCTGAGTTGTTGTTGGTTCTTTTTCATCCGGTCAGTGTACTGTAAAGTTATCTTGCAGTGGTTGCCCTAGTTTGATGTATGTACTTTAAAGGTATTGTTCCAGGTTCTTTCCTCAAGTCAAACAATCTTAAAAAGTAGCTTTATTTCTATTTTTGAGTTCAATTGCTGTGATCTAATTATTCTGTTTGGTATGAAGCATCATTATATATCACGTTTCGAGTCAATGTTACTTCTCTTAATATTACTGAATAGCATCAAAAAACATGGTAAATCTATGTTTATCTAAGTATATACTTTGAGAGAGGTCACATGAGAAGGGAAAATAACAAATTTCCAGAGGTTGTTCTTACGTTAGCGAACAGAAGCAACAAGCAGTTGTATGTCCAGCTGTGATGCATCAGTGCGCACAAGACGGCGACTTTTGGAAATTATGTCTCAACACCATAAAGACCTCCTTTTTTTGTTCTTGCATATGTAAAGCAAACTCCGGCTGACGGCGAGTGGAAAGTGGGAATCGGACAATGTCCTTGAGTCAGGATTTTTCCACAAACACATATGTTCCCAGCAGAGTGGACGGAGACTTGTAACAGGATCTTCATAAAAATTATATTAGCTGTACTTTTTATAATTTGATCAAGGTGTTTGTGTGGAGTGCTGACGGAATCTGTCACACCGTAAATGCCCCAGTGCCAGGGTAGTTTAAGGTTTTCAAGTAGTGCTGGAATACTTCAAAGAAAGAATCAACTAAGGCCTGCTTATGGGTTATAACTTCTATATTTCAGGTGAATCAGCAAATATGAGTCATTGATTTAAAACGCTTTTAAAGGGCACATTTTCATTTTCCTCCTTGGAAAGAGCAGGGGTGTCAAGTCAATCACACAAGGGGCCACAACCTACAGTAGTTAGTTTGTTCTTTTTGGCTCATCTTGCTTTTAACTCATCAATTTCTCTTACTTCAACATTTGTTTTTGGGATTTAACATAATGTAGCTTGTTGGGTCACAAATCAGTTATACTTTAGTAAAGGACTTTATTTAAAGCCAACCATAAATTAAGACCTTACGGGCCCCATAAAATCCAACAAGGGCGCTGCAGATTGTTTAGCTTCCAACAATAGTGGCTGTAACTAAAGAAACAGATCATGTGATTGACATTAGTGTCTTCTAAGCAGTGTTTCCCTTCTTTGTGTTGGATTGAGAGGTGATCATACTTTGGAATTCGGCTGTCAAAGTGAGTGCAAGATACAGATTCACTTCATTGTCAGTCTCACCTGTCATGAGGTGACACATTTCAAAAAACACAACGTCCCAGCACATGTCACTCTTTATCAGCGTCCCGTCTTGCTGTCTCACCACACTCAGTTTATTACATTACAACATCAGGAAAACATTTTTGCTCACATTTTTACCTATATCTAATATTGTTAAAACTCTTTCTCCATTGTTGTGATTTTTAGATTGTTCCGTGCCTGTTGAAAACGAGGGTCGCCTGGCAGCTTTAATCTTGTTTGGATCAACTCTAAACTGATTCATTGTGGAGGAAGCTGATTTGAGGCTGCAAGTTTTCCTAACAAAGAAGTGGCTGTTACAGTACTCTTGCCTCAGATCCTCCTAATCAACTCATTTAGAGAGTTCAACTAGAACTTTGATTTCTTGATTTGCTTATACTGTCCAATGAAAGAGAAATGACTGCACCCAGTTGTTTGGTAACACCGTTATTATTAACAGAAATGTGTGCTTCCTGTTTAGCTGGAGGATTAAATGAGATCACTGGGTGGTCATGTCAAGCGGGATAACATCTTGAGGGATCTGACTAGCACTGTAGATTCAATTTTTGATTTCAATTTCTGCCACCAAAAGCTTGTCCTCCAAAAAGAAGGTTATCTGTGTTACTATCGTGACTGCACAGCCTAATTTTATTTGCTCCCCCATTTGGAATGGACTTCCCTCCTGTTGCCAGGACGGAATGTGAAATGGAAGCAAGAGGTTTAGAGACAACCTGTTTTTTCCGATGTGGTCGCTGCTGTCCGGTGTTGGCGGGTCCACACAGGTAAACGTCAAGCAGATCACAAAGAGGACTGTGATGTTTTCCTAAGGGTTTGCACCAGGAGGTTGTGAAAAATAACTTCTTTCATGATACCGGTTTCAGTGCCCCAGGTCCTTTGACAAAAATGTGAAAGAAGTGAAAACCCTTGTTGTCCGACAGCAGGGATTTGTTTTTGATAAATGGTGCAGTGACAGCTGTGCGTAAGATTTGTATGCTGATGGGAGGTTGGTGTTGGTGAGATTAGAAGAAATGCTTTTTATAAATAGCAATCACGTGCAAGACTGGAGAAATGGGGCGTCTGAAGTGCCGGTAAAGGCGATGTAGCATTTACAGTCGACCCGAGCCAGTTATCCCCTTTTGTCCGGGTGTTACTTTTGACTTGATTCTCCGGAGAGTGTTTTTGGTGAGCTAATGGTTACCATGGTCAGGCCAATGAACGCCATAAAGAACACATCACATGTGTTTCTACTGATCACATCTCGATCCACTGTTTGATCTGATCACTTTGTTGGGCTGCATGTCGCTGAATGGAACAACAAATTTGAGCAATAGTCTGTCGTTTCCACTTCATGTCACCATCAGCTGCCGCTGGTACTTCAAAGACGTCAACTTACATGTCAGATGAACTTTGGTAGCTAAATGACGTATTCTTGCTCTGGACACTGCACTGAAACATTTCCCTCTCCTCTCTATTTACATATATTCACTCAGAATACTTAAATAATAATAAAAAGAAACACTTACATTTACCCTGCTCAGGGGCTCAACGTGCCGAACCAATATTTCACGTTGTGGTGTCTTCAAATGTTCATCCTTCTAATGAAGTCATCTTTTCCCCTCAGGGCATGAAACCTGATAGTTTCTACAAAGTCAAAGTCCCGGAACTGAAGGAAATCATTGAGGGCTGCATTCGTATGAACAAAGACGAAAGGTACCAGTTTCTAAATGAACAGCTCGTTCATTGTTGGAAGTCTTTTTCTTCTGTCTGGATAATACCATTGGGTTTGTCCCATTGTGGAGATCCTCTCTGACCGCAGAAGTATGATGTCAATGCGGCGCTTGATAGAGATCAACCATCTGTTCTGCTTATTGATCAGCTCATTATGACCGCTCTATCCCTTTCACTTGTTCTCCTTTGTGTACTTGTGAAGGTTAAAGATCAAGGGGTGGAAATTAAGGCTACATGTCTTTGTAACTTTTTTCACAACACCATCGTTGAGGACAGAGGTGGTACGATAGCGTTAGGAAGAATGTGCTGGGCCGTTGCCACTGAAGATTTGGTTCACGCCTTTATGAAGCCTTTCATGACCTTCCGCCCATTATAATTGAATTTGGTAAGCTAGCTGAATGGGACAGAGTGCTGCCACAGATGACCTTACAGTATCTCTTTGCTTTGTCTCAATGATGGGAAATTTGAAAAGGTTGTACAAAGGTCACAGCTTCTACAGATGTTTATTTACTATAAGCTACAATTAAAATAAAAAAGAAATGGGTGAGTGGTTTATATGTTTTTACGGTTAGTGCATTACAATACATAAGATAACTTCTGACTGAGGTCCATTATTAAAAGAACGTTTCTTTTCATTGCACTTAAAAAGTTGTCTTTTATTTCCTACAGGTACACGATCCAGGACCTCTTGGAACACCCCTTTTTCCAGGAGAACAACGGTGTCCACGTGGAGCTCGCTGAGGAGGACGACACGGTGAAGTCAGGTCTGAAACTGTGGCTGCGCATGGATGACTCCAAGAAACTTCATGGAAAATACAAGGACAACAATGCCATCGAGTTCCTGTTTGAGCTCTACAAGGACGTTCCAGAGGAGGTGGCTCAGGAGATGGTGAGTGTTGACCTGATTAGATCTTTGCTTGTTCCTGTCTGTGAGGGAATTGCTTTTTACTGTGTCTTCAGCAGGTATTACATGTGGATCGTGATCTGACTGAGTACCAAGAATTATATCTGAGTGATGCTGATGGACGTAGCACAGTTAGCAGATGGAGTTGTTGTTACATCATCAGTTATTTTGTAAATATCACGCACTGGGTGTGTTAGGTTTACACCTGGAATTTGAGAAAATCTCCCATTTGCTCTTCCAATTGAATGATGTGCTCCATTAGCTACTAACAAGCATCTGTTGCTCTCTATATCTAGATTTGTACAATAATATGAATAGTATTATTCCCATGAAAATGAGGAGCACTCCCATTCCCACTCACTTGTGAGCACCTGTATGATTCTGCTCCATTTATGATGGTGTTTTGACAGCACTCACGTTGATGTGATCCATAAAGGGAAACAAGTTGTGTGTCAAGGGCACTGCGCAGCATTCAATCATCGGCGTCTGGAAATCCGAGCGCACGTCTCAGGAAGCCGCAGGGTCACATCTTTAATAATATAATGGCAGTCTTGCCTGTTATGAAACTCTCCCTTATGTTGTCGGTGAATCCCTTTCACTGTTCCCCTTCTCCCCATCTTCCTTGGAGGTCATTTTTAACAAGTCTCTTTGTTGATCTTTTTTGTGGCAGCTTTCATCAAGATTGAATTTTCACAATGATGTGATGTAATCTGAGTGGTTATTGCAAGTTCTGGTCCCCTCTGATTCTGAGCTCTGTTACAGTTGTGCTGATTCATTATTATGTATGCATGACATATTTTACCAAATACTGGTCACCAGCAAGTGGTTTATGGTTCAGGACTCTCTGGTGATCATGGAAACACGCTGGTGTCAACCAATTCCATCCAGATATGAGCTCCATATGGGTGAAAGTAGTGTTGCTGGTGCTGATGAAAAGAACATGCAGTGAATAGCAGAATCAGAACTATCCATTCCAATTACTGTTATAGTTTGATACTCATGTGCTAAACATACTCACTTATTGTGGTCGCACTTTAGATTACGGAACATTTATTACCCTCAATGAACTGCGTATTTATATGTGTATTTACAGCATATTAGCCAGTCATTAATCATTCAAAAATATTGATTAGCATCTTGTTAGGACTGACTAGCTTTTACCCTGGAATAGTCACCGAAAGTTCACTCTAAACATCACCAAGTATTAACCGTAAATAAAAAGGTAATTTGTTTGTAAACAGTTAATATGTGTTCCTCAATCTTACACTTTTTGTAGCTGCCTTTAACATCTTACGGTAGTGCAGTCCTTATGTGACAATAGGTTTTGCTTGCACGATATGAAGTTTATTTTGGTACTATTCCGACTTCTTATTTACATAAGCAGGGTAACACCTGGTGATGTCATCATCTTGCGTCATCAGCTCATGAGGTGCAGCTCACCTGTGTAAATGTCGAGCGGGCCATAAATCACCCACGCATGTTCCTGTTGTGCCCTGACAACTTGTGTGCATGTTTTCATGCAGGTGGTGCTAGGGTTCGTGTGCGAGGCTGACTTCAAGCTCGTGGCCAAGTCCATACGTGACCGGGTGACCACCATCAAGCGCCAGAGGGAGAAGCTGAGGCGGCAGGCTGCAGAGCAGAAGAGGAAGCAGGAGGCTATTGAGGAGGAACCGGAACCTCAGCAGCTCTCTCCTAAAGTGGGCGAGGTTGAGACCCCAACCCTGGCCCTGACACCCCCAGCTCCGGTGCTGTCTCCAGTCACCAGCTCTGCTGACTCTGGTGTGAGCTCCAGCTACCCCGCGGAGCCAGAGGAGCCAGAGGCAGATCAACACCTCCGACACAACAGCCTCTCCTCGGTCAACTGTGAGACACTCATTTGTTTTACTTGTTGGAACCAATTGACATTACAGCAACATTTCAATTGTCTATGTTCAGGCCTAATACAAGATAGTACTTTTTTTTCTCAGTGCCCCAATTCTAGGTGCTTTGCTTTATGCAATGTGATCTCATAACCAAAACATCCATCATGATGGAGAGTTAACAAGATCATGCTCATGGATGGGAAATTTAATTTAGAAAAACTTTGAGATTGAATGTTTGTGCATTTTTTGTGGCAGAGATGAGTTCACTCATGACTCTAGCACCTCCACCCTGATGTGTGAGCTTATGTGTTGAGATTCAACTTAAATTTGTGTTGAGATTCAACTTAAATTTGTCAGATACTAAAATATAATTAGTCACGATTAAATAAAAAACTTCTAATTATTCAGTTTTCGATTCAACCCCTACTTTTTATATGTTGGATTTGCATTAAATAGTAGCCATGTTCTTGTAAACGTTTGAATTCTGTCATAGCTGCTCTGTTAGAAACATCTTTTCACATCTGCCATCATTGCACTTATCTTGTGTCATCGTTGTATCAAGGGAATATTATAAATTAAGCTGAAATTATCTTCAGTTTTCTTCCACTATTAAGCTTCATGAGCATTTTCATTGAATTTACATCACCACTTCCGCTTTGTTAGCGCCAACATCCTGTCAAGACTCTCTTGAGTTATAAATCTGACTTGTATACTACAGTATTATATTATATACATTTATCTTTGTGTGGTTATTTTAGGTTTCCTCAGCAATTTACAACCATGACTATTTCAACTATGGTGGAAATGGAGGTGGCCTGAGCACCAAAGGAACATTTGCAGTTAGCTTTACAAAGATTTTTGCTACTACTACTTTGAAGTTCATTTGGTCATGTACTAAGCTTACTGTTTACGACAAAAAGTTTGCTATAGTTGTTTCGGAAAAGCTTCACTGCTAACATAAAATTACTGCCTCCACTTTCATATTAAAATATCCCAGTCACTTGTTCATCATATGACTGTGAATGAAAGTTGATCTTCACAACAAACATTGCAGAAGCTCGTGGTGCGGCCAGTGACATGTTAAAGTGTAGATAAGCCAATTATTCACTCACTCTCAGTGAATCTTGTGATGGATCCTGCTCAAATGTTCTCACCAATATTTTGATGTGTTTGCTTTTAAGGATGGCAGATAAACATGGTAACTGTGCTGAAATAGTTGTTCATATTACGAAGAGCCTGTTACTTATAAACATCTGTGTGTGTGTGTGTGTGTGTAGCTGTGTGTTAGTCTTGGTGTGTGCGCAGCGACATGCTGGGTCACATGCTAATAATGGCTCATGTTCTTTGTTGAAACAGCTGACTGTGAGACTGACGGCTATCTGAGCTCCTCTGGACTTCAGGATCCGCTAGAGTCCGGCAGCTTTAACTCACCCATGACTCCACCCACCACTCTCACCACACATGGCCCCAATGGACTCTCCATTCCCGCACTGCGCTTCCCTACAGTGAGTGGATACCAAAGACAAGTTTGTGTGACTTTGACTATAAAACTTAAGCTTACTAATAAATATTTTATTATTAGATCAAATAACTTCTTCATAAAAGAAAAATATGGCTGTTGTAAGACATTATTGACTAAGTTTATGGTGAGCAAATAAAGTTTGAGTACTTCTGCAGTGAAGTTATAGTTAGTTCTTGTGCAGTGCATTCCAGATTTCATGAGTACAAATGTAATTTAGTGTTACAAAGAGAGATTGTGTAAATAATGAGCCAAAATTATATAAGCACAATCATTGAACATGATGAAGAAATTCCATGGTAGGAAAAGGTGGGATTTTTATTTATTTCTTTTTTAACCTGAGATTTTTGCTTGAACAGTCAATGCATCCTTCTGCAAGTTCATAAGATACTAAGAAATTATGTAATAATACTGGTGAATCAGACAATGTATTGCAAGTGTACAGTACATAAGATTCCAATTATGCCAGCTGAAACACTGGAAACACCCAACACTAGCTCCAAGCTGCAGAAAAATGTTCATTATAAAACAATGCAAAAAGCTCAACAAGCTTCATCCAATCCTATAGATGATCACGCAGGAGACTTCAGGCTGAGGGACATATTATTGTATACATTCAGCATCAGGAGCCTTTTATGCTCCGAACAAAAACTAAAACTGGTCTTTGTTGATGATAATTGCTGAGAGTAGACCGACATGTGGAAAATGTCCTGCAGCCGTCGCTCTGTGCAAACTGAAGACTGAATCATGGAGAGAATTCATCTGTTTACAATCTTTTCTATTCATAGAGTATCGCCGTCTCCAACAACATGGAACACGGCAACTGTGGGCCCACCAGCGGCTGTAATTCCCCCGTGGACAGGTAATCTCTCATCCTTCACTCAATTCTGATTTCCTCCACGAAAACTGCAGTATGAGCTCAGACATGGACTGATCAGTCAGCAAGAATGGAAAAACAGTTTGATTTGACCATTGTTGCCCAAGTTGATCACTGCTTCACACAAGGCATGTGGTCGGGTCCTATGATGGGTGCTGGTCGAGTAAATATCCAACTGACTAATGTTCCTTTTTTGACCATTGAGTTTACTTTCCCTGTATTGTCAGTAGCAAGTTGGCCATGGAGAGTGAACTTAGGTTTGTGAAAAAGGTGCAGCAGATGAAGTCAAAGGGAGTAAGAGAGGGCTAATGCTAGAGATCATAGGCAATAACAAAGATGCCATGTAGGTCTGTTGACCAGTACCACCTTCTGTTGTCCCTGCCTACTCCTTTTGAACCACTTTTCATAGGTACTGACCACTGCACACTTAACACTCCTCGTACAGGCTGCACCACTGTTTGCTGGCAAGAGCCATATCCAACAGGTTAGGCATGAGTTCATAAAGTTACGGTTAAAATGTCGAGTCATTTTTTCCTTGTCAAACTCCATCACCACATCTGGGAAGCTGTGACAACAAGGAGGGTTTATATTGCAGTGAAGCAGCTCGGACCCTTGCAGGTTTCTGTGATGAATGTTTTCCGTGATAGTAGGATGCCGGAGTAACTGACATTCGGTCCAAAGGGACAAATTCCAGGAGAGTTTTAGCCCTAATTCGATTCAATATGTTGACACATCCAGTTTTCTGTGTCATGGAAAGACCATTGACTGAAATTGTCAACCATGTTCTGTCTAATCCCCATGTATTTAGGAGGGAACTGGCTTTGAACTGGAGTTACCCGCGAGTTTGGGGGGGGGGGGGTTTAAATAGAGCCCAGTAATCTCTGCCAACCAGAAGGCTTGTAAATGTTTGCTGGAGAGGGGAGTCGGTAACCACAGCGATCCCAATGGGCCCAGGAGACACAATTAGCAGAGCCCAAGCTTTTTATAAAACCCACCGTGTGTTCTCAAGTTCTCTGAAATTCTTAAAGAGCCTCATTGTGTCATATAAACACCGCAAATTGTACGGACGTGTTACTCTGCATGGTCACTATTTGGACTGGTAGCTGTTAAGGTCTGCTGTTTACACTCCAGGGACCTGCTACTGCTGTGACTCAGCCCTGGGTTTGACTGTCAGGACAGATATTTGTTTTTTCATGTCGAGGTGGATGTGTTGGATGGACATTGTATTTGTTGTGATGATGGATGACTCAAGGAAATGGGTTCATCTGTAGTATTCCATTTGTTCCATAGCGTTCTCTTGGACCTCGACGTGTTTGATATAGAGCTTATATGCAGTGGCGTTGGAGGTGATTGCGAAACTGTAAAACCATGAATGCAAAAACAAAACTTCTGCTTTTGCGAAGCTTCTGTTGTTGTCAATACCATGTTGTTACTGTCGTATGTGGCTTAGTTTTGACGGGCTCAGCATCTCATGAGTGATTGGTAGTGCATTTTCTCTCATTGATCATGTTTCTGCCAAGTTTGTTACATCAGTTGGTATTTTTCCATACAGCTACGCATCAGATGTGACATCTGGTCTCAGCGATGGTAACGAGGGATCGTCGGAGAAGAACGAGAAAACTGCTGCCCGGCGAAGTGCAGGGAAGCTGTTTCGGAGAAGAGCGCGCTCCAGACTGCGCATCACGGGGGTAAGAAAGTACTCTGCAGTGCTTCAACATTGAAACAGGACTTCCTGAATATTCCTGAAATGGTGGCCGATTAACAACCTTCTGCTTCATGGAGAACAGTTATTCTTCTGCTGTGGTCCATTGTTACCGAAGGTTAGCTTCACCTAACCAGTCCACCAGTGTTGGTGAGTCTGGAGAAGATTGTTGTGAATGTGGGAGCATGGTCCTCATGATTCCATTGTTCAAGGTTGGCGCATTCAGTGCATTTACTTCATGGACCCAGACTCTCTTTATCAACTCCATTCCGACAGTGGAGAACCAAATTTGTCGCTATGAATCATTTCCTACCCGGCGTTTGTAAAGAACACTTTGGTGTTGATTTCGCAGCTCTCTGACAAAGTGGACCGGGTGGTGGAGTGTCAACTGCAGACCCACAATGACAAGATGGTGACATTCAAGTTTGACCTGGACGGTGACAATCCTGATGACATTGCAGCCGTCATGGTGAGTCACTTGTCCACATCAGTCCAGTCGTGATAACCGCTGATGCACCCATCAATCCCTCTGGCTCTTCGGCGTGGAATCGAATCAGCATGTTTTTCGACTTGAACAGCAAACAGCACGTTTAACAGCAGCATTCATCTCGAGCCAAGTCCTTCATCTGGACCAGTATGGCTGATGTTGTATCTTACTTGTGGGGAATTAATTGATAAGGTTCTGCTGTTTATGCTTCCTGAGCTTCATCCGGGGAAGAAAAAGTCTGACGGTGTAATTGTGGAAGCACGTCTTGTTCACTGTACATTCTGTTTCCAGACTTATTAAAAAACACAGGGCGCTTTTGTTAAGCAGGTCCTCGGGGGGGTTTGGGAGTTTGGCATCACAACAGCATGTGTGGTTTTTGTGCTTTTAAATGGTCTGAATTGTGCCATGCTGACGGGAAACAGCATAATTCACAACCTCATTCACTGTCAACTATTCATCTGAGTTTAGTTTTTTTGCCAGTTGTGGGCATACATTTATTTTTGAGCATCAAATACTTGAGGCTTGAAAAAGTTGAACAACAATATGAGAGTTGATGTACTTGTGAATAAAGACATTGGAATCTTTTGCAGCAGAACAAACATCAATAATTTCATTAAAGCCAGAAATAAAATGGATTGCCAGCAACACAAAAGCTGAAAATCTCGCAGCCTACTGTCCTCAAGATTATGAAAATTCATCTGGTTTACATCCCAATCATAAACTGTTTCATTCATCTTTTACTAATAGTCCACATTGTGAGGGTCATAAATGCTTCTCTTGTTAGGTTGTCTCAGCCAATGTAAAAATGTGACTCAAGCAAGGCAGAGTGGGATTTCCGTGACAGGGTTGCTCATCGCTGACTTTCAAAACACAATGTTTCTTAGTATTTTTTGCCGCCGTCTGAGTATTTTCTCTTCCACTGTGTCCCCCATATGAGAGGTGTTGGGTCAGTGGATGGGTCAGCACACTCTCAGATTCATATGCATCATACTGGCATTCCCTTTGTTCTCGCGCCTTTATCAGGAGCAACTGAGGACACAGCTAACAACATTCTCTCCTAACCTGTGCCTTGATCAAGTATGAATGATGGTTTAATGATTCTCTTTCTGAAAATCTCCATGAGACAGGTGGTTATGATTTTATGGATGAGAAAAGTTATATCATCTTTACCATAGTTTTTGCTATTTTCTCAGTCGTCTGTTTCAGTTGTCCTTCATATTGTGTCACAGGTCCACAATGAGTTCATCTTGCCCTCAGAAAAGGAGGGATTCATCCACAGAATGGGTGACATCATCAAACGTGCTGAAGCTCTGATGGCGAAAGAACAGACTCTCCACTCCAGCGGCCACAGAGCCATCCCGCCCACTTTTTCCGGCGGTGTCAACTCCCTTTCTTCCTCTCAGGTCTGCAGCTTGTAAACAGCCTAAGTTTGCTGTCATGTTGAAATTGATGAGCCATAAAGCCTGTCACAAATCATCCACATTAATTTCGTCATCTTATTCAATAAAGTCAATGGCTCAATCTGTTTGAAAACGTTTTCCCAGAGGTGCACTTGTCCTCATCTTAACTCGATGCTATTCCAGGAGTCGTGGTTAGATCTTGCCTGTATATAAATGGAGCTCAATCCCTGGAAGTCCAAGCCTGTCCACTCAGTTTGTTTTCCAGCCACAGAGAGAACTGTCTGCCTCCAGATGTAGTTTGATCCAGACACATGCTTGGTTGTTTTTTTTTTCACTGCTAAATATGGTGGAGGTACGGTTTTATGCTGAAAAAAATATCTGTAGACTCGTAAATCTTTCTGCTGTATGGGCCATGTGAGGTGAGGGCAGTGGTAGAGTTCAATATAAAAATGGCATTGAGACTGTTCTTGATAGAGAAGAAGCATGTCAGGTCAGCTGTTGGGACATCGTCAGAATTATGAATGCTTTTTTTTTCATCTCTTATTCCTGGTTGAAATGACTAAGACACTTTCTTTAACAACAACAACTGTAACCATGTTTACATATTTTGGCAACAATTACATTGTTAAAAACTTCTGAATCGATAGCCTTACACTAAGTTAACAAATGTATCAGCGATAATGTTAATAATTGTCAGTGAGACCAAAGATCACATTAATAATAACTGTGAATACTGCAAATCAAAAATAGCATGAAAAAACCCTGATCAATTATTGTTGATGGCATCAACAATAACAGTACTGACAGCTTTAATTCAAGGTTGAGATCAAGTTGACAAAATAATAATGACAGTAAGAATGGTCCTATTGAAAGCAACGTTTCTTACCATCACAACAAAAGCATTTATACTTTGTTGATAGCTCAAAGATCTGCAATATCAATCATAACTGTAATAATTGTGACAACAAACAACGTATTCCATGAAAGGCAACATCAACTAGAAAGGCATTTTTGAATTGGTGACAATCATCGCTCTACTCACCCCGTCCATCTTTTCATATCGTTTCATATCATAAGTTCCGTGTGTTACAGTCATTTAGTTATTATCATATTACTCTTAGAATTTTCCATGAAATGATGCGTTATGTGCTACCTGCCTGTTTCGATGATTCCACTTCTTTTTAATACGTTTTATCACGTGAGATATCATCTTTAACAAATATATCATTGTTCTGAAGGCATGGTGGCTCTCGGTCAGCCATGGCGGTGCGCCACAATCGCTTAGATGTAGCAGAAACCTTACATACCCTGTTATTTTATTAAGATTATTACCTGGACACATACTTTATCTTTATAATTTGAGCTAAAACATCCGGTGAACAACAAGCTTCTTCAAAAGTCAGGTCCTGTACAACACAAACAACAAATGAGAAGACCTTCTCATGGTGACATGAAGGTTTATTCATTTCAGTGGTTCAGTTGAATGTTGCTTCATAAAGTTTTGTTTTATAAGAAATAAGTCATCATTGTGAGATATTTGGAAATACATATGAATGATTATGGTTTCTCTTCCAGCCAAACCTGTGCAGTCACGCTCTCCCTCGAACACACTCCTCCTCCTCGCTGCCTGGTGAGTTGCAGTTGCGACAACCTCTTGTAGACAAACCAGTAGTTCAGTGCTTCTGAAAATCCTTTGATACTCACCGCGCCGACGATAAGCTTGATTCATCATTAACACTTTGAGCATTATCATGTGCATGTGTCTTGTAGACATTGCTAACCAGAGAGTAGAGACACGCAGCCCTCAGCCTTCCAACTGCTCCATCTTGGGTTCAGACATTACTTCACCTGGCCGACCTCTTACACGCTCACAGTCCTTCCGCAGTACTGCAGGTAAAAATAGACCTCAGCTTCTGCCGGTGGTCCCGATTAAGAGGTCCAGCATTGTTTAGAATTGCTTCATGTTTGACAGAGAACGAGTCAAAGCCCAGCTACCTCATAAACTCCCCTCCCCCTTGGTATTGTTCAGACATTCGGCTGGCGCCATCCACTCACCTCAAAGCTGTCGTCTGTGCCTTGCTCCAGGGCCTCGTGTGTAATTACCTCACCTGAAGGGCGCTTTCTGGCTTTTTTAGCGAGCTGTGAATGGTGTCACTGTGAAGCGAACCATTCTCACCAGTGCAGCGATACAACATCTGGCTGCCAAACTCCTACAGGATTTCCAAGAAAGCCTCCTCCCTCAGTTTAGGTTCCCCACAGGAGGGGCATTTGAAGTCTATAAGAGAACACACATGTCCCCCCCCCTGCTCTTAGCCATCTGAACATCCTCGTCCCCTCCGTGTTTCCGCCCTGCTGGACACTTGCCGCACGACCACTTTCACAATCCCTCCAGCACGCTTCCACAGCCCCCTCTTTGAGTTCTTGTGGAAAAAATGTTTTACATCATCAGCAAATGGGGGTGTGTTTTTATTTACTGTAGCGCCTTTGTTGAGGTAAATGTCAAATTAAAGGATGCAGCCGACAAATCCCCCCCGTGAAGACGTGAGGAAGTCCTGACTGCTGAACCTTGCAATCAGTGCAGGATGTTGGCAGACACGTGTCTTCCATTTAGACTGATTTTTCGTGAATTGAGGGAAACCCTCTTGGTTGTTTAGGGCCGGCATTCTCCACCTCATCACTATAATTGCTGTCAGGCAGTACACAAGCCTTGTCACCGTGGTTACTCATTCGTGTAGTTCGAAGGCTCACCAAGTTAAGTGAATATGTTAACTATTACCGGTTGATAAACTGCTTTACAGTCCTCACGATGATGGGGGGTTTGCTGTAAAATTGTCGACCATAACATCATTCACTAGAAAAGTCTGTGCGTAACATCGTCACAGACCTCAGTTCATGTTTAACACAGCATACAATCAAATCGATAAATCAATTTCCATGATTCACTTATTGTGTTCATTGACAGTAAAAAGTAGTTGCCCTTATTGGGAATGAAACAAGGGCCAAGGGGCATTGATCAGTAACATCATATGTTTTGTCTTTACAGTTGCATGGAAATTTTCGTGATTTGATTGTATGTGTTTTGTCAGCCAACATGCATGTATTTACTACTGAGGGCTTTTCAGCACACAAATAGACACTGATGGTCAAAAAAACTTCCCTGGTGGAGGTAGATTTTTACATTTTGTATTCTAAACTGCGATGTTTAAATGTTCGATCTTTCATTGTTCCCATGTTCTAGGTTCTCCTCATCACTATCAGCACCATCACCACCCTGCCTCCCTGCTGCCGCACCACCAGCACTACCACTCCCCCCACATGGGCAACTCCCACTTTCCCTTCCCCTACCCAGGTTCCCCTAGCTCCCCTAAACCAATCGGGGTCCATTCTCCCCTCACCCGCGTGGCCAGTAACCCCACCTTCCCCTCTGCTCCCTCACCAGCTCCAGGCTCCCCAGGTGTTCACCATGAGAGTCCAGGAAGCAGCGAGGGCATGGCGATGCCTCAGCACCCCAATATGTGGCCCCCCCACACACAGCCCTTATTCTCCTTGGCTAACGTCATTTCCATGGCCATGAGCATGGCTCAGTCCTTCATTCCACCCCCCAGCCTCCCTTCTCAGGGGTTGCCATCTTACCCAGGCTTCCACAGCCCATCAGGATACCCCTATCAACAGCACTACCAGCCGCCACCAGCAAATGTTACGTACTCTACTCCCAACTTCCAGCCTCAGAATGTCTACCAGAGTCCGGAGACGCCACCTCAGATCCTTGCACCAGAGTTCCACGCACATGAAGCTCATACCTGGGCGTCAGCCACCCCACCTCCCCTTATGACCTCCACTCCACCTCCAACATCTCCACAGAGATCTTCAGGCTCTCCGAGTCTGAGCTGTGAAGCACCGTTCTCTGCACAGATTCCAGCACAGCCATCAGAAACCTCCAGTTTGACGTCCTTGTCTGACCTTTCACCTCTTTCTCCTGACAGTCCGCAAAGCACTGTGAGTAATGAAACCTAAGATTTTTAGTTTTTGGTGACACTTAGCTCTGTAATTCAGTGAAACGATGTAGGAGAATCCAGAAACTGCTGATCCACACGAAACAATTGTGTGACTCCGAAACTCATTGCTTAGTATTTAACTGATTTGTTTGTTCCTATATAATGCGTCTGCGTGAAGGGTCATACGCCAAGATTCAATAACTGTAAATGTCCCCATAAGTTCCACTTCTCATCAGCTGATTTCAGTTGTCTTCTCTCTGCAGTTATCCTTCAGCGCTCCTTCTCACTCCGTCGTACCTGAAGCAAACACCATCCGTTCAACAACTGAGCCATCAGGTAAGAAATCGGTATCATCTGCTGCCACACTGTCATGTGACCTGCAGAAGTCAGATTTTAACTGCGTTTGCAACCCAAACAAACCCACATGCTCCGTTTTATGATGTTTGGGGTCTAAATAGTCCTCAGCCAAATCCCCGGTGACATTATCACCCATTTCTGGTACAGTGTTGCGTAATCACGGGCCTGGATGTAATGTTCCATTCACTCTGGACGCAACGTAGGTGTGATGGCGGGTCCACCCTCCTGCCTGTAGCCAATCGGAGAGCAGCCCGGCTCATTAAAGGTTGTCCTCCTACTTCCACACCTGTCTCTGTTTATGCCCTCTTGAGAAAGCCACAATGAACAGAGACCCTCTGTTTCTGCTCTTGGTCCAGACGCCATGTGTCTACAGTGAGGGGGACGCTCGGTGGACTAACCCGGGTACTGCAGGATGTTGAGACATGAGATGAATGGAAATGGAAAGTCTTGTGCATTCATGAAGTGCTCAATTAAACATCAGCTTTTTTCTGATAAAATTTAATTCACAGTTCACATTTAATTCACACATTTAATTCAACGATAGAGATAGAGACTTATTTTGTTTTCTGGCTTTGTTGCAGCCAATACAAAAACGTGACTGAGAAACTGACTTGGACTATGATATCAATCCAAAATAATTGAGTCACTCAGCTTGCTGATAAAGCAGAATCAAATTTTGCTTTCTCTATCGTCATGTTTGCTCTGAGGTTTCACTTTTTCCACCAGCATTGTTATTATTGACAAGTGAATCGCCTGAACTGTTAATGTGTCTCTGCATCATGCCTGAAGATCCTGACATGAAAGACCAGCGTACTAACACACCTTTCTTCGATTGATCTGACAGCTGACGCGCCTGTGACTGTCGGTCGGTTCCAAGTGTCTCCCAGCAAGGAGGTTCCTGCACCAGTTCTTCCAGTCACACCAGCAGACGCAGACAGCGACACCACATCATCAGAGAGCAGCACAGAGGAGCAGGCTGAGTCCGAGACGAGCATGGGCACCTCCCTCACCATGTCCCCTCCTCAGCAGCATCTCCACAGGACCGGGATGCTGCATGATGGACAGGTGGTCTGGCAGACTAGCCAGGAGCAACAGCAGGGTGCAGGTCAGGAGGAGGAGGTGGAAGATGATGAAGAGGAGGATGAGGAAGGCGAAGAGCAAGTTGATGAGCGGCCAAGGATGAGGAAGAGGAGTCGGCGGAGGGCGTACAGTCTCAGTCTGATGGGGACATCGGCGGACAGTGGGCTCTCTGTGACGGCTGCGGAACTGGAGGGCCGGCTGTGGGATGGCGCCGCTGGCAGCCCGCAGTACAACAATGCTCTCCATCACCTGTGGATGATGACCTACAATCACAGCGCCCCCTATCTGAGCAGCGATGAGTCTGACAGTGACGACGAGGACATGTTGGAGGAATTGCAGGAACTCAGAGAGAAGTACGTATCCTCCCGGTCAGTCTGGTATGGTGGCTCCAAAGTGCAAAAACACATTTACATCTTCTTTTGTGAGTTTGTTCTTTGTTTCCAGAGTTTGTATTTTTGTTTCAGAAGTTGTATGTTTGTTTTCCGCGTATGCAAATGTGCCTCAGAATCTTAGTGTAATGCAGGGAACTACTGCTACTCTGAGACAGCTCCAATAATGTTAAATTAAAAACAGTTTTGTGGTATTCCTGCAGGCATGTGTCAGAGGTGCAAGCCCTGCAGGCGGCTCAGAAGCGAGAGATTGAGGAGTTGTATGAGAAGATGGGGAAGGTTCCTCCTCCAGGCATCGTCTCTCCTGCAGCAATGCTGTCAAGCAGACAGCGCCGTCTGTCCAAAGGCAGCGGTTTCCCGTCCTCCCGCCGGAACAGCCTGCAGCGCTTGGACATGCTGCCGCTCCAAGGTCAGCTCGATACTGCTGCTCCCACTGTAGAGTCATGTTTCTTGAAGTTGCATCATTGATGGAGGGTTTGATACTTTCAGGCATCATCCGAAGAAACTCTCTTGGGGGCAGCAGCAGCAGCGGTTCACAGGACAAGCACAGCAAAGGTGTCACGTTTGCTACAGACATCAGTCGAATGGTGAGAGAACGCAACTACTGTATTATTAGAGTAATGTACTGCTGTCACGGAAATCACAAGTAACACTAATGACACATGCCAAATAGTATAGTTTTGAATTTTGACTCCTGCATGTAAAGCTTCCTCTCACTCATACAGAACAAGCAAACTTATTTCTTATTCTGTGTCGCCACTCTCTATGTAGTAAGAATCCACCAGCCCCCCGATCGCCCGGACTACCTCATCTGAAGTGCAACTGCTGCAGTCCAGCAGAAGATTCCTAATTCAAAGAATAGCTGGAGCCGCATGACCCCTGCTGGACCCTTTGACTGTGTTACATCACGGACCACTTCCACACGATCAAATTGGAAAAAGAAAAACATTGGAAGCAAACCTCAAGTTCTGACGCAGTCGACTTGACTTGACACTTCACTGTGACCCACACCAAACAATAATGTGAAGCAACCTGTCAACATTTGTTGAAGAAGTCCCGTCACCTGAGGGCTGGGCAGCTCCAGTGATAGCTGCCGTTTGTTTTTCAATTGTCTTCATGAAGATAGACAGTGAGAGTGCAAAAGTTCATTTCAGCTCAATAGATTTGTTGTTTTGGCTAAATAGCCGGAATCAAATTATGGCCAGGAATGAGATAGAAATGACTTTTTTTGTGTTGCATAAATTGATATGCAGTTAATGAGACCAAACAAATAGTAGCTCAAGTTACTCAGCTGTTTGCTGCTCACAGTGTTTAAGAAACAAGCCACATAACTTTGCTGCAAAGCTTTCCCTCTCATACTGAGGAGGGTAATATTTCAAACTTCTATGAGAATGAAGTCACATTCCAAGATGGCATCTCAGCCAATATTACACCAGCAAAGTCCTTTTGCTTTCATCACAGGTGTACCATTTCCACTTGACTCAAGAATACTGAGATCAAGTCAGTTGTCCCTCCATCCATTCTTAATGTGTGAGTCCACCCCAGCTTGACAAAGACGACACAGTTGGTAAAAGGTGAACAAGAAGTCAACTAAACCTTAACACGGCTCTTTTCTCTTATCTCTGTGAACAGTACTGGCCTCCTCCCACACTTATATCTGATCTGGTCCCCTGGATCTTCAGGTTCTGACCATAGATGGCAGTTGAGACAACTCTTCATTTGATATGGTAAAGGCTCAAATATTCTACTACTGTCTGGTGTGAGTCCAGGGTAGCTAGGCAAGTGCCTTCAATCCAGTCCCAACTGATCCAATCTCATATTCGAGTTTGACCTCATGAAATGAGAAGATCCCCTTATCAGACATGTGCCCTTCTCTTAGTGTATATTCGTTACTAAACACCTGGATGGAGAGAGTCCTTCGTCAGTGCTCTCACACTACAATGGGTGTATAAAAAGCCTACTCGTTTTCTGTTGGCAGTAATTTTCAAGGTTTATATTTTCCCTCTATATCATTTTGGATTTAAAATCTTGCCACGGTCGCGTGGCAGTTTGAAACCGTACAGCACTTTTGCTTCTCGAATGGCATTTTATTCCAAAGGGAACTCTGTGTTTTGTCATGCTCACCATATGTCTGTCATAATATTCATGCGACGGTGTGCTTTTTCAATGTTTTTAGTGCAGGATTTATTTGTGAAAGATGGAGCTAACCATAAGTGGCGATGTCACTATGGTTCTGTTGAAACGGTGAGAACTGTCACGAAAAGAAACAGAGTAAAACAGATTATGGGGAGGTGGGATGTGTATGTATTATGTGAATTATGGTTTGTGTTGAAATCTAACAGAGTATTTTGGTTCGTTGTGCAAAATCCATCCAGGTCTACCGGATCTCATGTTGATTGTAAATGTGTAAATAGTAGAGTGAATTTATAGACGTTGTTTACATGCTATGATAATTGAACTTGATATTTCCTTAATCTTTACTCCGGCTCAAGCAATAAGAATTATAACCATATATGTTGCTTATCGATAGATCAAGCACCTCATGCACTTTAGAAATGTTCTGTTTCGCCTCTCATTGATTTCCTGCCGGAGACAACTGTTCACCTGAGGAAGAGCCAGTCGCAATATTGGATTGCCGTGATGATGATCTACATTTATCGTAACAGGGTAGATTAAGAGAATGCAGTGCAAGCTGTGAAGCCTTAATAAGTATTCATAACACACTGAGATTTTATGGCAGTTTAACCAAAGTTCATAATATATACAAAATGTCTGAATGTAAATATCTGTGCTGCTTCCTGAAGCTGCTGTCCTGCCATGCTGAATCTGTGCCTTTCCTTGATGTCTTATTTTATATTTTTACTCTCCAGATTGGGTGGCTTGATCAAATTCTTTAACTAGAAATTCATATGTAACATTTTGGAAATAAATAAAAGTGTAAATACCACACCTTTGTTTATTTGTTGTCCCATCTTTCAGCACTTGGCCTCTGATCAACCGAGTACTGACTGCAACACATTTGTAAGCCTCTGCTGTAACAATGCAGTAACACCTCCATGTTGAGGTCATCTTTTGATGGAAGGTGACACAAGTCTAACCTTTCTACTCAGATGACCAGGGAATACCTTGCCTCTCCCCATGAGAGCAGTCAAGTACAGAGCCTTGATCAGACAGACAGTGCATATTTAGATTAGATTCGATATCCTTTATTTATCCCACAGCGGGGAAATTCAATTTAAATCATATTTGGGACATCCATACGTATAGCCAAACCTTCCAGGCATTGTTCAAGAACACTTCTCTTTTTTTAATTTCCTCTTCAAGTGTATGTCAGTATTGGTTGATCATATTTTATTAGTTGGCAACAACACAGCAAACTATATTTATCTCCTTATTTGCACATACTTATTCATATACAAACTATATATTGCAGTAATTATCAGGATGAATTATTCCCACTAGGTGTTGACACACTTCCAGATGACTGTGCTTGAACACAAGTACGCGCACACACACGGTTTTGAGAGGACCTCTTATTACCATCCAAATCAAATGGCTCACCTTAACCAGGGACCAAAATGTCCTCACAGGAAGGTGGCTACTCAGGACTAGGAACACACTACTACGGCAAAACACGCACTCACACACACCCTTGGACCTCAATAAAAAGCCCACACAGACCATGCCCTTACACAATTGTGGAACAAACCTTTTGAAAATGCTAGAAGGGCCAAGTGTCTCAAAACAATCATCAAGACAAGTTGCTTGTTAAAAATCAAACTTGTATATTTCATATTATCACAAATCATTTCATCAACATAAATATGCAGTTCTTACAGCCACATTGACAAGACACCATCCCACCGAAGCTTAGAACTTTGACAACATTCTGGATGTACTGGTGACGACCAGACAGGTGCTTAATCATGTTTAAGTTGGTACAAATGTTTCTCCCCAAAACAGACTATATCTCATCATCCAGTTTGGATTCATTGCAAAACCTTCAGCAGCACAAAAGCAGGAATCAGTTGTTGGAGGTGGATCATGTGCAAGCAGTTTCCACACAAGTCCTTCGGCATCAGAACACCTCCAGTCCAACATGTCTCAGTTTGCACCGGTTCTTGGTCCTTGCATCCTTGCTCTCTTCGCTTCTTCGTCCATTTCATCCATGATTCGCTCCTGTGACACTGAGTAAAATGTGTAGCCGTCTGGTAACAGGGTTAAGGTAAACAATCACAAGTTCCACCAAGTGCCTGATCACCGTTTCACCTAAAATGTATTTGACTTTTCTAAGACTGTGCTATTGTGAACACATACTTGTCTCAGGAAGTTTATTTCACTGAAGCGTAAACACATCTAAAATCTATATAAAAGTGATATACTTGTACACTGCATCATGTAGAAACAGAACAAAGTTAATTTATTTAAAAGTTCTGGAAACGCTAAAGCCGTGTTAGCATTGAATGAACTCACGTGTGTATCCACTGAACAACACAATAATGTTCTTTAAAAGTTGTTTTCAGTCGCATGACAGACTTGACATGCCATGACTTGATCGGGTCAATATAAAGAGTGAGTGTGTATAAGGGCGCCACGATGCGTTACATAGTTCACCTTGTGTAACTGACAAGGATACAGATTCCCAGCACCAGTGCTCCAATGGCCAAACCCGTGACAACGTTTCTGGTCTTCAGCTTCTGTGTCTTCTTCTTCCACTGTTCCAGCTCCACCTGCCTGATAAAGTGCATCTGTTCAGGGGTCAGACGCTCCTTGGAGGGGTCGATCCTGGTGGCAACGGGCGCATCCGAGTCTTTCGGCATCTTGTCAGCCATGTTTCTACGAGCGGAGAAGGCGTGTAGGGGAGTTGCAAAACAGAATGCTAATTTATAACCGCTCTGTTGCATCAGTGCCTGCTACACAGGGAAAGCTAATTGTTGTCAGATCTACGGTGACAGCGTGCCGGAACTGACTGGTGTTACTTCATGAAAGAACCGACTAGGACAAGATTAGTTCCGAGGGCTTCCTCGGTTTAAAAAGGCGGGAACAGTGCCATCTTGCGAAAAATAAACAGAATTGAAACTGTTAACTGTATTTAAAAATACTAAAAAATCAGTACTGTGGAATGTACATGGAGGAAGATTGAATCACCTGACATATTTAAAGCTGTTTAAATGTGGTAACATGGCGAGCTCAAGTCAAATGATGATTTCGGGAATTAGTGCTGAACTTTTAACAGACTTTCTCGTCGATCTCAGTGAAAAAAACAAAGATAATCTCCAAAATGCGCCAAAATGGGCCGGGGTTTTCAGGGAAAGAGCAGTCATCGGTGAGTGTTCGCCAAAGAAAACGCATTTCCTGTTACTCGATTAAGATCATTTCATTTTTTTTTTTTTAATGGAAGGGTCACAATCAGCTTTCGCTTCACACCCTTTCTGACTATTTCCATGATATTGCATGATGTTCTGCTGTTGTATAAGTTGATTATTTGCTAACTAGAGTGCGGTTAGGTGCTCCCATGGCGAATAAGACTCAGTTACTTCCTGGAATTTATCTCAGATAGGTCATATTAACTGAACTGAATAACCCATATATGACAAGGAAGAACGGATAGTCTTATATGCAATCACAATTTCAACATATCAGTTTCATCTTTATGATCTCAGTAGTGGGAATTTGCCCTGGTTTCCTTCACTCTAGTCAGAAAACAAAAATATGTGATGAGTGATGAGTAGTACAAAACCCCATAACTGTCTAGCACTGTCCATAAAGTGGTTAGATCAGAGGTTACAGAGAGAAATAATAGTTTGTTTCAATGAATGCATTTCAGTTCTTGATTTATATCTGTTTAGAACAGCTTCTTTTGCATTAACAAATAAATGTCTGCATGTTTATCCTTCTGTATTCAGTTTGGTCTCGGCACAGTTTTGACACTATCTATCCTTCCCTTGACATTGAACTTGTATTCTACGACTCCTGAATGGACTGACTTTAAAAATGTGGCAAAAGACACCTTAGTACAAAAAGTGAATAATTCTGCGCTTAAAAGATGGAGCCAAAAAGCTTACAAAGATGGAGCCAAGTCTGTGAATTACGCTCTTTTTCCTGTCAGGTTTCATATGCGTTAAGAAGAACGAGTGGAAGGCTCATTGGCCAAAGATCATTTTGTCATTCCTCAGTCTCAGGCCTTAAAAGGCGAGTCCATCAATAAATGTTACTTCAACTGCCCACTAATGTGCAAGTGGTTGAGTATGAAATGAAAGGCATGCTGGTGCAAAGCCTATTTCCCTCCTCTGACTAGAGCCACAAAGCTTGTTGCTCGGCCTCGGTTTATGTGGCCACTAAGACAGATTTACAATCTCCATCGCCCCCAATGCATGCCTTTAAATTACATTTTATGCTTATATTATATTATCATCTGTCATCTCCTTTGGAACGTGCTGTCGTCAAACTGGTGAGCCACTTTTCCTATTTGCTGTTGCTGACCCTCAGCATCTCTCATCAATAGAACCCATTCTGCAGATGACTAAAAATCTGGGACTGAATCCAGAGGCTGGATACCACGCAATCGAAATACTGCGAAGGTGAGACAGAAAGGAACGATTAACATTCTTTCTCTGCAACCTAACTGCTGAGAAGCTCTCCTCCCTCCAGGTTTATGTGCAATCGAATCACAAACTTGTTAATCCAAGACCAAGATCCAACCATTCCTGAGCAAAGTTTAGACCAGATGATTGTGATAATCCTCGATGAGCATTTCCCTCTCGCTGTTGTTGCCTGTGTGCAAATTGCGTGCAAACTCTGGTCGCATTTCAAGGTCAGTTCTAAAAATGATTTACAAAAAAAGGAAAAGCAGGAAAAGCAACCAATCACAATTCCTTTGTTTCACAGTTAGTCGACTTGAATACTGCCGTGAGTTATTTGCACTCAGTCGGTCACACAGTCACAAAGCAGGCGGTCCTTGATTTAGAGCTGATGGTTCTGAAAGAGCTGGATTTCAGACTGCAAATCCCCACCCCTGTGACGTATGTTGATGCACTCCTGGAAGCGCTTGGTAAGTTTGAGTTTATTTCAAACTCGTCCAGTTCAGTTGCCTGTGCCATTTACATTTCATGCACCTTAAGCACAATCTGCAACATTGTCATTGTTTGTATGGAAAATGGATCGGTGACAAGTACACAATTGTCATAATGTCAGATCATAATTCATATGTCAAAAGTCTTTCCTGCGCTTTTTGTTTCCAGCCAGGACAGTTATACAGTACATGCTTCTAGACCACAGTGCTTCTACACCACAGAGCAGGTGTGGTAGTATCAGCATAGTGTTTTACCACCCTTTCATGAAAGCAATATTCTCCCCCTACGTAGGTTATTTCAACTTATACTCGCTGCCTCGTCTCTTTTATATTTTCTTCATTCCCTTTTCAGTATTTTCATTGAATGTTTTAGATCTTCTCTTTGGTACGATGCAGTCCCAAATAAGTACATATGGAAGAAAGGTGGGCTGTTCTTAGACAGCATGCCTGATGTAAACAAGATGTGTCCTAGGCTACAATTTACCAGCCTTTCCAGCTGATCAGCTGCGTCAGCTATGCTGCGATGTTCTGCTGTGCTTCACCTACCAGAGGACCAAAATCTACGAGACCCTCTTGATGGTTATGGCTGAATGTCCCACTCCAAGTGACTCGCAAAGGTATTTGTCCTCTTCATTGTTGTGGTCACCAGGATCGGTATTAAGATATTGGGATTCGCGAATCAGAAACCCTTCCAAATTTGTGCATTAGTGAAAAACTGTGGAAACTTAAATACCCGTCTTCTGCAGAGAGACGTTTATGGAGGTGTCTGAAGACTCCATGCTGCTGGCAGTTGGCGTCATCGCTGTTGGTGCTTACATCCACGATGTTGGCACCTGGGAAAAGGTCAAATGAAAGTTGCTTTCTGAGTGAACGCTTGTTTGCATTTACTGGTCCTTCATGCTGTTCTGCTTGTTCTTGCCTTGTGTTGTAGGTTGTTGGCGAGCTCAGGCACATCACTGGGATCTCTCGGATCAGCATCTTTAAGTTCTCCCATGTGATTCTGATGCACGCTCTTGCTGATTATCCAAATGCAACTTAACTCCCAAATATGTATCTTACATGAGCAGTTCAGGTTTCTCGTTCTTATTGTTCGTGTTAAAAGTGCTCTCTACACTCGACACACTTAGCTACACTACACTTTAAGACTAAGTGTGTAGACTTGGGGGTTGCTGTGCTCAGTGCTGTATTTCTATGTCTGCAAACATACAGTATATGCAGCACAAGCGAACCATTCATGGCCAGATTATCGGTACTCTATGGTTCCATAACCCCAACCAAACTGTGAGATGAATACAGGAATTAAATTACTATTTAATCTACCGTCTACTGTTGCAAAGACTCATCATTTTAAGAACTGAATATTCCTCATATATATCATATCATAAGTGTCTTAACTTGTGAGAAAAGATATTATAAACCCCTTAGTAGCAGGTGTAAAGAGGAAGTTGGTTATTTTTTTAGGACACAAAGAACTGAATTGCACTCAGCTATATTTCAACTCGATGGGCCTCATGAAAGAGTGCGCAAAATGCTTTGTGAAGGCTAGAAGAGCTTGGTTCAAATGCCTCTAAACGATATGGATGCCGGGAGTTAGGTGAATAAAAATATGCCAAGTAAGGGGAAGCAGAAAAGAAAGCTCCCTGCCTTGTGCACATAACCTGCAGTCCTTACATCTGGATGCCAGCGAGGCCTTTTCTCCAGAGAGTCATTGAAGTCATTGCCAGCTCGGCAGTCTTGTTCAGAGTTGATCACTTGAAGGATGAAGACAGGGCTTTGTTCCAAGGAATTCGTCTAGCATATGAAGCACTTCAACAAAGCCAAGGTGCTCAGTGTAACCCATCCACACGGAGGTGCTTTGACATATATGACAGCTAAGCTGACAGAGACAGAAGTTGGAGCAGTAGGCAGAAAAGTCAAGTATGCTGAGAGTGTAAATATGACTTTGATATTGAGAATCAAGGCTGAAACTGGCCAGTGTATATAGTATGCTGGATGTCTGGACACGCTTTTTTTAAAATGGTGAGACATCCTTGGAGTGGAATTCATTGCAATATGTGTCACATAACTGTTGACCTGTTAATTTGAGTTGTTGCCCGCTAAAAGTTAGCTAAAAGATTCAGGATTCTGGAATGATGACAATGGAATTGATGTTGAAGGTGAAGAGGTTTCTGTCCCTTTCTGTGCTACTGATACCATCTTGGAGTCCTGCAGTACCCAAGTGAATGGATTATAGTGTCTGATATTGAATTGGAGCAGTGTGACTGAAACATTGAGAAGCCAGGGCAAATAGCTAAGCCCTCTTTTTCCAATCATTTTTGATCACATACTCCGAAGGCACAATGTCAGGGCAAAACTAAACAAGAGAAAATCGATTCAAGATGTGACCTATTTGCCTTACAGTTGCTCAAACGTTTTCTTTTGCATTTGATGCTAGAAAGATACAATATTTACACATATTCAATTATTCTGCAGGTTGAGAAGCATAAAGACCCATAAAAGAATTATGAGCATGTCATATACATTGCGTGTTAGTATTATTCAAGATTGATATGAAGCATGGCATCGCACAGACTTCAGGTGTTTATTTAATTTGTTGTGCGGCCTGACACCTGATGTGTCCTTACTCAGAAACCAGTAGTCTGCTAATCTTGTCCTTTTGTTTGGAATTGTATTTTCCAGATGCATCTCTTCGTGTCTTTGGGAATACCTTGGGATTTCTCAGGCAGCAGTCCGATGTGATAACAGTCAGGGATGTCTGGCAGTTAGTGATAACACTGTTGAGCCTGGCAAAGGGATTGATGATTCAAAGAATGGAGATGAGTGATATGCACAAAGTCAAAATTAAAAAAGGGCAGATACTAGCGAGATCCTAAAAGTGAACTTGGGTGACTTTATGCAGACATTGGCCACAGCTATCTCACAAACCCAGCAAGTCTCTGGAGCTAGATTAACTGTGAGTCATTCTTCTGTGGCTTTCCATGACATTGCTGATCTCCCCACATTCTTCAGTTAGCCTCCATTAATCTCACCTCTTTGCCTGATGGTTTCAGGTCGCTCACACTTTTCATTCTTTCATTTCAGACAAAGATGAAGTAGCGGAGCTAGGAAATGGAAAAGGAAGGTGCACACAAACACATTATGAGTGTGTTTGTGTGCATGGTGTGCGTTTCTGGTACAAGAATCAGCGATCAGTCAGTTGCCTATGATCGCCTAGTCCTGTCAGTCGATGGTTCTGTACCACCCGTTGCTTAGGCTTCCACTCAAGTATGCCACGTCACTGGTGGGACCTTTCAGTGAGCAAACAAGTACTCTGGCTTCTTCACTGTGTCTGCACTCAAAGTGTTGATACTGACAGGCGTTAGTATCACCACAGATATATATATATATATATATATATATATATATATATATATATATATATATATATATATATATATATATATATATATATATATATATATATATATATATATATATATATATGTACACCTCAGACACACCTCAGCTTTACACCTGGTTGTAAATGGTGCTGTGCAGGTGTTGGAGGTGTGAACATAGACTTCACTGAACAAGAGGCGTGGTGGAGCGTTGCACCTGAAGACGATGATGGATGATCGCATTTACGGAAGTGAGATGGAGACAGTCAAAAAAAATAGGGTCTAGACTGATAGTTCACTCAGAAGCCTGGTCTTGGAACAGTAATTCAGTTTGAGGAATAATACACATCGGCTTAAATATTTTTGATTTATGTTCAGCAATTCCATAGGATTCAAGACATCAATAAGCATTGACCAAAATAACATTGAGCTTTTTTTACACAGTGGAGATAACATGTTGTTTCTTAAGTAACCTGGTGCATACGTACCTGATTAATATCCCTCATCCTGATGCTCTGTCTGACAAGTTCTTAATTGTTTGATTGAAAAAATGGTCTTGAGCCGTCTATCGATTAGTTCCACACTTGAGGGGAATTGGATTATAATCGACACAGGCCGTGACTCTCTGAGATAATTATGAATGATTTAGGTATTAGTCCCTCCATGCATCATAAATTATTCATTAGTCCTGACTCACTACCCCCCTCTTGTTTATTCCTGTGATCTGCTCTCCCTGCTACGTGGGGTTGGAAAATTGGACAGTGGAAGACCCAGAATCTGTAATGTCTTCATGCACGCACTGGTTGTTCAGTGTTTTTCACTGGAGTGTGAAATACAACGTATAAATGAACAGCCATCAGGGCTGGAATACAGATAACACCCCGGAGTTGAAAGTGTAGTGTATGAATATGAAGCAGGTCGTCCTGGTGTGAACGTAGTATTAGCAGCGGATATAGAGTGTGAATCCGGGTTCAGTTAATTATTCATCATAGGATCGCCTTGGGGACTAAACCGTTCATGAATCTGTTTGTTTTGGCTCGGAGAGCTCTGCAGTGCCCACCGGAGGGGAGGAGCTTTGAGGTTCTATCCAAAGTCTGTTTATAGTCGACAGTCCCCACCTCTCTTCTCTCAGCCGCCACCACACCAACCAACTGGCATGCCTTCACTAACCAGAGGACTCCTCCTCAGCCTCCTCCCACTGCCCAGCAATTGTGTCCCATTATATCCCATAACAGTTTCTCTCAATATGGATTCAATGTTGACTTCAGTGTTATGACTATGAAGGGAATTTGGAATGAATGGCTTTGCCAGAGTTGTTAAGAAGATGATGGAGAAAAACCAATGACTCCAATGCCGATTCCTGTAAAGACTTTCCTGTAAGTATTTCCTGGCTCTTGTTCAAGGTATACTGTCCAGTTGTTTTCAGACTCTCAAATAAGCTGAGTCTGAACATTAGGACATACGACATAAAGTTTATTTTTTATGAATTTTTGACGGAAATTGTGCCGAAAAATGTTTTGCAACACATTGCTACCATGTATTGTTTCATGTCATGATTAACTTTGGCTCATCATTTATGATTGTAGGATGCTGTAAACATCAGATCTTTAATGACTAAATCAGAATCATAATCAGAAAAACTTTATTAATCTAAAGGGAAATTGTGTTTGTAACATGCTCTGTACACAACATATCACAATAAATTAAAAAGAAATAATATAAAGTGCCAAAAAAGTGATACAAAAGATCTTAGAAAAACAATGTGCAACAAATGCAGTTCAAGAACATAAAATGTGCCAAAAAACCCTTCATTGTATTTTTTTAGGGACGAATTGTATGCTTTTATTGCCACAGGAAGAAAGGACCTCCTATATATATATATCTTATAAATGAACGGACATAAATCATTTGTGGGCATGTTTTCGCTTTCAGTATTTTATTGTGAAAGGAACCGCCGGAACTCCTCTGTGCCATCACAACAGCGCTCTTGAATCTTGGAAGGTTCTTGTCACGGCGCTGCGTGGCACCGGGCACTTCACAGTTACACGGACGGGACCGGACCGTCCACCCACACAGCTCGGGACGAGCGGCTGCCACCTGGCCTCTGCCGCAGACACTCATGGGTGTCGCTGCCGCGAGCAGCGTTTGTACCGGGGCTGAGCACGGCAGCTGCTGCGGCGGTCGCTGCAGTCATTCGGAGAGTCGACGGTGCGAGGGGATCCGGATCGAGCGCGGGGGTCTGCAGCACAGCACCAGGATGTGATACAGGAGTCCAGGGAAAGGTAAGCCGCTTTATCCTCAACTGAACCGGGCTGGTCTGTGTCACGTGTTGGAGACGCTTCTTTAGAGAAACAGTTAAGCCAATAAACACCTCCAGTTGTGTTTAATAAGATTTACTGAGCTCGTCCTGGGGTGATGATGACAAGCCGAAGCTGTCAGTCGTCTACAGCGCATGTCTGCAAGTGACTTTTGAGTGTTGAATTATTATTAGTGTGCAGTTTGGTCTATAATGATTCGAAATTAATGAATAATGAACTAGATGCATTCCAGTTTTAGCATCAATTCCCCCAGTGACATTTTTTTAATCTGCCCAAATATTGCCCTTCATCTAATATGAGAGAAAATTAGCAGAAAAGGTAAGTTGTTATCAAACTGTGTTCCCGTGCTGGAGTCCAAATGTTATGCCTGCAACAGTGACCTGTCTTTAGTTGCATATGTCTGCTTCAAGTGACCAGGTCGCATTCTTACAAGATGCTTAGGCTTCCCAGCTGACTCCTTTCTATATGCAACAGTTCTAATGGGTCCCTGGTGGACTGCTGAGCTCCATGACTGGACTATGGAGTCCAGTATTGCTTGTTTCCTGTCAGGGACCGTGCTCCTTTGGTCGTGAGGAAGAGTGTATGCTAGATATAACAATGATCTCCCCAGGTTCACTGTTAGTGTGTGTATGCAACAACAGGAGTAGATCGAGCCGTGCGTACGTCCCGATGAGTTTTCAGACTCGGTCATCTGACTTGGATCAGATCAAAGCGTGGTTTAACTGAGTTAGTTCAGCGTTTGATGTTATGATCCTTAAAACTTCATTTGGCTCAAGCTCATCCTCTGACACCACTGTAGACAGGCGACATGACACACGTAAAACATTGATTTGTCCATCGCTACACGTTCTTAACTGAAGTATGAACACATTTCTTTGTTCAAGACAGATTCTAGCAATGTACACATAACAGAAGAGAAGAAATCTGCTGGTTTATCAGATCAACTTGTGCTGGTTTGTGTGACTTCTGTGAGCGTCGACCAGTTATAGTCGGTAAGAAATACGCACGCACACGTTTGTACCTGTATTGTCATTGCCACAATGCTTCCCGAGCTTCTCACCTTAAACATAACCATCCAAAACAAATGGCTGACCTTAACCAGGACTCAAACTTAAACCCAAATATAATTACCCTGTTCTGTGGACATTTTTGTCCTCATATTGAGGCTTGGGCTTGTATGAAGCAGCAAAAATGTCCCCTCAAAGCAAAATGTCCACACAAGTGGGTGTGTTACCAAGAATTAGACCCATGTGTTTTACGTGTACATGTAGAGTACATGTACACGTAAAACACACATACAAACACACACACACTTTTTTATTGGGCTCTGCAGGTCTAGTAATTGTCCCTTACATTCAGATGTCCATATACAAGTCTGCTCCTCACATCACATTAGAGTAGACATCACATTGTTATAATGATTCATACTAGGCAAATAAAAACAGACAAACATTAAGACATCACCTGTCAGTAATATGCAGTACTACCTTTCTCCAACCTTCATTTCAACTCGTCGGTGGCGTAGTGGCATGAATCAGTCTCATAGATATGTAAAGCTCAACTGTTCAACAAAAATAAAAAATGGAGGCTCCTTAAAACATATCAGTTGCACATCTAAGTGAGAACTTATTTTCTCCAGCTTCAAAAAGTAGAGAATATCCTTGATCCTACGTGAAATGGACAGCGGAGAGGCAGATCTCCACTCCTGAAGAATCCTTCTTGTGATGTGAGTTGTGAACACTAAAATATCTTTCAGCGATGAGGACGAAGTATGCTGGACATATTCTGTGATGTGGTACAATAACTTGTAATAATTCAATTACAGCCATATTGCTGTATTTATGCAGTACTGTGGTGCTTCACTGGTAAAGCACACAAAAGTGCCACTTATCTGCTTGTTTCTGTAATTCTGCTGTCGTAGATCATCTATACGACAAAGTCTGAAGGGTTGGGGGCGTCTGCGGGGCCAGACCTGATGAAATGTGGAGGTTTATACATTAGAATCTGTTACTACTTGTCGTATGGCTGCAGGCCAACACTTCCTCACAGTCTGTTATCTGACATCTGCTACTCTTCCACACAGACTTATGTGCTAATTGTATGTTTCAACAAAGACGGATAATCTGTATAATGGTCGTTGTTGGGAAGAGGAAAACAGTTATTTCCCTCAGATTGAGAACTAGGCTTTGATTCCACAATGTTTTTTAGATCTGTCGGTTGCTGCGTTCTAACATGCTCCAGATTTACAGAATAGCACAGCTGTCGGTGCAAAAATAGAACTGTTGTTTTCAGTTAACACTGTCTGAAAGCTGTGGAGTTGGCCATGGTAAAGATATCAATCTGCTGTGATTTGTATCTTTGCGTGAGGATCGAGTCGACAACTGTCTTACTGCTGTTTTGCTGTCAGCTCGGTTTGGAGCAATTTTAACTGTTATCCTCAAACTTCTTTGTGATCACATCCAGGCTCTTTGTTCCTTGACGCGCTAGCCCAGTTTCCTTGAGCAGCACCTTATCAGAAAATCGTATGCCGGCACACAGCGAGATCACGGTGCGTCTGAAGATATATTTAGAGCCGTTACGTTTATGATAGGCTACACTAATAAAACTGCTTTCATATTAAACATTTCAGTCAGGAAGATCTAGGCCAAGTTAGCACCGAGGTTTGCATGTGGAAATCATACTTGCACTGAGGCTTGGACAGCTATTGCTAGTGAGCTATGATCTTTGTTGATATCCTATGAAGGTATTTGGTCGAAACAGTATTTTCAGCAAGGGTGAATGACATTTGCTCTCTGAAGCTTGAACACTGGTATGTTTGAGGTTAAGTTGTTGGGGTCAATCATCTGAACTAGGGTTGCATCGATACCAATACCGTGGTCAGGTATCTGTGTCATACCGGGCTTGAGTACACATGAAATGGCCACTGATACCGCTAAACTGATACCACTTCACCGCAGCACGCTATTTTTAAATGTCAGTTTATGTCTATTTTCTATTCTATTTCTATTTTTTATTTGTCTTTCTGCTGCAGTGAAGCTTGTGACAGTCATCCCTGTGTAATGGCATAAGTGCCTGGTTTCGGTAAGTACTCAAATTCAAGTACTCGTACACCACTTGTTTTGAAAAAAAATGGTATCGGTGCATCCATAATCTAAAGCATTTTAGGAAGAAGATTTGCAGTTGAAGTTGCTCAGCTTTCTCCTTGGAAGGACATTATTAGAAACAGGTGTAAACAGAGGGACAGCTCAAATGACAGGACTAGACATGAAGACAAACAGCAAGTGTTGGCGATGAAGGTACCAAGTAAAAGCAGATGAGGAAGATGAGCAAGGACCATGGACTTGGTAAAGGAGGATATGGAGAGGATAGGTGTGACCGGGGAGGATGATTGAGGTGGCAGCTGCTGCTTTGCTTTGACAACTACTCATGTTCAAAGAAGAAATTAAAAGATAAAAAGCTTTGATCAAATCCGTGACATTGTAAACATCAGTGGCCACTGCACGTTCGAAAGAAAATGCACCATCTTTCGCCAGCTTATTCCAGTGTATTGGAAATACAGTGAAACACGTTTGATCCGTAGTTGTAAGTTATCTGTGAACTGCTGCAAGTGATAATTGAGACCTAAAGTTAAAACCGTTTGATGATGCAACGGCAGCCTGTGATCTTTCATTTGTGAATGTGAGATATTTTTAGAGTGTGACTTTTTAATGAAACCAGCTTCCCCTGCTGTGGGTCGTGTGTTGACTTTTGAAAAAAGCCTTTAGCTAAGTGTGATTTCTGCTCTCAAAGACGCCACAAGATGATTTTACACTTTGAAATTGCTATTAAAATGGGGCTACTCTCTAGGCATTAATACAGGTTGTCTGACCAAGTCTTGTTTGTTGACTCCATTCAGGGAAGAGACTTAAAATATGATGGAATAATGGTATGAAGTCCCTGTGGAATTCAGCCTGGGTCACCAAGGCCTCTCAAGAATAGGCCTCCGAGTTACAAAGTACAATTCTTTCAGGAAATGGAAGTGGAAATTTAAATGTTGTCTGACATAACACAAGATTTATTTTCTATTGTAGTCATCAGAATTTTAAAAAAGTAAACAAATGAGATGTAAAATAAGCCAACTAAAGCTGAGTCAGTCATTTTGCCTCTTCAATTTTCAGCAAGTGGCATCTCACCATTTCCCCCTGTGCTCTAAATCATGCTGACTGGAAACGTCTAGCTTATTGCTGCAGTGTAGCATGAGAGAAATCAAGTGAAGAACTCGTCCGGACCGACAGCGTGGCAGCTCCTGTGTTGCATGTAAGCATGCAGGTTCTGCCATGATGCTCGCACCGGCAGACAACAGAGATGTAATAGCCCGTCACTCACTCACTCGCTTGCTAGCTCCAGGGATCCTGAGATAAATGTCAGCTGCCGATGGAAGCAGACTTTCCATCAATAACCTTCTCTGAGAGAGCGTTCGATGACCTTTGACACCATTATGATGAAAAGAGGCTGGATGCTACAAATATATATATAGCAGTATATCGTGTGTTGCTGACAAGGATGTGGCCCAATGAAGCTACTACAGACTCCAGTGACCCTGAAGGCATGAATGAAGGGAATTCTGCAAGTTACAACTGTTTTGCCATGATTGTTACCTATAAAACTGTTTAATTTACCAACAGTAGAATCGGACCTTCAGTTGTAGTGTTCTGTTCATTCAATTGATCATGTTATGTTGGGCAAATCAACCATTTTTTGAAACAACATCATTATTGGCAAGTGAAAGTGCTAGGTGTTTGGAGTTATTTTGAGAAGTACGTTTTTGTATTCCAGACAAAAGTTCTTTATGATGAATAAATCAACATAAATGTTGTGTAAACTATAGCTGCTAAAAAACAGTGGTGCCTTGTGTGCCTCTTTTGACCTGGGCTGTTGCGGAACAAGGCCTGGTCATCTGTCACTCTGAAGTGCTAAAACGGGCTCTGCACCAGACAGACGCACTCTGCTGTTCGTTGTCTGTAACTCGATCCAATAGTTGGTGTGAATTTGTGGAGACACTGTTGCCTTGTCGTGTCTAAATAGCCACTCTGTTCAACCAGAAGTGGGAGATGTTCTTCAGCACCGTGATATAAACCGCCTGTAACTTCATTACAAACTGTCGGACATGTCTGTTGAGAACAGTCAACGCTGTGTTGTCGTGTTTGGGGAAAACCGCGGCTGGAGGACATTTATAAAGCAACACTTTGTTCTCAAGTCTCGTGCTGCTGAATTTACAAACACAACCTTTATATTCTGCGAACAAATGCGGGACAATGAGTCATTTTCAAGGGGAGCCACAGCAAAGGCCCGGCATAACCATCATTTTCTGAGGTGATTGACGACGTTGACACTTTAATCGCACCTCAAGGTCTTCAATTTACTTGTACATTGCATTGTCGACTCATGTCCTGTGTGTTGGGATTGAACTTTCGCTCAAAGAAAGATGAATTTGACCTTGTTTGTTGAAAAGTGGTGACAGGCTGTCAGCGGCATGTTTACCTTCTGTTTTGCCGGTCTTTGTGTTTCCAATATTTGTCCAAGACCTTTTCACTTACTACTACTTGTTCTTAAGTGTTGTCAAACATACTCAGACATACTGCTTAACCAAACTAAAGGCTTGTTACCCTGTAATGTTTTTCTCACTAAGTCAAGAGCTTTGTTAAGATTGGCTTTTTTTAGCTGTCCAAAATGATTCTGACTTGGCTAAGCTGGATCAAAAGTCATTTGAAAGAAAGCAAAGGTAAATGACACTTGCTCTCTGGAGCTTGAACACTGATATGCTTGAGTTTAAGTCTGAACAATCATCTGAACTAGGGTTGCATCAATACCAATACCGTAGTCAGGTATCCGTGCCATACCGGGCTTGAGTACACGTACTCATAAAATGGCCACAGATACCACAAAACTGATAACACTACACGGCAGCACGCAATTTTTAAATGTCAGTTTATGTCGATTTTTTTTTTTCTGCTGCAGTGAAACTTCAACAGTGACAGTCAACCCTATATACCCTAAGGAATACCAATACAAGGCTGTGTATTTACATGGTGATTTTTAATCTCCTGTTTTATTACAAATTTGATTCACAGTTTAGCTGTCCAAAATGATTCTGACTTGGCTAAGCTGGATCAAAGGTCACTTTGAAAGATGTTTTATTCCCATTAAAGCTCAATATTGTCAAGTAATTGCTAGTTGCAATCACTGTTATCATTATCAAATACTTGTGTTTGTTTCTCTTACAATACCTCACATGCCACTATTCTCATTGCACTTCCTGTGGTGTTTGCTTTGGTTGGCTGCAACAATGGTTTCCATGCAGCTATCCTGCATCATAGCATAAAAGCTGGTAATGCTGGTAAAGATTGTTAATGGCCTCTCAAGGTTTGGGGTCAGACAGTCACAGTAGGGGACAGGAAGCTGCTGGGACTGGGGTTTATAACCCACTCATGAGCCGCTAATTGATATCCAGCAGAACATCCCTGTGGAGTCCTGATGCTGCTTCCAATGAAACTTTATTGTATCTTTCCTGTAAATGAGCCAAGGAGACGGAGGAGGCCCGACTTTATGAGCTTCCTAACAATCAGGAGCCTAATGAACAAAACTCACAGCGTGATTGTTATAATTAAGACTTCATAACAGAGAAGGTTGTTGGGTAATGTGATATTTTCTCATGTATAGTTGAGTTGATGGCTTCGTGTGCCAAATACGGCAGTATGTGGTTTTGGTGCTATTATGTAGAAGTCCAATTTGTGACCAGTTTGTGGACTTTCCATTTATTTTAGGAGGGAGATTTTATAGTCGGCCCATTTACTGTGGTTTATGTACATTTGACCAAATTAAGTCGAGGATATACTTCAGCAGGAGAATGGCAGAGTACGTCGTGAGCGAATGCTGATATTGCGAGCTAAACTTAAGTACATATTTACCAAAAAATGTGAAAAATTCACCCTACGCAGGGTGAAATATCTGGGTGGCATGAAATCTCAATGTAGGGGGTGAAACAAAATTCCAGTGAAGGGAGAAAACTGCTTATATGTCACAGCTCCAAATTTCGCTATTTTATTAATTCATATTTACTATTCATATGAGTTCAAACCTGCTGCCATATACTAGTATGTTATACTTGCAATAAAGGAGAAATGTTTCATCCCTTTTGGCCTCAGCCTCCCATCTAACAAACCTATCTTCGATCAAAACTTCAAGACCCTAGTGATAATAGATGATGCAGATGTAGTACAAGTGAAATTGTTTTGACTGCATGGGCTCTTCCTCGGGAATTAGACTTACAATAAATCCAAAGGTGTGACCCCTATTGCCGAATCATTGGGCTTGTCATGGTGTATCGACTAATGCTCTCTAAATTAAACCGTGATAACAAGGTTCTTTATTGTCTGGCTTTCTTGGTTGTAGTAATTGGCTCCACAGTTCTGTCTTTCCATTTCCAGAACAAATGGGCAAATATTGTCCATGGAGAATTAGTTTAGTCTCCGGTCTAAATCAGCCAATTTGTCTGAGGGTTTGTGTCTCAAATTGGCACCAAATGGTCCCTTCATGATACGAGGCAATATGTTTAAGCCGCAGTGGAAATTTCACAGCGAGGCGGTGGTGTTTGATTCAATTGTCAGCGCCGACCATGGACTCAGAGGAACTCTAATAGCCAAGTTATAGCTGAGGTAACTTTGTTGTGTTGCTCACACACACACATCTGTTTGGAGCTTATTTGTCAGTCTGTGATATTTAAGGAAAACAAAGCCTGTTATATTTTCACAATAACTGTGTCTGAATTTATTATCCAACACTCACTTTCTATGCTTTGATGACCATATCATTTGAGCGAAATTCAGGGGTAGCAAAAAATGTTAAAATATATTTTCTTATTATTAAAAAAAATATCTGAAACCCTTGTTCTGCTGATGTTTCTACTTCATTCAAATGGGAAGATTTGAATCCTTACCTTGGGCAATGTGGCAGCTGTAGTGGTGGGTTTATGTCAGGTACTCAGTGACATACAAGGAAATGGTTCCATGGGTTGAACCTGCATTGACAATTATTTCTCCTACTACTTTGGTATTATTTTGAAACCTATAAAGGATCGTTTGATAATGCTAAACTGTAACTCCTTGGCTATCTTATTTTAATGCTCATAACACTTGACTCTCATACTTTGCAGATGACTATATATATCTCCATATCTCCGAGGCAGACCTAGTAGTCACATCCTTTTTCTTTCAACTTAAACACAAAGTAGTAATGTGGTAGGTACATAAATCCAGTACTTGTTTTTGTGTGGTCAGTGTTGTCCTACACCCTTATTGACACAACAGGCAACCCAAGTCTATCCTAAAGGAAAGCGCAAAGACCATGAATTATTTGATATTTGTTGGTGCTTTGATGGCATCTTTGTCAATATGTCACCGTCATGTTTTTTTTAAATCCATGTACAAAGTTTTTCTTAGTTAAATTGCTTTTTGATGTATGGCAGCTTGGAAATAAAACAATTCTAGCCACTGTTCTCTTCTGGAAGAGTAAAATGATCTACAGCACTGAAATACCAGCCCTCAATCTTGAACTCCTCACCAAATGACATAATGACATTGGTCAGGGTTGCTCAGAGGCCCTGCGGCGTGGCATCACAGCTCTGAATACGCCACTTTATGTCAGATCCACCCCCCGAGGTTGTGACAAGTGTTCTCTGTCCTACTCAGTAGCCTCACAACTGGTCTGTCTTGCGTCACTCCATTGTCAGATTGAGAAGATCTTGGTCAGTTTGTGAACCGCTTGCCTCGGTTTTTTATTCAGTGGGAGATGGTCGACAACTTTTTGAGTGCAAGATTTGGAGGTGTGTCGTCGGCTTGTGGTGAGTTCTTAAAGTTTACTGACACTGAATTCCAGATGTTATAAGCTTGAGGTTTGCGATAGGATTGCGAGCCATTCTAACATGCAAATTCCCTCTACTCCCTTCATGTGTCATACCTCTGTGCCATTGAGTTTTCTGCAATGGCGTCACATAAGCAAGTCTACTCATGTTGTCCAAGAGTTGTCCATTCACTCGAAGACAGCTGAATGTGCACGGCAAACATAGTGCTGTGGAGATGCACCTGCTGAGATATCAGTGAGAGCATGATGGAGAGACAGTGCTCTGGGGGCTCAAACACCTGTGCACCTTGGAGTATTGCTAGGATGTTTAAGTTCGGTCTACTCTGAATCGAAATCTTGTCTTGTGCAGTATCTACTAGAGATTTGTTGAACGTGACATTTGACACACTCTAACCAAATGTTCTTGCATACGCAAACACATGTATCAGCTAAACCGTTTGTCATCATCTGAAGAATATTTCAAATAGTATTTTTGAACAACTGTGTACCACAATATACATGCAACACTGTTACCCCAATATATAGCAACAAGAAACCAGTGGGTCACATGACACCAGTTCACTGCGATTGTCTGTCAACAGCTGCAGTAGAACAAAACTGTGTTAAATATTTAATTTTTCTTTTACTTCGTTTTTGCACGGCTCTTGTACAGGCACGGCTCCTTGAGATCCGGCTCCCGTCCAAGAGCCATAAATCCCCTCTCTAATGGGGTCCGTAGATGGAAACGCAGTCACAAATTCGGAAGGTTGAAGGTTGTTCCAGTCCACTGACATGAACAGCGTCATGTGAGTGCCTTTTAGGACAGCCGTTGCTCTACTGAGTGTGTTGTTATTACTGTCCTCAAAAGTTCGCATCAATATGTTTATTGGAGAGTGGATGAAATATCTGTGTGACTGGTCATCCATGAAATTGTTCCCTGGCTCCAAAACAAGTTGCAATTTTCTGTCAAGACTCGTTCATCCAAAGCCACACAGTGTAGTATTAACCACAAGCAGGAGTTGTGCCATCTCATTATCTGATTCTTAAGCACCATTTAAATCCAGATTCACTGCATCTGTAGTTTCTTCTAATGTTCGAGTGTGAAGACAAACGGTTTCTGTCAGCTGTTCACAGGGCAACAGTTGCTGCACAAGTAAGCCTCTGTGGTCTGAGCGATGCAGCAAATGGAGTGAGGAGCACTCCCATTAAACTGTGCTCCCTCCTGCTAAAGAGGCTAGCTGCTCTGGCACAAACCGCTGACTCACGTTTGGCTTCTGACCTCACCACACTGGTTCTTTTCTTCTGTGGTGATTGCATGCTAGTAAAGACCGACAAAAGCGGCACAGTGTGCCAGCGTGGCTGTGGAGGTGGCGTGAATGATAATCGACCCATAAAAGAGTAAAACGCTCTTCATTCTCTTCTGGGTGGTGATGGGAAATAATTTCTGCGTTGAGAGAAATGTATAAATTCTCAGCTTTTTGGGGAAACTGTTGGATGTTGACAAATTCTCCCATTGCTTTCTTGCGCATAATAGGAGTTGAACTCACCACAGTGAATACCATTCTCCCAAACAAGGAGCTGATGAGCTTCCACTGCTTTGTTATTAGGGGTGCACAGGATTTCACTGGCCGATATCAATTGCCGATATTGTCAAAGGTGTCAACAAGCCAATAGATTTTTTCCAGTTGTTTTTTTCTTTTCTTTACAGAAATAAATCATACACAAAAGTCCCTTTTTTATGAATTACACAAACCTATTAAATAATCATAACACTGAACAACACTGTTTATAAAACGTTGCAACTTTTAAAGCAAAATAAATGTCAAATAAAAAACAATAAAAAAGTGATTAATATAAAATTAATAACTTTAATTCCCTTTTCAATGAACAATGTACAGATCAAGCAATGTAAACTTCACTCATCACTTGTTTAATACTGAAATATTGCCTTACAATTTGACTGACCGCTCCTGTTTTCATGGGTATCTGAGGTCTTGGTGCGAAATTATCTGCTGAAAGCTCCGGTCTTTGACAAGCTTCTTGTCCAATGCAATAAACTCGGTTTGCAATGGTTTCGTCTGCTGTTCGCACCCTTTAGCTTCTGCTTGTTTGCCTCTTGGTAATTCGGTTGTTATTTTTTCCTTGACTGCAGCTTGGGCATTTTTACATTGTGATGTAACATTTTTCAGAGTAATTATGTTGCGAAAAAAAAAAGAAAAAGTATTGCACTCATACAAAAAGTATTGTCATTTGATTGACCAATCATGATTAAGCCATAAATGCCCATATTGTTGTTGATGAATCGTTCGTCCGATCAATGGGTACAGCACCATTTGTTGCTAATGATAATGCAATGGACACTTGTTTCTTGTATACACTCCCCTGTGTCATGCCACCGCCATCCCAGTCATCCTTCAACAAGCCAATCAGACTCAGTCCTGGTCCTTCTGTCCAGATGCCAGGTCTTTCACTTTCTTCATGTCCCACCGCTTTCATCGTTCTTTCATGATGCTTGCATCAACAAACATTGCGTTGACCGATACTGACAAGGAATGAAGATAAGAACCGCAGTTTCAAAAGCCACTACGTTGCCAACAGAATAGTTGCAGCGAATTGCAAACCACAGTCTTATTTCTGGAACCTTTGTCCTCTTGGGAGCTTGAGACAAGCTGTTAGCATGAACCAGCTGCTTCTGGCGGCTGGCACTGGGAATAGGGGTGGATCTAAACAAACCTGAGGTCTCAGAGGAGGACGGTTTTGAAAAGAAATATAGTTCAATTTCCCTGATGCCACCAGGGTGCTGCTGCTGCTCTGCTGTATGTGTTGGCTTTGCAGATTGTTTACACAACAATTACGCTTCGTAGAGCTGATCAAGCTGAATAATTGTATTACTTGTTTCTGAGTTAAAAGTCTTAGTTTGCCCTGCAATTATTAGAAAATTTTATTACAGTTAAAGTACACAATGTCTTCAATTTGTCTGTCAGCAGCAACAATTGATCATGACATTTTCAGTATAACTAGTTATTGCTAGTGACTTCAGTGAGAGTGGTACACACACACACATATTTTAAAGAAATTCTCTCTCTAGTTGATTGGGCTTGTGTTTGAGCTGCACCCACAGAACTCTCAGGGTTCCTGATATAAAAACACTAGAAAAATAAAGCAATGTTGAAAAAATGTCCTTTATTGGGGAAAAAAAATCCTGATGATTATCTTTTAATTAAAGCCAGGGACACAAAGTGCCGGCTGCTGGTGCGAAAGTGGAAACCTCTGCTAGCTTCTTCGTGCCTCCAACATTTTGAGACATTTTAATTTCCTAAATTTATCTGAAGCCCGGCACTCAGTCAACTGCAGCTCCTTTTTGTCTTTGGCAGAGCAGTGTGATTGACACGTGGTGGCCGAATGCTAACAGACATTTATTGGTGATCAAATTGCCGTCGGAGTACGGTGGCCGGCTATCGCACTAATTGGGTCTCTGTTGCAAGGAGGATCTTGACATGACTTTCGATCAAACGTCAGACCGGTGTGGCAGCAGACGGCCTGTGGGCTGAACGGGACACAATCTTGTTGGCGTCCACCCTGAAACCTGCAGACACTGATCCACTGTGCCATATCAGCTACATGCTTGTATTGGCTGAAGCTTGTGTGGCCTCAGTGATTTACATTTCAACATTTCATATCACATTATTAATTCCATGACTCACACACTCACATTGTCTATGATTTGACTGAACTCTTCGACTCTTTAGGGTAGAAATCAAATAGTCCCCATTCCTGATTGCTCACTGCATCACGCTCTTCCTTTGCAGTTGAGTTGAAACGTCACCTCATCGTGGTTCGAGGCTGTCATTTGGGATTCTTTCACGTCACTTGAACTTATCTGTTGATGCCAAAAATAGACACTGTCACCCAATATCCCCCACAAGTGCCTCTCTAGCGAAGAATGTGACTCCTGTGATCATGTTTCGCTTGCAAACTATTTCTCTTGTCTCCCACACATGTCTAGAAATTACTTTTTGTCTTATGCTGACTCATGCATTCCAGTATCTAGTTCTAATCTCTTTTTCTTTTTTTATCCTGAAATCAATATCAGACTGGTCACAGTGGAACACGGTGGAAATTAAACAAAATGCAGTTGCAATGCTGAAAGTGCTATGCGGTGGCAGCAGTGGGTGGTGGGCACGGTTGAATGGATGCTCAGCCTCTTCTTTGTGCGGTGTGCAGGGATTAGTTGGAGGGTGCAGCCAGACATTGTCGCAGCGGATGCTGGTTCCGGTAACACACATACACACAAGAAGTGGCAACATGGCAAAAGATTAATATCCGATTTTTTTTATGATTAAGAAATCGCAAATTTGAGTTTATTGTGATTTTTTTCATTTACTAGTTTCTTCTCTGTGCAACCAAAGTACTTCTGCACTTAAAAAAAAAAAAAAATATATATATATATATATATCTGAATAAATAACAGTAAACCACAACAAGAGCACTTTTGCTACATAAAAGATGGTTTGAAGAAAGGTGGAACTTACTACTCTATAATATCAGTGAAGACATGACAATTTGCTTTAATCAACACAGTCCTTTCAACAGGATTCAACAGAGCACAAAAACACTCAATAGCTTTTTTGAAAAGAGCAAACTTAACCACAGTATTTTGAAGAGAAAAGCTCACACTGCAATGTCTGCTTACTGAACCTGATCATTAAAGATCCAGCAGCTCTAGACCATCTTTCTATTTTCATCTTCTCCAAAGTACATATCCTGAAAGATTCCTATCACAGATTATTAGCCAGGAGAAACATAGTCATCTTTCTTTCTGACGTGCTATTGTTTTTTTGTTTTATTTGACAAATTTTTCACATTCATTCACTCAGATTGCTTCATAACAGTAGAAATTCTTATGAGTATTTTCATGTTGGCCTTCATTTATTGATTATATTTTGTTTTAATCTAACGATTAAACAGTGAGGCTAACCTGATGCCCAAATAATTTTAAGTAATAGGCAGTAAAAAATAATTGAGGCTTTTTTTTATGCCTCCTTTATGAGCAGATCCTCAACAACATAGTGAACACATTACATGCTGTCACCCTGGAAATTACTTCAGAGCATCATAATAAAATAAGACGCTGTTATATTTGTCCCTAACAGTTTCTGAAATTTCTGAAAGACCATTAAACTCAATTTGCTTAAAGCATCGCCTTGACAAGTGCGAACTACTAATCAAGTGCATGCTTTTTCAGAATCACGTGTTAGTGAGTGCCCACTCAGATCAAAAAGTCTGCCTCAACCACCCAAGTCGGCTGCAAATGGATCATACATCTGACAGTGTCTGCTGAGGGGTCCCAGTGTTTTGTGTCATGTCATGAGCACAATATGAATCTGCTCCTGCCACGCTATACCTTCCCCAATATTCAAAGATAAACAGACAATTTATGTATATTTATGCGCCTTGGCTTTTTATTAGACTGATGAACGTCTCCTGAAGCGATGTTGGGTTTGATTTGTTATCTGCCAAATAATCCTGATTCTAATGTAAATTGGAACAGCCATGAAAGCACAGTCTCTCACTTTGATGTGAAATTTGTGAAGCAGATTTCATTTTTTTAGCATCAGGGAAGCTTCTCTGAATAAGTGTCAGTTTACACATTTCCACTGGTAAGATGAAAGATAATGGAAATTGCATTGTTTGTCAGTATTACTGGTGTAGATAAGGGCATCCACTCATTTGTGGCTAAGGCATTAGGTCTTGTGCTTTGTACAGTCAATGCAATGCTGAATATGTTTCACCAACCTGTCATCCAACAAGGAAGATGAAGGTGAGCAACTGACACTCACTCTTTATTGGTCTGACGTCGCAAAACATTGTCATTCCTAATGCGTCACAATTGCCATTTGCTGGGCGTCTTAACCACAAACCCTCCGTTTGGAACTGGAAATGGAAACATTCGACTCCATGATCACACATGTGCGTCCACATGGAATACAGAAGGCTGACTTTGGCCTCTCCAGTGACTCTCAGTTAGCAATTTCAATTCCTTTCTTAACCCTCAAGCTCAACCCTCAATCTTAGTAAAAATAAAATAAAAAATAAAATATATTATAAACAATACAATATTGATACAATATCTTAAGTATGACGTTATTTGAGCGTGTTTATATTTTCTTACACCCCTACCCACTACTCATTCAGTCCTGAGAGATCAATCTTGCCTATCGACTTAACATTCTGAGAGTCAGGACAGCTCTTGCACGTCGTGGGTGCATGCATGTTTGAGATTGAGGGTTAAGATTGATGGTAAAGAGACAAATTGGAATTCACCCTTGGGGATCATTTTTATAGCTTGGCATTGACCATGCTGATTCATAAACATACGTCTCTATGAATAAACCCTCATGACCTGTCACATCGGGTATCCTTCCCCATAAGAATGATTAAATCCCTCCGCACTTTTCAACCCTGTCGCTTTCATTATGCTGTATTTTCACTTACCGAATCTAAACAGGAGCATCCGAATGCCGCTGAAGAGCAATCCAAACACATTAAAATCACTTGTCCTGATGAGTGTGGGGGCAAAATGTTTTGCACTAATCTGCGTGTCGGCTTCTGGGTGGATTACTGCCAAGACACGGGTACCACTTTAGAACCAAAGAGTCTAAAGAGATTTGATTTATTCTCATCGTTTCTGCTCCTAGGTCAGAAATTCCCTGAAGCTTCCCCTTCACTGTGTAGTGAAGGTACATGGTGGGATTATGAGCATCGTGAGAAATGAACCAGCAGATTCACAGATCATTCTGCAGTCATGTGAAAACATTCATACAGTTTAGTAAATTATCTTGGAGGAATTGAAACTTTGATACCTTCAGCATTTTCTGCCACTCCTGCTGATGTGCTCACCTTGTGGGACGCTGCTTGACACTTCCTCTTATTGATATCACTGTGATTTATGTATCTGTGCTCTGCTGCTCCTCCTCAAACTGAGGATGAGACTGTGATTTATCTCTGTTCGATACTGCATGTCTTCGCTGCTGCAATGATGACGTAGAGGCATCTGAATGCTCGTCAGATTAACTGCAGAGTTCAACAGAATCAGCTCCGCAGAGCTTGAGATCATTTGATTTATTTCCACTTTGTCTCTCTCTGCAGTTCATTCTACCACTGCGCCGTGAATCAGTTCTATTCTGAGGATGTAATGTTGACACTATACACAAAAACAGCTCGGCTTGATGTGGCAAGGAACACATTTTTGTACAGATGTTCATGTGATAGGGCTGTTCATATTCAGAATAATTCCAAAACAGACAAACATATTTCAGTAAAAGTTTCAGTTTTGTTGGGAAATTAGCTTTCTTAAAAGCAATTTGATTTTGGTGGTGTTCTATGGGTGGGAATTGTGAACCTGATTGATTTTCAGTGGACTACCGGCGTAGCCACTAATATGACCACCTCTGGTATAAGATGGCAGGAACCAGATGTGACTACTTTAAAACTCGTGTTGGGGTCAAGATCACATCAACCGAGACCAAGACATTATCGAGTCGAGAGCATATTGAGACCAAAATGAGCAGCACCATTTGACAATTGACAAAAAAGTCTTCGGATGCCTTATTGGTGTTTGGGTATCCTCCCGATCAGCTGCAACAGAAACCTGCACCCACCATGGCTCTTTTAGTAGTAGTAGTAGTGGAAGTTTATTTTCGATCCCGCATCAAGCAATAACTAACACCTCTTTCATCTAAACTTGGAGAGAGCAGTTCTTATAATTTCTTATGAAGTCCGTATTGACTTTCAGAGCCCTGTTGTTAAACTTCAGTGCAGACTGCTTGATACAATTAGAGCACAATTGCTTTTTCACTTTTTGACTGTGTCATTCCACTTCTTTGTCCATTACCTGCACTTGTCATATTCAGAAAGTTTCCGATTGTCTAACTCTCAGTCATCACTGCTCACTCTTGTTCATCTTCCATTAGCAAGGTACCGGTGGGCCTGATGAGCTGCTCCTGGTAAATTTGGTTCTGGTAAATTTGCTCCTTGTCATTTTGGAACTCAACTATAAGCTTTAGGAGAATGCAATCCTTCATGTTCAATTCCAGGAACCTCTTCCACGTTGCCACTCCTTTCTGTCTTTATAGACCTGCTGTGATGTTCATTGAGAACCTTGAATTTCCTCACTTCCTGCTGAAATTTCACAAGGACTGGCCATGGTCTTGTTCCTCATCGTCCCATCCGCTGTGCAGAGTCGATAACAAATTCCTCCTTGTATCCCACCTTCTCCTTGATAAGTTTCTCTGGGAAGAGCCTCAGATCATCAGCTTCCATGCCTTCTGGCACTGACCAGACCATCATGTTCTTGGCTCTTGTGATGGCCTCCAGCCTGACAACTCCCTCCTCTGCCTCATCCAATGCTTTCTTCATTGCTTCAACTTGTTTTGCATTGGTTCTGCTTGTTGAAGCATTGCATTCACACTGAATCTTTAATGTTTTATTTTCCATTATTTATTATTATTCAAAAGTATTTTTATGTTGGCCTTCATTTTGTTTTGTTCCTTTATTATGTTTCTTTTGTGACTGGCAAGTTCCTGTTGTTGACTTTTAACTGGATCAATCAATGGCTCCATTTTTTAATTACATTTACATACACTATTCTATTCTATTTCTACAAACCTTCTCTATTCTCTGTGCGGACACTGCTGCAGTTGATTTTTTTCTTCTTTGACATGACTGCAGTGACTCACTGATCTCTTTTCTGTTGTTTCCCCTTGTCGAGTCATTGAAAATTCCTTCACCAACTCTTCCTTCTTAGTGATATACCCTCCTATATTTTGTGTATATAGATGCTCTGGTTACTTGCAACAGTCTCGTTTGGCGCCCAAAGCCACATCCCTAGCCCATTCCCTTCTCGACACACCAAGTGGTCAACTGACAACTTGCTTGCTGCAAACATTTATGTACAAAAATGGCTTTTTATAAAAAGCAAGCACACATGTGGATAACTATAAGATTTTGCCGGTGAAGAAATATGGTACCTGTCATTTACGTCAAGTTACGACTGCAAAAGGGTTGAGAATCGGCAGATTTTGATGATATTCAGCGAAATCTCTGGGTGGAAACACCTTTTTTCATTGGAAACCAGCGTGATGACACTATGAGTAGGGCATTATACAGACACATATGAACTGAAATTTAGGGCTTCCTGCTGCGTCCATTTTCTCGTGTTTTGCTGTTCCCACATGATGCCCAGACATCCAGCTAGCTGAAAACTTACGTCCATAACAACATGGTTTGAATAAAAATAAGTCCCACTTGAACCTGCTCTTCTTTCTCTGAACTCTGTGACAAATCTGATATTGCTCATGATTTCCTCCCTTTCTGTGCACTCACCCTTGCTTATTTACAGACTACATTACAAGATGGCGCCAGTGTTTGACATAGTTATGGCGACTGAGCACTTAATCTTTATCACAATGTTATCTGTGGTTAAACTAAATTGCATGTGTTTATTTTTTATTCACAGAATGAAGACAAAGTATTTCTTCTTCCTAATTATGTCGTTTGACTTAATGTTGGATCTTTGTTTCTAATCCTTGTGGTTGGTGATTTATGATACACATATCATTCCTGAACCCATGATACATATAAGACAGTTTATTGCTTGTATTCTTTCTTCTTTGCCCTAAGTCTCTACAACGTCAGACTTCACCAGTCATTCTAAGTAGTCAACCTTATTGGTTACTGCTGACAACATTTGAAGCCTTTAAACCTTGGAAAAAACATCCTGCATATTGGGTTGATAGACTGTTGTGAAGGGACATATTCCAGCTAAATTCTTATTGTCCTTTAGCCATCCATTAACTACTGAGCTAGATTACAATCAATAAGGTTTCTGATCACAGGAGGAAAGATGGCATCCAAATGGGCTTCATCTCATGTTACAACTGGCCTTCAAATTAAGACTCATCTGAGAGGAAACCACACAGACTCGCTCATAGAATTACCTGGGGCGACTTTTCCCTGAGGAGAGTTCTCATTTGCTATTATGTCACTGTCGCTGGGCCCAGGCTGGTTTTCAGAGGGGAAATAAAGATGCAAATATATCTTATCTAGTGAGATTGCTGAGAAATTAAGACCAAATTATGAGCCTCGGTAATAAGGCGACACCTTGGAAAATCTTACCTAGGCAAATCCCCAAAATCACTACAGATAGAATGAGTTTCTTTTGATGCCTACAGTTGGGCAATAAATTGATTTATCAGAAGCAAATGGTGTCCACAAATCAGGGTTAGGAACTAGATAACTAGAAAAGTAAATCCGGTTTGGCCCATAATTTAGACAGCAGTTTTTGGTCAGCTCCGCCTTAAAATGAGCTTGACGCCACGCGAAGGTCCACATATTTAATTAAAAACATTCATGTCTTTCTTTTTCATGATCTTGTGGTCATGCTTCCATCAAGCCTTTCATTTAAGAAATGAATTGGAGCAGATATGACACCTTTACATTATGGCTCTTTTGGGATTTTGCTGAAGCAGAGGATTTAGAAAAAACTTTTCTGAAGATGACAGTGTAGTTGAGAAGATGGTATGTAGTAATGAGGTATATAAACCAACGTGAGTCTTGTCTGTTCACATTTAAATGTTACTTTAAATGTAATGGTTTTCATTGTGACCAGCTCCATGCAAAAGCTCCAGAGAGTGAAAAAGCAGTGACAGGTTGTCAGCACTGGCAACTTGGCGCTCTCATTTTCAGTTACATACATTTGTCAATACAATCAGTAGAAAGTTGGGAAGTGATCATAACATTGGAAACTCACTCAATCGAGCCACATTTGTACTTCAAAGGAAACTGACAAATGTACTGTCAGTTGCCTTTGAAGAGCGTCCACAGCAATTACTGGTGATATTGGATGTGTCCAAAAACAAACAGTCATTAGTCTATGTCAAATGTTTGCTGTTCAAAGTTTAGTGTTGCATGAATGGCTTTAAATCCTTCTCAGGGTGTCTGTGCAGCTAATCTGCCTCTCCTAAAGCTCATGAAAGTGAAGTGGATCCGAGGTGAGTGGAGGAGTCTTGAGATGGGCAGCATCCGCTTACGCACTCTGTCAGTCAGGCCGTGCTGTTCCTTGGCTTAACTTCACAAAGTTCGGTACACAAGGTCACTTAGAGTGGGAACCGAAGTTTGTTCCTCCCTCAGATGAAACCATGCTCCAGCCATGGCTACTTTCCCTCTCTGCATGCACCTACTCAGTATGTTCTCCCAGATCTCAACCATTGATTAGCCTCAAACACTCTCCAATGTCTCCTCCTTCTCTCCTGGGCTTTTAGCTTTCTATTCTTGTCTCACCTGCTGCGCTCACTGCTGAAAACAGATTTTTCTAAACACACGTCTCCTGTTGAGCTCACACTGGGGGCACAAGAGGACTCGATCGTCTTTACTTGACAGAACAAAGATTAAAAACCGCAGTTTCTGTGTTTTTGAAACTGAGAGAATCAGGTTAATCTTAACAGCCTTGTTCTTCTTGTGTGAAGGTTGTGTGTTTCAATAGTTGTAGTATTTAGTTAAGCTAACAATGAAGTATTGGCGGATTTGTCAGTTTTATATAATGTGATGAATTATGGCTTAGGAGAGTACCAAACCCACCCGCACGACCGTTGCTACTAGCCATTTGCCATGTTTACTGTATGCAAATGGTCATGTGAGTGTGAACTGTTGGTGGAACTAGACGCACATTATAATGCTATTGAGCTTTGCTTGGTGATGCAAAACTGTTAGTCCTTGGTGAATCCTAAATTCTTGCGAAATGCTTTGTTGTTAAAATAATAATAATCCTATAAAATCCTAATTTCAATTGTACATTTGAAACGGACTGCACCTGAGGTTTTTCTTGCCTGTAAAAGATGTAACAGCTTGAAGCTGAGTTAAGCCTCAAAGAAAAAGACTCAAACGACACACCAGGAAAACATTTTCCCGAGTTTCATATTTGTCTAAACTTGAACAGCAGCATTAAGACAATCACATAGTGTATCTGTTTCACCTTTACAGACTCAGGAGGTGACTCCTGAGCAAATATTACAGAAGATTATGTAAAGTATTCCATGATTGACACGGGAGCTCATTTTTAATTTAAAAGGAACACGCCATGGGGGCAGCGTGACACCGCTCCGCTGCAGAAATGAGGTCAAGAACATCCATATTTATTGTGGTTGATCCGTGTAAATGAGAGCAGAGCCATTTCTGTTCTTTAAATGAAATGTAGCATTATATTCCGCTCTGACTGTGACCTTTGTTCCAACCTCTGACATAAGCTTGAGTTGTTTCTGGGTATAAAAAAACAGAGCAGACATCATCATCATTTTTGCAGTGTTCTCCTGTTGCCAGTGCAACCACAAGAAAAGGTTGATTTCCTGGCTTAAATTTAAGATGGTATTTTTTTCACTGAACCCAAGTGGTCCACAACAGCTTTTACAGACATGGGCGTGGCCAGAGAGACAGTCCTCAACTCTCAATCTGTAGACGCCGCTGAACCTGAAAGGGTGCTGCTAGGTTGCTCGCATCAGTGTGTCATCAGCCAGTGTTTTAGGTAATTGTGTGTTTTGATCACTACATCACTGACCTCCGGGAAGTGAAAGTGCTTTGATTCCCTTGGTGTGATGACTAGATTATCATAAAGCAGCTAAATGTTGCAGTGTGCTATGGGAGGGTGGGTGTGACAGGGATCACTGCTTGTTATCCACCACAGTAACAGAAGCCTGTTGAACCTTCTGGTATTGTTTTCCTGATGAATTTCCACAGAACTTCTCCCTCTCTCTGTCTTCTCATTGTTTGTCTCTGTAAGTGACGGCTGAGCTGGCGCTGTTCTTTGCTGAGTCACTGTAACTTAATGGAGAACATCTGCTGGCCGGATTTCACTGCAGAGATAAGAGCTTCCAGAGAGAAGAGACGAGGAGTTATAGGAAAAAAACGTTTGGCAGACCTGGCACATTTGGGTTTAAGGTGTTCTTGCCTGCTTCCTTCATACTTAGACTGCATTCCACGATTCGTCTTTCAATAAATAATAAAAATACACACAAGTGCAAAATCAACCACATGCTTGGATTTTAAATGATTGTGTTCAAGATCTGTTTACTTTACTAGTGATCTTGAATATAAGCATTGGATTAATAGGCAAGAGCTAAAACAATACTTTTTTTTGGTCTTTTTACATATATGAATATTGTTTGGTATAATTTTCACATTTTATTGAATGAACAAAAAAATATTTGCTGTCTCAATAACTTTCATGTTTTTTGTTGTTAAATAAAGGACATAGTCATATGGGCCCTGTCACTTTCGATCTAATAATTCATTTTCTGCGTTCTGCTTATTTTGGTACAGATGTTTGTTTGTGACTCAAACCTCTGACTCATTATGCCTTCCACCTGAGCTGCTCCCATGTTCCAAATAAAACCTCCAGTAATGACTGTAAGACCGTGTTACCTTATTTGGCTTGGGTCTGCTTAGGTGGGCACAAGAGCTAATGATAATATTGGTAATACTTTGGTGCCTGGAGGAAAAACAAGCAAATAGTACATACAAGCACAGGATGGACAGGTTCTGATTTGCCGCAAGCCCAAATTCAAACCTGCAACTGCCTTGCGCAGAGGCTTCAGTACTCAAAGGAACCAGATTCATTTCCTACAGGCAATGACAGACACAAACTTTTAAAACCTGTCTCAACTCAGTGGCTCACAAACCTCATTTTTTCGCTTACTAGAGTCCCTAAAGGTCCTTTTATGCAAGTTCTTTTTATTTTTAAGGGCTCCGAACAGGTCTGAACTTAAAATCGTCATTGTCACACTGCAGTGAAACAGGTATGCACGAACATGAATGCGCAAGGTTTTGCTGACTTGATGCTTCAGTTATCATTGTCAGTCATAAGCATGGTGACATGCTTATGTAGGCTCTTGGATGTGCCTTACGGAGGGTGTCTGGGCTCTACTATTGGTGTTGGATAGAAGATGACAATTGACATTGACTTCACTCTACCTTACTGCTGAGAAAAGCAAAGCTGTGCCAGTAGGCGACACAAATACAGCTTCTGTCCGTAGAAACAGTAACCAGCTGTCCTCCCTGTGGGTGTTTTCGCTCATGACCGATGGGTGGTTGTAATATTCAAGATCTTATTTTGTTCTCTCTGCCCTCAGATTTTGCTGATTGAGTGGAAACTGGTGTCACCATGTTCAGGAACAGTTTGAAGATGCTCCTGTCTGGAGGGAAGAATAATCGCAAGAGTCGGGGAAGCGGTGAGTTCCAACTCATGTGTCACTACATTGTGATCCATCACCTGTACGCTGTGGTGTTTGTACCAGAAGCTCATGAATCAAAGCAGTTCTGGTGAGGATACGAAGGAGAAACGCTGCAACAAACTCCCATTGAAATTCCCATTATCTTTGAATAATGGGAATTTAAATGTATAAAAAAACACACAAGCAAACGTCATCATCCTGTTTAGATCCTTGTTTAGGTCCCGTCAGTCACTCAGAGCGTTGAGCATCAGCTGCCCATTAGGAATCCAATCAGAACCAGAACCACAAGGCTCTAATTCTCGGCTCGTCTTCCACAGTCTTGATGAAATCTAATTCCACCTCATTAGGGCTGCAAACCATCTCTGGGCCTTTTGAGGTGCCCCTCAGTCAAATGCAACCAAAACATGGAGCCTCACTGAGTGCAGATCCAAACATACGCTTTCTCTTCAGGTTTTCTTTAAAGGGTAGCAGTATTGAGTACATCTTGACTCCTCATATGCCTTTTTGTGTTAGAGTCACTCATTTTATCGTTTTATTTGTTCGCAATCATATTTGACATGATTTGGGGAACAAATACGAGTTTCCCATTCTGTTACCACCAAATTTTGCTGTTGAATGAAAAAAAAATCCTCTGCTTAACCTTCTGTTGAAGTCACATTTGATAGTCTGTACATTTATCTGGGCAGTTGTGATCGAAGCGCAGTCAAAGACAGGAAATGATGCGTCACTAATTTACATATATATTGAATCATATGCAGTCAGAGGACGGCGGAATCTCCAGGGAACATTCTGAAACGCAGCAGCAAATTCAATTGGTATTCATGGTGACTCCACCTCAGATGTAGTGAGATGTTGGCGTGAGCAGGTGGAGCAGCAGATCACGATGGCTGATGTCCACACAGCGACAGATTGGCCCTCTGAGTGTTCGCTTCCTTCCTGTCTCACTCATCCAACAGGGAGAACTACGAATGGTGGAATTCTTTGATTCATACGTGTCGGATGGTTGTTGTCAGTGTGATACTCTGAATAAATAAACTGTGGCGCTTATTACAATTCAGTTAATTGCTGTTATTATAGTTAAATAACGCCACAGCGCCACTCACCTGCGAGGAAAATGACTGCAGTTCCTGCTTCTACCAGCAGAGGGCAGAACATGCTTCGTCTTTGCAATGCGACGTCTCCGATTTCCATCACAGTAATAACGTATTAAAAAGTCACCCATGGTAATCAATATCTTTGTGAAAAAATGCCTCACGGTTAGTGTTCATTTCCTTAATTCAATTTTTGAGGAATACATTAATGCTTGCAAAAGATTGTTTATGAAGCAGATCCTCCCTTGAGGAGAATATCGTCTTTATTGAGTGCCAACTGGCAGAGCTCCAATTATTCATTAGTGAAATTAATCGCGAATTAATTTTTCATTATCATTATGTTTCCATGTCAGAGTGATTCAAGGAAAACAATGCTTTTTAGGTTACTTAAATGTGTTTTTTTACAGACCTTATGAAATGTCTGTCCTCCAACGTGTCATCTAAGGTCATCCAGGAAGACTTTCAAACCAGACAAGGATCCTTACGCTGAGAACTTCTCATTTTTGTCATACGCCAGGTGTTATTAAATGTTAATTAGTTGCATAAAATCAGCCTTGTTTGCATAAATTAAAATCCCTACATCTTCGGTATTTGTGACTTGTTAAAACAGTCAACTACACAAACCCCCCTTTAGTTTTGTCTGAATAATGTTTTTGATTGTAAGTACAGAATTAGTTAAGTCTCTAAATGTGCTAATAATAAATAATACATGTGCTAACTGTCATATTAGAGCAGAGTAGATACTACAGTGTAAGAACCATGGCGTCTTTGAATCATATTGTTATGTGCGCTGAGGGTTTGTGGTGTCGAAGAATCTTAATTTGTTGACTGACTGGAAACAGAATGTTGGTCATTATGACGAAGGTTTTTCAGGAATTCTCTCCAGCTGGCAGGAGAGTGAGCAGGAGGAGGAGTAGAGAGTGGTCTGCCAGTGTTTACGAGTGTGTGTGTGTGTGTGTGTTCATGCGCGGCATGTTGAGTGTATGTGCTCTGACACCTTGCTGCTCACATCGGGGAGATCTCTCCGCCTTTCTGGACACTTCCATCCTCCCTCTATCTTTTGTCTCAATCTTCGCTGTTTTTCTTCCTTCATATCTCTCTCTCACCGCCTCCTCAGTCAGCTTTTGTTTGGAGGCTGACTCGCCATGCAGCAGGAATTCCACCAGTCGCTCCGCTGACCAAGGTGAGGAGTGGGAATGCCAACCCCGAAATTCTTTCCAGGGATTTTGCGGAACAAGTGGGTGTGTCTGGTGTCGCTTCATTGTCTTTTACTTTACTAAGGACGCTGGTGGGATGTTTGTGGAGGTGTCACCTTGTCGCAGGTGGTGGTCTTTCCGCGCTGCCAGCCTCATGCCACACCTGACCACCCCATACGCTGTGTGCTTGTGGACATGGCGCAGGACAAAGATTTTTCAATGAATTGCTGACTCGCCTGTGCAGTTGGTAGAGTAGAATAGTACAAGCAGGGAATAGTGTTTCAAAATAACATACAGATGTCTTTGCCAGTGTCAAAGGAGCCAGCGTGCGAGGAGTTATTGGTTTAGGTTTAGTTGTTAGTAGTTAGCTCAACGAGTGCCCACAATAGCAGATGAAATGAACATGGTTCACAGTCTCCGAAGAGTGAGGTGGAGGTGGGCCACCCTTTGTTGGCCTTGGCAAATTGGTAACTGGCTAACAAGCTGCCCTGGTGACTTGTCGCAAGCTTTTCTTCGTGCTTGCTACCAGGACTTCCAAGTGGTTGATTTCGCTTTGATGGTGATGTGATTGTCTTGGCTTCTCCACCTCACAATTTCAGGCACTCACTGGATGTCTTCTGACTCTGAAGTGAAAGTGTGGGCTATGTCCAATTCTGCACCTCCAGTACTCGGCAGGAAATCGTCCGTTCAAGTTAGGAGTCCGGCTTTCTTTTAAAGAGAGAACTTTTGTGGGCCACATTCAGAAAGACATTTTTTGCTTTCATCTGCTCATATTATCATAAACTCATCTTTTTTACAACTGGAATGTAAAAAGAGATGAAGGATTGAAGCGAGAATCCTGAGAGATAAGATGATCAGGCATCCATCAGAAATGGTCCAGGAGGATGTGCTATATTGGCCCTATATATAAAAAATGTGAGAATTATTAGATAAACCAATGGTATCGCCACAGTTGGAACTCCGTTTACCTTTTCTGTCGCACTTCCTCTTCCTTTTCTCGCTCTCTCTCCTTTTCTAACACATGCTCGCCCACTCAGATATTTCAGGAGAACAAAAGGAAAGCGAGGAGAGTGAGCTCAAGCGGCCAAAGCTTAATTTAGCAGCTCTGCGTAGGCTAATGAGTCTTTGCCACTTTATCCCTCCTCTTCTTCACCTCCTCCTCCATTTCTCCACAAAATCTCATGATCAGACCTCACTCCTCTCAGGTTCTCCCACCCCCACTCATCCGCTCCTTCTCCCTGCTGTTCTTCATTTTCTCCAGGTCTCGTCTGGAGATGTTATTGTCGTCCTCCCCCTCATCTTTCTCCCTTTCCTGTCAAGTCCCACTCCTTCCACTCATCAGCCTTTCTTAATCGTCATCGGCAGGTCCACCATCTACAACTTAACCATGTCGACTGAAACAGGCAATGGTGTTCTACACCCTCACAATCTTAACAATAATACGTAGAGTGTGGAGCCCATGTGCCCTGGTGGGAGTGGCTGTACTAACTGAAACCATCAGTTCTACCAAGTCAGTCTCACAGTTTTCACCTGAGCTGCACTTCTGGCCCATGACCCAAACTGATATGGGTCTTTGCGACAAAGTGATGTAGTTTGTCTCAAGTGACAGTGACGAGTGAGAGCGCATCAGGAGTCTGCTTCAGTTTTGTACTTGGACTTTAGCCCCAACCCTCCCCCCCTCTTTCGCAGCGGTAGCATCCTGTTGTTTCTGCCCGTCTGGGTTTACATTGTGTGGAAGAGCTCGTTATTGCTGCTCAGTGTTGTGTGTCTGTGAGTTGCAGGAAGTGGTTTTGCTAGCTGAGCACTCTGAGTGATGGAAAGAGCAATGTGAGTGTACAGTGTTAGCGCCGGCACATTATGTAAAAGCTGTGATTGCAAGGGCTGCAAAAACCTTTTCTCTGGATTGTTGCTTTCTGTCTCTTGCTGGAGAGTCACTTTCAGCTGCTGTCTCTGGACAATATCAGCATCATTGAACTTCATTTCTGTCATGGACATGCAGATGTTGAAATGGTCGGTTTTGGTCCATGTGACAAATATCAACCCAGATTCATTTTTCATGTTGTTTTCATGCTGTGTCTGAATACAAATTCCAGAAGGCAAGAAGGAGCCGAAAACCTCATAGAAACTGCACAAACACAACCAACCACAATTGAATGGTAAACTCAACATCAATAAAAACAATGCCCTCATCTCACAGTAAAATTGGCCTTTGATTTTGACTCTGTGGCATTATAAAATACACAGCAAAAGAACTGGAGTACTGGAAAATGTTGAGTAAAAGATGTAAATCAACTATGGCCAAAGTTAAACTCCCCGTTTTTGCTGAGTGAAAGGTGAAAGTGCTACATCTCAAATGTAAATAATGTTTTAAATGGTGTGTGAGTGAACCGGCTGCCTCTTTGTTTTTAACACTTCATCCGTCTGGTTCCTGTTTGGAGCAAAACTCAAAGCAAAACTATGGAAACAATAGCAGTCTTTATTGAACTATCACTGAGAAATCTGCCCTAACCTGATGCGCACCAATTCTGCTCCATCTATTTGCCATTACCCACCACGCTGTGAAAAAATACATAACTGCATTAATATACAGATAACCGCCACTAAGTATTGTGGTGGTTATGAAAGTGAAAGAGTTGAGTAAAGTAGTCTTCTGAAAAAAAAGCAATATTTTAGACCGGTTGTGGATATAATGCTGCACTCCAAATCAATAAAGCAGTCAAGTTAAGGCTAAAACATCTCAGGATAATTATTAACTAACTTAACTTAAATACAACATGACTATTAACCTGTTTCTCAGATTCAAAGTTGTAAATATATATTTGATCATCTTTTATAGGATGGTCATTTATATTTAGAATGATGGTGATAGCCCTTATCGTCCACAGCAGATACTTTGTTGCTGTCAACACTGTGAAACATCTGCATGTCGCGGCTCTGTACTCGCCGTCGAATGTCAGCGTCTTCAACATGACTCTACAATTCCCTCTTCTCTTTTATATTTCATGTCTTCTTCATTATTCAGCTTGCAGTGTTTGCCGTCATTGACATGTCTCCGTAACGGCTCGGCTGGTGCGTAGAGTGGCGGTGTGTGTGTGTGTTTAACATTTCAACCTTTTGCCATCACTGTGACACCGAGTACGCAGCGAGTGACTGCAGGACCTAATATTGAAGGTAGACACAAGTGTCTGTGTGAGAACTATCCTTGTCTGCTGTGTTGGATGAAGAACACTCTGGAGTGTTAGGTTCCTATTATGGCAGTCAGTTCTATTTGAGTGAACATTTTAAATACAGCCCCTGAAGCTATCAGACTACTAATGGATGGCTGAAGTTATGTAGCCAGAGTGCAGAATTTATCTTTTTTTTTAATTTACAGTCACTCACAAATTGTGAGAATAGTGTTCTGTTCACTTCACATCCTTTACAGGTGAAGTGCGTGCAGTGACAAAAGAGACATTTGCTTCATTCAAATGGCCGTGGTTCTGCCCCGGTGGTCTCATCTCGGGGAGAAGCTGTTTAGAATTAGTCAACCACTTTAACTGATTAAATAAAACAAGACACGTTGAGAAAATAATTGAGAAACACACACACGTTTGTCGCACCATCTCTGTGAGGACCTCTCATTGACATAATGCTTTCCCCAGCCTCTCATCCTTAACTTAACCATCCAAAACAAATGGCTAAGCTTAACCATGACTCTTAGCCAAACTTAAACCTAATTATAATGACCTTGTTTATGATTTGAAGTCTCCACCCTCAAATTGAGGCATAAGCTGGTGGGGTGCAAGAGGGCCACACAAGGAGGTTTTTTTTCCCTGAAATTGGACCTCACTAGAATATGTATGCTTAAACTCTGAATCACATCTAATCTAATCTACAGTCATACAAAACCTGCACCAATAAAACTCACATAAAAAGTAGGGATGAATGATCTGACTTTCATGGTCCCAATTCCTAGGCTCTGTGTATGAGACAATACCGACCCGAAACCAGTGTCAAAGTACAATGCCACACTGTGGGATGGTCATGGTTTGAGTAAAAGGGGAAAATGACTTCCAATGTAATTACGAACTTGGTATTTATATAAACAAAATGTGTTCCAAACGTTGGGAGCACTTTGTATGTTGCATCTCGCCATTGCAGTTGTTGTGAAACTATTTCTACTCTACTGAGTATCTGCTGTTGCTGTTGCCATTTTATCTTTCTGATGGGTGCTGTCTGTCACGTCGACGTGAGCACTAAACATACAGTAGAGTTTAAATGGTCTGGCTTTCTTTCCAGATACCCGATCCCACGCTGGTTGATATGCGATACCAGGATTGGTACATCCCTAATAGAAACTACATAAGCAGAACCAGCCACCAAAGTGCAAAGAATATCAAACACATTGGTGTGCTTGTCATTCTTTGCACTTTGCAAACACACAAGCTTAAGGGATGAAAAAAATCATTCACTTTTCTAGTTTGTCATCATCATCCTCACACCTCGGCAGTTCCAGAACTCCACTGGGTTCCGTTACTCGGAGCCCAACTGTGACGCATGGACTGTTCACTCATGCGTCACCTCTTTCGCCGGCGGCAGGCACTGGTCTTTGCTGCCCACTGGTGGACACGGTCATGAGCTCCGGGCTTCCCAATACACTTGGATCATACAAAGCTGCTGCTCGCTTCATCTCTTATTTTTTTTCTTATTATTATTCTTATTTTCTACCCATATACACAGTTGGCCTGCTTTATATTGATATAAATATCCAGATAATCAAACGTCTGATGGCAGACTGTGTTACTCGAGCCAACGGGCCTGAAGACAATGCTGTACTGGCAAATGTTGACGGAGGACAAACCTCATCTGTGCGAGGTTTTCCTTGAGGCACGAGCTTGGAGAAACAGGAATCAGGCAGAATGACAACAAAGACTTTACAAGCTGCTAGCAGTGTTCATAAATGCAACGATCAGCTTTGATTTCAGGACATTAGTCATGTGGAAGCTCAAAATAAACCAGCAGCCGGCGTGAAAGCTGTGTGTCGGTATGTGTGTGCGTGTGTGTAGGCAGCAGACTACTTATGTTCAATACCTGCTGCTGCTTCTCCACAATATTACACGATGAAGTCGATCCAGAATATCAATATTCTTGGTCCCTTTACCCCAGTCTGACGGTGGCGATTATGTACTACGTGAGTGCTTTGTGTTCCAATATTATCAGCCAAACATTAGAGTTGATGGGACCTGTAGGGAAATCTGTTCAGAAGTCTTGATAGCAGAAGCAGTGCGAATTCTGTCCTGGATCTGCAGTCCAACTCTTTTGTTATTTTACAGTACAAGGGCCTCAGGAGTGACACTAAAGTATATATTAAAAAAAAGCCTTATGTCATTTAGTACTTAATCATTTTTGATTTGATAGACAGAAGTTAATGTTTGAGTTGTGAGTCCACACTTCTCTTCACACAAGGTACTTCTCAAACACCCTCTAGTGTTTAGTAAATGACGCTTTTGGACGTTGAGAATGTGTAACTAGACATCTTTGGTGCTTTACAAAAGGAAACTGGAATGTTCTGAGCACAATGAGGAGAAGTTATGATGTCTTGCTGTCTTGTCATGAGTAGTAGTTACGAGAGTTTGTTCCATTTACTTCAATGTCATGACAAAAAAAGTACTGCTGACTTCAGTTCTAGTTGTTATTTTTGTTCATGAAGTCGAACTGAAGACAGGACATGGGACTGATCAGTGTCACCTGTGGTCTTTCACAATCATTGTCAGTTTAACTCATCAGGAGTTGAAATGACCATGAGATAGTAATTGATGCCAACTCAAAATCACATTGGAAGCGTTGACTGCTGTCCTCAGGATTATGAAACAATCCTCAGTCAGCCCCTCTCCCTCCCTCTCAGCTCCACCCACTGTGAATAATTCCGGCTGCTCCCCTGGGCGTAATTGACCCTCATATCATTATCCTCATATGGATCCATCCCGGGAACGCCCACTGATGCTGTGCTTGCAGACTGCCCCAGTCCTAAACAGACCGCAACCAGCATCCAACCGTAGACCTCATGCTTATCATATCTGCATTTTAACAAGCACTTTAGACTGAGCATGGGGAGACGGAGGAAGTGGAGTACAGCAGCTCGCTCCCATTTTGCCACCATACGGGGGCATCTGGGTGCTAAGAGGAAGGGTGTAGAGGGTTTGTGTGTGAGCAGCTTGTTGGGGGTCCTCAGGTCTCATACCTGGTTGATCGGAGAAGAGGAGGTGTCGTGGCTTCTGGCCCGAACCTCCTTCCCGCCGTACCCCCGAGCTCACTCCATGTCTTTGTCTTTCTGCTCCTCGTCTGTAGATGGAGGTGGCGAGGACTTGGTGGACCCCCGCTCTCCCAGTCTGGACCACCACCTCAGCCACATTGGCCATGGTAAGGACTATATATACATTATTCCTATCTGCATGAGTGAAAATGGTTCTCTGTAGTATCATTATTTTTTCCTGATTTTTTGGTTTATCTGAAAACATACATTTTCTGTGTAAAGCAATTACGACATATGTAAATTAAGACATGTGATGTGATAATTAAAAATACCTTTTTTTAAATCTGGTTTAAAATAGAAGTTCTTTATCAATGACCTAAATATGAAAGTTGATTGGTCGAGTTGGTGAGTCATTTTTCAAGACTTCTTTCCCACACTTGGCATTGATCAATATGAAGTACTGAGAGCGGCTGTGGGTCAGAAGCTAGTGAAAGATTCACCTCTGCTTTGGTGATGTCCTAGCAGGTTTCTGATGGAACTGTGACAAAAAACAGTGACTGTTCAGAACAAGCAGTTAGAAGTTCAGCTTTCCCTCACTGTGCAATAATTGGAAGAGGAAATGCTTGGCAGGCAGGAGTCGATGTTTATCACCAAACTCCTGAGTAGGAAATGTTTTCAGTAATTACTGTTGTTTTTTTTTCTTCTTCTTGGGTTGTTTGTGTGCCTCATGAAACTCTTGAGTTTCTCGTAAACAAAATTATTCAGTTCCTTGATGATTTGGTTCCAAAACTGTTTCACACTCTACTGGCTTTCCCAGTGTGTTTTTATGCAAATGACTAAAACCTTCAAAGTTTTGGTGCCGAGATTGTTTTTTTTTCTTTCATTTTTGCGGGATTGTTGTCGAAAATGCAACTTTGATGACTCTTCTATAGATTGTGAGCGCTCTTGACGGGCTTATTAGTTTGACTCCTTCAATGGCATTTAAAATGGATGGGCACCACGTTGGCGTTTTATTTGCGTTGTTCCACTCAGTGGTCAGTTGGCAGTTAGGACAAAATTCTGTGTATTGTTCTTGCGTCCATCTATGACAGAGGTCAGGTCAGCTTTCACATGAGTGTAAACGGCACGTGTTGCCTTCAGGCTGTCTCTTCTGGGTCACTCTGGCATTGGTGAGGTCGATACTGATGATGCACTGATACCAGAACATGGCAGCAGTCTGACCATGATCTGATTGAGGCGGACCAGCAAAAGAAAAACAAGGGCATTTTCGTGGTTAAGTATATTAATCCCAATAACGCAATTCACGGTCACATTAAAACCAAAGCCTCAGTCGGCAACGATCGAACTGCTATACTGCACGTAAACAGCTGAGTCAGATGGGAGAGAAACTCTAAACTTCTCTTTGTCTGACTCAGCAACCTGGATAATCCTCTTAATGAATGTAAACATCTAAGAGTCAAGTGTGTCACACTCATTAGCAGTGTTCCATAATGGTGCCATCTGCTGGAATAAATCCAATCACATTGAATTTAAATAAATGTCAGTTAGCATAGGTGCGTTAGCCACGCTGTAGCGCTCAAATTTGGCGCCAAGGGTCTCATTCAAAAGCAGTGTCTCAGTCCGTGGCTGCACACAAGAACTGCAATTCTACTGTTATCATTTTTTGACGGTGAAGTATTTCGTGGTTACTATTGTGGTTGGCTGACGATGAAGTCTGAATCTGCAGGTCTACAAGTTGTGTGATTTTCTGGAGAAATGCCTGCTTTGTTTTGACATTTTTACATTATGAAGTCAAATTTTAAAGCAATAATATTTCTCACTATACATGAATATAAATAGCATCTTATCAAAATATTTTTTTTAACATCGGCCGATCATGATGATGTCATAAATGCCCATATCGGCGCAGCCCTAATTTTTAGTAATAGGGCTGTCCATTGCTGGAAACTGTCTCCAAAATCTGAGCACTTTTGTGTTTAAATATTGGTTGTGTGAGAGCTGGGGGTACTTAAGACTTGAAAGTACTACTGCACGTCAAGTGACTTCAGGGCACCCAATAATGATTGAAATATGACTCTGACGTCTTTCAGCCACACAATACAGCCGCCTTCAAAAGACACAACAGCTGAATTAGTCGCATGTTTTTTTTTGTTTTGTTTTTTTGAGTGACACACAGATCGATGCATATCTACGAGAGGTTTTGTTCCATGTGTGTCAGAAAGTGGCAATGCATCTCTATTTATATTTGGCCCATGATAAATTACTATGTTTTTTGTTCAGTCAACAGCTCATAATCTGAACTGTTGTGTTGTGCTGTGCTCAGCAGTTGCTCCGAGAGATGACATTTGAGTTACTATTCTTTGTCCACTCTAATGTTAATCCCTCCCTTTCTCTAGGTGGCAGCATAGACAGTGACTGTGTGTTTGACGGGGATTACTCAGTGCCGCCACCACTCGCAATCACAGAGGGAATGCAGCACATTCGGATCATGGAAGGCGTGTCGCGCTCACTGCCGTCATCGCCACTGCTTAGTCACCAGACCATCGGTGTCCGACTGCAGCCAGTTAAGAAGATAACAGGTAATTTAAGTTGGCTCCGTTATTTGCTGAGACGCTTTTTAGTATTTGTTTTATCTTCTGCCATCTGTACCGGATAGTTAGGCTTCAGCATCACTGTGGCTGTGTTGCCACAGTTTTCCTTTCATGGACAACTAGAGTAACATCAGAGACTCTGTTTAAAGCAGCTGCCATGACTGTGTTGTTCCCGTAGAAAAAAAAAAAAAGAATGCTTCCTGTCTTAACCCAGGTGGTCAGATTGGACTATTTTGACAGTTGTTTGTAACTGAGTCCCATAAACTCGATGTGGACTGTGGGGGGAAAACCACGTTTTTATGAACCCTAAACAAACTTCAGAAGCGCTTGTATCTTAACACAGTGAGCATATTAGAAAGCATATGCCGAGCATATGAACCTTCTATCAGGTCCTCTCAGTTAATCCTTTCTGTCAAGAGGCCTTATCACTGATTATGGGGTCTGATAAGTGTTGTCCTCACCACCGTCTTGGTGGAGTGATTGGTTGCATATATCAGTGTAATGATCAGTCTGAGCATCACGACAGGAAATGCTGAGATTGGCCTAAGTTGCCCAAACTAACTTGGATTTTTACCATCTATTTCTTGTCCTCGCTGATATAAACTGGGATATCTCATGTACCACTGAGTCATGCCACAGGACTAATAGTTTTGCTACCTCAAGTTCCAACAAATGTCAAATTCAGCATAATGACTTGTGCTGCTTATCCAAACTAATGTTTGTTCCCATGAAAATCCAGTAGTGTGAATGTTATCATGCTAATGAGTTTCACCATAATACTGATTGCGGTTCTGCTCACTGGGTAGCAACAGCGGCAGTGAAGTAGGAAGTGGTGGGCTTGAGTCCCGGTGAGGTGACCAGTGTGGGCTCTTGGATCTACTTGATAGCAATTCATTATAAGTCACTTACATAAGTGTCAGCTGAATAAAATTTAAGGTAGTGTAACACAAAATAATACTGTGAGACTGGACTCAACTTTACGACTAGTCTGCCAAACTGAAAAATGATAAGGCAATGGATCATGCTAGAGTACTAGAAAATGCAATGATACAGACCCAAGTGATTCTTGTTGTAACAGAATTTTTTGGTTCCCCAGAATAATGGGAGTTATGAAGCAGAAAAACTAAATCCGTCAGTGCTTCTTAAAGCTAAGAAGCAATAGTATCCTCTTCTTCTTAATGTGTGAGTGAAAAAATAGGGAAATATATTATTCTATAAGATCATAATGCAACAGCTACACCATTTATATCAGCATTGGAAATTATATCATGTGTGCCGCCTGTCAAATTCCCACCAGCACCTTCTGCCTTTGTTTATTTGTGTAAATAAAGTCTGACATTTCCGTCATCATCTTGTTCTCCCGTGATCGCACCTTTCACTTGAATTGGCACCTTCGAGTTTTTTTTCTTCCATTACCGATAATGAATGCTGACATTTGGGACTTATCAATCACCTGTTCCTGTCCTCGCCGCTGCACCTAGAGAGAGCGCTGCCTCCGTTACGGTCATTATTTCTTTCGTCCCTGCTGGAAAATTGGACCTTTTTTGCCGCCGCAGGTAGAAGGAAGACGTTAAGAGCTGCGGTGGGTAATTGAAAAGGAAGTATGACGCCCTCGGGGGGAGAGCGCAGGGATTTACCGCTGTGACGTGCGGCAGACTTTTGAATCTTCAGGTTTTAGGGCAGCCAAAGTTTGATGAAGTGTTGATTGTGGGGGATGAAGCAAAGAGCTGAGCAGGTGAAAAAGAATCGGTGTGAAATGGCTTCAGGGAAAGATCAAGTTTCTGTGACGGAGATGAATAGTCAGCTTTCTTGCAAATTAAGGTTTGAAATCCTGACTCTTACAGTACCAGATAATTCTAGATCACTGACACCATTGTAGTCCGTGATGTTGCACATATCCTCATGATGCTGTGCTAATAATATCATAATATTCATACTGCAGCAATTGATCATGTTGGTATACTCAGTCAGTATTTTATAGTAGGGATGGGCAAACAGAAAGTATCACAATACATTTTGGCGATAACAATAAGTCAATGTTTTTCAATCTATTACATCTATTACACAGCCAAGCTGTTTTATGATGAAAGATATTGTCTCATGTCAACATCATTTATTTAAGTTTGAGTATAATAGTTCACTAAGTGTAGAGATGAGAAATTCAAAGTTTCACGTCTCTCGTAGAACCCTGTTGTGTTCGTAGACTGACAGACTGCACTGTCAGTTTCATTTTGGGGTGAAATTCAGTGTCTGTCTGTGGTCTTGGATGTGTCTCATATCTCTGTTTACTTTAATTATGGACCCATCTGGACGCATTTCCTGGACGCTATTGAAAAAGTATTTGAAAAAGTATATCCTTTAGTCATATTATATTCTCAAAATTATTATATATACTGATTGTCCTTTGTCTGGTGTGATTAAAAATGTATTTCCACAATTCTTTGTCCTAAAATAGTTGTTTTTCATTGACATGACCAATGATTTCTCTAATACTTGTTGCTTCCAGAGTAGCATTAGCGCTGAAAACAACACCAAGCTAGAGCTCCAAAGTCAACTAATGTCATATATTATCAAGTATCTTTTATTAACAATAATTAAATGTAAACTACAATTGTGAAAGTCCTTCATACTCTCCACTGCTGTCAAATTATGTGCACCTGTAGATAGTTATTAAATATTCGTGTATGTAAGTACAATGCAGCGAGTACGCCATGTGTTTATTGAATTTATTGTGACATGTAAAATTCTCATCATGGGAATTGTTTTTGGCGGTAAATCGTGTAGAATAAGTTATCGCCCATCCTGGTTTTATAGTGAGTCATTTTGTTGTACTGACTTGCGTGGTATCACTTAATCATATTATAACATTCTGTTATCCTGCAACTGCAGTTAATAATCATCAAGCCATGCCACTGAAATGAAGAAGCCCCCCTGTAAATGTTGTTCATACAAATCAAGCTGATTGAGAAATACTTGCTTCCCCAATAATTAAAAGTATTAGTCCGGTCAACCTAAAATATAGCAGTTGGCTTCAGCTAGGAAAAAATTGTCACAAGTAACTGAAGTAAAATTATGGTTATTAGCAAAAATGTTTTTTTCTGTACTCTTGAAGTAAATAATGCTGTATTACTTAGTTGTACTCCATATACTATTACCATTATACTATTATACTATTCACCCAGACTGTGGCACTGACCCGTTCTGTTGTAGTTATTCCCACCGCAGTATATATTGATGAATATGTGACTGTACTGGTTAACAATATGTAACTACTAGTTATGTCATTAAAATATCACTGGACTCTAAATAAGATTTTGGTGTTTGGAATGGTGCCGTTGTGCTGTAACTTCTGATACAGTGACTAATGTCAGCTTCAGAGTGATCACATACGCTCATCCATATCCATACCATGATGCTTAATCTCATTGCAAAAGTGGCTGGGGGAAAGTATCTGCTAATAGACACAGTAGTTTGCTGCTGAAGCACTTCCTGTTTGTCTGGAATCAAATGAAAGCCCTAAAGCAGCGTTGAATGAATCACCTGACTGCAGAGATTCCTGTAAATCATAAAAACCAGCAGCAGCTCTCGCCTCAAAGACTTGTTATTGTAAACGCTGGGAGGAAATATCACCTCAGGGAAATAAGCGTGACTGAAGGAGATTAATTAAAAGGGTAAAAAGCATCAGGCGGACTAATGTGAAGCGAAGATGATCCACAGTAAGTCATTGGCCTCTGTGGGTTCCAAAATGACCAATGGGCGAAACCATCACGGATAGAAAGTGCTGCAGGTTTTATTGAAACCTGAAATGTCACAGTGGTGTAATGTGACGTCCAGTAATTCCCTCCCTCTGCTATTTTTTCTCATCGCACTTTCTTGAATCCTCCCCCTGCTTTTTTGCTCTTGGGTTGCCATGACAACAGCAGCACTGCACCATTCATCTGTGGGAGACCTGGACTGGAGAGCGAGGGAGCGCCGGAGCTTCTCTATAGATAACACGCTAATGCAGTCACCCAGGCGCTGATGCTGTCGAAGCTTTCGCTCACCTGTCAGTGTTTGGTTTCTCCAAAGTGTCACCTCCATGCCACCCCCCCCGTCCATTCGCTCACTCTCTCTCTCCCCTGTGACACTGCGCTCTTCCTCCCTCCTCCTCCTCCTCTTGCTTGTGCTCCTCCCATCACTGCCTGGATCTGTATCAGTTTCTGCGACTGAAGCAAGCAAGCAGCATCTGAAACCTGTGGAGAATTTCTTGGGAGGGAAAGCAGGAGCCGTATCCATCCTTCCGCCCACTTGCTGGGTCTTCTCCTTGTTTTCGTGTCCAATTTTCTTTGAATGAACTGGTCATCTCCTGGGCAGGACGGAGTGCTTGTGCCACCGCTAATCCAAAGACGGGAGTCATACCTTCAGGAATGCGCCTTCTGTTTTGAGAATGGTGAGCGCTGCCACACCCTCCTCCTCTTTTCCCTGGTCCAGACCTGTGTGAAGCGCTGACTTGTTTTACCTAGATGACAGGTCTGTGGATGTGGTGATGTGGGCTAGAGGTGAATCAACCCTTTTGTAGAGAGCTGGTGTGTTCTCTGCGTCAGCGTGGGTGAATTCTGAGTGTGTGTGCTGTGGGCGGCTAAGTGCTTGTTGATGTGTGTCTCACTTTTCTAACTGAAGCATTTGGACACGTAAATGGAGCTAAAGTTGCTGTATAATTGTGACGACTCCACGTCATCCGCACTGGTCATAGACCAAAAGAACAAAATGTCTCAATGACGACAATTCGCCTGAAGACGCCTCTGACGGCTTGAGATAGGAGATATGAAGTGGTCAGAGACAGATATTGCTCCTTTTTTTGTCACCACCTGAAGGGTGTTTTGGTGAGCTCACCTTGTCAGCAGGCTCAAGGTTTGCGTCACAGTATCATCACCAACCTCCTGCCGCGTCACTGAATGTGGAAACTACATCAGCATTCAAATCTTTCACTAACCAAAGAGACACAATAAGCTTGAAGTTACTGTGAAGGTTTAATATTTTGACTCGATGAACAAGTGAATACATGGCCGGCCAACAACCATTACCAGATGCAATAATTCACAACTGTCGTAGAATGTGAGATAGAAATGTTTTAAAATTTTGCCTCATGCAGACATGCCTTCATTATTGAAAAACGCATATGTGAAGGTAAAAATATTAAGATCAGTGAATGCATTTTTGATACTTGCATACTTTTAAACATCAATGACAATTAAGTAACATTTCAAGAACAAACTCAACTCGAGTTGAAAAAAAGATTTTCGCACAGTTTGTCACATTGATACATTTGTTTTGCTGCCATATTGGTAATTCCAAACAAATATGACTCTAACAGTCTTGTACAGAGTGTCGTTTGTCGCTACATTGGTAGTTACGCCACTGGCGAGTTCTCATAACTCTTAAAGAATGTGCTGGTGAATCTCTTCAGTGTTGGAACTGTCTACTGCAGAAGTCCTGAGGCCTGCAGTGATGACGCTACACCAATTTTGAATTTTCTGTCCTTAACTTTCAAGAGATATTCTTATTTGCATTTGTATTTTAAATCAACAGTGACAGAAAATGAACACTTTATAAACAACATTAAGCTCACACTTTGCTCACAACCTGACATAATGAAAATGTTGAGTAAAATTAAACACTTCTGTGTAGGTCTGGATGTAGCATTTTTTCAGTGTCATAATAGGTTTATAGTGTATTTTATTCTTGCATACTCATAGTGCAGCTTTGCATCAAAGTGCATTCATCAATTCATGTTTTGTTGATGTTTACAAAATGGCTGCCTTGCTCAAAAAGCTCTGGGACTACAAGAATGGCCAATGAGCAATGTCCATTATTCTGTTCCAGTTTTAAGTGATCATAAACATCAATTACCAAAGTGTTTGGAGGAGCTTAAATTAACCTTTTTTCATACTGTGAAACCAAACCCCTGTGTCATCTCTGTAAAGTGCTTGCTGTTGCATTTGAAAACATGAGTTGGAAACTATGTGACGTCACACTAAATCCCTGCTGATTGGAGGAGCGCTGTTTCTTTCGATGCTCTCACCGCCCCCAGTTATTATGTTTGTCTTGTGGAGACAAAATTCTCAGTTTTTTTTGGATTGTTGCATTATGTGGCAAAATTCACTTAAGTGACAGCAAAAAAGATTCCATAGATTCGCCGATGTAAAGACCATGGACGAAAGTTCAGTACTTGGGTACGTGGTTCTCTACAGCTGTGTGAAGTTTGCAATAAATATATATATTGACAATATTGACCGACTTGTGGACTCGCAGCGGTGTTAAAATGGGCATAGCGGAGTGCCAATCTATGACTGACCCCACCGCTATCTTTTCTACCTTGCATATTGTCCCTCTTTAAATGGAAAACACAGTCGGGCCCAGGAAGTGCTGGTGGTTCTAGAAACAGTACAGTAATGGAAAAGTGCCAATAGAAGCCTTAAATGGAATAAAAAGAAACGTAACAAGCAGCTGCTTTTCTGTATAACACCTTGCATTTTTAAAGCAAAATGACTTGAGCATGCACGTCAACAAGAATGATATTAAATAGATGACAATTGTCCGGAAGTTATGCACTGTTTACAAAGGTTTTGGTGTTAAGAGTTTATTTTGTCAGGAGCAAGAGAATCTGAACAAAACTACTTGTATGCTTCCACATTGTACGTACCTAATACTCTAATGGATGTGGGTCATCTTGGGGGGGTCGTGCAGAACTTCACTACACACTCGCAAATCAGCCATAAATAGTTTCCTGTACTTTGTGTTGTTGCTGACATTTTCCTGAACGAGCAGTTCTGAGAGACGTCTAAAGATAGCGGCATTAGAGGACGAAAATAGCTGGTTTTCTTTTATACAGCTCGAAACATCAGAAATGTTTCCACACAGTAATGCTTGTTTCACATCCAAGGTTATTTTTCCACTGCCGTCTGATCAGATTCTGTCACAATTATCCCCAAGTGGATTTCACTTCAAGGCTGCTTTGTCGACGTGGTCCTGATGCTGAAAAAGACTTTGGTGGTGTCACTTACAGTTCAACTGACAGAAGAGCTGAGACAAAGCCTTGAGTGCTGTTGAGTTTAGCCCGCTGATGGAGCGCTACCTATCTTGATGGTGCTGAAAACAGCAAATGAGCTTCGTTGTACGCTTCTCTATTTCTCACCCGCCATCGCACTCTTAATAGAACTCTGGGTGCATGATCAATTGCACAGTCCACTGGGAACCTGAGTGACAGATTCTTTTCTATCCTGGACCAGCATGGATTGGCTAAATCCAAGTAGCACCTTGTTATGGAAAGTATGTGCTGGAGGTTTAGGTCAGGATTTGGTCATACTCTTCAAAAAGATGTTGATTGTTTCTTGTATTCTTGTTTGAGATGTGTATTGTGTGTTCATTTTTCTGCACCGCATTTTGATTTCCCCCCCCCCTAAAAACTGTTGTCCATTACCTGACCAAGGAACCAGGCGATTGAGTTGGGTTTTGTTCGGCGACCACAGAGCAGAATCAGACCACAGGGCAGGAATTAGTGATAACATCACATTTCCTGCAAGGCTCTGAGGAGAACATCTCCAGGAACATTCTACTGTAAAATAAATGACTCAGGTGCATCTTGTTATTATCTATGCATTTGTAAAAATTATGTAATAGCCGCTGTATTACTGGGGGCTTCTTTCACCTTTCGCCACTCTTTATTGCACAGGCTGAGCGACGTGAATGATAGGTGGGCTTAGTGTGCACTTTCCTCGACTGTAAATTAAGCCTTGGCTGTGCCATTTTTCAAAACACGTTGCCCCTTGTATCTTATCTTAGATTGAGGGAGAATTGTAATTAAAAGCTGCATTTCATGTTCACAGACCCTTGGGCTAAAATTCAGCCCACACGGGATTCATTTGGGGAATGAGACATGATGTATTAATATTGGCTGTTGGCAGGATAAAGCGGCTGCCTACATATAGTCTCAGAATAAGGTGGTGATGTGGTTGTTCTATAGTATATTACCACGGGGATTTAAAGAGGAATTGCACCGAGGGTTCACTCGAGGGAGAAACGGACCACGAGGGCTTTGGAGTGGTCTTTTATGGCGTTTTGGGTTTGTTCCATCTCCAGATTGGAGTTAATCGAAGCGCTTCTGCTCTAGAGGCAGAGACTGTCCTGTATGTATTTTTCACATTTCCAGCATGTTAAAAGTGAACATAATGTGCCAGTAGTAGGAGTAGTAGATCAGTTGTCTTTTGTGTCAGTCACATGACTTATGGAGGCCACTCAATGACTTTTTGATTTTTTCACTGTCATGCGTTTATAGTGTTACATTATTTATAGTGTTAAATCAAGAAAGACAGAGATAGAACGTGGAGTGCCTCAAGGCTCAGTTCTGGGACCCAAATTGTTCATACTGTGTATTAATAATATATGTGAGGTGTCTGAGCAAATGAATCACATGCTGTTTGCAAATGTCACAAATTTTATCAACAGAGGAGTGTACCTAAAAATGGTGATACGGAAAAAGAAATGCAGAAAATTATGAATTGGCGAGACTAAATGTGGAAAAAAAAACTTCTCTAATTGAAATGAGGACGGTAACTTATTCTTGACAATTAATGGGAGTATCAGAGGTGAAATTTCTTGGGCAGCTCACATGGAAACAGCTCATAACCAACAGCACAATGAAATATCAAGGCAGCTACGAGGCAGATTACAGAGCACATACCGATGAACTGTTTATTAAAGCAAGAGTTCTGAAATTACCTGAGCTACTAGACAGACAAACACTCTTAGTCATGTTTATGGACGGCTAGCAGACCATCTACAAAGATTGTTTAAACTAACTCCCGATGAGGAGGAGCAGAGAAGAAGAGGGAATTTCTACCAACCATATGCTGGCACCACACTGAGACCAATGTACACCACAGTAGTGGGAGCGAAAATGTGGAACTCACTGATAAAGGAAATGAAAAATATGCACAACATAAATGAAAAACAAATGGCTAACCTTAACCAGGACTCTGAACCGAACTTACACCCAATTATAATAAACTACTTTCGCTGAGGTTTTACCCCTCTATGCCAAAATGTCCTCACAAATCCAGATGTCCTCAAAAGAAGGTGGCTTGTCAAGACTTTGTACTCAAAAAGCAAACTAACAAAACACACACACAAGTACATGCAGTTGCACACAGCCACTGATCCAAAAAAGGGAAAGTGAGAATAAGTGGCAGACATCATAAGAACTGTCCTTCACTCTGCTCTTATTCAATCTCTGAATCATGTAAAAGGAAGTACTGACAGAATTGTATGCACTGTATCAATCAAGAAGCTGAGTGATATAATAGTTACAAAACGGTCATGTAACATGTCAAGTAATGTTTGAAATGTTATCTGTAATAGATAGATAGATAGATAGATAGATACTTTTTTTATATCAGAGATATCAGAGATATATCAGAGAATTGAAAAGTATTTGCAATCGGCTGTTTTGTTTTGGTCTGTGACAATTAGATCAAGACTAGTTTCATATTTTCATTTCGTCAAATCGCGGCAAGAGTGGATCGCTATGGTGATTGTAGTTGTGTTTACACCAAGCATTCATTTCTTTTACAAGCTTGGGGCCAGGGGTAGGTAAAATCTCTGCACTCTGGGTCGGGAACCTGTTCTCTGGATGAAGTTGAGCATCATGCTATTGATTTCAAGGATTATGTAATTCTTTGGCTGAGTCTTTAAGGAAAAAAGAATCAATGGCTCTAGTTTTACCTGGGAGTCTGTTTCGTAGAAAGGGGGAGAGAAGCCCGCAGTGTGCTATTAATAGCGATGATAATGATTTGCTTACAAAACAGAGCTGTGGGTCACACATGCACACACACACACAACCCTCCAATCTGTGAACACTGTAGCGCTGAGCAGACATTTCCACATAAGAAGTTATCCTGTGTACGAACGCCAGCTCACCCAAACCCTCCCGGATTACTGCACAGTGACACCAGCCGCCGCATTAACATTCTCCACTTGTCTATCTCACTGGGTCGCTCCGTCACTTCGCGGTGCTGAAGCGCTGCAAGGCGTTTGTCTGAATCGCTGCTGCGATCAGTCGCCGGGATTACATTAAAAAAAAAAAAAAAAGACATGTAGAAACTTCAACGATATTAATCTCATTCTCTAATTGAATCCCGATCTTTCCTCTACCATTGTTTTGTTGGCTGATGAAGTAGTGGCCCAGAAAGATCCGAGAGTGGCCCTGAAGTGCTGCTGCAGCGAATAGGAGGTAAATTGTGGAAGGGAGGTCATGGCTGCTGAGTTATTATTAGTCCACGGTAGCGAGTGGCGTCCTTGACTGTTATGACTACTTTCTCAACGTCGACCTCTGGTGTGACACGTCAGGGTGACTGCTGAGAAATGTAGGATATGTATTATGAAGAGAGCACAGTTGTACAGTTAGCTGTTACATGACCACAAGTATTTCTAGCTTTATTTCACTGATGAAGGTGAGTCATGCTATTAAGCTCTTGAGCTACGTGACACACAACTCAGACGATCATTATGTCCCTGCCCCTCTGCATTGTGGACACACAAAGAGCCAGAGAAATGGATTTACTCACTGTTTCTGCTGGCTAAAGAGTCCCTTTTGGCAAGCTGAGCTGGTGAAAGACCAAGTATATCTTAGTCGTTTGACTCAACCGATTGCCAAGCCAGATACTCTGCTGCTGGGTAACCCCTGAAACACAAAAAGAGGTGATAGTTTTTTTTTTTAGTAAATATCCCGTACCTCTAACTTACTCACCATAAGAATCTTCTTTTCATTGCACCATGATAATCTCGCTCAGGTTTGTTTTTTGTTGCATTATGTTTGTGACGTCTGATAAGGCCAACAACACTAGCATTTTCCTGGCAGGTTGAAGGAGTAACTTAACTTTACTTGAGGAGTCATCTCTCTGGGACTTGAAGCGTGGCCACTGCTAACTGCATATTTGTCTAAGAATGATGCTACAAAGTCCTTTGACACCTGTGGTGCCAGAATACGATTTTACTATCTACTTCCAGATTTCTAATGATATTATGTTTGCAGATTGGCTGTAATTAAAACATGCTACATTACTTTCTGAGTGGTTGAAACTTAAAACACATTTTCGTTATTGCAGCTATTGGCTCATTAAAATCCGGTCGATTTGCACTCTCACTGACAAAACGGCTCCAGTTTTATTTTACTGCCGTGTGATGTTTAATTTTAGCCATTAAAAAGTGGATTGACGATGAGCCATGATTTCTTCCTGCCCACTGGGGTTACTAGAAATTAAGAGTAAACAGCTCTTTCTGAGAGATTTAGCTCGTCTAATGAACATCTTTAGAAACCCATCCCCTCCTCTGCCTCCTTAATATTCTGGCTATGGCTCACCTTGTGGAGCTAATCCTCCTTGTCATGAAAGACACACTCACACGTACACACGGACGCCCACGTACATCAAAGCTGCACTAGCAGTGAAATTGATGGTAGCTAACTGTCACATCCTCTGTTTTGATCCGGCGTTGCTTAGCGACTGGTCATTGTTTCATTTCACTTTAATCAAATCCGGTCTACTACTGTGTCTACGTTCGCACAACCATGATGGGATTTGACAAGGCGTTTGTTTCATGACGGTTTGGTTTCAAAGGAATCTGAATCATGAGTGATTTTGAGTGCTTGTCTTAGGAAAAGCCTTTTTATGAGACCACCTGGCAGGTCCGCGACTAGGTGAAGGGATTACGTCTCTTCTGAGGCACGAGGAAGCCCCATCACAGGAATCATAAATTGGCAAGCAATTTTAATCAACCCAAGAGAAAGTGGCCCAAAAATTCTATAAGATGCTACTTTTTTCTTGTGATATGAACCCTGCAACTTGTACAACACAGCTCATATATCGATATATCTACCTTAAAAAAATGTTTTGGCTCGCGTGTCCACAAGCTCTGCCAACAGAGCCGATCTCCTGGAGGACCAGAAATGAGAAGCAGCAGCTGAGACCAGCTTCGTGTTGGTACTATGGACATGTGGGCAAAAACAGCGCGTTTTTTTTTCAAGTTTAGGACATTGCCGACTTTGTTTCATGAGTCAGTCTTGATGCTGCACCCCGTTTTTAAATTTAGTTTAGAAGTGATCATCATGCATTTTAAGCCGGGCACCACATTTCTATGGTGCAGACAGCACCACTACACCTTATTGACCGGTCCAACTGATGTATAAACAAGATTTATTCTTAATTTAGTGGGTGTGGCTAATATTTCGGTGCCCTCTATAGTCTGAAAATGACGGTACACATTCAGTGAGTGACTGGTAGGGTGATATTGACAATCTGACTTGTGGCAAGTGGCAAGTTGCTGTATAGTGTTTGTTTTGGGTTTCCAGTTGGAGGAGAGAGTTGGTGAATAACTGGAAGATGATGTGCAACCATACCGTGTGGTGTGTGCCTCGTGTGATGTCTAAGATGTACACATTGAACCCGCTTTTTAGACCATGTCACGCTTGTGTCTTGCTGCTATCGAAAGTATGGCACCTCATTTATCAACCTCAGATCAATGGGCACATTAGCTTCATTTATATTTAGAGCTTATCTGCGGTGTCTGAGGGATGCATGTTCCATAGGGGTTTAGGTTTTTCATATGCAAACCACTCTTTGAATCACAATATTGACTCGCTCCGGCAAACATTTCCATCAACCCCAGATATTCTCTGGAGATCGGCTTTTTGAAATGATCACATTATCCTTCTGCTTTTTCATCCTCTAAGGTCTCACCGTGTCCCCGTCCTCCTTTATTACTGGTGTCTAGTCCTGCATGTACATATACATATTCATATTTACACCCTGGCAGAAACAATCTACTTCGCAGCCTCGCGCATCTGCAGCCGATATATTTATTCATGAGCTCATTAGTGCAGTGGGTTTGCCTGTTGTCATCTCTAACGCCGTCCTCAGGTTGGCACACTATAAGGGGTTTAGTCTCCTCGATCCGAAGAGAGGATTTAATCCAATAGTCTCACTTCACAGAGGTGACAGCAGCAAGAGAAGACGCAGGAGAATTATCTTTTGTTCCCCGCCTGAGTTTGACTCTTCTACCTGAAGATGTTCCACAAGATTGTTCTTATTACCAAACACTTCAAGGTGCCCCACCTTTTATAGTGATGCCGAAGTAATCTGGATATTAGTTGTAATTGGATCTCTGCCAACTGTTTCGATAGATCTAAGATGAAAGTGGTATTTCCTATTGCTCTAGAACATTTTTCTGACAGGCGACATCTATCCATGCAAGTGTCATAAGTTGCGTTTGCACGGCAGGAACCTTCTCTGAACTCATCATCTGATGAGTGGATGCCTTGTTCTGACATTTGGGCTAGAAAAATGGAATGCTGAGGCCTTATCATGGCTGTTCTATAGGATAACGGAATAATTGACACTTCAACGCACTGAAAATGACAACCACCAACGCTTTTCATCTGTTCCTGTGTTTTTCGAGCGGCATTGACTAATGCAGACCAAGAAGACCCTCACTGGTGTGAAAAGCTTGTGCACAATATTTTGTGAATATTTATATCAATTGTATTGGTCAACATGCTGTAACATTATAGAATAGCGCGATAGATATATGGAAAGTTTGTATAACAGTCATGTCTCCTCCGGTCAGTACTGTTAAGTCTCACCACTCGTTTTTACAAATATAACCACATTAGAATTCCCGGCGTCTGAAATATTCCATTGTGACCTTTTAAATGTACCATATTAGGCTAATAATTGAGGAGTGATTTTCACCACAAGACGAAGAGGAGCACATTTAACCATCACCCTCATGTGCGAAATATATTTTAGATTCAATTGTGGTTCTTTTCCCTTGCTACAATAGAAATGCTGACTGTGCTCTTGCCTGTTATGTCATTGGATATTAAGTCCAGTTTAATGAGGTAATTAGTAACAGCATTTTTTCCGGCCTTCCGTCCCAGAGGTTGTGAGCAGATGTTAAACTAGTCCACAGTTAAATCAACGTTATCATATAGAAAGGAAAAAGTTATTTAAACTTTTGTTCCCTTTGCATAGGTCCAGTACTGTCTTCCATGCTAACAAATAGGAGGGGTTCACAATAAACACGTTTTTACTCTCTTAAGTCAGCGCTTTAGAAACGGTGTTGATGCAGCGGAAGTGGTGAAGGTTCACGCTCCATCAGTATCTTGTGAAGCCTGCGTGTTAAGTAACACATTGACTGACTTCCTTTGTTCTACCTTTGATGGGATTTGTGCCCATCAGGGTAATCTTGCAAAGGATCGAGTCACTTACCAAATCCTAGACAGTCAAGTGGACTTTCAAGGGCACTTGGTTTGACATCCACCCACCAACCCTACCTATCCTGTCTGATCGTGACCCGGTCGATGAGTAATGTGATAAGTGCGGCGAGTGTATCATGCTCTCTTGCTTTAGGTTGAGAGGAATGGTGGGTGCTTTGTTGTTAATAAATGTATAAGGGAAAGAACGGCTGCACCTTGTTTGCTGTTGGGCTCAGTTCAACTTGACAGGTTTTGGAAAGTGAGCCAGGTTCTTTGCAGGTGTTAGCTGATGACCTAACCAAGCTTAGCTCTGTGCCACCAGATTAATGGCTGCTTCCCTGCGCATGTGGGATGAGGATCTGTCGTCCACCAGAGGCAGTAGGGTCAGATATGGCTGCCAAACCTTGGACTCCTGGGTACCAGGACCAGAGGAATTGCTCAGAACTCCCTTTGGTTTGGTCACATCCATCTATTCATCAGTTAGAATACAAGTTTGAGCAATATGCTCAGTATTCGGTGTAAAGAAAGTCTTTTATGAACAGCGTGTCACACGCTCGCCATCGTTCGTCATATAAACTTGTTAATGTCTCAGACTTGTTGGGTGCGTCAGGCGTGAGAACATTCCCGAAATAGAATCATTAGTGATCTGGGTGTGATTGTGCTGGCGTGCAATCATCATGCCTGCCGTATTCCTGTGACTTTTGCTTGTCCAATGTGCGCTTTGAGTTCTTGTGCCTGAGGATAAGTGTCCAGGCGAATGTGACTCTCATGAGTTTTCTGTCTTCCCTCTTTCTGTCTCACCTTCTTTCATCTCTATATGTGTGTGTCCATGTTGTCTCCTCTTTTGTGTGTGTGTGTGTGTGTGTGTGCTGTCTGCTCCCAGCTCCTCAGAGGAAAGCAAAGTTTGTGGAGAGCCCTCGTATCCCTCACTCAGAACTCAGCTCTCCTACATACTCCTCAAGCAAGAACCCAGATCTCGACAGATACTGCCCTGGTAAGTTCTAGTCCAGGTCATCACTTGTGCTGCTTTTGAATCAGTTTTGTAGAGCAATGGATGAATAAGGTGCCAAAATGACAGCAGATAAAGATTAAAAAGAGTTTGTCCTAAGATGCTCCTCATCCTCTGTGGCTTCGCCATTACAGCTCCATCTGCTGTCCAGGAGGGGGAACTGTTCAAGTAAGCTTAGGGCTAGCTTTTATTATCAAGTCCGCACTCCAGCCAAAAAGTCAGCCGTTGTTTTATTGCCCCGCTTTGTATCACTCACAAAGAAGTACATGTGTCTGTGTCTTTTTTCTGCCACTGCAGTATAAAATGTTGCCTCTCACTTTGATCGTTGTTGTGAGATGTTCTGGTAGGAACCTCTTCATATTTGCACCACTGTGGCTTTAATATTAGTAAAATTTGGTGACGTTTTCATGTCAACTCAAGTTTGCAATATATTTAATCCAGACTTTCATTTAATTCATCATATTTTGTGCCTCAACAAATTGCCTCATGTATGGCTAGCTCACGACTGAAGTTTTAAGTTTGTGAATGACACCATCCAGAGGCAGCACAGTTTTCTGGACTGAGAACTGGCCTCTCCTGAGTGGACAGATGGACGTCTTAGTTCTTAGCCAGAGCTCACTGGCACGACTCACAGCAGGGAAGAGACTTTTAGATCTGATTGTGAGTCGAATCGCTGACGCTGCAGCCCAGGGAGGCGATGCATCAACGTTTTGCCTGATAAATTGTCAAACACCTGACATGAGATTTTGTGTTGGTGATATTGCTCCGCTGTCTCAACCGCCTCCCACGTACACCTTACTCATATTATACCAGCCTGATATACGAATTTTAAGCTGAGCTGAGGTGACGCCCCCTGTGGTGTTTTAGTCGTGCGTGGATGAGTGAGGGAGGCATGAGGACACACTTGCACGTGGATGATCCGTCTTCAGCCCACACAGAGCTGGAGGATCTTCAGGTGGAAGCAACGAAGCGGTCAGTCAGTGAAGCAGCCAAGGGGAGACGACTCACCACTCATGGATTTAGAAAGAATCAAGGCTTAGTATGGGTTTTTGAGGATGTACACCAACAGTCCTGGTGAGTGAGATACAAATTCTCAGAAGTCAACTGAGAAGTTTTGTTAGTGTTTTCATAGGACTCCATTGTGATGTTCATATGACCACAGCAACATTTTTACGTCACACTGAGAAAACAAAAGTTGGACAAGTAGCTGACTCAATATCATTTTATAGCAATATTCAATGTTAATTTCATGGCTCTTATAATTCGTCATACAATGCTTTTCAAAAGTCTTTGAACATGCTTGGCCTTTTCAGATGAAAAATGGTACTGGGCCCAGAATGGACTGCAAACACCACACAGAGAGATTATCACACGACCAGGCAGGTGCTGGACCACAATAGTCATAGTAATTCCTGGTCTCCTGTGGTGAATATCTTCTCTGTCTTAATATATTCACAAATGTGGGGTGTCACATGATGGACTCAGATCGTAGAAATGCAGGAATGTGAACGTTCCTCTCTTCTCTGCAGCTGCTGTGTGAGCCTTGTAGGTTGCTATCTCTATGTTTTTTTCACCTGAAGGCCCCTACTTTGCCTCGACCGGACTTGCCAAGCTTCTTAGTTTCAAACTGTAACTGAATCAGCGGTTGTAATTGTCGATCAGCAGTTTTCTAAGTGAGTTCTGAGAAACCACCTGGCCGGTGTCGTCTTACCTGCGGTGTGCGTTTATTAATCATCTCAGGTCCGGTCCGCCTCGACTGCACCACACATACACACTTGCCTCTTTCTGTTGAGGACAAATCTATCGACTGGTGCACTCACACACATTCCTCGCTGTGCTCAGATAGTTGCTATGGCAACCAGCCGTCTCCGCTGCAGCTCAGGAATCTGTTGGACTGGTGGTGTTTATGTTTTGATTCTGGATGAGTGGAATAACGGTTGTGGTTCCTGACTCATTTCATGTTTGGTATTCATAGTATTTTGTTTTAAGCCCCTGCGATCATGTACACCACTTATTTTTCGTGACCTACACGTTGTCCCATTCGTTTTTGAGTTTTTGGAGGAATCGCTGCCTTGATAATTTCCTGTGTGGATTATCTGCTTCATTTATTCCTGTCTGTACATGAAAATTCCATGTTCATGGGAAGACTGTGATGGAATGGCCTTTAGATGTTTGTGAAATGGCACTTTTTGGGCAATTGATCAGCATCTGTGTTGACGTTGGAACATGATTTGACATAAATGAACATTGCTTTTTGCAAGAACTTCACTTGCGTGAACAATTTCAGTACATTTGTGCTCAAGATATATTGGTTCAGAAATTACTATTAACAGAGTACATTTCTTCATTTGCAACATCAACACGTTGGTGATGAATTAGCACCGCAACATCAGCACAAAGTAGGCAATCAATGTTGTTTCAGCTTCTTTTTTGTTTCAGCGTTTCTCATCAGGGGTTGCCTCAGCAAGTCATCCTTCTTCACCTGTACCTGTCTTGATCCTCCTACCCAGCCCCACCTTTCCTTTACGTGTTCTTATTTACTGTATCCATGAACCGAGTTGGTGATATCCTCTTCTTCTCTTATCTGACACAAACAAGTGTCTCATGTACGCTAATAGTTTAGGGACAAAAACATTATCAACTTGTGCACTTAATATATATTAGTAGTAAGGAAGCACACTAATGGGCACTTCAGCTACAGTTGTTTTGAGACATATACTGTATGCATCACCTTTCTGAGCACTTAGGATATATTAGCAGCAGCTACATCAGCCTTGTGGATGTATTAGCACACGTAAAATGTACAACACAAATGTAATTCTACCTGAGCTTCTTGAATACTTTGGGTACACTTTGTAGCTAGTATTTTTTCCCCCAGTACAGTCTTTATATATATATATATATATATATATATATATATATATATATATATATATATATATATATGTATATATATATACATAAACGTAGCCTTCTGATCTCAAATGGAAGGGAATGTAAACAAACCCTGACTTTCTGACAGTCTAATACCATTCTGTTTTTGTTGTGATGTTGGTGAGTGTGGGAGTTTGAGGATTGTATTTGTTTACCTCGCGGGAGAAACTGGATTAGAGACTTAAGCTCAGACTGAGTCCTGCTGCTGGAGGAGAAACAGATGTGGCAGCAGTTATAGTCAGGACTGCACTGGAGGAGATCCACAGTCTCAGACAAAGACGAATAAAAAATGTATAGTTTCGTGGAGAGATACTCAGAAACTCTCTACCACACTACCACATGAAGCTAACACTTGTGCCACTGAAGCTGTTAAAAGTTTGGATGTGCTTGCATTCTGTTTCTGATGACCTTCTACTGCTTTGTAGTTCCAGCTTATCTCAACAATATTGCTATTGTTTCTTATCTTGAATCTTTTTCGCGAGTAGAATGAGACTGGTCGTCCTTGTTCACAGCGACGGAGCAGCAGCTCATAACTACCAGTCAAGACTTGGTGCAGAGACCTGCTGGTCTGGTTCAACCTGCTGGGCAGGAGAGCAAGCGAGAGAGAGAGAGAAACCAGTTTTTTTGCTCACTGCTCTTTATTTAGATCAGACCAGAGCTTAGTTTGGCTCTCTACGGCCACATTTGCTCTTAAACTGTCCCTGACCAGTCACTCTGACCTCACAACTCATGGACGAGAACAATGTTGTACTTGCTCTTGTCTGGTTCTCTTTTCGTAACTGTATGAAGCACTTTTTGGTACAGTATTCCCCTCTAGCAAAACTGTGTTTTTTTTAATGTTCTCACCTTTGAATTAAATATCATCTTGTAATATCAATCTTTTTACAAAAGTACGCCCCCCCTTTTATTGCATTATAATCCAGAATATATTATTTTGTTTTATATTGCACGTAAATCTGAATGTTTTTTCATTTATAATACGTATTCATATTTAGTTTCTTTGTACTTATATTGTTGTTGCTACATTTTCAATATAGTTCAGTATAATTCTTTTAATATAATACTCATTTTACTCACCTAGGATGAATAATCTGGACAACACAATTATCATTGAAGACGCTTGACCAGTTGGATGCCCGGTCATGCTCCCAACAAATTCTGGGAACTGCAGCTAATGATGCATCCGTCAGCCGCATGAAACCCTACACTGGTGACCGGGGCAACCAGATGATGTCAGCAAGCATTTTGCTTTGATATAAATCCAGTTAATCCGTTTATTTGTTTGAATGGTCAGATGCAAAATCTAAAGACTTAATTGCACAAATGACATTTTATTAATGCTATCCTAAAGTATTGGATATGACCACTAATGGATATGATATGTAGGTCAGCCAGTGTTTTAAGGAAAGCAATAACATACTGAATATTTAATGATAATAGGAGAAAGCTAATATGTGTGCGTGTATTTGTGCATGATCATGTGATTCTCCGTCCTCTGCTGCTGCCAGGAATTAACAGGATAGAGAGGTGGAAACACGCCCTTTGTGCTCCCTTTCTACCACACACACACTCAGTCACACACACGTGTCGTACAGGTGAGGGCGGATCTTATTTCATCATCGGAGCAGTAGATGAGCGAGCTCTTCTCACTCCCACGGCTGAACAGGAAATAGTTTATTTGGAATATTGCGTGCTTTCCAACTGTGATATTCCACGGAATGCTTTGGGGATGCTCACCTTTGAGACTCGAGGGAACACAGGTTTCAGCGTTTAGAGCTGGAGCAGGTGTGTGTTTCCAGGTAACCGGTTGGTGTAGGTGCAACGACTGACAGAGGCGACCCACCGCTCACTGTGTTTTCTCTTTCTTCTTCTCCTCCACAATGCCTCGTCCACCTCCTCCCCTGCAGGGGAGTCCAGCCAGGAACTGGGCCCGCCTCCGTCCGTGGATGAGGCTGCCAACACATTGATGACGCGCCTGGGTTTCCTTCTGGGAGACAAAGTGAGTGAGGGGCCAGCCGGTGCCCCCTACAGCATGGAGGAACCCGAGGCAAGAAAGGTAACGCTGATTTCGACTGTCGTACAGTCTCTTTCCTATAGGAGTGGTCTTAAGGTGTAAGGCCGGTGTTTCCCTCATTTTGTACGGTTCATTTTGGTGCAATAGAATTTGAAGCCCATATATCTTGCATTTTGAATGCCAACACTACTTTTACTTATTAACATACATAGTAAATATCTTATATCTGAGCTGTGAGGCAATATGACAGTTTATTGATGAACTGAAACCTTAGCAGTAGCTACAGTAATATGGTGCTGAAAACATTTTGCTGTGAAGTCAATTTAAGTGCTTTTGAAACATCATGTGTTTTTCGCGCTTCATTTAATATAGTGTATTGGATGGCATCTTTTAATAAACCGTGAATTGCTTATACTACATTCTTGCCTGGGATTCTGGATTCAATTATTGCGTTGTGAACTCCCTTCAGTATTCTCCTCAAAACCCACAATTTTTCCTGCCACAGACCGAAGTTCATAATGCATTGTGCCTGAAAGTCCCCAACCCACGGGCGTCACTTGAATTACTTTTTTTGCCACGTCGGGAGATGGATCCATTTTTATGTATGTGTGTGTGTGTGAGAGGGAGAGAGAGTGAATGCTTTGTGTGCCCTGCGATGGACTGGCGCCCTGTCCAGGGTGTATTCCTGCCTCTTGCCCAAGGACTGCTGGAATAGGCTCCAGCACTTGCCGCAACCCTGAACAGGACTAAGCAGTGGTTAACTGACGATGTACATATATACATTTTGGACCATCATGGCCTCCAACTGTGAAGCTGAAGTCAGTGGAATCATTTTTGAATATTTCACTCAGGTGCTGTGGTTGGGTTTGCAGTTCTGTAAATAGAGAGACCAGTCTTTTATTGATCTGATCTAGCCATTGATTTTTTTTTTTAATCTTGATTGAGAGACACTTCAGTTGAAATATCAGGATCACATTTGAATATTTGTAAGCATGTTAATTTTTGGTTTTATTTCTTTTGGGGGTAGCAAACACGCCATGGTCTGATTTGATTTGTTTTGACATTAATCTTAGGAATATTCCCTCACTTTTGACATGCCTTGACTTGTTTGGCTTCCCAGATCAAAAGACGTCTCCTTAAATTGCCCACAATCCCAGAAAACACTTTGTATTCAGAATTTATTAGCGTCACTCTCCACCGTGAAACTTCTAATTGCGGGTTTACGTAACATATGATTATTTATTTTCCCATAGTGTTTTGCTGTCGCTTGTTAAAAACTTGAGAGGTGCAGGATATTTCGCTCCAAGGTCGTTTTGCTACCTGATATTACAACATTAGACTCTCTTGGGATCATTAAAGGTTCATAAGCTTTCCCTTGCGCTGGTATTAAAATTGTCTCCCGAGCCATGTCGAAGACTTGCCAAGGGGAGTAGGTTATTTACTTTCCCACAGTGTTTCGCATCTGAGTTTCACTTTAATTGCATTGACAAGTGACTTGTCTGCGTTTGAGCAGTCATTTTTTTCACTCCGGCAAGTAGACCAGCCTTTTATCCGAGGCATCTTATGAGAGGTAGGCATGCAAGGGTCAGGACCTTGCCCAAGGGTAACTTGGAGTTTAGAATGTGGTTCAGTCACAGAAGCCTTCGGATGATTAGCGTTTCTCTTTTTTGTAACGATTGTGCCTGACTCTAATTATTGCCTGCATTTGTCATTGATAACATGAGCTAAATAAAGCAAGATGTACATGGTCGGTGTGAATGATCGCAAGTATAAACATTTGCAGAACTAACTTAAATAATACCTGTGTCTCACTGTTGCCATGACTGCAAGTTAAGAAGTTACTGCTTCCAGAGTGTTGAGACATTCTAAAAGTCATAATCTGCTAAGCCAATAATTTCATCCTTTAATTTAAAAAAACAACAACTTGGTTTTGTCCGTGGTTTGACATGCCGTTCAGCCCAGTTTCGGTAAGTCAAGTTTATATTATCAATGTCTTAACAATTTATAAATAACTTGCAGCCTAAAGGTATGTTTAAGATGGTATTCAAGAATTGCTGAGTCATATCCTTGGGACTTGTTTTATTGCATTTTTAGAAATCAAATTAATGGGGCATTTAATGGTTATGATGTGATATAACTGTTAACTAGAATGGCAATGAGGCAGCACATACTGTAGCTCCACCATATGACCTGTCTTTATGAAAACACAGCATACACTGAAATACATAATTAACTTAAATGACTTGAAATTGTTATTGACTCACTGAAAAAGAAGCAAGGGTTTTCCATCGGATATGAACACACTTCTCACAGTATTGCGGTATTCCAGAGTTTGTGTATGTCTACTCACCACGGATTTACACCAAAGGCTGTTGTGATCTGGTGCAGCTGTTTTTGAATGAATTCATGTCAATCACTGAACTCTGACCAAATCCATACTGTTTCTGCCGTGCCACTAAGATAGGACTGACTTTTATTTTTTGCTACTGAGAAGATTGATCTTGCATCCCCAAAGCATTTTATCAGTTGATAAAAGAAAAATGCATCTGAGAAATATATATTTGTATACATTCTGATGAATAATAAACAGTGTCTGCACAGACAATGAGGAAAGTGATTTAGACTAGTTTTATTTACATATGCATTTGTCTGTCCGTCCTGCTATTTACAGACAAATAAACTACTGTCATTTATGTTACCTTGTTATTCCCTCTGCCACACTGTGATTGGCAGAGGTATTATGGCCGTCTTATAAACAATTGTATGGGCATATTTTGAAAATAGTGTCTGGCTCAGTTACTAGGATGTCGATGTTTCTTATGTTCAGCCATCGTATCATCAGTAAGTCCTGAGTAATATCTGTTTCTGATCGGGTCACTTAAGATAAAACCTAATGAAGAAACAATGTATCAAACTGCAGATAAAAACAAAACATTTTGTTCCAGTTCATTTTTAGCACATATGTCATCCCTTACAAACAGGCCATAACGTGACTGTCACTGTAAATCAACTGCCTCTGCCTCCAGAACCAAATGATTTCTTTTCACACCCTGTTCACATTCTCACCGATGTCTTGAGCCGACATGCAGCAGGTTTGGCTTTGTACTCACAACCTTTCTTATTTGTGATGCTGGCAGTGGTCCAACCAGCAGCTCCGCCTTACTGTAAGCCGCTGTAGCAGATGCCCTGCTTTTCTTACCCCGACCTGCTCTGACAGGTGTGAACTCACCTACTGGGGAAATAGGCTGATATCAGGAGGGGGAAGGTGAGGAACCAGTTGTTGAGGTTTGAAGCAGTGTGGAGAAGCCATTAGTGTGACGGACTCCAGGCTTGTGCTGCTGTAGCAGTGGGGGTGTATCAACCGAGAGAGCTTTATTCAAGCGGCTCTTTTTAGAGATGTGACTCACTCCGGCACCCTGCCGCATCCTGCACACTGTGCTAACTTTCCTTTATTATTTTGCATATCTGCCCCGAAAAGTCAGATTGAATCAACAAACACCGGCGAACTTCCCTGAAGACTCAAGATAAGAGCTTTTGCTGTCTGTTTTGTGCTATGTTCGGGATTTACAAGATTTCACTCGGCACTACAGCGCCTCTGTTCGGCGAAAGGCCTCTTGATTTTCATTCTGCTAAATTAGATTCAGTCATTGAGAATTGAATAAAAAATATCGGCTGAAAACACAAGTCTATCGAATTAGTCAAATGAAGAATTGTGCTGCTGCTACTGGAAGTCTGATACAATAGCAGCACCTAGGCACCTACAATAGCGACAGACTTCTGGAATAGACTTTGGTCTTTGGAATGCAGTTTGGAAGTACAATGCATATCATAGAAATTGTTAGGTTGCTGGAACAGTATGGTTCCAGGATACTGTGGTTGTACCAACATGACTAATGCTGTTGCAGAAATAACATTGATGCAAGGAGAACCAGAAACACAGGATAACCAACGTCTCAAGTTTACCAATGAAGCACATAACAACGGTGTAATTGAACCAATAGCTCAAAATTAAAAATCAATATTGGTGGTATGTTGCACAAATACAACCAGAAACATGCTGAATTTACAGTGTTAGTTGACGTCTGCTGTGAATGACTTTTGCGTGTATAAATATAACCCATGGAGCAACATAAAACATGCTCAGAGATTCGTTTAGCAGCGATCTGAGATCAATGTCTTGCTGACCGACGCTTGTTGATGTTGACAGCAGGATCAAACTAGCGCTCATGCGATTAGCGCCACCACCCAAACACTTCATCTGCAGATTAAACCACACTGCCAACACCGTCCTGATCCCTGACTTCGCAACTCACTCTCAATGGCCAACCATTGAATTCACTCTTTACTGCCACGTCTGGATGAGGTGTGCAACTGCAGACTGACACTTAAAACTCACATCTGCTGGGGATAGTTGTGTTTGCCATGTTTTGGTGAGAGGTGTGGTTGTTTATTTTGGCGTGGCTGCGTATAAATGTGAGTACAGTTAATTTTTTGTCATGGGCTGTGTGCTTTAGTTGGAAAGGTGGCCTTGCACAATGTTTTTCAGGGGCTGAAAATGTTATGAGGGATCGGTCTATATTTTTAGCTATAATCCACTTCAAATTTCCTCTCTCTTACATTAATCCATCCACAAAAGAAGCATGGGATTATAGCGACTCTTATTTGCGTAATTGCCCCTCCCTTAAACTTGGTTGTTGCTCTTCCTTGTCTGTCATTAATCTGCTTTCTCATCTTACTGGTCAGCTTTTTTTTTGCTGCATTGAGAGAGTGAAATGGAAAATCCAATATATCACTCTGGCTCATCATGATCTGGTTGTTTTTTTTGTGTGACAGGTCCAGAACCAGAGGATCAGTCCGTGCTCTACACTGACCAGCAGCACCGCCTCACCCACTGCTGGCAGCCCCTGCTCCACCCTCCCCACTGCCATGCCCAGCCAGGCGGGAAACAAGGACTGCGCCTACGGTTCCGTCACCAGTCCAACATCAACTCTAGAGAGTCGGGACAGTGGGATTATCGGTGAGTTATTGCTAGCGCTGAGAACGAGGGCAGTTGTATAGTGTACTTACGACACCACTGTGATATTTAATGATGGATTAATTCCTTTGATATTGACACTGCTATTATACTACTTCAGCGTCTCAGCAATGTAAGGACTTGCTAAGCTGTTTCAATGTTTGCAACGTAATCACTTTAGCAATAATATTGTTGGCAGCAATTGTACCAGGGGTGCCCATTACGTTGATCGCAATCTACCAGTCAATCGCCAAGGCAAGATTTGTAGATCACAGAGCCTCGCAGTGGCTGTGTAAGATCAGATTGAGCTGTCTCTCTCTGAACCTTCAAAGTGGTTTGTTGAAGTCTTAATATAGCGCCCTGCATTTGCGGTGCCACCACTCCCAAAAAGAGACTCAGTTACAGTGACTTGAACCTGGACAATTCCCATGATGCTTTGCAGCCCAGTCAACCAATCACAGTGGTTGATCAGTAAAAAAGGGAATATATGGGCAAACAAGCTTCATTTCGTCAAGATTGAACCTCGTCACATCAGAACAATGCAGTTACAGGTGCTTATATTGTTCAGTTTATATTGTGCTTTACAAATGCTCTGTTTTCACCTGTGTAACACTGGCCAACTCTCCAGCGTCCCTGCAGCTCCACCTCCACAGACTAGCTTAGCTGCGGGGAAGCTCCAGTCTCAGCAGAGAAGTGACCGGGGTGAAAACACTGCATTGGGTCACTTTAATGTCAACAAAAACGCCTGTAATTTCATCGGTCTGATGTGATGAGTGTAATTATATTAGCCGAATGATGTGTGTTCTAAGTTTGTTTTCCTCACTTGTCTCGATGCTTGATCCCGTTTCCAAAACTTGTCACGTATTCTCATGCATTTTTAAGATGGTACACGGAACTCTCTGCCCTTTATCCGACAGATTTCTGCACTGCTGCTTTTAAACCTCAGAAAATGCGAACAGATTTGCGTTTTTGATCTGAATTCATGCACCATGCAAATGAAACCATCCAGCCACCTGTTTTTATAGAGTTATGCACACAAATATAAAGTTATATACCTGTTTTATATAGTTTTGGTTTAAATGTATATCAGTTTGGGCCGTTAATAGAATTAGAATTAATAGAATTGAAATTGATGGCAAACCATCATGTCACCATGTTTTAAATCTTTTCACTGCCACTGAACAAACTAAACAATATAGAAAACTCAATATATTTGAAGATGTGAAATACTGTTTCTAGGTGTCACATCTTGTAGTTGAGTATGCAAATGTTTTATTACCTCTGAAGTTGGTTGGTGGGACAAACAAACCATAGTGGTGAAGTGAGAGTACTGTGATCACATTCCTTCATTGAAGATGTTAAGAAAATGAATGGTTTCCCTCTCTGTGTTGCAGCCACCCTGACCAGCTACTCAGAGAACATGGATCGCAGTGCGAAACATGGCGAGAACTCACGGGGCAACCTAAAGCTCTGGCAGTCGCAAAAATCAGGCATGGATTCGTTTCTCTACCGAGTGGACGAGAACATGACTGCCTCCACCTACAGCCTCAACAAAATCCCTGAGAGAAACCTGGAGAGCATGTCCTCCCACTCTGCCCACTCCATCCCTCTATACCTCATGCCCCGACCCAACTCTGTGGCCGGTGAGTGCTTCCCTGTCCCAGACCAGGAGCAGTGGGAAACATTGATGCCGTTGATGCTCAATGCTTCTGCTCACATGGCTCTTGCATTTCTTACCTTGCATGTTTCTTCGACCTGCCAGTTTTCCATTCATTGGTCAAGTTTCTAGTAAAACCAATTATTTATTATGCTTTTGTGATTGTGGCTTTAACATCTACTACACAAAGGAATATCATCAATGCTGCTTGTACTGCTGTTTCTAATTTAAAGTGGTACAGTACCATTAAGACCACTACTACAACTGTGACTACGTCCACCATTATAAATGCTACTAAATGTACAAGGATTACTGCTGGTACGACTACTTCAGCCCTGCTTAATGCAACTTTAATGATAACAACAGCTTCATTTACGGTTATGGCTGCTGCTAATGTGAATTATACAACTAAGAGGAAAAAGATGATGATGATGGTCTCTTGAGATGTTTCTACTGGCGAGCATCTTGGTGAGTCAGTGCTGGAGTCAGGACCCCTGCTGACTCTCGTTTTAGCTGCCCAGGCGCCCCAGCAACATTCTCAGCTGCCAGGCTCCCCCATTTTGAGGAACTGCTGTGGCTCATTTTTGGTTGGATGGTGAGTGCTAGGTCTCAGACATGGAATCAAACCGGTGAAGATGTGAGCTGAGGGAGAAAGAGCGATTGGTTGTTGGATCATGTTGATCAGTAGGAGGGTTTGTTCTTAGGACATCAGGGAGCTTGAGGTACTGTTGTTACTGTTGTTGGTGGTGTTTCTTTCCTCTCTGAACATACCTTAATGAGAGATCTACTACCAAAAACAGAAGCTGTATTATTAAAAACAGATTTTAATAGGGGGGATTTGCTATCCAATTCTGTGTTCATTATCAATGCTACATTAAATAATAATGTATGAAGAATATTAATTCATTCCAAATGAGATGAGAAGAGTTTCATTTTGCATGTCCAAGGACTATAATAATAATGTTATTGTCATTATTATATAAACCTTTTCCGTAATATCAGTAGTATTGTTGTGATTATTCTCATGTCTCTATATTATTTGAATTCATGACAGTCGTTGTGGTGAATGAAGACTATTATTTTTGCACTATGTTTTGACAATATCAAAAATGAAATGTTTAGACTTGTTCTTCATGTCCCTATAAATAACCATTTATTCCTAGAGTTCAGGGCTTGTTGCATTTTCTGTTGCTTCTGTAACATTTCAATACAGCAAACCAAACTTTTGGGATTAAAATGAATAGTTATTCTCAAATAGTGCAATTCCTATTAAAAGTGACACACTCTCGTGTCAACTCGGCTCTCTCTCTGGGATTAGATCCAAAAACTTGTGTGGCGTCTGCTGCTAAACCACTAGACAGTTTTAGTTTTGAGGGTTCTGTCTTGGGCCTCATCTGTTGAACCATAGATCATCCCATCTGTTGCTTACTCTCTGAATCTTATCAATCATTCATGTTTTGGGGTGCGGCCTCTGAAAATGCAGCGTGGTGTGAACAGCCAGCAGCTGGTGGTGGCTACATGAATAAGACATTAGTCTGCTGAGCTAATGAATCCTGAGAGAGTGGACTGCTGCTGGTTTTACTGGTGCGGCTGCTTCTGCAGGTTTTTCTTAAAATTGACATCTAAGCTTGTTTCAAGCGAAGACTAAAAGACGTTTCATCCCACAGTCCCAAGATGTGAGTGAGTGTGTGAGTGAGTTGGCTGTCTACCACCACGTAGGGTTTGTTTTTCACAGATGAGTACATGAACTTCTTGTTCCGGTTACCTCAGAAGTGGGATGTCAGAGCTGGGAATGAAGTCGAGTTCAATGCTTTTCAGTTACCGATGTTGGAACAGAAGATAGTGACGTCCACAAAAACTCTTGGTTGGATGTAAGCGACCTCTTGATGAATTCATGCTATAACCCGCAGGATGAAGAGGAAACGCAAACTATTGAGAATCAGAAAAAACGTTCTTAATTCCAAGGGAAATTTTGTAGCGGAATGTGCTTGCATGCTTCTACTTCCCGTTTACATTTGCCATCTTGGATTGCATACTCAGGATCGTGACATTTCTTCTAACTTCCAACTGCAAAATGTCGGATGATGTCACTGGGGCTTTGGGGGCGTAACTGGGAATTTCCCAGTCCTGGAGACAACTGGAATGAACCAATTGGTGATAATCCAGATTGCATTAGATTTTTGTGTTTGTCAAGTGTCATCGCACAACTTTGCTTGTCAGCATGTTTGTTGTGCGTGTCAACTAACCTCTTTTGCCCCCGCAGCCACCAGCTCGGCTCATCTGGAGGATCTGGCCTATCTGGACGAGCAGAGACACACACCGCTACGCACCTCGCTGCGTATGCCAAGACAGAGCACTACATGTGGACCAGGTCGATCAGGGCCGGACGTACGAGGTGAGACCACCGACTTAAAACTTGCAATGCATTTTTCCTTTTTAACTAAAGAAAATAAAAAAGTGACATTGCGGCAGGAAGGGGTTAACAACAGGAATTGATGACCTCAGGCGTTGTCGATAATTTTAGTCTGGATAAGAGAAAGCTGGTTATGCGTCATGTGGTCAGCTGACAAACGATTTCTCCAGCTCACTTTATCTTTTGAAATGAAGTGCCAGAGAGAGCTGTTTCCAGGAGAGTGAGTCAGACTGGAACTGGACCTTCTTGTCCCTCTGATGCTTCTGCTGCTGCCCACCGCTAACATTCTGACTCCCACCTTCTCTGTTCACACAAACGCTTGCTCTGCCATTTGTCTTTGCTTTTGGTTTTTTTGTGGCACCAGCTCATCCTCTCACTGTGCTGCTGCCTCCGCTCACAAGCGCGTAGCTTGTGCTAGCAGGTAGCTTAGACTGTTAGCTAACAATGCTCTTTTCATTATCATGTTCTTGTTGGCTTTGTTTGACATTCCTTGGCGAAATGGCCACTTTTCCAAAATATGTCCACATCGAACTACATTATTCTGAATTTAGTTATGCCGTTGTTGGTTTTGTGTACATTTATTAGCAAGTTTCTATACCTCTATAACAACATAAGCGTGGACTGCAGTATACAATCAATATCCCTATTCTTAATCTTAACTGTGAATTCGTAGCGCTTAATGTTGAATACATGTTACTTACAGTATATTGTCCACTAAATTGCGTACCATTCAATGATAATGTTCTGTATGAACAAATACAACATGGCCTTTATGAACTCATGAATTACAGTGTCTATTTCACATGACGGTATATCTGGGATATGACTAAGCTCCTTAGATTTAAGGGTTATTACAGTGATGCTGTGTTCTATAGCATAGAACACTGTGCTGCATGCTGTGATAACAGTAGTGAAGAATAACCAACTGCAGTTTGCTTCAGTGTTACATTAGGTTCTTGCCTATGATATTTATCACAAATTCGGTTACAGCAGTGTACAAAACAAAATCTACAATTAGGTGGCCACACAAAATTGTAACTTTTTCAAATTGGTCATGTTTTTTTCAGTATTCTTTTATTTAACATTATGGTGTTCATTATGGTATTCAGTTGTTGGAATTACTATTAATAGGGTAATCTCTAAAGTTGTGTTGCGGGCAGTGCCTTCAGGATGGCTACAGTTGACTATAATCTTTAAGCAGTGCATAACTGCAAAGTATGATGTTGAAATGCTCAATTACCTCATGCCATTTGAGGCTATAAATAGTTCATCCTGTAAATACAGTCAACCTGTTAATGGCATTGCAACGTCTACTCTGATTTGTACTTTACATAACAGTAGAATACCTGAGTGTTGAGCCAAAATAATGCAGTGATTTAGATCTCAAGGCAAGTGGTAGTGTTAAATTATTCTGGGTGGTTGCTGAAGGAAATAGATCAGAAGGAGTTGGGGGTCTTTGAAGCTCATCCGTTCCAGTGGATGTTATTGGTTTGATGCTTGCTCAGCATGATTATTACCATTTATGGTACATGCTGTCGGTAGGCTGTGACGCAAGTAAGCACACTCCATCTAGAGACTACTGTCATTCAAAGTCATCATGTGTTGCCTCCAGGAGCAGCTTTGAAGTCACTGTCAGGATCCAAAAGGTAACACCCGGGTTTGCTTTCTGCTCCGGGCTCAAGTGTGAACTATTTTTAAGTGTACAAACTCCCACATCAGCAGTGAGAAATCTCCTCCAGCTGACGTGAGATAAACCACCACCGCTCTCCCCAGACCCTTCACCATGAACTGGCCCACCATCTCAACCTACTCTTCCTCTCCTCTGTAGTCTCCCTCCCTCTTCCTCCTCCTGTTCACCACCGTGAGTCACCTGCTGAATTATTAAATCCTCTCAGACTCTCACTGCGTCTGGCCGTGGCAGCAGAGGGCTTGGTGGAAGTGATACCTTGCTCAAGGGAGGGGAGCAGAGAGGATTATGAGCACAAGCATCCGGATGGCGACAGCGGTTCGCTCTGAACGATGGTCGCATTGTGCTTCATTAGAATTCAACATGACTAAACCAACTGGCGCATGTTTTCATACACAACTGTACTGTACTGCTACTATACTACGCTCTACTATACTGTACACGACTCCTCTATGGTTTAAAGGAAATGGTTACTATCCTATGCTTTACTCAGCAACTCTTCATATTGCTGTACTACACAACAATAGCATTTCATTCTCAATGTGCCTGTCAAAATCTAATGTTCTATCATCGCAATGTAATGTTGCACATATACTGGTGCTTTGTACAGTAGTGCACTGTGCTACACTGGGTTTTTCCGTGTGTTTGTATGTATTTGTAATTACTATAATGAATATATTTCTGCCATGTCATCTTATTCTGTTTAATCGGCCCTAGTACTTCCTCAATTCTGGCTTGGCTTCCTTGCTGCTCCAGTGTGTACCGTGCGTGTACAAGCGCTACATTCTTCTGTTGCTTTGGCATAAAATTTTGTTTAGATCTTCTCTGGGTCTGCTGTTTATGTGGTGCCTCCCTTTTGTTTTCTTTTCTTTTCTAACCTTTGGCTTCCTTTTTCTTGTCCTGTTTTGTTTGCGGCAGCTTCTGCTAACAGCGCTAATGCCTGGCAGTCACAGTCACGTAAGTCTCTGTAGTTATCACGTTGAACTAGAGATAGTTACCAGCTCCTGTCTGCATGCTGATGTTGGAAGTGAAGGAAGTCCTGTTTTGATGGTGCTAATTTATGTAAGCGCTCCCCCTACTGAAGGAATTAGGTAATGGTCAAAACAGAGTGGATGCATTTAATCCATCTTCATTTTTTTTTTTCAGTTTTTTAATTCAATATGTATTATATAACATCAACTCAAAGCAAATTATTATTATTATTTTGGTTACATTCAGATTTTATTTATAATTAATACTACGTAAAGATCATATTTAATACACCTGCTGGCTTGGAGAGAACAAGGTTCTATTCCCTATGACCTTCTTCTGCTGGAGTGTGTTTCCTTCTGCAGTCCAAAGGTTATTACTGATTATAGTGACTAGTTTCCCTACGTAGCCATGTTAGGCTCCGCCTCCCCTCTGAGAATTATCAAAAAAGTGGGTATGACAAAGAAAAGTAACCAGATCATATTTCCATTGAGCTCATGGTTTGATTATGTGGAAAAAATATGTATAATAATAATCAAAACATGACGTTTGCTTATCACTGTATGTTCTTCTCTTTTAGTCCGCTTCGCCCCCTACAGGCCCCATGACATTGCGCTCAAACCGCTGCTTTTTGAGGTTCCTAGCATCACTATGGACTCTGTCTTCACGGGGCGAGAGTGGCTCTTCCAGGAGATTGATGCTCACCTCAACAGTCCCAACTGCAGCAGCAACCGTGGTGTGGTTGTCGTGGGCAACATTGGCTTTGGAAAGACTGCCATTGTCTCCCGCCTGGTGGCGCTCAGCTGCCATGGCACCCGGATGAGACAGATCGCATCGGACAGTCCTCAGGCTTCTCCCAAGCGTATGTACCAACAGATACTGAATGCACTTTGAAACCTCAGCATTTGTTCTCTCGTTTTTATAGTAGGGCAGCTTGTAGGGAGCCTTTTAGGCTGCTGATCATATTGTTTATCAGTGATCACATTTCAAATGAGCACTATGTATCGATCCGGCATAACCAAAATGGTAGCATTGGTTAGTTCTTTTGCCGTCATTATTGATGACTCGTGTTTGGTAGAGAGTTAGAGAACTGAGAATGTCATTCAAGAGTCATTCATGTGCTGTGCGGTCTTGTGTCCAGATGGTGAGGGTCTTCCACTCACACAGCCTCAGCCCACACATGGTACCCTGGGAGGAGGCAGCTGTCCTGGTACTCCGGAGATGAGGCGACGGCAGGAGGAATCCATGAGGAGGCTGGCTTCTCAGGTAACACCCACCTGTGTGGCCATATTGCTGCCAAATCCACTTCCTGTACACACACATCCTGGACACATCCTGGGTCTCATCCAGGGTCTTAGTTGTTTATTTACCTTGACAGTTGTGGACACCGGAAACACTTGACATCATGCACACGTGCTAAAGTTATTATTTCGAGCTGAGCAGAGATATAGCGCAGCTTACAGATCGTCCCCTCCATCTTTGCCTGCTGCATTATGCAGATGTGTTTAATAAAGAAAAGACAACTTTGCCAGAGAGCATGATGAAATATTCATAACTGCAGAGAGATGTTTCCCCACCAAACAATTAGCTCTTGTCATCTCTGTATATTAATTATTGAATTCCACTTCACATGTTTAAAAGATGGTTGTTTGGCAGTTATTCATATGAATGAAAAGACGCAGCCCCCTGAAAATAAAGAAATAAATAAAAATACATGGAACAGAATGCAGTCTTGATGAGGTCCTGCAGAGAAAGGTCCCTTCATATTGCCAGCCATGCGTGACTGTGAGCATCTGACTTCAGCTATTATAATATTTCTTTCTGGATTTATTCGGAAAAAAAACATGTCCACCTCCGCGATGCTACCCATGTTATGTGTTTTCTATTTGCTTTGATGTTTCCACTTTGTTTTAATACAGTTCATCATTTAAGACTTCATCTTTAAAACCGATTATTATTCTGACGGCATGGCAGCTCTTATTGAAACCCTTTCCAGTGTGCCACGATTGTTTACATGTGCGGAAACCCTGATAAGACCGTAGTCTTAGTTTAAGTGAACAGGAGGTGTGACAGAAATTAAACCTGCATTTTCTAATTCCTGCTTTTACATCGGAAATGAAAGGCAGCTGAGATTACAAATGAAAGAACATTGCTGGCTGGGTTCATTCATTAAGTCATTCACTGGACAATATTTCAACTGTGAAGCGCTTAGCTCAACACTTGACTCCTCCATGTTCCTGTCTTCTCACACATGAGCTCATTCTCAGTCCCCCGGCAGCCTGATGGGATGAATTATTCAGAAGTATTACCCTGCAGAGAAGAAATATACAAGTAGCTTTGTGTTACATTACATGTGTTCATCCATCATGACACTGCATCGAATCAGTGCAGCGAAACAACAAAGAAAAGAAGATTTATCTGAGATTCTCCACTGGTGAATCTGGCTCTACCCACAGATACCGAGCAATATGGCATTTCTGAAACTCTTTGTGTTCATCAGAACTACTGATTTAATTATAAACATAATACAGTTTTTAGATTATGCAGTTGCTGTGCATTGTGGGATTCTGTTGCGTGTTTGGTGGGTACCCCAAACTGAATCCAGGTTTAGTCAGCATTTGCACCGTTGTGGAGGAGCCCATGTACTTAATTTGAGTACACGAATTGTTTAGGTTGGATGTTAGCAGCTTCTGGAAAGAAACATGGTTGTTTCCACCTCACAGTATTGCATTGAAACTATGTCTCACTCGCTCCTGACCTGCATCTATCTGACCCCCAGGTGGTCGCTTACCACTACTGCCAGGCTGACAATGCCTACACGTGCCTGGTGCCTGAGTTTGTGCACAACATTGCAGCTCTGCTCTGCCGCTCTCCCCACCTGGCATCCTACAGGGAGCAGATGCTGAGAGAGCCGCACCTGCAGAGTGTCCTAAGCCTGAGGTCCTGCGTTCAGGACCCTATGGCTGCCTTCAGGAGGGGAGTCCTTGAGCCCCTGGATGCACTTTATAAAGGTAAGTGTGCCTCTTGTTTACTTTGAAACCGTATTTTCACTTCTAATATTGTTTCGTTATATGCTTAAATTGCTATCTAACTACATTTGTTATTCTATCTTGTGGTTTTACTGATTTTAAATATTATACATTTATATTTAACATATGGTTTGAGATGAATTGCACGGCTTTTTCAGAGAGGAAGATCAACACGGATGACGATCTCATCGTCCTTATTGACGGTCTGAATGAAGCTGAGTTTCACAAGCCAGACTATGGCGACACCATTGTGTCCTTCCTCACCAAAACCATCAACAGGTTCCCTCCGTGGCTCAAACTGGTGGTCACGGTCAGAACCACATTGCAGGTAAAAACTCAGTCTTCACCTAAAAGTCCTAGTCTCTTAAATACATGAAGGCAATTGCATATTTCTGAATCACACTAAGTACATTTCTGTTGTTCCGTTGGCACAGGAAATCACCAACTCGCCGCCCTTCCGCTGCATCTCCCTGGATAGCTACGAGGAGAACGATGCCATAGATCAGGACCTACAGAGCTACATCCTACACCGCATCCACAGCAGCCCAGAGATCCAGAACAACATCTCGCTCAATGGGAAGATGGACAACACTACTTTTGGGAAGCTCAGCACTCACCTTAAGGCCCTGAGCCAGGGCTCTTACCTGTACCTCAAGCTGACCTTTGACCTCATAGAAAGGGGATACCTGGTCCTCAAGAGCTCCAGCTACAAGGTCAATACCATCTAGGTTTTCCTAAACATGTGCGGTATTGTGTGCTGGAAATTTTGGTTTCTTTTTTAATCTTATCTCAACTAAATCCATACTTATGTCCTCCTAAATCTAGCTGTCTCATTGTTATTTGTATTATTATTGTTTCATGAAACTAATGTCTGGATGTGTGTCAGGTGGTTCCGGTGAACTTGGCTGAAGTTTACCTGCTGCAGTGCAACATGCGCTTCCCCACACAGTCTTCGTTCGAGCGGGCACTTCCTCTGCTCAATGTGGCCGTGGCATCTCTTCACCCCCTGACCGATGAGCAGATCTATCAAGCCATTAATGCTGGAAACTTGCAGGTGAATATCAGATATCAGATGTTGTGAGTCATTGTGTCATGACAGACTCATGTAAGTGTACGGCCAATGTGCGATAAAACAGATACTTTATTCACACAGCTGCAATTACTGACCAAATGTCTTGCTCCAGGGTACTTTGGATTGGGAGGACTTCCAGCAGCGTATGGATAATCTGTCTGTGTTCCTGGTGAGGAGGAGAGATGGGACCAGGATGTTCGTCCACCCATCTTTCAGAGAGTGGCTGATATGGAGGGAGGAGGGGGAGAAGACCAAGTTCCTCTGTGATCCCAGGTGAGCTTGCTTCCAAGTATTTTATTGTGTTTTCTGTTGGTGGGCTACCATACATACATTGATCTGAGCTACAAAGTTGTGGGGCTTCAGTGACTCTACATCCAAAAGTACAGTATTTTCTTGGGGGGTTGGATTAAGGGCTTTTCTCACTGCGGATACTGGAGTCGCTGTACACGTAGTTTCATCTAGTGCTGAGTCACCCGAGGCCAGAATCTCACACCCCGCGAAGAGCTTCTTGGGACGAGGTGCAGCTCTCCAAGTGGGATCAAGTTGGCGGCCAAAAGCTGACTCGCTTGCGTTCACGTCGGACTTTGGAGCCAAACGCACTTTGTCTCGAGACGGAGTCTGCAGTGTGAAAACACCCTTACTCAAAAGAGAGAGATTTGAGATTTCATCTCAGCTTTTGGCTCATGGAACTGCTGTGATGGCAGAAGGAGAATATATTTTTTCACCCAAACCATTCTACAGATGTGCATCTTCACATGCTTCTCACCAAAGATGCAAGCTCAAGTTAAGGGTGCTTCAGCTGTGATCAGGCCCCAGAGTCCAGAAAAGAATTGGGTTGAGAAAGTCTGGGAATCAAGATTCTTTTGTGGGAATGGTTGTCTGTCTAATTGTGTCTTGCAATACACGGGGTATGATTACTAATGTGTGTGTCGTGCTGGCAGGAGTGGACACACGCTTCTTGCCTTTTGGTTTTCACGTCAGGAGAACAAGCTGAACCGCCAGCAGACCATCGAGCTTGGGCATCACATCCTTAAAGCACATATCTTCAAGGTATGCAGTACAATTGTAAAACAAATGCATAAGGACTTGATGAAGACTGCGTTTACACTCTCTGCATTTCAGGGTTTGAGCAAGAAGGTGGGTGTATCGTCGTCCATCCTGCAGGGCCTGTGGGTCTCCTACAGCACTGAAACTCTCTCAGCGGCCCTGTCCTCTCTCAGAAACCTCTACACCCCAAACATCAAGGTACCAACATCCCAAGAATTCTAAGAAATTCTGTTATTGACTTTTTATGGTCTCAGGTGAGTCGGCTGCTGATGCTGGGTGGGGGCAACGTCAACTATCGTACCGAGGTTCTGAACAACGCGCCGGTCCTGTGCGTCCACTCTCACCTGGGCTACATGGACATGGTTGCCCTGCTGCTGGAGTTTGGAGCTTTGGTCGATGCTCCCTCTGAGAGCGGGATGACACCATTAGGTTATGCTGCTGCTGGAGGGCACATGGCAATCGTGACAGCACTTTGTCGCAAGAGAGCGAAGGTGAGGGGACTCAGGTGTGAGTTCATTGCCTTAGTAAAATGATTTCCAATGTAGTAAGCGATTGAGTTGTTGCCATTTAAAAGACTTTCTAATTTCATGTGAACAGGTTGATCACCTGGACAGAAATGGCCAGTGTGCCCTTGTGCATGCTGCTTTAAGGGGACACATGGAGGTGGTCAAGTATCTCATCCAGTGTGACTGGAGTCATGGGCCTCAAGAGTCGCCTCAGTCGCAACAGCATGGAGCGTTTACGAAGAGCCACGCCGTTCAGCAGGCACTCATCGCTGCAGCCAGCATGGGCTACACCGAGGTGGATACATTTTTTTTGTGTTGGTGTGATGCTACTATGCAGGCTTGTACTATTAGATGGTCTGAGGATCAGCTCCTTTAAGCCTTTAGCCGTCAATTGTTTGCCATTGGTGTCTATCAAACAACAGAAACGCATGAAACAATGTATGTCAAGAGGTGATCTATAACTGATACCAATCTGGCTTGTCTTCTGTGCAAAGTAAATAGTGTGTTTTCATCACCTGTGTTGACACAAAAGAAAGAGTGACTCAAGGCGGTGATGAGTGAATCAGAGAAACTTCAGTTCATTATCATACAATACAGGAACCCCTCAATAATGATATTATAACTGAAGCTTGGGGTCAGAGTTGTTTGAGGTCAAACAACACAAATGAATCTTCAGACATATCGTGAATCTTGTATCCAGGGATGAACCTCTTCTTCTGGCCTAATATTTCTTGTCCCCTTAGTGCTGAGTTAACAAATAGTAAAGAACAGCACTCTCTGCATTATTGTACCCTGCATTACATGGAGTACTGTGTGCTATCAATGCTTCTGTCTTACTTGCTCTGCAGATCGTCTCCTACCTGCTGGACCTGCCGGAGAAAGACGAGGAGGAAGTGGAACGCGCTCAGATTAATAACTTTGACTCTCTATGGGGAGAAACTGGTGAGATGGTTTGAGTTTTTTAATTATGCTGTTGTTTTTTATCAAATTTCCGTTTTTCCCCAATAGTCTGACCAAATCCTCCATATCATGTACAAGATTAATTGCGATGGCATGACCTGGTGGTGGCTCACGCATTCTGTTGTGTGTTTGCTGCTCAGCTCTGACAGCAGCATCAGGTCGAGGAAAGTTGGACGTTTGTCGTCTTCTGTTGGAACAAGGCGCTGCAGTGGCCCAACCTAACAGACGAGGCATCGTGCCATTATTCAGTGCTGTCCGGCAGGGTCACTGGCAGGTTAGCGCCCCCTCTTCCACTGCACAAAGTTAGGTTTGCTCTTTTGTAAAGGTCTGCGTGTGCATGTGTGTGTGACAGATAGTGGATCTTCTTCTCACGCATGGAGCCGACGTCAACTTGCCTGACAAACAAGGTCGCACTCCCCTGATGATGGCAGCGTCTGAGGGTCACTTGGGTACAGTGGAGTTTTTATTAGCCCAAGGTAAATGCAAGGATGGTTATTAGTTTGCCCTAACTTGTGCTGCATATCTGTCTTTCCTCACATCTCTTCACACATCTGTTCTCTGTGCATGTGTTGCCTGCTACAGGAGCATCGCTCTCCCTTTTGGACAAGGAAGGTCTGACTGCGCTCAGCTGGGCGTGTCTGAAGGGTCACTTACCTGTTGTCCGCTGTTTGGTGGAGAGTGGCGCTGCCACCGACCACGCCGACAAGAATGGACGTACACCGCTGGACCTTGCCGCCTTCTATGGCGACTCTGACGTGGTAAATACTCATATTTCTTATGAGTATTTCTCTGTCATGTATCTTCTGGTCTCCATGACAATAATTAGTCAGTGACTGTGGTATTATGATCAGAAAATTGGAACATTTATGCATAGGTGTCATTATAGTCAGCTTCTTGATCAGCTGTGATAATGGCTGGTTTCAGGTCCAATTCCTAGTGGACCACGGTGCCATGATTGAGCACGTGGACTACAGTGGGATGCGACCTCTGGACCGGGCGGTGGGCTGCAGGAACACATCCGTGGTGGTCGCCTTGCTCAAGAAAGGAGCCAAGATAGGTAAGAGGACAAGAACAGTGATTACCTGAACCAGAACTTTCTTGTCTGTTGCATGAAGGAGCCGTCGACTTTCAGGAGGCATAGACGGGATCTGTTTCATGCAGCACCCCCCTCCCTGTTGCTTTTGTCCAGCGTCTGCTGCACCTTGCTGCTCGCTGTTGTGTTTCACCGTCTCTCTGCTGCTGTTGCTGCTAAAGCGTCTCACTGCTGCTTCTCTGTCTTCCTCCACGCTCACGCCCCTGCCCCCCTCCTGTCTCTCTCTCTTTCTCCGGCACCAGGATGTCAGACACTGCCCAGTCGGCCCCGAGGTAAAGCGGCGGCTGTCGACGTCTCCCCCCAGCAGGCATTTTGACAGCTCTCTCTCCTTTTCTGTGTTGTGTCTGTGCTGCTACATGTGGGCCAACTGTTTAGCTTCGCAAACTCGTAACTCTGACAGGATAATATCAAGTCACTGCAATTGTGTCAATGTTTGCACCCTGACCTGAACTGACCCGGCCTCCAGCCAGTGACGCCATGCTTGCTTACACCTGCATTGTGCATCAATAACAAGTCTATTTGAAACATAACCACCAACCACCTGCGGAGCTCAAGCTCCAGTAGTGTCATTCTTCCCTTACGCTTGCCTCTTGATAGACTCTCTCTGTTGCTTCATCACCTTGTCATCGCTGACACCTCTGCATGTGTGTGACATCAGCCCTACGTTGATGTCCACTGTAATTTCACAATTATGATTGCATGCGTGTTCGTTACATCTTTTGATGTTATGTCAAACAATCTCCACCCGTTCTCAGATGTGTCTAAATGTCCTCTTGAAGTTAGCTAAGAACCCTTTCAGCCTCACTAAGTTTTTATGTATTGTATTTCTTCTATCTATCTATCTCTGACTGAGGTTTATTGTCACTTTCTGTATTTTTTTCTATGAATGTGTTATTTAATTTTATATGATTGTATTGTTTGTCAAGAATAATTTTAAAATGGGTATTTCACATATAAAAGTTAGAAGAAGAAAGTATTTAAGGATGTTAAAAATCTCACCATTCTATCACTCTATAACATATACAGCCTGTTCTTTCTTCTCATATTAAGTGTTTTCATTCCTCTTGTTGCTGTTGATGTCAGTCTTCATGTTTTTGTTGGCTATTGTCACTCTCACTGTCTTCCTCTCTCCTCCGTGTGTCTATCTGTGAAGATCCTCCATCTCATCTGATCCTTCCTCTGTCCCTCAGGTCCGGCCACATGGGCCATGGCCACCTCCAAACCCGACATCATGATCATCTTACTCAGCAAACTCATCGAGGAGGGGGATGGCTACTACAAGGTGAAGGGTCTTCATTTTCATTGGCATGTATTTGCTTTTGGGTAGTTTTAAATCAGAATTCCTTTGACAGAAGGGGAAGGTGAAGGAGGCGGCACAGCGATATCAATATGCCCTCAAAAAGTTTCCTCGCGAAGGCTTCAACGAGGACCTCAAGACTTTCAGGGAGCTCAAAGTTTCGCTCTTCCTCAACCTTTCTCGATGTCGTAGGAAAATGAACGTAAGTCCTAAACTGTTGCAGAAAGGAAATACAGGTTTCCTTTACAAGCTTAATGTCAATTTGCTATATCAAGTGGGTGTGTATCTTCCTTACTGACTAGAGCATCACTTGCCTTCACCAGTAACTCTAGATACGTCCTGATGAACTTAATCATTGATGGTCTTTTCTTCTGAATAGACGATTATATGTCACTCTAAATTTTCTTACAGGACTTCGGAATGGCTGAGGAATTTGCTACCAAGGCTCTGGAACTCAAACCAAAGTCATATGAGGCATTTTATGCTCGAGCTCGAGCCAAACGTAGCAGCAGGTACAAAGTCTGAATTTGTTACATTTAAAATTACAAGTTGATGCATTCAGGGATGTTCTGTATTTTACCCGGCTTTAAAAATTGTTCTACTGTTTTTAGACAATTCCCTGAGGCCTTGGAGGACCTGAATGAAGCCCTGAAGCAGTGCCCCAACAACCGCGAGATCCAGCGGCTGCTGCAGCGGGTGGAAGAAGAATGTAACCAGCTCGATCAGGATGACCCACAGCAGCAGGAACTGGAGCTGGAACCACCTCCTTCCCCGCCTCCTACACCTCCCCCAGAAGAGGAAGACTCCCTCTCCATGCCTCTCCCTCCTCCTCCAGAGCCAAGGTTAGAGGACATGGAGCCCGTCCAGGACTTGTTTGAGGACGAGGACTATCTAGCGCAGGAGCTGGAGGCCATGTCTATGGGTTTGCCTCCACCAGAGGCTCTGAACAATCCTCAGAGCCTGCCCATCATCCAGAGCCCTCCGATGTCCCCTACGCATGCAGATCAGATATATTTAACAGGAGTTTCCCCACTGGGCCAGTACGAATATCACCCTACGTCCTCCTCCATGTCCTCTCCAACTCGAGCCACCTATCAGACCACATCCCCGTCCTTGTCACCTACACATCAAAACCACTACAGACACAGCCCACCCCTCACATCTCCCGTGCATCAGTCATCATACCGCTTTAGCCCACCCCCCATGGGCAGTGGAGGACAGGGTATAGACCATCAGAGTCCGCCCCCTTCCCCTTTAAGACGGGCTGCGCAGTACAGATCCAGTCCACCACTGGAAAGTGTTTGTCTATACAGGTCCCAGTCTGGTTCGCCTGTCCGCTTCCAGACTGAACAGCTTCCTGGCCGACCTAAATCTCCGTTGTCCAAGATGAGCAGCCAACGGTCCTTCCAGCTGAGCTCCCAACCCTCCCTGTCTCAACACCACCAGGCTCAAGGTCTTCGTCTTCAGCCATCAATAGCTCAGATAGTTCGCACAAACCAACCGAGCAGCATGATGGGAAACAACAGCTACGGTGGAGCGATGGGCCACTCGATGGGCAGTCGTTATCAAGGAGGTTCGGTGGACGTGGAGAGTCGCCTAGTCTACCAGCCGTCCCTGGACGGACGTTCTATGTCCCAGGTCCAGGCCAGCCTTAGCTCTGGGGCCCTCTGTCAGCACGGCGGCCGAGGAGGGGTCATGGAGTCCAGCTTGTTAAAGGATGAGCTTCCCCAGCGCCCCTCCTCAGCCTACCGTGCCAGCAGCGGGGGTCCGGGGGGCATCCGGTACAGCCAGACACCTCAAATAAGCCGCAGCCAGTCTGCCGCATACTATCCAGTATCTGAACACGTCCTGGAGCGTGCAAGCGCCATTCCATCTTGCCAGCTGGGCTCCCCTGAGATTCCACACATGATGAGACGCCCCGTCAGTGCGAACACTACAGAGCTGAAGCAGCATGTGACCGCCCCAAGACCCCTCATCCACTCTCAGAGTGTGAGCCTCCGTTTCTCCCCGTCTACCAACAACATCTCCACTGGGTCTGGTTCAAATTTAGGACCAGGATTCCGGCCTTCCTCCATCCAGCAGATGGAGATTCCTTTGCAGGCCACATATGAGCGTGCTTGCGAAGATCTCTCACCCATCTCCCCATCGCAAAGTGGTGGGGGCTTGTACCAAGGTGAGGCCACCCGCTCCCGGAACACACCCTTTATGGGAATTATTGACAAGACAGCCCGGACTCAGCAGTACCTGCATCAGCCCTCTCGGTCTAGAGGCATGACATCCATGGACTCCGCTGTGAGTCCCACTTCGCCCGGCCAGCTTGTGCAACAGGGTTCCACTTACAGCCCCCCAAACTCTCTAGGAAACATTGCCTACTACAATAAAACCAACAATGCCCAAAATGGACACCTACTAGAGGAAGACTACTATTCCCAAACTCAGCCTTCCTCCCTGGGGAAGCTGGCAAATGGCTCTCGAGGCAGTGGTGATATTCTAGAGCGAGTCAGCCAAGTGCCCACCTACCCGGATGTCAAAGTGGCCCGGACTCTGCCAGTGGCACAGGCCTACCAGGACAACATGTACCGACAGCTCTCCCGTGACAGCAGGGCCCAAGGCCCACCCTCCCCCATCAAACCAAAGAGACCATTTGTAGAGTCAAATGTGTGATGGCAAGTCTTAGTTGCTTGACTGGACTTGTTGTGTCAGGGGTCGCAGGGCGGATTTGTGTGTATGTGTGTACAAACTGAACCTGAGGAACTTGTGAAATTCACACACAGAATTTTGGAAGTGGAAAAAAAACTCAATTTTATGTCCCATTCTGCACACAGCTCCAATCTGGTGGTTCATCATAGTCAAACGAACTTCCAAAAAGTGGCACAAATTCCCACAAGTGGGACTGAAGAGACTCTGGACTCTGGAATCTTCTTACTTTCAAATGTGCTTTTTAAACAAGTGGGTGGCTAGTTGGCGCTGTTCTATGTAACAACAATACTCTATGTTCAATACTGTACATTGCTCTTGAAACTTAGAGGCTCTGATCTGAGAGGGAAACAATATTTATAATTAAGTTATGCATTGTACATAGAAATAAACAACACATAGTTGATTAAACTGCCTTTGTTCCGGTGCTGGTCAAAAAGTGGATCTGACTGATGGTCATGGTGAGGACAGAAGTTCACTAGCCAACTTTGACTGATGTTTGTGTTACATTTATGAGTAGCCCAAAGCAAGATCAACATGAGCCATAAAAGAGGTACATTGGCCTAAAAAGCTACCATAGGTGTCCAGCACAAACAGCTAGATGCTAGATGCTAAGGCCAGGTTGAAGGTTGGTTGCTAGAATGGTGAAGGTATCCAACTACACAGACAGTAGATTACACACTCACAATGAAAAATAAATGTCATGTCCAATCTGGGCAATGTTTGGTTTTAAATTCCAAATGATCCTATTGTTTTACCTGCTGCAGGTATATAAATGCCACAGCAACCACGTGGTCAAACCAGCCGAGACTGAACTCGTGGGGCCTTCTTTGCAAAGTGCCACTTACCTTACTGGACGCATCTGCGATTTCCTCTCGACAAGGTCAAACTGTGTTCTGCTGTCTTCATCCACCACCAGCCTTTTTGCCATAAGCAGTCATAGCAAGCACAAGGGTCCACTGCTTTAGCTCCATCGCTCTTCTACGCCACTTCTGCACTAGAAACGCCTGTTAGGGTCTAAACTGAGGTGCACTTTACTTTACGGTTGTCGGCAGTTATGATTTACTGAATCCTTAATGAACATTATGAGCAATCGACGTCTGTGAGCCGATAACAATGTATAGACTTTCTAGCACAAGTTGTACATAGACGCTGTTTTTCGGCTTCGGGTCAGTTTCGGTAAAACATGCGTACTTACTGGTTCTGTGCACATCTACTGCAACACAATAAGAAAACGCTGAGTAAGCGTTACAATCAGTGATTCGTATACGATACGTGCGATCGGTGTGTAGCGCGTGCGTCCTGCTGCCACCAGGGGGATATAGTTTCCAGACATGAAGGTATAAACTGTAAAATAACACAAAAGCTATCGACCGTGTAAAGGTGTTTGTGTATATTAGGTTGCTGTAAATAATCTGATGCATGTTCTATTTAAGTTCTGCAAAAATGTGTATAGCTCCGTCCTGACTGTGTGTTTGTGTACGTGGGTGTGTGTGCGCGCGAGATACAAGACTACCCTCATCATTTCCACCTGTCAAAGGTTTTATTTTATTTTTCCTGTATTTGCTTGCTGAGCAGAGTTCTCTTGTCTGTAAATGTGAGCTTTCAGTTCGCTGTGACTACGGAAAAAGAAACATTTAATTAAAAATAATAACAAGAAAAAAAGAATGTGTTTTTAATCTCATGATAACTGATTGTAATCTGTACAGTCAAATGTATGTACTGGACACAGAAGAACATATTTATAAATGGTTACAAACTGACTGCATGTCCCGTCGTTTGTTTATTTAATGTTGTCTTCCACCAACAAGTGCAGAAAGACTCATTTGAAATGGATGATGCTGAAGGTCGTCCCAATCTGCCAGCTACTGTATATATCATGGTGTGTGATTCCTTTATATAATGGCTTCCTGCTTTATGTTGTGATAGTTCTTCTGACAGGGTCACAGGTCTCTTGTTAATCCAGCATCATTAACTAAAGTGACACCACTGTCCTCACTTCAGGTAAACAATGTCAGATCGATGCGCCAAACTTGTTTTGTGGAGATTTTGCATCACACAAAAATGTGACATTGTGTGTGTGTTTGTTTTATATCATTATTTATAGAATCTTTTTTCTTTTATTGAAAGAGTCTCCTCTGCGTCGCCTTATCTCCAAGCGTGTAATAGTAGCACAAACTCCCAACTGTGGCTGAAACTCTTCTTCCCGTTCTACATTGACAACCCTTCTTGGGCATGTTTGAGTTTGACAACTTCAAAGACCTTTAGATCAACAAATAGTGACATCACAGAAGAGCGGAGACAATGGGCTTGGGCTCATGCTGATGAGGGGGTGGCTCAAAAGGAGATAACATACAAGTGCTAATGCCACTGCAGGGAGCCTTTTTGATTGAGCCAGATGTGAATTACCATGTCCACAGCTCAAAATGCAATCAGCCTATCTTCCGAAGACACCAGCAGTTTGGCTCACATGGACCTAAAAAATGTGCCTGACACAGACCTCACTTTGATATGTATGCCAGCTTCTCCTTCTCGTCTTGACTTCAAGAGCCAAGACTGCAAATGCCAAGTCACCAAATGGAAAGCCAATGATCGAATATCATTAATTTATTACAGAAAAAAAAGAAAAACATTCATGTAAACCGAGAGAGACAAAAGTTCCCACTTGTAAACCCTCAAAGTTCAAAGGTCTTCACTGTAGTTCTAGTCATTCTTTGTGTGTGTGAAGAGTTGAACCAGACCAGGCACGAGAATCATGACAATTTGCGGCACCAGCACAAACTTGGTGAAGAACAGAGAGTAGAAGAGGATGGGAGGTTGGACTGGCAGAGGAAGACGGTGGATGTGATACAGAGCCAGGGACGACAGGGCCAGCGTCAGAGCCCGCGGTGCCCATGGGAGATTCCAGCCCCCTGGCTTCCAGTACTGAGCCAGACCCAGACCTAGCAGAGCCCCACAGTCCCGGGTCAGCGAGGAGAAGGGTGCCGTGTCCAGGCGAATCCACTCCGGTCGGCTACACCGTTTCTTCGCCAAAGCAATTGACCTGCAAATATGGAAGGGACTTGTGAAGTCTGAGGTTTCCACCCTCAGTCAAAAACAACATGGAACCAGACAAACCATGAGAGATCGATTCCCAGGAGCTGCAGTCCGGCATGAAGAAGCACAGCAGAGAGCAGCAGACCCACACTGCAGCTGAAGAAGAACAGCAGGGAGCGCTCCTCAGGTACTCTCTTGTTCAGGAAGACTCCCAGGAGAAAACCTGAGTTTCGATATATTATAATATATAAGAATGACAAAAACCAAGCGAGTCATCTTTTAACACAGATGTCACACATGGCACAGACCTGCCATCGAGCCCGCTACGACCTGGTGAGGGAAGTGGGCCAGGATAAAGACCCTTGAGATGCCAACGGTGATCAAGAGAACCATGTAGAAAAGAACTGGAGCTGCTGCCAACGACACACTGAGACACAAACCGGCGAGTAAATGGCAAGACCTGGCAAGATCTTATTGTTTAATACAGTGTTTTATCTATCAAATGATTTGTATTGAACCAAGCTGCTGGACTTTTACACCCGATTTTTTTTTTAAAGCTGGAAAGGTACAAGTTGAATTTAACAAATAGAATGACATGTCATTTGTCTGAAGAGAACAACCCAATCAACTAATCATAAAAATAACAACCACGGTCAAATTCCTACCTACGAGTGCGAGTGTATAGAAACGAGCCCAGTGACGAGACCACGACCCACCAGACGGCCGCCGTCACCATCGCGTGGCCGGACGGACTTCCTGTGCAACAACACCCAGTTTAATAAACACTGTCATTCACGTGTTAGTTACTGGTATCTTCTAACTCACCAGGGCCAGTTTCACATGTGGACGGAAACTGGTGAACATCGGGCTGATTGGTGACAAACAGTCGTGATTCACCGATCCACCAGAATGGCCGCTCTCCGAATAAGAACCTGCAGAAAAACGGAAAATGTTCAGAATGATACAAAAACATTTCGATGAATGGGTCCCACATTATTATTATGAATATTATTCCACCCAATGACGGCCCTGGGACACAGGAAAAAAAGGGAGTGGTGTGACGACTCCCATCTCACAGCAAGATGCCTGGTATCTAAGGTCAATAACCAATGATGCAGGTCACAACGAGAACAATCTAGAACTTCTCAATGGTGATAATATGAAATAAATAGAGACGACACCACCCGAAGAATGAAACCTGTGGACTGCAGGATGACTCCACAAACTCTGTTCAGATGAAATTAAGTACAAGGGTATCTCCTGTATATCTTCCGTTATTTACAATGTTATGGTTGGAACCTGCCATGGCTTTCCTTCCTTCTATGACCCAGGAGTGATGTCGATACAGTGATTCCGTCATTCCTTTTGTGCAGCTTATCCCCACTATTATGAGGCAGCGGACACCCTGGACAGGTGGCCCGTCTGTCACAGGACACCGTGAACAGATGTGTGTCTGCGTACGTGTTTGCAGCTTCACCGAAATTATAATTACATGTAATAGTAATGGCAATGACGTGTTTGCTCTTCTCAAGGATCGAAGTCATCAGACCATGAAGCAAAATGGAACGGTCCGTTCTTTCATGTACTCAACATTCTCGCCGTCCCTCTACCAAAGGTAACAAAACAGGAGTGTGTTTTGGGTCAAATGAAATATCGCACCATGCAGGTTTTGTTTTTATTGATATCAAAGAACTTTTAACTAATTTTTCGGACGTGATGACGCCAAAAAAACAATACAGAGCTACTCGCATGACAAAATAGCGCACGGTAAATCCGAATATTGCACACGATTGCGGAACAAACGCTGTGTTGTGATGCATTAGCAACATGCTAACTGACCGGCTACGGTGAAGCTAATGTTGTCACTAGCTCCGCTAGCTTTTACCATTTCAGCACCAGATTGAGCCACTCGGTGACGGCTGCAGTCCATATCACTGCCAGTCCGGCGCGTTTACAGCAGAAGTAGGTGAAGGGGAAGACGAGCAGAAAAGCAGCTTTTGGGTCTCCCAGATGCGTGACGACGATCCAGAACTGCTCCAGATGTTTGGTCTGTTTCTGCAGAGTCGCAGCGATCCACACTCCCTGCGTGTGCAAGGCTTCCATCGCTGCGCCTGTTCCTCAGTGCAGCACCTGAAATCTACGCGATCTGGAGGGTGTGGACTTATTCAGGGAAGAAGTTCGACCCGCAACATGAATGTGACAGTAACAGTTCCATCAACACATCATCCGTGTTTGAAACTGTTCGAGGACTTTCGATTCGCTATGCATTATTGCGCTTGTGCACCTTATTAATGTAGTACTATGCTTTATTTTCTCTGCGTGATTATGATGTATTAAAGTGTTTCGCAACAAGATCATAACACACCCTGTGGACAAGGATCAAAATGGCATTTTCACGTTTTATGTAGTTTTAACTGAACTTCATATGTTCATTGTCCACATCAAAGATGGAATGGGTGTGTGTTTATCAACGCTAAGATGATAAACACACACACACACACACACACACACACACACACACATATATATATATATATATATATATATATATATATATATATATATATATATATATATATATATATATATATATATATATATATATATATATATATATATATATATAGTGGCATGTGCTTTACTTGATTTATTTTGTGTTCGCGCATTTCATTACTTGGTTTCATCCTAGTCGATTAAAACTAGTCGATAAAACTTATACTGTGTTTGGAGTCAAAGGGCTCTCTCGAGTGACATCACAGACACGCCCAGGCTGCGTATGTCTACGTCATCGCGTCGTTTTACGTTCCGCAGGCGCTCCGGTTTGCTGGCGGAGAAGATGGCGGCTCCTGGACCGGGGGAGTATTTCAGCGTCGGGAGCCATGTCTCCTGCCTCACCTGCCTGGGCCAACGATTGCAGGGAGAAGTGGTCGCCTTCGACTACCAGTCCAAGATGCTAACTCTGAGTATCCTTTGCTCGTGCCAGCGCTCGCGGGGGAAGCGGACCAGTGGCCTGCCGGGCGGCAGGGGCCTGTGTCCGGTCCCCTAAAACATGCTATCTAGTGCTCCTCCGCGCAGGCGTATCGACTGCTATGTCTTTTCTTGCACTGAACATCTCGTTACGCTGGCAAATTGACGTATTTCTCCATGGTGGCAGACTATCCGCAAGGTGTGTTCTCACGGCTCCGGGGCGCGTGTGTTTTGAACCCGTTCATTGTGCCTCCGAACCTCAGTATGGATCACTTATCTGGCAACTGGAGGCATCATGGCTCTTAGCGCTGCTAGTTAGCCTTCGGCTAACTTCTACCTAAACTGTCTCGCTTGTGTGCACTTTGCAGTCCCTGTCCGTGGGGTCGAGGTAACAAAAGCGATTCTCTGACTAACGTTGCGAATGAATGAATGCCGGTGTTCGCCCACGCCACAATGAGGCTGCTGTTCTCCAGCTGGTGAAGCTAACATGCTAAGTTTGGCTCACAGAGCTTCATTCATCGTGTTGACATTCTCCGGTTTATCAGACGAACTTTTCTCCATACAGTGCGAACCGTTCGGTTATTTTCATTGATTTGAGAACAGGGTTTCGCGTCTGTTCCCGTAAGTTTAACCGCGTCCATAACTGAGGAGGTGGGGAGTGGAAGCGGTCATGGGCGTGTGGTGAATGGAATATACCCTCTGATGACCCCCGGCGAACGGGCTTCCAGTCCTTCATGGGGACTCGCTTGTTTCTCAAGGACAGCAATGATTCCTCAGAGGTCCTGTCGAGTTGCTGGAAGAAACGTGCCGTTTGAGGCTTTTTGGTCATGATTTGTTAGTCGTTGCACAATATAGGCTTTGGTCGGATGTTCTCAATATGATGGTACTGTTGTAACTTTCTAGTATAGAAACTGATGTGCACTTGTGTGTGTGTGTACATTTGAAAGTTGATCACACCAGGGACTGCGTCTGGGCCACTGACTGGAGTTTGATGATGTGGTTAGGTGATGGATTGTCTTGTTTGGCTGTTTCCCTTTATAAATTGGTCGTGACATAAGTCATTTTATTATGGATGTGCAAAGGGATCCTTATTGGCTGCTGGATTGTCAGTTTGTCTGCAGTGAGATATAGGCAGTGGTGGCTTGTGATTACTTGGAATGGTGGTCAAAAACCTGTCCATTCCAATCCATGAGCCCACGTAGCATTAAATAATGTGGGTAGCCTGGTATTTTTTTGTCTCTTTTAAGCTGTTCACATCCAGAAACCATCACAACTTCCTGAGTGGTAGAGGACGTTGGATAGGTATCAACCTACCCACTAGGCTGCAGTATTGGTGTTGGATGTGAAGATGTTGTCTCGAGCCATCGCTGAGCATGGTTTGTTTCGATGTGGCAGATTCAGCCCGAAGATTATCATTGAAACTGCTGTGTGATGTGATGAATGTAATTTGGAGATGTTTGGTACAGTCACATTGCAATCTTGCCCACACCTCTCTTCTATAATAAACTCATGTATCTGCCGTTATATAGTCACTGTAAGAGCTTTAACAGTAATACAACTGGCTTGGTGGCTTTGGTCATTGAGAGTCGTGTTTCACCTGGGGCGAGCTGACTGGGTGATCAACAAGTCGTGCGTGAATATCCTGACTCGTAGCTCCCACAGCATTTCCAATTGTGCAGATGTGGCTTTGCTGGTTTTTCCTGGTCAAGCAAGTCTGAGACTATCACAGCGACGTAAGAGGTAGTTGTCAGTCAGCTATGTCCAAAGCTGCTGTATTATTGAAGGTCAACCAAGGTCAAGTATACGTTTGGGGGTCCGGACAATCGCAAAGGAAGCAGTGCTTAAGTCGGACTCTGAAAAACAAGAGTCAGCACCATTCCTAATGAACGAATGAATGAATCCACATGGCCAGGTAGAGTGGACAGTGGGCCTTTTCTTGAACATGGACAGTAGCTTTTGTTATGAATAATCTGTCTGTTATAGGATATGCAAGATATAAAACTGAAGAAAAGGCTGCATCATATGAACGAGTGAGCCATATCGGTCTGAATTGAAGATGATCTGGCTATGCTGGTTGAACCTGTGTTGACCCTGCTCCAGAAAGGGCGGTGGATGTCTATCCACTATTTGTCTGCAGCAGTTTCACCAGACAGTGTCAGGCAACTGACTAAATATTCCAAACAAAATCAGCAGTGGGCCACATCAGACTCTAGAACTGTTGTGATGGGCGACCTAAGAACACCACAAGAGCTGGTTCTGTAAGTTTGAGCAGACAGGTTTCAGTCAAAAGACTTGAGCCTTATACAGGTGTAACTGTTGAGCAATTCTGTGTCTTTTCTTTGTTTTACATTAAGCTTGTAGGTGGCCACAGATGAAGACCAGAACTAGTCCTGGGTGATAAAGCAGTTTTTGTTGGTGGGCGATTAAAAAAAAAAGTCTTTTTTTTCTACTCTACTTGCTTACGTTGTGTCAGGTGCCCACCGAAGCTTCCATAGATGCCCCCGCTGCTCCCCCGTTTCCTTCATAGAGTGACCGCGACAACATGGCTAGTGCTAACAAGAACACAGAGACTGAAGTGTGACCTTTTATGGCCTCAAGGGTCAAAGTTGCATAGTGCCCTGCTCCAAAATATTAGGTGTATTCAGAGCTGTACGAATTATGGTTTATGATCAAGTTGATGGAAGATGGTCACATACAGTTTAGCAGCTGTCGATATTCTTCAGTTAGTAGCTCCCACTATCACATTCCTCTGTCTTTTGTGTCTGATGTTAATGTTTTGCCCACCCCAGTTTTTGCTCCTTGACTCTTGTTTCTCAGAATGTGCTTCCTCCAGCGGTAAGCCAAACCTCAACGACGTCATCCTGATCAACTTAGCCTATGTTTCTGAGGTGGACATAATTAATGACCGCTCTGAGACTCCGCCCCCACTAGCATCACTGAATGTTAGTAAGGTAAGTGTGTCGCCAACATTTTTTTTTTTTGCACCTTAAAAGGATTCACACTGGCAGTTACATGCGTATCACTTTCCAATAGAAGGATTTCATGCGTCTTTCAGACTATTCATGGAGGAACCAGCAAATCCATTTTTCGGTTGCTTAGTTATTGCTGTTTAAACCTTACTGTAGATGCATGCCTATGTCTTAGGAGAGGGGTGACCCCAAACCGCCTGTTTGTGATGTATCTGGGAAGAACCTCATCCCAGCTGCTACATTTTATGAGTTCAAGGTGTAGTTGACTCACAAGGTATCGTTCGGATACACAAACGTGTTATTGCAAAATGATAGCAGGACCAAAAGGTAGATGGTGGAATGCAATCTCTAACTTTGCTCTTCAGTTGTGGGAAGCAAATGTTTGTCAAGAGTCAGACGTGTTTGATGACCAACAACGACAGTGAATGAGAACTCAATACCGCTACTGTGAAGTGTCAGTCAGTCTTAATCGTTGTGCCTGATCCACGAGCACACATTAGCCCGGGGATCAATATTCACAGTGGTTCTCTCCTCAGCTTGCCAACCGCGCACGGACAGAAAAGGAGGACAAGCTGTCTCAAGCCTATGCAATCAGTGCTGGGGTTTCTGTGGAGGGCCAGCAGCTATTCCAGACTATTCACAAAACGTAAGCTCACTCATGTTTCTATACATGTCGCACAAGTGGTGAGGTAAGGGGCTGTTGGTTTAGCCAAGGTCATCCAACATCCACAATGCTTTCATTTTCTTTCTTTTTGTTCGAAACAAAGAGTAAGCTGCATTGACCTTTGCTCCCCAAAAACAACCCACTGACCTGCATTTGTTGCCCTGCAGCATCAAAGAGTGTAAATGGCAGGAGAAAAACATTATCGTGATGGACGACGTCGTCATCTCGCCGCCTTATCAAGTTGACAACTGCAAAGGCAAAGAGGGAAGCGCTTTAAGTCATGTACGCAAAATAGTAAGTGGTCCATTCTCATTTCTCTGATCAGTTTCCACATGTTCTGAGTGCATTTTCTCAGCTGCGTGTAGATGAGTCAGTCACTGTCTCCAGATGAGTCATTGTGCTACTGTGTCTCGGTGCAGTCTGGTCTCCTGAGTCTCACGCTGTTGTTTCCCCCTCACCCAGGTGGAGAAACATTTTCGGGATGTGGAAAGTCAGAAGTCCCTGCAACGTTCACAAGCACAGCAAACACAGAAGGACTCCACTTTATCTTCTTGAGTTGGCAGGGTTGGGTGGAGCGGGAACGCTGGAGCTTCCGGTCCCTCTGCCAGACCAAGTCGGCATTCCTTGCCCTCTGTCCGAGTCCGTGTGGAGGAGCGCTGAGGGCCCCGGAGCCACCATTTAAAGAAAAAAAGAAAAAAAAGAAAAGATGAAATCTTAAATTAGACTTTATAAAGAATAATTTAAACCTGAACCATGAAGCGACTTAGTTTCCATAACTAACGTGTCTCACCTTCGTCCTCCATCGCCCTCCCGTCCTTCCCTTCTGTCCCCGAAGACTTTTCTTTCTCCACCTCCTTTTTTTGCCTTCGGTTCCATTGGAAAAGAGAAAAGTAGATCAGTCAGAAAAGCTTGTTAGCTTTATTTTCCGTCATGTTTCCTCTTGTTTTTGCTGTATCATGTCGACTGTCTGTATTTTCTGTATTTTAAAACAAAATGTGACTTGAAGCGCCACAATTTAAGGACATTTTCTAAAATAAAAGTAACAAAAATTCTGACTGTAACTTTCAAACCGCTTTGTGATATGGCCACGACCCACTTGAACCTTCAGAACCAGGTTTGGTTAAAGCATAAGTTTCTCTTCTGTTGGGGTGATTATGCTCATTTTTGTGGTGTTATATGGTTTGGCATGTTTTTAAGTGGATTCATGAACATGAAATGAAGAATAGAAAATTAGTTTCACATTGCCTAGCAGGATTTACTCAAGTTCTAAATTACCTGTAAGTAGTGTGAAATGAAAAAGTATTTTTTTTTTGTTTTTTTAATGAAGGGTGTGAAACTGCATCATAGAAAGTATTGGTTGCACCATAATTTAAACATGTTTTCATGTTAAAGAAAACTTTATAAGTTCCCTCTGTAGTGTAAGTAAAATTGAGTTTCACGTTTGCCAAAACTCACCTGATACGACACATCTAACAGTTGGGTCCGATCCTGGAGGTGATGGGGTTCTGTCTGAATCTATGTGGACTCTCATCACGGTCCATTATTAGAGGATGCTTCTTCAGTTCTGAAGGACGGTCCTGGTCATGATGGAGATCGAGGGAAAGCTCATCCCTGGGTTGCCTTTCTATGTAATTTGTGTTTCCTTCCTGTAGTTCTGTTCTTCAGCCCATATACTGCTCGCTATTCTTCCCACTGAAGAACATTGTTCTGTGGCTGTGTCCTTCAGCTGTAGACCACATCAGCTCAAGCTTTGAGTGACCTTGAAACTGTGGAGAGCTTAAAATCACCAAGACAAAGTCCTGACTCGTGACCTTGACAAGCAGTTGCCTGACCAACGGATCACTGTGCGTCTCACTGGAGGAACTAGCCATTCATGATGTTCACCTCTTCTGCCTCGCTACTGAAGAGGTTCCAGCAGATTTTTTTTTAGATATTATTAGTCAGCAGGGGTTTTTTTTGTCAGTGAAATGGGGAAATGTGAGTTTCCTGTTAAAATGCATCAAATTTCTATTTCTAGTAAAACAGGTCCAGTGTTGGTAAGTTGAAAATGTTACCTAGTTTGACTGTGTGACTAGTTTGAGGTGTGGTCAGGACACACGTGGATTCTCGGTACAAATACATTCATTCAAATCAGAAAAAGTCATTTTTGTTCGTTTTTTTAATAAAATAATTTGGGGGAAACAGTTTCCCCGCAGATACATCAGAGCATCAATAAGAACACTTGTGTCTGAGCCCACACGCAAAAGAAGACTTTGTTCATAATAAATTATTGGACGACAGTTCAGTTCTTCTCAAAGACATTGGTTCTGATGTTGGTCACTGGAGAGCAAAACATGTTTTAACCATCTGTGGCCAAGATCAGCACGGCACCAAAGATTCCCACGTTGTGTCCGATCAGCTTCATCTGGTTCCAGAACTCCACCTTGCGCGTGTTGTGCCAGTACCCAAAGTTTCCGTCGATCAGCAGGATAACCAGGGGCAGCACAGTGGCCAGAACCTGCGACGCCAGACGGATGTAGCAGCCGGAGAGGAAGGCCAAAGCCAGGACCCCAAACAGAACCTCCAGCAGCATCAACGACAGCTCCCCGCCCACGATGTGATTGAGGTAGGCCAGCCGGTCTTCTTTACTGTGCTGCAGCGAGTACACCTGGTGGGGGAGGACAGTACTGCAGTCACTCTGTCTAGCCAATGAAGCTTGAAGAGTTTTCCCTTCACAACTAGCATAAAAATATCTTGTATGAGTACCATGCAAATGAGGTAGACCCCCAGGAAGACCTGGCCCGTGGACTGCAGAGATCTGCTGCGGGACTTCTGGCGGTACACTTCTCCTGCCCCACTAGCTAGGATGAGGAATCCACCGATAATGGCCAGCGCTCTGGAATACATCCGGACCTGCCACAGACAAAGATGTCAGTTGTAGGAGATGACGCTCCCTCAGGTGTCTGCTCTCCAACCTTCAGCCAGTCGCCATAGTGAACCTGCCCTCCGACATACGTGGCGTAAGTACTGATGGCCAGCTGCAGCGCGGCCCCCATGGCAAACCACCTCCGCTTCACGCCGAATGACATGAAGCTTGCGCACAGCACCGCTGCGCCCATGTCCACATACAGGTACGGCACGTGGATGTCGGGTTTCCTGTCAAACACAAAGATCTGTATTTGCCCTGGACCAACACTGTCCTCCACCTTTAGCCTAGTCAATTGGAACACTGGACAACTACGTCAACCTTCTTCACAAACTGACTGAAAGCACATGAAAAACCATTATGCTCAAGAGAAAACGGCTCATTGACATCTATTAGTGCTTCATACATACATACTTTTGCAATAGTGTTTCAGAGCTGCGTTTTGATTTGAGACAGCTCACTTAAAAAAAAAAAAACATCAGCAGGAATAAGAACATTTAAGGCATGAAATGTGTACTGACAATATCAAAACAATAAGTTTCTTAATTATACTGTATACACTATGAAGACGTTTTATCGTCCGCTGGACCAAAGGTGGTGGTACAATGGAGACTAACGCTGGGCAGCCGCAGGAGCTCAGGGCAGGTTGGTACAAACTCCCCCGAGCTGCTTTGATTTGGGATAATGACAGGATGGATGGGGCGTGTGATCCCAGGACAAACCCACCGCAGACCGCAGCAACACACCCACTCGAGGAAACCACTGGACTCGCTCTGCACTGGGGGAAATCACTAGTGTATTTCAGAAGAGTCACGGATAGAGACGGCAAATACAGACCTTGAAATCAATCAGACAAATGTTTTGACAGAAAATTATGCCGTGCTGAAAGTTCTGATCCATGTTGAATTTTGAAACTAGTTTTGACAGACCAGACATGTCCAGATAGCCGACATGCTAACTCCGCTAGCGCCGCTACCGCAGCTTCCTTTACCTTTTTGAGTCGGCCCGCTCCGCGAACAGCATCAACATGCTGAAGCAGTTCCAGAAACCGAAGCGGGTCAAAATAAACGCCCCCATTTGGCTCAGAAAGCGCATCAATTGTTTCCTGCTTGGCGCTGCCATGACTCCGTAGCCGCCGGACAGAATCGTACTGCGACGGCTAGTTCCGGTTAATTGGCGCTTCAAACTAAAAGCACGCAACCTTTTGAAACTTGGTTCCAGAGCAGCATGAACGGACTCATGCTATTACTTTGAAGGCGTGTGAGAATTCAAAAGGGACGAGGATTTCTTTTTCAAATTTTCCTCTAATTTTGCCCGCACAAAACGAAGACGATTGAAGTTTGAGCAACTTAGAAATACGAGGATGATAGAACTCGGCTTGTGTTATGCTAATTTAGCCAACACGCGTGAACATTAATGCGGAACATTTTCATAAGTCGTTATTTTTGCCGGGGGTTCTGGATGCGACTACACTTTTAGGACAAACTACGTAACACAGCTTCCGGTTTCGTCAAAAATTGTCAAAATTATCTAACAGACAGGAAAAGCCATTGCAGGAAGTGTCTTACTGCTAGAATCACAATTTAAATCGCATCCATTTTATTTACGTCTCAAACACAATCAGCAAAATTGCATCATCGAATTGTACTTTACAAAAACACAATTAGCAAACACCGGTTTTACCACTCTTACTCCTCCTAAACGTAGATATATTTGACTTTTTTCTTGAATTTGTGCCGTGACATGTATTCTGCAAACAATGTGTAATAATTACACAAAAATATGATGGTAAATTATATAACGAAAATATTGCTTTAAAAAGAAATAAATAAAGACCACAAGAGAAATTTCATAAACTCTTTTCAAAGATAATAGAAAATACAAATTTTATATATAATTATAGCAGACAACCACTGGAGTTATTATGAATATATGAATGAATAAATTAATATATTATTAGAAAGTTAAATCAATTATTAAATCATAGTTTAGTGCTTAGTGCCTTAATAAATGGCAGCGGCAATTAAAAGTTGTAACTAAACTAAATCAACTAAAACTTGATAAAAATGAGAACTATAATGGGTAAGAAGCTGGAAATTAGACAAAATAATTTGAAAAGAAGGATATATAAAAAGACGTGCATTAGTCAAAAAAAGAAGAAATAACTACATATATTTTGAATTAAACAGGAATCATTATTTAGCAAGTCAGAAATGCTGTAATGAGCACTACTACAACATATGTATTTTAGAATTTAAAAAATCCTAATTTCCCCATATTCATTGTTCTTTAATATCCATAGATCTCCTATAGAATAGGTTGTGATGTGTTGTATATCACTTTATGAGTTATCATGTGAATATTTTATTTCCTTGATCATTGTGAACTTAAATGCAAAAGTAGTGAAGAGATCATGTGACCGGTAGCAACTTTCCATGGTAGTACTAATCCTCACTGACGTGCCTCGTCTTAATCCTGAGCAGATGATCTTAACCCAGATCCTGGAAAAGGCTTACAAGGTGAGTCTTGCCCAAGGTTTAGTGGAGAATCATTAGCTCCCGAGACCTACACAGTAGAAATGCAACCATCAGCCATTATCGCTGCGGCCGACCTTTCGTCCCCAATGCCGTTGTTTTCCTGGTCTGCAGTAGCTGAAGTTGTATCAGATGTTGACAGAGTTGACAGAAGATGTCAAAAAAGAACCACTTGTTCAGATTTAAAAAAAAGTTATTTTAGGTGAGACTGAGTCGAGAATTGGAGTTAGAGGTGGCGGTGAAGTGGAGATGCTCAGGTTTTCATCGGGGGTCAGTAGGAAGAACAACGTATCACAATGACTGCTCTGGTACAAGTTTGGAGACAAAGTTAGGGAGGTCAGACTCAGGTTTGGAAACAATGATAGCAGAAACAGAACATGTTGGACAAAGAGTTAGAAAGGGAAGTATTGGGCTAAGGAAGAAGTAGAAAACAACCTCTAGGGTTCATGGATTATTAAAGAACTGATTTTGAGCTGGTGTTGACCTCCTGGTTTTGATGTGGATCTTTGGTGTCCATTCCAACCATTACCATCCGGGGCAAGTGATCTCCTGCTTCCTGTTCAGAGGACCTGATTGTTTAATCTCATCAGCAGGGATTGGTGACATGGGGGATCAGCTGGGATGAGGAGCAGTAGGACATCGCAGATCAGTCCGAGAGAAGCAGCCACCAGGCCAGACGTTGGAGCTCAGTGGACGAGCTCTTAGAGAGCTGACCGTTTCTTCACTTGTTGGGAATCCCGCCATTCAACAGGTAAGGTTTTGGGAGTTTTTACGCAACTTGTCATATTCTGAATAATCTTTTTAGTTTAAGTGGTAATATTGTAGGCAGCCACTTTGCCCTTCATATGGTTCAAGGTGATTCCTTTATGAGTAACAATGTTGAGATCTGAGCTCCAGTCCAGCAGCGTTTTGACACAGTTAGATAACCTCAACAATCAAAGTTCACAAACAACAGAAAATATGACGTTAGCTCAAGGAACCCTCTGATCTTCTCCTCTGACAGCCAGGATGGCTCGGGATATGTCAGATAAAGAGATCCTCCAAATGGAGCTGGAGCAGCTGAAGAAGGAGGTCAACACACCGCGGACAGCGGTGAGTTGCTGCATGGTCTTCTCCCCACTTTAACGTCTTTATTTCCTTGAAACAAACCCAATATTGCCTCTGTTTCTCTGGCTAGGTGACAGCTAACTGCACAGAAACCATCTCATTCGTTGAGGGACTGGCACCCAATGACCCGCTGATCAAGGGAGTCCCAGATGACAAGAACCCCTACAAGGGAGACAAGGGGGGCTGTATAATAACATAGCAAAGTTCTTTTTTTAATGTGACTCTGGTGGGTCAACTGTACAGTAGACTGGAACCAAAGATCTGTGATGTCCTCAGTAGAGAAGCTGTTTGTAATTAAACATAAATAGCTGTTTGAAGCTTTGCCTCGACTCTTGCTATTGTCCCTTGACAGAGCCAATGCTTTTCATCTCTCTCAAAGCCAAAACAGAAAAGTCAGCATGACATTGAGCGCTGTGCTCGTGGGCCGTGGTGCAGCTTAGTTCAGGTCCTAATAGGATTTCTTCGTCGCAGCGGAGCATCCAACGCAAGCTGCTTCCCGAGTCCAAGTCGCTAAGCTAATTTGGTGGAAGGGTCCACCGCCAGCTCCACCAGGTGCTGGAATTCAATGAGCAATGGATGGACAGCACAAAAGTGGTAATAATATGTCAAATGAAGTCTGGGATCAAGTCCACGCCAGTTTTTCTAGGACAACGATCAAACACCCTGATGAAGATGACCTTGCTGGAGATTAGTCGTAAGGTGAAATCGGCAGATCAGAGGAGGAGAGCGGGTCAAACAGGTGATGATGACTAGTGATGGGCAAATGAGGCATCATAAAGTGTTCCGACACAATGACACACTGTGCTGATACTGTGTCACTGAATACTGACACCTGCTGGACATTGAAAATCCCTGCAGGCAACCTACTTGACAGACTGAACTGACACCGATTTGATGACCTACTGAACATAATAATATCATTTAAGTCTTTACATTCATTATTATTCCATATCTTTAAACAATGCGAAGATGTATCATAATGTGAAAAACGTGAAATGATGCTTGTGGACTCTTTGTCTCTTTTTTTATTCAGAAAAACACGTTTTTCCAACATTTTTTAATTTTCTAAATAAAATCATACTTTGAAATTCATTTGAATTAGAATGGAACAAGACAAGTCAAAAATCTAAGACAAACTGGGTAAAGATGGACATGAATCCCACACTGCAGACAACTTGCGTTTCCCATGGAGCTGCCCAAAGACATTCACATGGAGATTAGATTGTTTCGGCAGTTGCATCCTGTTGACAGATGCGCTTCCTTATAAACACAGTTCGGTGCATTTTTGACGAGTCAACACAGTCGCGTGATTGTCTTAAAGCGGTGTTGCGGGACCCATCACTAGTGACGACTGTCAGGGGTGATCTGCGACACAGGAGTCACATCTAGAGCGTAGGGGAGGCTCAGTGGGACAGAAGCGAGACCTGCCATGATGTTTGGGTCAGAGACCGTAGTCCTGACAAGAGGACAGGAAGCAGAGTTACAGTTGAAGATGCTCAGGTTTTCATTGGGAGTGACTAGGAAGGACACGACTAGAAACAAGTAGTGTTACAGTCAGGACCTTGTTGTGACTGGAGCAGTCAATGACATTCTGGAAATTTTCAATGAAGGTTGAATCTGTCTTCCAGCAGAGTTTTATTCAAATCTGCGTCTTGTGTCTTCCACCCCCATTTCACAATCTAAAATTGTTCAGAGCATCACGTCCCACTCCTCACTAAAGAAAATAATGAAAAATCCGAAGGAAGTGAAAACAATAAGCTCAGTCTTGAGAATTGATTTACCATTATGCTAAGGTGCAAGTGTTGCACCCCAACCCCTGCACTATCTACATTGATGTCAACATCCTGTTTCACAACACATTCTTGCACTTAAGCACTGGCTTGACCAGATCTTTACCGATCACCTTCCCATGTTCTGCACAGTAGAATAATTTCAGGCTATAAAAAGTCCAACTTGTAGTCCAGGGTGTTGTGTGAGTGGGAAATACCCGTCCTGATCTGACATCCAAACACCTGTGTTCTCAACACACAGTTACATGTGTAACTCTTCCTCACAAAGTGCCAACATGCTGGTGTTCTTGATCTTTCTCTGGGGACCTTCGAATGCTTTGCCAGGATGATTCTGAGAGATTCTGATGACCATCCCACTCATGACACCACTTTGGTCGGTGTCAGCAATTTCACACTGAGACAAGAGGAGACATGTTGCACTCCACTTTTAAATCACCTATTAACTGGTCTGATACATGGCTCCATGCTTGACTCTGATATTACATTTCTCAAATGTGTGGAATTAAATGCATTGGTGAAAATGGGTCACATGTTGTTGTTGTGGTGGACTTCATCTCCTGTGTAACGATAAATCTATAACACAAATTCAAGTAAAAGTGGAGTACAAAGTCTGTGTAAGCAGCATGAAATAACATGTCACCAAGTGTGAAAGTGATAGGAGTCGATGCTGGTGCACACACCTGGTTTATTTGAGATTTGAAATATAAACATGTTAAGCCACGATGACTTGTAAAAACTGACTCATACGAGGTTCAGCTGTAAGGAACACACACAGCATGACCAGAAGTGTTGTTTATCTAAATTGTCTTATCAGATAAGGTAATTGGGCGTGTAAGTGTCCTGATAAGGAGGCGGCTGAAAAACAAAACCTGTCGCAACTCCAACATAATTTAGATTAAGCTGTGAACGCAAGGGCAGCTGAACATAGATGGTGAAGCTACCAGCCAGACCCATTCTGATTCCACTAAATAACCCGACTTGACATAGCTATCTTTATTGCCGGTCATTATAGAGGCAGTCTTACATCAAACCGCCCTTCACCACTGACCTTTGACACCTGCCTATAAAAGGTTCCATCAGTGGAGGAATAGTCAGAATATTGGTCAGACAGAGAAGCGATAGTAAGCATTGGTCGGTGGCTTGAGCACGATGTGGCTGCTGCTTTTCATAGTCTGGTTGGTGCTGTGGGCTGCTGGCTCATACTGGTACCTGTTTGGGAAGCCAAGTCCGTTCTCACTGGAGTCAGTGAGACCTCCAGGACCTCGTGAATTTGATCAGAAGAAGCGAGACAAAGTCATCAAACAAGGTAAATTCAACAATGATGTCAGACTTAGCTTTCTTTATTTACATTTATTTGGTATTTATTTTCACTCTTCTTTTTGGAATCTATTTTGTAGTCAGGAAATTTGACCTTCTGTGAATATTCTGTGGGATTTTGTGTGTTATTTTGTGATTTTTTTTTGTTGTTTTTTTGTAGACTTGAAAATGAAAATATATTTTTACACGACAGATCACATGATTGTATGCATGACTGTATAGATATGGATTGTTGATACAAACGCTACTTTTTTGCGAAAACATAAAAAAATAAATAAATCATTGAATGCATCAATTTATCTTTGAAAGCAAGTGAAAGTGCTTTGTAATTATAAAATCTATCTGAATTATAATTCTAATGCAAAATGTAATTAAATGTTATTAAATCACATGATCTTTTGTTTCTTCCTTCACTGTTTTCTTTGCTGTTTTAAGAAGAGTACCATCCTTTATGGTTTTACATGCATTAGTTGATATAGCAACCGTTTCAATGTCTGTCTATGACCTCAAACCAGAAGACACGAAGAAGCCTGGTTCTATGTAGCATATTGATAAAATGCACACTTTATGCAGACACTAACCTAGTAATGAAGTTGTCAAAACTAGATAAGACACTATCATACAAAATGCCTGTTGCTCTTCCTCTGTGTGTGTTATCTTAATTCCAATATCTTGCTTGCGATAACAGTTTCAAAAGTAGTTCAGCAACAAGAGCTGTATGTAAAGCAACCTTTGGACTGAAGATGGTGTTGGTTTCGTAACAACTTATCACAGTGATAAGCAACGAAACCCGCTGATGTAACGCGTGACCGACTTTCTTTCCCTCTGTCCAGGTTTCACTGTCGACAAAGTGCCCCAGAACCTCGATGTCATCGTCATTGGCAGCGGTATCGGTGGCCTAGCGGCTGGGGCGACTCTGGCCAAGGCCGGGAAGAAAGTTCTGATTCTGGAGCAACATGACCAAGCTGGTGGCTGCTGCCACACCTACATCGAGAAAGGCTTTGAGTTTGATGTTGGTAAGATGGCGTCTACAGTCAGAATTATGTCGGGGATATTCAGCGTCTGAACATTTATAACAGTCATCAAAAGCATGGCAAAACCAAACTATTTTCCTTCAAAGTTATTGTCTTCCTTTCGCATCAGGCCTTCACTACATTGGCCAGGTCCACGAAAACAGCCTGCTGAGGATTATCTTCGACCAGATCTCCGAGGGCCAGCTGGAGTTCCAGGAGTTGAACCAGCACTTTGACACCATACAGATAGGCACTGGCGACACCAAGCGCGAGTACACAATCTTCTCTGGCAAGACTGAGATGAAAGCCCACCTGCTGAAGCAGTTTCCAGATGACACGGAGGCAATCGAGACCTTCTTCAAAATCATGAAGGTACTGTAGGTGCAATATTTGTCCCTTAGACGACGTTGCTCTTCACTCCCTCACCCCGCTCTTGCTGTGTCAACAGATTTCAGCCAAGAAGACGCACTACTTGGCGACCCTGAAGTTGATCCCCCAGTGGCTCTCCTTGTTCTTGTTGAAGTCAGGTGTGGCTGATTTGGTCTCCCCAGTCTTCCGTCTCTCTGGGACTTGTGCCACAGACCTTGTGAGCACTTTGACCAGTAACAAGGATCTGCACGTCATCTTTTCTTACCTCTTCTATGGTGGGTTCTCTCACATGTCTAAGAAGTAGAACTTCAAGTGAATCTCTTGCACGTCTCTGATCCCTCTACTGGCTCAGGTGTTCCTCCAAACGACTCCAGCGTTCTGATCAATGCCCTCCTGGTGCATCACTACAAACGAGGTGCCTACTACCCTAAAGGTGGCGCCAGTGAGATTGCGTTCCATATCATACGCACCATCCACAAGTATGGCGGCAACTGTCTGGTGCGAGCTCCTGTCTCTCAGATCCTGGTGAACGAGCAAGGGGCTGCTTATGGTGAGAATGGAGGTCCTGGTCCAGGTCAGAAGCAGCAGATATAGTTCAACGTTCTGCTCATCCCGCGACAGGTGTGAAGGTGAGAAAGGGTCAAGAGGAGGTGGAGATCCGAGCTCCAACCATTGTTTCGAACTGTGGCATCTTCACCACCTTCCAGAAACTTCTCCCCGCGGAGATTCAAGTCAAACCAGGTGACCGTTGTCAAGAAACCTTCTTTGTGGCAAAATCTTTTTTGACAATTTCATTTTATCGTATCAGAAATTCGACAGAGGTTGAGCATGATGAAACATGGCAGAGGATCGTTCTTGGTTTTCTCCGGTTTCGATGGAACGGCTGAAGATTTAGGTCTTGTCTCCACCAACTTCTGGTTGTTTAAAAACAACGACATGGACAAATCGTAAGTATTTATTTTTTATTTTTTGTTATAATATTCAGTGACCCTGGACTTGAGAAATGAAAACTATTATATCTCTATTTATTAAATATATGTGTAATACTAACATGTCATATTAACATTAACATGTTCATATTTAATATCACATGTAATATAATGCTTTATACTACATTATTTATAAGCAATTAATCCCGTTATTTGCGTCTATAAATTGTTTTTTGTTGTTGTTATTTTTCCTCCACTTCTGGTAAACCACCAGAGGGTGCTGTTGTCCGAGAAGTAAAACCCCTGACCTCCGAGTGAACCTGCCATGAGGACATGAGGATGGTTTCTTCCAAACACACTGTAGATCTACTGCTGAACGTCTCCTCTTTTGTTCGATCTTTCAATCAGGATGGACCAATTCTTTGCCATGAGCAAAGACGAAGCACCGGACAACATTCCCATGATGTTCATCACCATCCCATCCTCCAAAGACCCAGAAGCCAAAATCAGACACCCAGGTAGAGAGCAATATTTGATCAAATCAAAGGTATATTTTGTGTATCACTCTGTTCCTGCAGGCAAATCCTGCATGACGATTCTGACCATGGTGAAGTACGAGTGGTTCGAGGAGTGGAAGGACACCACTGTGCGTAAAAGAGGCAGCGACTATCAGGACTACAAGATGCGGTTTGCCAGAAACCTCTTTGACTGGGCCTGCACCCTCTTCCCCAAAATCAAAGACAAGGTAGAATCCCCTGCCCAGAACATGACACACCAGTGGACGTTTTCAAATCCGTGTGTTGCCCTCCCAGCTGGTCTTCCAGGACGTGGCCACGCCCCTCACCAACATGCACTACTTGGGCGCGCAGCGTGGGGCCATGTACTCAGCAGAGCATAATCTGGAGCGCTTTCAGGCCGAAGCTGTTGCCAGGAACAGGTGCAATACTCCTGTGAAGAACCTCTTCATGTCAGGTGCGGTGTCTTCCCATTCATTTGTTAGTGACTTGGCTCACCTCTGGCAGTGGCATGTCATCAATATTCACAGTTAATGAAGAAATCATCAGGATGTCCCAAACAAACAAGCAAAAACTGATCCTAACTATATTCAATTTAGTGGCATGCATTTGCTCCAACACAAGGAGGAGCAATTGCTCAGTCATTTGTCAGCCAGCTAGAATTTGGCACCAGCATTTTCCCATGTGGAAGGAGCGGTGCAACACACCAACGTGGATGATGATTTAGAGGGAGTGAGTGACCCCAGACTCATGGTTGTGGTTCTGCCGGGCCTCTTCCAGGTCAGGACGTATTCAGCTGTGGCATTGCCGGAGCGCTGCACGGAGGAATCCTTTGCGCCTCGGCTGTGTTGGATCGCATTGTCTACATTGACTTGCTGCTCATAAAGAAGAAGCTGAAGAGGAGAAAGGCCCAGGAACTGGCCAGACTCACCCAGAAGAAAGTGCAGTGAGTCTGCTCTTCACTGTCACCTATGGAATTAATGTGCATTTGACTGTAATATCTTACCATAGACAAATCCCCCGTATCCCAGTTATTTAATCAACCTCTCACGGAGTATGTCTTGTTTGGAAGAACTACACTGTATTTTCTGCCACATTTCAAATGAAAGTGAAAACAACATAATGCACCAACCTTCATCCAACAAGGCTTCCCGGCCATGTGCAAAGTTTATGTACTCTTTGTTAGAATGGAAAACAAATAGGAGTATTATAAATTGTTCTCATTGCAAGAAAAAAAAAAAAGACTTTTCTTACCTTGGTTTTCTGTTTGAAGTTGTAAATATTCTTCAAGTGCTTAAAACTGTCTTTTCGTAATCTTCTGGTTGAAGGTTTTTCCCTTTCGTCTTTTTATTTATTTGTCTTGTAAAATGTGTGTCATTCAGTGTTAAAACTGAAGTGTGATCTGAATAAAGAAAATCAACTTCATGTATTTGTCTTTGGCATATATTCCACTTGTGTATTTGTCTAGAATTAAAAGTGTCACGGAGAGATGCAATCTCTTCAAGTTTAGTGAAAATCAAAATATTTCTGGTTTTCATTGAATTAAATTTTTTTTTTTTAATAATCCAATCACATTGACAATGATGGATGACGGGATTGTGATCCTCTTCGTCTCATACATGTTTGCATCGTACATGTGTTTCTCTCTCTTAAAATATGCTTTAACTACTGATCCTCAATATATATATATATATATATATATATATAGTATATATATATATATATATATATATATATATATATATATATATATATATAGTATATATATATATATATATATATATATATATATATATATATATATATATATATATATATATATATATATATATATATATATATATATATATATATATATATATATGGTATATATATATATGTGTGTGTGTGCCCTGCAATTGCAGCTATGGAGTGAAAATAATGGTTTTGGTTTGGGCCCAATGATGACAAGTTGTATGTGGGTTGACAAATCCCCAGTTGGTTTCAGCTCACGCCCGTGTTGTCGTGACCTGGTGTCTCACCTTGCTGCTGTTTGGTTAACGGGCAGAATCAAAGGTGTAAGGAGGAAACCTCAGACTTCCTGCAGTAAGTGAACATTTCCTCAGTAAACGTTGGGCAGATTAGCTGAGGGGACGAGTGACTGTGGGGATCCGAGTGGATGAATGCGCCCTCTGTCCAGTCAGAGACGCTGATGTGCCAGACCCTCGCTCAGGTCCTCAGTCTCTGCCTCCATAACGCTGCCGCTCAGTCGACCCGAGTTCTCACGCTGCTGCAGCTGCGAGCTCAGGTGAGTTGCTTTGGTGATGTTCCATCTCTGAGCCTGTGAAGTGAAGTTTGGATGGATCTAATCTGTTGTGTTTTTGTTGGGGCAAAATGATAATCTGCCTTTAGTGGTAGGTTTTAGCCTCTCAATTCTGTCTTCCATTAATAGAAGCTGTTAAAAAACATTTAAAATGTCATGTTTTTGCACCATTGCGAAAATCTCAATTATATTTTTGTCCTTTGAACACATTGTGAACGGCAAAGCTCCTTCTTCCTGCATTTCCAGTCAGGGGTTGTCCAAGTCACAGCCTTCACCCTGACCTCATCTTGTGAGATGTCAAGGTCAACCATCCTCCTTGAATCCTACTTTATCACATCCATGAACCGCAGTGGTGGTCTTCCTCTCCTCCCTTTGGCTGGTGCTTCTATTTCAAACACCCTTTTGTCCAGCATGTTCCCTGCCTCCCTTCTCCAGGAGTCCAGACCATCTTCTTAACTTTGACTCAAAACTGTTCTCCTTAATGCATCACTCTGATATAGTTGTTTCCAATATATACTGTAAAAAAGATAAATTAAGATAACTTAAATTTTCAAGGCAATGCTTTACAGTACCATTGTTTAATTGTGTCAACGACGTATTCTTTCTTTTTCTCAAGTGACATGGCCTTGTTGTACCAATTACATTTCTGCACCGTACACGCTGTGGACAATCCGAAACAGTTTCCATGAAGACATGTTGAAATGTCTCAGAAGTGTAGCTTTTGGATATGAGATATCGAGAGCACACCCAAGTGCTGATGGAGGATCTGGCACATCCTCCAGGACAATGGTCTCCTCCAAAGTCACAGATATGCTCTGCACCTTCACCATGAAGCTCCACTCCTGTGACCACACTGCTGACCAGGCGGGAACACAGGGCCCTGCTATGTACAGTGGGAAACCCAGTAGATCAAATTCAGAACTGCATTATGGGAATTTCCAATTTTGTTGTGTCAACTGTTTTACTGTTAAGAGGTTAGAATTTAATTTTCTAGTTCAGTCTATTAAGAATTCTAACTCTGTTGAAAAGATTGTGGTTGTCTGTAGCCTTGTTTGTCACCGAGTCATCTTAATCTCTGCCACTTCAAACTGCTGTCTTTGTGTCAGAGCTACTGTTCCTTAACCACCCATCAAGACCACTCTTCTGTAACAGATCACTCCTGACAGTTGACTCCACCTCTTCCGCCCTGTCAGCACTCCCCTCTTCACCTCTTTTTGACTCTCACGATAGATCACTACATCATGAGCAAACCTCATGGTCCATGGCGACTCCTCCCTAACCTCATCTGTCAGTCTGTCCATCACTATAACAAACCAAACAGCCATGAGAATTCAGATGATATAAACACAGTTGGCTTGGATGTCCAGGTCTTTGTAGAGAAATGTTTTTGTTTTGCCTGATTTAGTGCCGTTTCCTCCATTGTCATCTTCATGCATCATTAGCATTTGTGAACTGCATTTGTGACTTTCAGGCCCAAATAAAATTCTGAAAACCGTGTTTGCTTTACCTCTCAATAACATTCATAGTTCATCTTGGGGAGGGTATTTACTGTATCCATGCCAAGGCTCTCCCCTGGACTTCAGCCCATCTAGCACTATAAGGCTTAATCTTAATAAAATAATTCAGGTTGGATGCGCTTCAGTGATGAGTGAACTCTTTGCTGCATTTTTGTGCTGATGTCCTTTTATGAGTTTAAATTAGTGCATCAGTGGAATTGTACTTGGTGAAACATTGCAGAAAACCGTCTTGTCTTTGATCCTGGCCCATCACCGTCAGCTCATGTCCTATTCCATTCGACTTTGGACAAGAAGTTTGAACCTTTCTAACAGTCAGAAGCACCAGTCACTGGCCCATAGCCAACTGAATGACAATGTGGTGACACGTTTTTGGGACAAAGATTTGTTCCCTCTTTAAACACGACAGAAAGCGAGTGCTTCGTGTTTCCAGGCGTCTCCCACATGTTTAGACAAGCTGGAGCAGCAGAGGAGGCCCAGCAGCTCTCAGTTGTTCTCTGTCCGGCGTCCATAAGTCACATGACCAGTTCTAATCCAGCACTGAGGCTCCTAGCAGTGACTCTTTCAGTCGAGGTAACAAAATGAAGGAGAGTTTTCCCTGTTGATGATGTTTTGGTTGCTCCGCCAGACTTCTGTTCTTTTCCAGATGTGGAGGCTCCTCCTCCCACAGCTGGGCCCAGTATGAAGACTCAGGAGGAGGTTTTCAGAAACAGACGTTCTACAAATGTGATCAGATTAATAAATACTGTGCAAACGTCTCTAATCTATTTTAAAAAATGCTCAATATTGTTTAGTTTTGTTTCATGTTTTATACATACTGATCACAAACTGTCACTTATTTGGTGTCATCAACAATATCATGACAAAAACGCAAGTTGCAATGTGGGGTTTAAAGATTGTGATCCTAAATGTACCACATCTGAAATCAGGTCACATGACCAGCTTGTGGAGGTTGATAGTTTAGTGATCAGCTACATCTGCAGCAGCCTCAGCTCCTCCCTCCTCCCACTGATCTTTCAGCCATGATCCTGTCTCACATTTCACCACTTCAACTTCCACCCGCACCCCTTCAGCTCTCCCTCCTGCTCCCGCTTCCGCCTTCGTCATGACTTATCCGATGCTGATCGCGTGATCATTGGCACTAGAGGTCGCTCCACTGTGTCTCACACAGACCTCAGACCCACTTCAGTCTAACCAGAAACAAAGTGTGGAGTCCACAGATCTCTATTTTAGTCAGAGCAAAGCATGTTCTGGGAGACTAGGGCGCCTGGGGAAGACGGGCATCTTGCAGCCAGTATAGATGAGTAAAGATGAGTCACTGAAGATGTCATCCAGTGCTGAAAAGAGAACTCAATGCTACATGAACAGTTTAACCTGAAATACTCCCACAAATTTGCGGCTGTTAGGGAGCAAGGACCACAGTGAATAGTCCAAAATTGCCAATACTTGTACCCTCCCCAAAACTTACTCGTGTTGATGCCTTAAATAACTCAGTCAAGACCTAAACAATGGTGCACCTTTTTGTTCCAAGCAGTCAAGCACATACATTTCAACGAATGAGCTGTCAGTTAAAACAAGCAGCACCAAACTGAAAATCAGTTTTGGTCTTGACACAGTTTGGAACAAAAACCTGCACCCACTGCTGCCCTTTGTGGAGCCCACACTTTGCTTAAGACCATCATTCTAAAGACTTTAGATTCACTTTGGACCGCTTTTGACACCATTTTCAATTTTTCTTCTGCAGGCTCACGTCACAACACGAGCTACCCTGACAGGGAACAGTGGATACACAGTACTGTGGTCTGTTTTTGGCATTAGAAAAACGATTCACATTGATAACTGTTTACATTGTTATCAGACAGACACTATGACTGTAATACATCCATTTTATTTACAGACAAAATTAATTGGTCCAACAATCACAAATTCATCACAAAAACTTTCACTTTCACTGGGATTATTTTTCAGCGCACCAATCCCAGTTGCACCTCATGACACAATGCAATGTCATAACCAAAACCTCCATGATGAAGGAGACTATTTGAGGTTGCAGTGATGGACAGAAATTTGTGATTTAAAAACAAAACCTCCAATTAGTATTTTCATCTGTTTGTTTGTTAAATCGAATCCCATCGCAAATAAATACAACATGTTTTGGACATTTCTGGACAAAACATCTTTTCATTTGACATGTGTCATTTTCTTTTGGATTTTCTGGCCACTTTGGTTTTAACATCAATTCCACAGTATGAAACAAATGATAACTGCCTTAATATTTGCTTCACACATATTAGACTTCTTCACATCTACGTCAGATGATTATATGATTCTTCAATATATTTATACTTTATATTTATATTCCTTGTTTGATTGTGTGATGTTTTTCTCCGCCATTTTCCCCCCTGTTGGATATATTGTTTTTTACAATTTTGTCAATTGACATGACTCTGATGAGCGGTCTCTCAGCCTCCCCCCAAAAACACTGGAGAGGGAAAGCTAGGCCTCTTTACACTGGCTGCTGCCCCCGCGATCCAAATCCAGCCAAAGCAAAATTGGTTGGATAGATATTTGTGGAGGGTGAAAACTCTGAGGCTCTAAATTCACTTGACATGTGTTTCCCCAAAGCTCTTAAATGTCACAATCAGTTGACAACATGTGAACTGACAATCTCCACAAAATGCATTTATTTTCAGATTAAAAACTCACTTCAAAGAGACGACTGATATTCTCATTTGCAAAAGCAACAGAACACACAGGGAGTCGCAGTGACCTGACCAGGCCTTGTTGTTGTGTCAACCGTAGTCCAAGACCTCCAACAGCTCCATGACCCCCAGGAGTCGAACCAGCATGTGGCAGAGTCAGACGCTTTCTCTGGCCGTCACAACTTCTTGGTCAAAATGACACACTAAAGACCTTAAATTGTTTGGTTAATTTCAGTTCATGACTCAGCCTGTCATTTGACTGGACCTCTTACTCAGGTTCAAATGTTCAGAGAAACGCAGAAGTGAATACGGGACTGGACCAGGGAACAGTGTCTGGAGAAAAGCATGCACACTTCCAAAAGTGTGTTGCAGCGCCAGCTCACAGGTCAATAAAGTGGCAAGTGTGTGTCTGTGTGTTGGAAGGAGTGTGTCTAAAGTGAAAGTGTGGAGTTCTGCCCCTCCAGGGCGACACAAGCTGCAACATGTACCGTGTCTTCCTCCCCTCACCTGCAGCTACAAACTTCCTAACCCTGACGTGAGCTCCCAATACCAACTACACCTGATTCCTGCATTGATTATTGGGATGAAAATGGGTTTTCATTCACTCGCGCACAGCACATTGTTACCAACATGTGCTGTTTCGAAGTATTTTATGAATGTTGTGTGTCAGTGGAAATGTCTTTCCCTCCTCTAAAACTTTTCTGTGTGAATTATGATATGTGCACATTTTTGTACATAGAAAATACTTTTGTTTAATGGACTTTTGTAATTTGTACACAATAAATCTAAAATATTCACATTTTAGTTGTTTGATTCTTTAAATATTAAAAAAAACAAAACTAACTGTGAGTGAGATTATACAGTGGACTTCACATTGCACAGTGTTTTAATAATAATAATATTCATAATAATAATAATAATGTAACTAGTCAGCCTTAACCAATTCGTCATCGTGCTGTAGATGAGTTTCTATTTATTCTTGTCGTCTGAGTGCCTTAGAGCTTATTCTCATTTTTCCGCCTTCAGACTGAGTTTCCGAGCTGAAGTCAGAGCCAGTATAAGTGAATCCAGATGTATTTCAGAACTCAGCACATGCGGAGAGAGAAGGAAAAGATCATGTTCTAAATCTTCTCAAAAATGAGTCGCACTGGTGTTTGGTACTAAGCCGTGTGTCAGAAACACCACCTGCTGGGACAACATATTTCACGGAACAAAACATTTGGACTTTTGAAGGCATTTTAAACAACTGTACTTAATTTGTACGATAAAAGCAGCAGTTAAACATTTAAAAAGAATATTCGTCTGGAAAAGGAAATCTGGCTGGATTTAAGGAGGAGCGATGGGGTGGGCTGGGGAGGAGGAGTTAGGAGTGTAGGACGCCCCCGGGGTTGAGACTATATTCACCCTCCCACAGAGGAGGACGCTGCCATGGGGGGAGCGAGGAACTTCAGAAATGTGGGAGACAGGTAGAGACAGGATGGAACACAGACCGACCGGTGGACCCCAAAATTGCAATGAAGGACAAATTTAAAACTTTGGTCACAAATTGTGGGACATATTAATACTATATTTATGATTTTTTAAATATATTTTTAAGGGAATGAGAGATTGAAATATTCTCTTTTTGTGATGTATGTTCACTGTGTCCCATTTGCCCTATAAAATTTGTCTACAGCGAAAACAAACGTGACAGGAAACACACACTCGTGTCTTCAGTGCAAAAATATACGTGCTTTTGATTTTGTCTCTTGTTATGTGTGCATCTGTGTCTGTGTCAGTGCAATTGTGCATTTTGGTGAGAAGGTTTCTGTCTTTACATGCGTGTGTTGGTCTGTAGGAATGTTTCCAGGTGAGTCTGAGGTGTGTGTGTTCTGGTGTGGCTGCGTAGGCTGCGTAGGTGTGTGGTGGTTTTTGTGCTCACATTTATTAGACTTGTGTCTTTCGCACCTGTAGAAGGTGTTTGTCTTCTGGTGTTTGTTTTCACTTTTGAACATCAATTGATGGTTACTGTGCGTGTGTGTGTTTAAGTCTATCTATCCTAGTGAGGTCCAGTTTTTAGAGAAACCACCGCCATGTGGGGCCCTTAGGCATTTGTGGGGATTTTTTGCTAGATCCCACAAGGTTAAGCCTCAGTTTGAGAAGGAGGACTTCAAAATAACTCAGTCAATAATAAGGTTTAATTTTGGTTCAGAGTTCTGGTTATGGTTAGCCAATTGTTTTAGATGGTTTAGAGTGAGAGGCTGAGGAACGCATGAAAGTCAATGAGAAACTTCCAAAAGGATAAAAATATGATAGTGTGTTGGTATGTGTTGTGAATGTGTTAGTATGTGAAAAGGTGTTTTAGCAGCTTGCAGGAAGATTTGTATCTCTGTATGTCAGCAGCAGGTTTGTGTGGCTGGTCCTTTGTCAGGTGAGCAGAGTATGAAACTCACTTTGGGTACAAACGGAAGGGGAGGGGCCACCTAGCCATTCAGAGCAGAGGATGGTTATGCTCAAGTTAAGGTTTTATCAGGATGTTTTTCGTTCAGTACTGTTGCTTTCACACAGAGTGGCACTGGCCTCGGAGTTGCGGTGACGATAATCCAGGTGCAGTGCTCAGCTTTAGTGCAGCCGTTTGGTCCCAGACAAGTTGAAAGGAGCAGGAAGAGACGGATCTGGTACTAAAAGTGGGCAGTTACCGTAATTACCAGGTTAAGTGTGACTATTAAATTTAATGAAAAGCCAATACTGGAAGGAGCCATTGGTCACACCTGAGCTTGCACTTTGCGTTCAGGTTCTAAGAAGATGGAACCTTAGTCATGAATGCGAATGACGAGGACAGAAATGTGATGTGATGTCTAACAACCATGTGGGAGCAGGCACTCTCTGAAGACCTGCCTCTCTTCGTCTTGCTTCTAGGTCTGCCCCTGGATCTCCTCCCAGGATTCCCACAATGCCTCTGCCACATCTTATTGCTTCCAGGAAGGCTGAGCTTTATCAAAAAATGATGGAGAGCATCCTGTAGCAGGTGCTCTTGCATTGGACTGAGCATGAGTTAATATTTTTGAGTGAGGAATTTGAGATGAAAAAGAAACTGAAATGAAAAAGAAACTGAGATGATGGCGACAGGCATGAGTGGCGAGAAAGTAGGCTGTTCACGATACTTTTATTTAGTTTATCTGACTTGGGTTAACCAGGCCACTAGCCCTGAGTTCTTCTGTCAGTGGACTGGAACCATCTGTTTTAAATGAGTTCAGAAATGTGAGCTGTGAAAACATGAATCATTGTGCTCTGACGCTTCAGAGACTCAGAGGTTCATCAGTGAAAGCAGCTGATATCACACAGATCAGTCGATCTAACAGCATTTTGAGCTTTAATCCTCAGGTCTGTGAGCACAAGTGCACTTCAGTCACTTAGATTTAACGCAAAGACACTGCTCCTCCTTGCGTCTCCTTCTGTGGTCGACTTTCGTTTTTGGGTTCCTCCTCTTTGCACCTCAGCCAAGTAAACTCCCTTTGTTGATGTGGCAGCGCTGGGAAATGAAAAGTTCATGTTGGATGGAGAAGATCCTCCTCTTTTTCTTTTTTTTTTTTGCTTGCAAACGTGGACAGAAAAGAAAAAGGAAAGAAGCCGACAGAAGAAGAAAAAAAAGGATTTGGGTGATGACGTTGATGATGCAGTCAGATTTCAGTGGAGCACCAAAACTGATCAACAATTGTTGTGACGTGCATGTTTACACAGAGCGCATCATTTATGGTCACACATCAGCTCTCTCACCATTTAAGTGACACACAAGCTGAGAAGCTCTGAAATGACAGATGCAACTGTGTGGACAACGTGGGATTTGCCAATTAGATAACGAAATAGCATTATAAATGTGGATTTGAATACAAGTCAATAAAGTGGAATGAACAAATGATAATGTAAATGAGAAGAAAATATACTGAACAGAAATGAAAAAATGAAATTGCTGCACATAAAAATTCATCAACAAATGAGTATTTGAGTATTTTTTGAGTATTTATTATGATAAATAACACTCCTAATACTACCAATTCTCTCAAGTCATAATAGCTGAAACTTAAGGATATCCGTCTGATCATCCAAACATTTCTGTGTTCATGCATAACTCATTCATCTGAACAACTCATCCTGCAACGCAGAAGACTGATAGCTACCAAACCTAAGCTTCACGTTCTCTATGATTCTGCACTCATCCAAAACGAACTATGTATACATCATTCAATCTGTCTTGCTAACTGGTACCTCCAGGTGTTAGAAGACTCGAGAAGAGCCACCACTTGAAGGCGCTAAAGGCAATTTGAGTCTCATCACAGTCGGGTGTGAAGACCCCAGCGGTCCATAAGATAATGAAAAACAGAACAGTCACCGTTTCTCTCTCCTTCTTTCTTTCTCAGATTTCCGTGATGTGGAGAGAGGAACTTCATTCCAGAGCTCAGCTGAGTGCAAACCAGAGGGGGGAGGGACGACAGAGCAGAGCCAATCGCAGCGTTCGACCCGCCCACCTTCAACTCACCCTCAACCCTAAAACCATATTTATGGTGGAGAATGTGACGTGGACACTTTGAGAGCAACTTTGCAAAGCTCTGGAAGCTTTTTTTTCTGAACATCTGTCTCAGTGCTTCCTCCCAAGTAAAGCTGTAAAGTCGTGGATGAAATGACTGTTGCAGCTTTGTCCACAGATTTGGGTGGTAGTGTGACCAATGCATTGCTCAGCTTAGGTTCTGTTATTGTTGTCATGTACAATTGTCTATAAAAGGCAGCTAATCCAACAGAATGAAACCTGGACTCGCATCTTTTTCAAGATTTTTTCAAGAGACTCCACTGACCGAGGTTAGGTTACCTGTGTGTGCTGGAGATCCAACCAAAAGCATTACCCTGGACTTTCTGTCCTTCCTATGGATTGAGTTTAGTGAAGGTCTCTGGGATGCTCCCTAAAGAGTGGGATGGTGGTTACAGCAGGAGAATGCAAGAGGATCTCCCCAGTCCCTGTAAACCCAACACAACGCCATTGCAGCATCTTCTTCCTAAAACCTTCCCATCTCTCCCCGGCTGCTTTAGCTCCGACCATCGTGGACTTTGAAGGCAGTTTCCACAACTGGTACTGAATCCTCTCCCACTTTGATGCCCCTGGAAAACCATTGAAGGAAAGCCCATGTTGTACACTGACAATCTGGCCACAATACCTTTAAAACATTCATAACCATGTGGAAGAAATTTGAGCGACTGTCTGCTTATGGATGGTGTGAACCGGCTCCAGAGCATTTTGCAAAGACTCCCACATAGTTACTAGCTACTGGTTTAACAACAGAAGCTCCTACAGACATTGTAAAACACCAAGAGGCGCCGCTGCACATCGAATGAAAACCACTTTATTTATTTATTATCCACTTCAGTTATTTATTCATGTGGAGAGGAAGGTGCCTCACCTGGAGACCCAGTAACGTGAGAGCTGTGAATCCCAACATACACTGTTAAGTTAGAAGAATGTTTCCTGAAAATCCTAGGATGAAATGATGGCTTCATTGAACCTTGACAGTGGTCAACAAGGGTAAACAAAGATTGGGTCAGAATGGTTTTGTTTCTTCAGTCCACTCAGGTTCCCGCAGTTCAACATCTGCTTTTTGCACCAGTCGACTCAAAAGTGTGTGATGAGCCTGGAAAACCAATCAGTGGAGAGACAAAGTTGTGGAGCCCAGTCCGGGACTCAAGCAACTTTGGGAAAAGAATATACAAGGAGGAACTTATATTGAGCGACGACGTCTGTTGTGAGGATGCAAGTGAAAGAGAAGTTACATTCTCACAGAGCCACACAATTCTCTCATAGGGTTTCAAGTTTGTTGGTTTTTTACATTCATTCATTATGGATGGGAACTGTAGATATGAGGTCTGACATACAGAATGTAACGTTTTATGACAATGAGGTCAAAAGATTAAGACGCAAATGACATTCAAGTTCAGACAATGACCCCAAACATACCAAGGAAAGTTGACAAAAGTAAAGAATTTAGGCTAAAAATGTGTTGTATATTTGGTGAAAAAAAAAATCCACAGGTTTCACTGCCATCCTTTCTCACCTCGCTCCACTTTTCCTTACACTCTCTCCCCTTCCAGACTACAGAGACTAGAGAAGAACTCACCAGCCACTGTGTATTCAGCCAGGAGCCGAACCCATTTTTCCAACGTGGTCGAAGCCTGTAATTACACTTTTATTTTGGGATGGGAGTTTATTGAAGTCAAACGGCATCGAAAAGCTTTTGTCCTTCACTTCCTTCAACACATATTGATCATGATTATTTTATGTTCATTTGATAAACTTTACTAAGAGAGTTGAAGCCTGACCAAATGGTTCTTGCTCAATTATTTTCATTTCTTCCCTTAAGAGGTTGAGAAAGATACTTGCCTTTGGTGGGTGTCTTCTCTTTGTGTTTGAAATCTAATTCCTGGCTTGGTCACCTGGACTGGCAGTGCTGACATATTACTGGCGGTATTTTACTTGAGCTTGAGATACAGTAACTGCATGCTTATATGATCCATAACTTATATTTTCTGTTCATTCTACTGTAAGTTGTAACCAACATTAGGCGTGCTAAACATAAGAGATGGACATCATGGATCATTGCTAAGCCAACGCAGCACACACAGTATTGACTGACTCAGGAAACCTGAGTATCCAGAGGAAACCTTGAACCCCATGGAATAAAAAATCCATTTTATTCTGGATATTCACTGTAGATTTGTAGGCGCTCAAATCAATCTAGTCCTTTTAGGGGATTTTATAACACAACCAGCTCTTTGATTTGCATCTTGATAAAAGATCCACTTTCATTCCAATCGGATTAGAATTAAAGAAGAAGCATTTTATGCCATTAAAAGGTATGTAAATGTGTATCATTTTTGTTACGTGGTGGTGTAACTCTGGTTTAGGTAACTGAAGGCTGTGTTTTGACATGACTTTTTAAAAGCTGGAGAAGTTAAAATTCAGCTGGTTCCTCTGGTCTCCAGGTGTCGGAACATAATAACTCAGTAGCTGTGTGCACTGAAGACATTATAGTTAAGTCTTTTAATGACAGCGTGGGGCTTCAGACGAAATGACCGAAGTGCTGTCAGAACCTTGAGGAAGTAGAATATTGAGAAGCAGCAGCAGGTGTATTTTGTGTTTTTTGCAATTTCAATGGTCATCACTGTTGTGGACTTGTCTGTCTTTTCTTTATTATGCTCTTGTTGTGCAGTTCATCAAGATCGGCCCAGCAGGTGAATTAGAAGAAATGTTGGTGAGAATAATAGGTATTATAAATGTCAGTTAAAGCTGTGGTGGAGTTGTTTCTTTAACACTAGTCTCTGTCATCAGTTTCACCGACAGAATCTTCAGCTTCTCCTCGTCCGGCTCCTGTGTGCTGATCCCCAAGAGTGTTTCATGACGAAGTTGCCTTCAGATGAACGTCTGACTACCACATCATCACCTTGGCAAAGCTCCACGCACTGGCCACCTGGTTTCACAAGCTCTGCCTGGGTGAAGTCGAAGTCCCCCAATGAAAGTGTTCCCATCATTTGTAAACCATATATTTGACACAAACCACTTGGAAACCTTATCAGCCTTGAGTAAACCGGGTCATTCGAGCAGCAAATCTGTTGACAAAAGGCAAAACACACGCAACATGACATTACAGTCATTGCAAAGGAAGATCTCTTGACACTATGGATACCCGACTACATTCACAAACAGGACCCTCAGATCCTCAGTTTAGACTTCAATCTGGAGGCAACTGAGCCTTTTCTGTCAGGGCTCCTCCACTCAGGAACAGTCGGAACCGCCACCTTTAAGTCCCTGCTAAACATTCACTTTTGTAGGATTTGAATTCATATATCCTTATGAATTAATGTCCTCATAACATTTCCTCAATCTCGCTAGAGGCCTAGCTGTCCACCTTCATGGTCGAGAAATGAAAACACTCTTGTGTTTTGCCTGTAAAGCACTTTGCGAACAGGGCTCTAAAAAGTGCTATATAAATAATGTGTTATTATTATTATTAACAAGACTTTTTTTTCTCAGAGGTGGAAAGTGGTAGCACATGGGCAGATATTGCAGATCGTTTTGGGAACCTTCTGAATGCCCATAGTGCACCAACTGTGAACTGAGTCCCACTGGGACTGAGGTAAACTGGGACGCTCTATGTACCACACCAGGGTCGAATAAAGCGCTCAGATTTTCCATGTATTGATACTGTGCTCAGTGTCAAAGTGATGTAGCTGTTGACATAAATGTTGAAAAGAATCTGACCAGAATGAAATGTTTTAGGTTCATACATTCATACACACTATTCCTTGGTTTGCGCTTCCTGTCCATATCTTACGTGTCATGTGTTTCTTGGATGCAATGCACACATTTGTTGTGCTTTGTTGTGATAAATGAAGACTGATCTCTTCTCTCAGATAAGTTGCAGTGGCAATTTTTGCAACATTTAATTGTCTTGCAACTTTTTCAGAATTCCAGCACTCAGTATTTTAAGACCATGTTCTTGTGTTTCTGAAGTACACAGCAATACATTTCTATCTATACCACATATTTCAAGATTTTTTTTAAAGTTCGATTGTTGTATCACACAATTGTCCCATGTTTTGTGCTTTAAAATTTCAACGGTACATTGAGACTTCATTCTTTTTTAATGTGATATCTTTATTAGGACCTCAAGTTATTCGCAGCCCTTTCATTATCCTTCAACCCCTCACCTCTTTTGAGCTAATCATTTTAAAGCATGGTTTCATCTATCCCCAAGACTGAAGAGGCTTCCAGTCTCGCCTCTGGCCCACTGATCCACCAAGACTCCCTTGTTTATATTAGAGAGGAGGAAACATCTGAGCATGTGCAGTAGGTCCCTGAGTGCTCCACTAAAGTCCAGCCCCAAGTTTGCTGAGTTCTTCAGAATGGTTCAGAAGAAAAAAGGTGACCTCAATAGTTAAGAATGCAGTGTGGTCTGCTCTCCCTCCCCGAAACATCCAGCACTGGCTAAAGTGACTTCTCTTAGCTGAAGGAGTGTTCCATGCGATTTAACAGCCACATTGGCTGTCTAGACTCCGCCCTCAGTGAGGAGGATGAAAATAAGATTGCCACGTTAGATCTCTCGCGCTCTGTCTCTCTCTCTCTCTCTCTCTCCTTCTCCCTTCTCTCTGTTTCTCTTACTTCCAATGCCACCAGCTTTGATGGTCGATGTAGACAGTGGAGTCAGTGGAGCCTTCAGAATCTCATTTAGTGGAGTAAACACAGATCAGACTCCCGATAACAATTTCCTTTCATCAAACATCCTCACAAACATTTTTGACCTCATTTGTCACATTCACCACCAAAATACAACATTCTTCTTCCTGTTAAAGCACTTTAAAATGGTGAAAAACAAAACAAGTGTATTGCGAGTGTCAGGATAGTTTTTGACAAATGAAAAAACGATCAATAAAATATATATATAAATAAGTGCAAAACCAGATCAGGTCAACGTGAGGCCTGGAGTCTGAACTGCGGCCTGAATTGCCAGTATTTTTTGGCCGTGATCAGGTCCAAGCTGACCATGTGAAAATGTCATCTCAGGACTAAACAACCTCTCAGATCCTTGTTTTTATTTATTACATCACAAATATTACGTCACAAATATTATGCATTTCATTCAAATAAGCTCTTAATGTACTTGGTCACGACTCAAGTTATGTTTATTGTATGAGACACGTCATCTATGAGAAATATTAGTGTATGAATTTACTAACTTCAGGTGACTTCTTGGTATTCACTCTTTGCTTTGTCAAAAAAGTATTTTGACTAACCCCAGTGTGAAGATATGAAAGCCTCAAAAATATTCTCATACAATTTTTTCTCCTCATCACATCACTTTGTTGTTTACACTAGGTTCCACTTTTCCAGTATTTACCAGCAACTATTCATGATCATTTTTCTCTGCCCTTTGGATTGACTTGTGGCATGTATTGTTCAGTCGCGCTGCTGACTGTGAAGTGTGTTTGAGATGAACTTACTGGTGGGAACAGATGGCAGACAGATGCACTGGTGGTGTTCAGGTCTTCCTGCAGACCGAAATGTCTAACTCCAATAAGAAACCAGATTTTGACGGTTGACACACTACGATTACGGCAAACACTATATTGCTCCTACAGTCGTTGGATGAACTGAATGTGAGTGAGTTGTCTATGTTGTTGACTATGATATATTTATAAATGACTGTACGAAATACTGGTCTATTAAATAAGACAAGATAAATAGAAGCTCAGCTCAGAGCAGCAGAGATATTTGTTAGACTGAGGTGAATTGTTTCTGTCGCTGAGAGGAGAGAGTGAGTCATCCACAAATGGAAGTGGTCTCTGCGCACCGTCACACTCCTACTTTCTAACTTCAGTCTGACATGGACTCAAAACTTTTCAGTCAGAAACTGAGCCAGCTGAGATTTAGCAAAAGACACTGGGGCGAGTCCTCTTGACTCTTGGTGGCGCACCTCCTCCGCCGCGTCTCCCCGCACGTGAACATCTCTGCAGTCTTTATGAGAGCCTGCAGCTGCATAACGACAATTCCAGACCTCTTCCCTGCGCTCACTCTCCCCCTCAACCTTCCCTGGCTTGTGGTGTGGAGGCTCAGAATCAGGGCTCTCCCTCCACCGTCCCTGTGTTAAAGCTTTACGACTGCTTTTGAGAATGTGACGGAGGATTCACAGCATTAACCGAGAAGGCGGCTGGAGGCGCTTAATTACGGGTTTATTCTTAAACTGCTTAAGTCCTCATTAAAGGAAGTGATGATTTGATGTGCAAATGAGCCAAAGCGGAAGAGTTGGATATCCACATGTGGAGAGGGAGAGGGATGCGCTTAACACTGACTTTCTTTCAGAGTCGTAGAGTGGGAAGCAACACTGTGGTATGGATACCTGAAGGGGAGTCATGGACAGCTGAGGAGGGTTGTGTCCAAAAGTCCTGGTTTGGGTGTTTCCTGTGATGGATCAGAACACACGAGGTCGGACATGGAGTGGTGTCATGAGGAAGAACCCAGACAAAAACATACATGAGGGAGGAGCATCCAGGAAAATAAACAGAACATTGGACAATGCAGTCAAAAGCAGTATGGTGAAGGACAGGTTTAGATGACATCTGGTGGCCCAGAGAAGAGACGGTTAACAGCTTGAGCAAGAGGGGAGTTTTTAAGATAGGAATGGCATCAGTGATGACATAAATTTTAGTTTAAGAAAACTTTTTGGGGAAAATCTGAAGCATTCCACTACACACACTTTTCACTTTTGGTCTGTTTAAATGCAGCTGCTTCCGCCGTGGAGTTTTTGTTGCTGGGAAATATGACACCACTTTTTGTTTGGTGGTCTCTGGTGTTCAAGAATCTGCTCTGTTTTTAAAGTGAGAAATTAAACTAGAAGTGGGACATAACCTAGAAGTGAGGATGGGCTGGGAAAACTAAAAACTATATTTTCTAGTTCTTCGCTGTTTTTACAGAGGTGCCACGCTCGCCAGCGCATTATCTGAAGTCAGGGAAGGATCCAGTCATAGTTTCCATCTACTCTCACTGCGTCTGACTGGATGTCTGCGCTGGCGGGGGGAGTGGAAGGATGGGAGGGAGTGAGTGTTGGGGGCTGGGAGGGTGGAGGGGTCCCCATGCAGAGACAAAAAAGTACTGGAGAAGAATTTTAAAGGCAAAAGATCCGAGAAAGTTAACCTGTGAAACTCAATGAAGGCAACATAGTGGAACTGAGATGTCGATTTTGACGTATGCTCAAAGTCACAATAGCAGAGTTGATTTCATTTGTTTACTTTTATTCATTTATTTATTTTCAACAAAATTACAATAATCCACAGAGTTTTAGTTTGCTTATCGTGAATTAGCTTCATCAAGTCTATCATGTGAAAACCAGCTTCTTTGAGTGTCTCAGATCTAAATTTAAAGAATTTTTCATTGTAATTCATGACTGTTTTTTTTTCTCACATAATGATATTGGCTGCATTGAAGCTTTAAAAAAAAAAGCTGAGAACATATGTTTTATGAAAGACGTGCTCTCCTTGTAAAATCCAGCCACGCCTCCTTCTAGAAAGCTCGAGTCCAATATCGATATTGATGTTTGATTCCCAAAGAAATGGCCCTTTGAGGAATCGGATTCTGAGCGTCATTCTCTAGTCACTGTGTCAGAAAACTGTCACTGTTCATTTCTGCACAATAGTAAATGGCAGAGCCTCCTTCTCTCTTGCGCGCGAAAGTCATTTGAATATGACTGATAGCCCCACACCTTTAGACAAAGTTCTGCAGGAATTGAGCTCCTCTCCTGTCCCACTTGTGCCTCGGGAGATGATTGCAAGTTCAGTTTGAGCCTGCTAACAATATGGTAGAAGGCTGAAGCCCTCGCCCTGTAATTGAGCATTTAACCATGAGGCTTGCGTGGAAGTCCCTCTGTTCTTTCCTGCCTGGCTCTGACTGAAGCAGAAAAGTCCTCAAAGGCTGCACTAGAGATCTCATGTCTGTGTCTCTATGAATGAGTGTAGCACTACTTCATTCAGCTGGGCAGAGCAGCCCCTCTTCTCACTGGCAGTTGAAAAATGAGAAAAGTATTCATTGTAGCACCCATCACCTAGAAATAAGTGACCGGGCTCAAGAGCTGATTCACTGAGTGGCTTGACAAATGCCAATGACATTGCCACAGAAATAACTGCTTATATTCAGATGTGTATGACGGTAACGTTAGATTTTGTTTTAGAATGATGCATACTGTCTATGAGTGACCAACAGTTTGAGGTTCTAAAGTTTGAGGTTCATAATAGTGAGCTTAAAGATAAGACACCAGTCCACACTATAGATCCCTAACACTGCTGAAACCATCCATCTAACCACTCCTTGCTCTCATCAGACTGTGTCACAGGGTCCTTGGAGTGATGACATTTGAGAGCAATTTTGTGGGTAACAACTGCATCACTGTGTGCTAACAGTGTGGACAGTATGTGGTTGTGGACACAAAGTGACATCACCTCAAATTTTCATCCTTGTTTGAGTTTTTTTGCCCATTCAAATGTCGACATTTAGTGGCAGTGGAGGCAGCAATGCTGTTCCCAGACACACCATCTAAAATGCCCTACGTAAGTCATGAACCACATTTCGCTCTAGTTTCAGATTGTACATGCAATCTTACTGGATCACCCACAGTCTGTGGTCCAGCACTGAAATCCTGCTATGTGCATCTGATTTGACCATTGATAAGTTTGCCTGGGGGCCGGACCACTGATTGTCCCACCCGGCAAGGTCCTAACAGCTGAAAGGAGAGTGTTGGAGTCTTGGTAAAAACAGAAATGAAACACGAACTAACATAAAATAGTGGGCGGTCAGGGGGAATTTAGCATCTTCACAGCAGCAAAAGTACTAAAAGGGAAACATCTTGGTCCAGAATCTCACAGTTTTGGGACAAAGCCTGGAACGCCTCACCAGGAGTCAGCCTCACTTGACACATGATCCACCTCACTTTTTTTCTGACACTATGTCCATGCCCAAGACGTACCCTCACAACACCTCACTTAAGTCAGGAGCAGAAGGTGTTTGTTTTGTCTCTGTAGTCTGCAACATTAGGACATCAAGTTTCATTAGAATCCTCATCTCTTCTCCTTCCATCTGACCATTAACATCATGGAACTCATAAGAAAGAAAACCAGCTCAGATCTTTCATTATTATTTACTAAAAAGTCCTGGAGTGTAATTTCGGTGGAATCTTCAGAGATAAAACTGTACTGCAGTTGAGCCAGTGGCGATAACAGCCATTTAGATTATCAAGACTGAACTCATTTGTGTGCAATCTTCCCGGTGCAACCCTGTAATTTGTCTGCAGCAGGTGGGTCTGCCATGGCCTCCCCGGTTCGACTCCAATGTGGAAAACATTAATTGGAAATAACCTTTGAAACAACGATTGGATGTAAATAACAGAGGTGCTATCTTTCACTTCCACTCAGTCGCAGCACATTAAGTGTGAAGAAGAGGCTGCAGCGGGGAGCAGGCAGAGGGTTTCAGGTTCTGGAGTAGCTCAGAGTCGTACAAGTAGAAACACGTGGACGAGGCAGATGCGACGTGTTGCTGGCTGCTGCTCAGAGTCAGAGTGGGGAATGCAGTTCAGACTTTCTATCGTTGCGCTCACTTTTAACTGACCTACTACTGTGTCGTCTGACTTAAAGTTGGTGGAATCCATTGCTGTTTCAATTCCCTCCTACTGGACTGATGACTGTGAATTCTGTGAGTGAACCTTGTCAAGAATGTGACTTGAACCAGTCGCTAAAAATCGCTAACTGGAGTCAAAAAAACTCTCCAAGTGAAAAGTCTGAGTTGGTTTTCCCACAAGTGAGCAGAAACTTGCTTTCATGAAGCAGGATCAGCGAACCTCTGTGTCAGTTACCAGGGCATCATGCGTGAGCAGGTTAGCTGGTGCAAAACACTGAGTCTACTGCGCAGAACTCCGTGTCTGGAGAAGATGATCACCACCTGATTGGAGGTTATACCGTTCCCTGATGAGAACCCGGATGTAAAAGGTCATTTTCAGAAAACATTGTTTGAAATAATCAGATCGTCTGTGCCACATGGAGCATGCAGAGGGGGCGGGACGGAGGACAGCTGACCAATATGACACTGACTAAATGGCCGAGCTGTCATTGGACGTTCGCTTCTGTACTTTAAACACGAGACTGAACAACTTCTCAAGTCATAGTTGAATATTGCATTATAGTGGTCACAGTCACTTTAAGACTGTTGCTGGTCAGTAGCACAGAAACGACTGCTGCACATGTTTATAGTGTTGGAGTCGGATTCTATCACAGTTGCTTAAATAAATGTGCACAATGGTGGTTAACTACATTCTGAACACCACACTTGCTTGTAATTCAATTATACCTCACTGTATTTGTATATCTCATCTCTAGTTGAGATCCTAATACCTATTTTGAAATCATAGCCATGACTGAGATCAAACTATGAAATACGTTTGCCTTGTGGTCTTTTGTCTTAGACACGTCGTGCAAGCTCAGGTGAGGCCAGGCGTCCAAGAGAATGACTGCCACCCTCATGACACAGAACTACTGTTGTGGCCTGATTTGATTTGTTTTCAGGGGCTGAAAAGAAAAAAATATGTAGATTCTCATGCTAAACAAGTAAACAGATTCTCCTGGTCCCTATATATATATATTTGTTACATGAAAGTGTGAAGTGAATTCTCTTTTCACTCCACTGTTAATGTTCTTCCTCAATTCTGGTTGTATCTCACACAGTTTTAACTAAAGCAGCTTCTTTTCCTCTGGAACCTTCATGAACTCTGAGAGACTGGCCATAAAATAATATGTTACATCGTCCAGCAACTGCAGTCCGAGTTGAACGCCCAGAAATTACCAGTTCTATTTAAAACGTCTGCCTCTCTTCCCCAGCAGACGGGCGACTGGTGACCAAAACGCCGCGGATTTTCATCTCAGACGGCGTTTTGGAGGAAAGAGGAATTGAGAATGTAGCAACTACAGTCATGGAAAAAAGTTTTGGGATACTCTTGAAAGTTGACTGAATTGTGAAAAAATCTTTTATGTGTTTCAAAAGGTACGGCTGCATTACAGAGACACCAACAAATACAAGTGATATTTTTTTGTTTATACAAGATAAACTAACAAAACTGAATTCATGACAGTTCTCCGCATTAATATTCTTAATAATTAAGTCAACAAATACTGTGTTCAAAACTGAACAAAAAAATAAACAACATCAAATTAGCACACAGTAGAATGCATGGTGTCTGAGCACTTTTTTTCCACCAATGTATACAAAATAAAATTCATAAAAGTAACGCTATTCAGTTAAAGCATTCAGTCAAACAATAGATATCCTGTGATCATCTGATCTGTGTGAGGGCCTTGTCTCTAGTTACCAGGCTCGAGTTAATGAATGAATGGGTGCCGAGCTCATTTTCAATAAAGGGGAATTGAGTTTAAAATAAAGACAGTCAGCACGACATATACACCTTTATTAGCATCACACATTGTAGTCAACATAGATATATCTCCACATTTGGACTTAGGAACGCAGAATGATTGATTTGAAAGGCATTTCTGAGCTGTTGGACTCTTTCAGTTCCTTATGTTTTGTGGGTTCTGACACTATATTTGGCGGGATGTGACGTGACAGCCTTACATAATAAAACTTAGAAAATAGAATAAAATGAATAAATCAATTGGAGCACCGTAGTAAGTGGAATAAAGTGAGACAACATTAGCGCTACGAATATAATAATGTTTGATATTCTAAATTGGAGTTTCATTGTTGTTGTCATCACATAACACACACTGCAACACACTGGAATTAGTATAAACATGTAAATCTGGCTGATTGGATTGGACATTGGATATTGGTTATGGTTGTATGGCTATGGTTTCAGTCTTGAACGATACAGTCATACTTTTGTAATCGGACTAGGGAGACATGCTTTGTGTCATTCAAAATGGAAAGAACAATTGTCAAACTTGTGAGAGACAGAACTTGCCTCTAACAATGTCAAGAATGTTAAAGAGTCATTGACAGGAAGATTGACAGCTGTCGGTCAGATGGTTGAGCAGTCGCCCTGCTTTCATTAAATGAAAAACAGGTGCTGAAAATCACCAGGTCATAACCAAGTTAACTAGTCATCAGGTGACTTGGCCAGGATTCTTTTTATCAGCTTTCGGACAAAGTCGAGTTTTATACAGAAGAAGAAGAGGAACTCCAGTTTGCATTTTGAATCACAGTTTCTAGTTTAGTGCACCTTTGGAAAGAATAGTCATTCCTGTGCTGGAATTCTTCCTGTATTGTTATTTTAAATGAAAAGTCTTCATGTCCGTATGTGAAATAAGTCATGCTCTTTTGACGTCACGTATTCACAATTTAAATATTGTTAGATTTGACTCTTAAAGTAAATGGTGTTTTATGTTGACGACAGTTATTACCATAGCAGAAGTTCCTGACCAGGAATGGGACTGAACGTCACAAAGCAGTAGATGAGGAGGTTCTGCACTCCAGCCCCAGGAATGTCTTGGGGTCCCTGAGTCAGGGCTGAAGATGAGGTGTGGAAGTCACCGATAAAATGGGTTTGGAACAGATTTAAGGATGAGTCACTGCAAATTATTTCAAGGCCCACAGTTCCAAAAACGTATAGTAGGGATTAGAACGTAGTATATCTAGATATTCTACTGTCAGTGACTGTATTGGTGACAAATGTACAGTGTGTGGATACTTTCTATCCTTAGAGTCAGTGAGAAACAGGCGGAGTGTAATTGAAGGGTCAGAGTGGACCAAAGTTTCTCTGTAGAAGCTGCAACGTGGAACCAGACTGCACTGAGTTCATCTGCCAGCTTTTCTTCTCCCACTCTCTCTTCTGGTCTCTATTATTATGGGATGGGCGGCCATGCTTCTTTTTGGACACATCATTCTGCTCTCTTTGCAAAGTGGAATTTGAGAGAAAGTAACAAGCGCTTGCATATTTTTCTATTTCACTCAGACTAACATAAAATGAAACAAAGGTGAAGTCGGAGCTCATTTTAGACTTACATGAGGAAGTGTATCGGCAGTTTATTTATTTGTGATCCTCGGTATTGCGTCATTTACGCACGCACCCAAAACACATTCAACAAGTCGCTAAAGGGTTGATCCAGGAAGAAGACCACATCAGTTGTAGAAAAAAACAAGACGAGATTAAGGTCCATAAACTTGCAAGGAGCAGCGCGGAAGAGACGCTGGTGGGCATCCACCTCCATCCTCCACGTTTGAGCTGAAACGTGAACTTGTTGAACATGTTTAAAGACGCCCCCCGCCCCCCGTTCCTCTCTGATGAAGGAGGGACTCGAACATGGAGCGCTGATCTGGACCTCCCCAACACTTTTTTCCTGGCATATAAAAGCCGAGCTAACTCATTAGTTTAAGCAGTAGGGAGTTTCTGCTGGGGTCTGGATCGGACGTTACGCACACAGACCGGACCCTACCGTGTATGAGCGCCTGAGGAGAAAGCGAGCGGATTCCCCCCCTTTTGTCGCAAAGAATCTACATGTCTAATATTTAGACATGTTCAGCTTTGTGGATATTCGGTTAGCGCTTCTGCTCAGCGCGACTGTGCTTTTGGCGAGAGGTCAAGGCGAGGATGATAGTAAGTATTCAGTCTGTTTTCATCAGAGGATGCTGTGGAGACTCCGGCGGAGACCGCGCGGCTGCTTTATGGATCTAGCGCCGTGGGGTGAGGTGATGCGCGGCTGCCTCACCCCGACGCGCTCACACGCGCAAAGTTCGCAACTTTGCTCGCAACTGCGCGAACCCTCAGCGTCACAGACGCATACTAGCGTAGAAAATAAACATAATGGAGGTACACTCTAAAGACAATTTGGTTTATATGGGGATTTGAAATGTAAATAAAGCGGGCGCTATTTATACGTTTACGCGCCCAAAATAAGACTTTTGCGCAGTGATGAAAGCGCAATAATGCAATGAGTGCTTCTTTCCATTAATGCGAGCCTCCTCAGCTAAAAAGCAGACAATGGAAAATAGCTCAAGTCTGACGTCGACCGTAAAAAAAAGTCTCGACCTCAATTAATCACGAGTGACTGGGCTTCCTCTTTTGGGGAACGAGCGACGCTCAGTGGCCGAGGCTGGGACTGCTACTTTTTTTTCCCATCCACATCCCGTAGCTAAGCAACGGCGGTGGCTCGGACAATTCCAGTGGAGTGTTTTTAGTTAGACACGGAAATAAAAGTTAAAATAACTGCGCTGGTGTGAATGTCGGTGCCTCGATCATGGAGAAGATAATTGTCCAAATGGCGCCATACGTTCCTCATATCGCAAGTTAAAATGTGCTGATTTTGTTAGACTGAATGGGTTGTGAGGCCGATACTTATTATTACATCCCATAATTGAAATAATTCACTTTTTTTTAACGGTCATAGCAGTGTCTGGGCTAAATTGTTTGCTGATGCTAACGTTTAGCTGCCGGATAATCGCCATGCTTAATGTTTGATTTCAGAAATGATGTTATTCAGCAAATATCAAGATATGATATGATATACTCAATATTCAAAAGATGAATAGTACTTGGCTTTCTGGGTAATTCCAGTGTTTTAACACCCTTTTTTTTTACACTTAGGCCCATTTGGCAGCTGCACATTAGATGGACAGTTGTACAATGACAAGGACGTGTGGAAACCCGAACCCTGCCAGATCTGCGTCTGCGACAGCGGGACCGTCATGTGCGACGAGGTGATCTGCGAGGACACATCCGATTGCGCCGACCCGATCATCCCAGACGGAGAGTGCTGCCCTATCTGCCCCGACACCGAGGGTACTTCATTTTGTCCTTCATGTAGATCTCTGGCGACCTCTTGTGATTGTCCACGTCGACCCAAGTGGAGCTACATTCTTAAAGGATTATCATTCAGAACCAATCTGGATTTACCCTCTTTTTTACAACTTAATAATGGGATATAACTTTTTTCTCTGAGTTTTGACTTGTAAAACATGTGAACTCACTCATCAAGTTTATCGCAACAGCATCAAAGCTAGACGTGAAGATCAATTCCACTGCATTCACCGCACCACAAAATCTGTAAAGTTTGTGAAAAAAGGTTTTGATGTAATTTTGTCCCTTCTTTTTTCCCTTCACAAGTACCCCAGATACCTGACTACGAGGTACAGTGCATTTTCAAATGTCACTCATAATCAATATTTCATCATCACGGTGCAAAAACAACATCCTCATGAAGCCACTTTTTGTCTGTTTCTAGACAACAAATGGAGCAGTTGGGCCCAAAGGAGACCAGGTGGGTTCCAATTTGAATTGTTATTTTATTCTTTCTTCCTTAATACAAATGATCACTACTTATATTTAAGTCAACAAATGAAGTTTGTACATCATTTACCTCTCAGCCACTATACCTGTTCCCCTGTTTCACTTCAGGACATAGTCAATCAAAAACATTTGACAATATCTGCTGTTTCACTCAACATCTGTTGCTGTCTTTTGGTTCTTGTTTTTCAGCAGATAAGTATAGTTGAAATGCTTGAAATTGGAGCTAGAGCACACATGACGCCAGACCTTGTTTTTTTTTTTTTTAACTCTTAACTATTAAAGGGAAAAAGATCAAAATAACATTCTATATTTTGTATTTACAATACTGCATTGCTCATTATTTACTCAGTCCTAAAACATTACACCTGACAAATATTACTGTGAATTGTCAACAAGCTGAATATGTATTTTAGTGTGATTAATGTTCAAAATGTTCTCACAGGGTCCAGTTGGTCCCCCAGGCAACGATGGTATTCCCGGACAGCCCGGCCAGCCAGGCCCACCCGGGCCCCCTGGCACCCCTGGCCTTGGCGGAGTAAGTAGACAGACATCCATGAAGTCTAAGATCCAAATAAAACATTTTTTCGAAATGATAATTCTATCTCTTTTTGAGGGGTCAATATTAGTGGTCAAACAGTGTCAGTCAAGGTTAAAGGTAATAGTTACAAATGGTTCTCTTTCTTTCACAGAACTTCTCTCCTCAAATGAGCTATGGAGACCACTCCAAAGCCAGTGGCCCTCCAGTCCCTGGCCCCATGGTATGCCCTTCTCTGAAGCCTCAAACGTACGGTGGTGTAGTGTATCGCTTGAATCTAATGAAGTACTACTTCTCTCTCTATACTTTAGGGTCCCATGGGTCCACGTGGTCCACCTGGACCCTCTGGCTCATCTGTAAGTTGAATGTTATTGACAATAAATATATTTCTGTATTTTTGGAGAGGTGTGCTTTGGTGTATCAATGGATCTGAGAAGCCACTTTGTAAGCTGTTGGTATTGTCACCCTGTAGGGCCCTCAGGGATTCACTGGCCCTGCTGGAGAGCCTGGTGAGCCTGGCGCAAGCGTAAGTACACCCTCCCCACGTTGGCCTTTCATTCCATACAAATGCACAGGCATCAATGACCAAATTGAATTTTTTTTGTGACTGTTTCTAGGGTCCCATGGGTCCACGTGGTCCTGCTGGCCCCCTTGGAAAGAATGGAGATGATGTATGTCAATGATAGCCTTCAATATATTTTCAAAAACATCCTTCGTAAGTGTTGAATCATTATGGATTATTTCAGGGTGAACCTGGAAAACCTGGCCGCCCTGGTGAGCGTGGACCCGCCGGTCCTCAGGTGAGTGGAGGACACAATCTTACGATACCAAACTGTCTCATCATGTGGAGTCACCAAGCTATTAATCACAATGGGATATTCAGGTTCACATCAGGTCCTGTGAAGTCAGAAAACGTACAAAAGTATACGGGTTGTCCTGCACCCAAGTTGATTTCATATCGCACCTCAGCTGAGTTAACCGGCCTCGGTCTCTTCAGCCTGTCAGTTTTTGCTTCTCTGACAAATATCGTTCTGCACTTCAGTCCGGCGCTCAAATATACAGGCTTCAGCCCCTGCACACTTCATTGATGAATAAGTACTATATTGACAAAAACCTTGTCAATGCATTTCAGCTTCACTAGTACAATCGTTTCACGCCACTGATCTGTTTCATTAGTTCAGCTCAAAATGTGCTCGAGTTTCATGTGCACTTGACCAACAAAACCTCAGCCATGTGTGCAGCGTTGGGACATATCAGCATCGTAACACTCTCACAAAGCATGCGTTACTATGTAAAGGTTTATTGATGCTGCCCTGCTGTATAATGTTACTTTTAAGAGCAACTGAGCAACCAAGTGTATCCGCCATGTTTTGACACATCAATAATGGATGTCCATGAGTTGAACGTACAATGAAGTTACTATCAACAGTTGCATTTATTTTGCCACAACTACAGCCATATGTTTTCACCATCATACATTGGTTTATTTGCTGCATTATCATTTCAGCTACTATCTCACATTAGTTAGACAAAGCTACCTCAGAGCTACTGCACTGGCAGTCACGCCAGCTATGATGGCGCCTCATATACCAAAGTATTGGAGACATTCATTTACGTCCATATAGGTAGCTCCTCTTATCCTCTACTGTGTCAGTCAAATCTTTTTGCATGTTTGTTATTTTTATCTCTAAAAATGGAGCATTAGCTACAGGGGCAACGCATTTGTGTAGCAGCAATATGCTGCGGTTATGTCATTTCATCGTCAATCTGTAAAGTAATGTGTGAGGTTATTCTCAAATCCAAATGCATATAGCACTGTAATGTTTTCAGTCTGCATTGATGTTTTTATCGTTCTCCCGTGCCGCTGTTTAGCTAAGTGTCCGTATTACAGATTTATTAGTTCACTGAGTCCTTGGTTTATATTAGCACTTCAATTGTATGTATATTATATTATATATATTTCATCTCTATCTGTGAATTTTATCCAGCACTAGCTACATCAGCATTCCTCAGCTAGTGTTGTGCATAGTATCTCATTACACTCATCAAATGTATTTTACGTGCTTCTATAAACTCATAATCCTTTTGTTCACCAGGGAGCTCGTGGATTCCCCGGAACTCCTGGACTTCCAGGCATCAAGGGACACAGAGTAAGTCAGAGGGATTAATAAGCACACTTGGTCGCTGATCCCCATTTTGATGTGCAAACATCAATGATGTTTCTCTGCTTCATTACTTCAGGGTTTCAGCGGTTTGGATGGAGCTAAGGGAGATGCCGGACCTGCTGGACCCAAGGTGTGAGAGTGGACACAGCGTTTGTCATTTTTCATGGACAATTACTAACATCAGTTGTGGGTTCACAGGGAGAGCCTGGTGCACCTGGTGAGAATGGTGTCCCCGGAGCCATGGTGGGTCATGAGAACCGACGTAGTATTTTAAATTGTTCAACGGCAATGCTAATATGTTGGAATTGTCACAGGGTGCTCGTGGTCTTCCTGGTGAGAGAGGCCGCCCTGGCGCTCCCGGCCCTGCTGTAAGACCCTTTTTCATAGTAACCATCATGAAGTAAGGAAAAAAAGGATCGCATAGATGATGCTCTCCTCTGCTGCAGGGTGCTCGTGGTAACGACGGTAACAGTGGCCCTGCTGGACCCCCTGTAAGTTCACACTCTTGTACAATCCATCTCTGTCTGAATTTGCCCATCTATATCAAGTATGGTTGCATTACAGGGACCTACTGGACCCGCTGGTCCCCCTGGATTCCCCGGTGGTGCTGGAGCTAAGGTCAGTCCTCGGACAAGTTGCTTTTCAAAAAGTGTTATTTTTGTTTTGTTGAATGTCTTGCAGTTTGGTACATTTTTTGCTCGACAACTTCAACAGCTATTGATTTGTAGCTTCTCTTCAACCTGTATCAGCTACTGCCTCCTTATCACAATATTACATCAACATCAAGCTTTCGGTCTTCCTGTCGATGCAATACGTATCGTCCCATCTTCACACATCAGGCACTCTCACTGAAGTGATTTATTTTGTCTTCATTAAAACTAGGGGAAATATATATTTATTATATTATTAATATTATTAGTTAACTTTATTTTTTTGACATTTTTGTTGCATTTTTTTGAAGATTATATTTTCCAAGAAATAAACATCACTGTCAATAAATTGTGTTTTATAATGACAATTACAGTTGTTTTATGGTTCATGACCACCTAAATAATTATCTTATATCGACCCAATTGAAAACACTAAAAGAAAAAATTTTAAAGCAAAAAGTAAAATCAGTAAAATCAAGTATGAACGTCATATCAGATCATATGTTATTTTTCCTCTTTGTTAAACGTTTGTCATCCGTAGAAATACAGAAAAGTAGATTATGATTATTGTTCAACTCAGATCAATAGTTGCATCCCATTTAGTAAAAAGCTCATTTTAACATTTCAATGAAAAGGTTCACTTTACTCATAAAACTCTTCTATTTGGACCCTCTTTCTTCAAGTCTTTGTTAAATATGTGATTTCTTTGCATGGATGCTAGATGTGTATCAAGTTAATAATAAATAAGCAAATAATGTTTGGATGTACCCATACAGTGCTCATTAATAGTAATTAAATTATTTGTACGTACTACAAAAATAATATACAGAAATATGCATGAACATTCTATCAAGTGAATTCACCACCAGATGTTGTGGAATTCTCTTACCTTAAATTTATTCAATGATAAAAAAATCTCTTCTTTAGGGAGAGAGTGGTCCCCAGGGAGGCCGTGGAAATGAGGGACCCCAAGGAGCCCGTGGTGAGCCTGGTAACCCTGGACCTGCTGGCCCCGCTGGACCTGCTGTGAGTGGATTTACAATCAAATGCTCTCTTATGAATTTTTGTCTCATGAGCTGACCAAACTTTGATCCCGTCTCTAGGGTGCCCCTGGATCTGATGGCTCTGCTGGTGCTAAGGGTGCCACTGTAGGTATCCGTCCAATGGCAACCAAATAAAATCCCAAACATGACTCACGAACGAACTTGTTGCCACCTCTTGCAGGGTGCAGCTGGTATTGCTGGTGCTCCTGGCTTCCCTGGTGCTCGTGGTCCTGCTGGAGGCCAAGGTGCTGTCGGTGCTCCCGGTCCCAAGGGAAACAATGTGAGCAGGCTGAAAATAAAGCAAATATCACATAACAATTGATAGACATTTAGAAACAGGAATTTTAAATGAGTATTTTTGTTAACAGGGTGATCCCGGTCCCTCAGGCCCTAAGGGAGAGCCCGGTGCTAAAGGAGAGCCTGTGAGTACCACAACGACTTTATTTTATTTGAGTTGAAATGGAACTCAAATGGTTGTTTTGTATTCTTTTTTCAGGGCCCCGGTGGAGTTCAAGGAGCTCCTGGCCCCTCTGGTGAGGAGGGCAAGAGAGGACCCCGCGGAGAGCCTGGTGGTGCTGGACCTCGCGGACCCCCCGGAGAGCGTGTACGTTCCCACATATTTCTCCAACATTACTGGTTACTTTAAAAAGCAGGGTTTATAAAAACATATTAAATGTTGGGCTAGAAGTCTGAGAAGTGCCCTATTTACTTGCTGCTGGATGTATAAAGCGTCAGTTTAATTGGATATTTAGCATCTTTATCTGGATGCACCACAACAGTCTTTACGTTCCTTTGTAACTACCCATGTAAACCATCAGTTTCCACACAGATGATGGAAAGACATAGTGGTCACAAAATTTGGTTCAATGGCATGTACGGTGTCACAAGGTCACAGCATTGACATCACCACTGGCTCATACCTTTGAACTGCTGTCACATGGTCACTACTTGCCACAGCTAAAACCAAAACAAAAGATTGAATGAAAAATCAACTGTCAATGTTGAATAAATATCTTAAGCTCCAAATGAATTAAAATGAAAATGATCTTTCATGAAGAAGTAGCTTCACATTGTCAATGGCTTGTTTGTAAATTTGAGGCTGTGTAGAGAGTATTTTCACTGAAATGATCCTGTTCACATTTACATTCATTAGTTAGTAAATTGCAACAAATGTTCAATTGATAGCAGACATTTTTCAAATGTAAAGACAAATAAACCCGTAAACAATAACAAATATATATAGAATTATTCTGAATATTTCACCACCATATTACTGCAATGATATTTATATACACTTCAGTAAAACAAGAATGAATTAATGAAAAAATCTGAATGGAATGAAAACAGATGAAATATGTCAAAATAAATAGTGATAAAAAAACTTTTTTTTTTAAAAACATCTACGACTATTAAAATTATATGATAATAAATGACATTTCTATATTTGAAAATGCATTTGAATTTTCACAGAATGCACTATTCATGAATACATAAAGTATATCAATATTGTTCCCACAACAACGACCCGGCAGGCTGGTTGGTTCTACTTTAAAACTTTAAAGACAGTACAATCATGTGTCACATATTCATGATTCTTCAAAAAAAAAAACAAACATTGTTGGCCTGAAGATTTTCACCTGGTTTATACTTTCATCACACAAACAGCATAAGTTCTGTTTTTGTGTCCAGTCCAAACCTCCAAAATCAGCTTTGCATTAGCCCATTGTGACGTGAGCGTTTGTCTTCTCCAGGGTGCCCCTGGTGCTCGTGGTTTCCCTGGTGCTGACGGAGGTGCTGGTGGAAAGGTGAGTCCTGACCTGACATGAGTGGGTCCCACTATTGTTGCAGAGACTTATACTCACAGTCATTGATCTGGACAGGGAGCCCCTGGTGAGCGTGGTGCCACCGGCCCCATGGGAAGCCAGGGAGCCACTGGTGAGTCTGGCAGCCCCGGTGCTCCTGGTGCCCCTGGAGCAAAGGTGAGTCCTGCTTGATGACTTCTTGATGCCAGTCCAAACGTTTGAGTAGGGTTGATGCATCCTCATTGTGTTCCAGGGTGTGACTGGAAGCCCTGGAAGTCCTGGTGCTGACGGCAAAGTTGGACCTGCTGTAGGTTCCGATTCACTTATTCCTCCCATTCATTGCAGACTAGCTCTCTGCTCACAGCATGGCTTCCTCCTTTAGGGTGTTACTGGTCAAGATGGCCGCCCCGGACCTCCTGGCCCAAGTGGACCCAGAGGACAACCTGGAGTCATGGGATTCCCTGGACCCAAGGGAACCGCTGTGAGTTCTGCTCTGTTCTAATTAGCTCACTCACCTTGGTTCTACTTGAATTCGGATCGACACACTTGAAGGTCAACTCAGTGAAGATTTAGGATCCTGTGACTGACACTGACACGGGTCTTTACTACAACCACACGCATTCAGTGAGGCGCAGTGACACGTTCAATGATCCCCATCATGACTCTGAATTGCACAGCAGGAATAAAAGTAGTGCCGTTTTCTTCAATTTTGATTGAAAAATGAAATTATTTTTTCAAACAAAGCTAAAACCACATTTCCCCCACACCTTTGTTTTACTTTGTCATCCTCTATAAGTACCATTTTAGTCTCTCACTTATGACAACAAGCTCTTGAGGAATGTTTTCTAAGTGACTGAATAGCTTGCTAACATTTTTTACAGACACAATGATATCTAACTATTTATTGGTGTGTTGTAGTCAGGCTTTGATTCAATCGAATTTCACTTTTTAAACTATAGATCGATATTAAACATATGACTGCTGGCATTCAACATCTTTGTTAGGATTGAGCTGCTCCAAATGTTTCTTTTATTTATTTATTTCATCAGAGGAAAGTTATTTTCTCCAGTCCGTTTCATTTGAACCTATTTATCAAATTTTGCACACATAAAAGTCAACTTAATTTTAAGAAACTAAAATTGGCGCTGTTGTTTTCACAATTGTAATTGACACTGTTGCCACAGTTTAGTTTTCTTTCCACATATTTCACCAACATTTACATTTTCATTTCTAGGACAAGACTGTATTCAACTGTATTAGCTCATTCAACATTGTGTATTTTTAATATTTTCAAATAATTTAATGTTACGCAATAGCTATAAAACATTTTAACATTTAGCAGTTCTGCTGTCGACACGACATAACAAAGTAATTGGATTAAATAATTTAAATAATCGTTTAATAACTTAACTCTTTATTTTATCAAAATGTTTTTATCTATTTCAATATTATTCGTATCATTATTTAACTTAATGAAATGTTCCAAGCATTTCATCACACTCACCTGTTTTCTGTTGTCCACCAGGGCGAGAATGGAAAGGGTGGAGAGCGAGGACCTGCTGGAGCTGTTGGCTCTGTTGTAAGTACTCCTGAAATATGGCAGACATGTATTTTTTTTTAAATGCCACAAAACCTGACAATCGTTTTTGACAGGGTGCCCCTGGTAAAGACGGTGACGTTGGTGCTCCTGGACCTTCTGGCCCCGCTGTAAGTGAAGTTCCTTCCATTCTCTAATAACAGGCTCTTTGGTGTTGCCTTCAAAATCTCTCACTGTTGTGTATTTCTGCTTAGGGACCAGCAGGAGAGAAGGGTGAGCAAGGACCTGGTGGACCTCCCGGATTCCAGGTGTGTTCCAGATCTTGCCACTTTTTGTTAGTAACACGATCAAACTCTTTTTGAAACTTCACTTGTTATTCTGTAGGGTCTGCCTGGACCCCAAGGTGTTACTGGTGAGACTGGCAAGCCTGGCGAGCAGGTAGGAAACTCCATCATTGTTTTTTTGTTTTTCTCTTGAATGATTGAATCCATACTGACCATCTCCTTTGTGTTCAGGGTGCCCCTGGTGAGGGTGGACCCCCTGGCCCATCTGGACCAAGAGTAAGTTGCCCCTCGTTTGAAATAAACCGTAGTAGGTGACACTTCAGTGAATGGAACTGATGTTCTGCCTTTTCACCTTCAGGGCGAAAGAGGTTTCCCCGGTGAGCGTGGTGCTCCTGGCATTGCTGGTCCTACTGGTCCCCGTGGTGCGAATGGAGCCTCTGGAAACGAAGGACCCAAGGTCAGACACTCCTCAGCTACACAGCTGTGAAATAAATGACAAGAGGAAGCTAACAACCAGCTTGAGGTCTTCCAGACCACAATAGACTTGGAGCAAGTGGAACTACTGGTATTAAGAAGCTCAGCCTTGGAGGCTTGGAGAATTTTGGTGACTTTTTAAGTCCATAATCGACCGTAGAGACCATAAAGACTTGGACTTGTTTACTAGTGGACTTGTTGTGCTGATCTTAAAGGTTCTATTCCATCACTAACAGCACAGAAGCGACTTCTGTATTGGAGCTGCACAAACAGTGGCTCCTTCAAGTCAAGTTGGACTGGAGTAGAGATTTTCATTCTTCTCATGTCTTTGTCTAGAGGAGGGCTCGGGCACTTATTTCAGGCATCAGCATAACCAGAATTTCAACCTCCAAAACACATTGGGACTTTGTGTTCTACATTTTAAAACAGCGACGTGTGGTGCACAGGGACCAGACTTTTTTTCAATGCAAGAGAAAAGTGCAACTACTTATTCATATATTTTTATTGATAACCTCCATTCTTAAATTCTCTTGTCAGTTAAACCCAACCAAATGTATTTTAAAATCTGACGGGAGATTTATTTGAGTTGAGAATCATTTCCTGATCAGCCATGCCCTTCATTCAGAGTATTGCTACGCTTTATTAGGATCTTTTTGCATTGTTTAATGGCTGTCAAAACAGACTCTAGATGGTCTTTTTTAAGTTGATATTTCAAGCTGGCTCAAATGACTTACAGCGACTGCCACCTTACGTTCCACGGGGACATGCTCTGACCGCTATGACGCCGTGAAGTCACGTGTGAACGATCTCTAAAGTTGGTGGTTGATTACTTCAATGCTTGCACGTGCCTGTTTTTAAGTATATCCTGTGGATCAAGTTGGGACTAGATATGATAGAGGGTGGAGTCCAGGACTTAAACTGACACTCTCTGCCTGGATTGGCTTCACATGTCATTGCAGTAGTTAGAGCAATAGACAATAATAAAATGGTGACTTTGTGGGTTCACAGGGAGAGCCTGGCGCTGCTGGTGCCCCCGGTGGTATGGGAGCCCCTGGTATGCAGGGAATGCCCGGTGAGCGTGGAGCCTCAGGTCTGCCTGGCGTCAAGGGAGAGAGAGTAAGTAAAGGTGTTCTCTTCAGCTTTCAGAAAATTGTCTCAACCACCGCACTAGCTTTGAATTCAAATTAAACTTTTTCAGTAAAGTTTTAGATTTGCATTGCTATTCTAATAACGAAAATAATACATTTGTAATAAATGGTGGGCCAAAAAAAACAAAGAAGATCAGAAAAAAGAAATCAGATTAAGTTAGCATGCTGGTACCAGAGTGATCGAGCCTTGCGAGTGTGAAGACAATGGACTCACTCCTAATCTATCTCAGGGTGAAGCTGGTCTCAAGGGATCCGATGGTGGTCCAGGAAAAGATGGTGCTCGTGGTCTGACCGGTGCTATCGGAGTCCCAGGACCCCCTGGTGGTCAGGGAGAGAAGGTTAGAAGTTGTCAAGCAGATTCAAAACACCTAGTTTTACAGAAATTTGGAGGGTAACTATGTTCTGGTTTTAGGGAGAGCCTGGTGCTGTTGGTGTTGCTGGACCTAGTGGACCTCGTGGTGCCCCTGTAAGTTATCAAAACACACATCACAGCGTTGTAATTATTATTGTTTCCCATACTATCCTGAAAGAAGTGTAGTTATGGACCAAACACAGTTTAACTTCATTACACCATAACTCTGCTAGTACTCAATAGTATTCATAAAGGATTGACGTATTGCGTATTTCATCAAAAACAGCGCAATGCTAAATCGGCACTGAAATTAGAAATGTTTTATAATGACTACTAAACCTAATTTACAAACCTGGGAATTATTCCATTTAAGAGAAACTTAGGTACTTCGAACTACCAAGCATGGATTTAAACCGTCTGACTTGGCATCGATTGCACTTGTCAGTCTCCCGCAGTTCAGTCAAATATTGACAGTGTTTAATGCCTGCTTTGTGATGACTCCATCAGGGTGAGCGTGGAGAGTCTGGCCCACCTGGACCTGCCGGATTTGCTGGACCTCCTGTGAGATACGCCTCAGATACTTCCCTCCCAAGTTTTGTGTTCTGTCTATGAACACTTGTGTCATCCGACCACAGGGTGCTGACGGTCAGCCTGGTGCTAAGGGAGAGAATGGTGATACTGGACCTAAGGGAGATGCTGGTGCTCCTGGACCATCTGGACCTATCGGAGCAGCTGGACCTCAGGTAGATCTGAAACATTAACTTCACGACAATCTGATATGTTCAATAGCTACAGTAATGCTCATTGACTGGAAGTAAAATGCCTTTGAAGTTTGGCATTTCAGTTCATTGAATGGTTGTCACTGGTGTTCAATGTCCTAATATGAGAGCTGTGCGCCCACAGGGACCAGCTGGTCCACCTGGAGCCAAGGGTGCCAGTGGTGGCGTTGGATCTCCCGTGAGTACTTTGAAATCTACAAAGATCTACGTCCGGCAAATGTGTATGGCGTCACTAACCCCATTTGTGGCGGATTTCAGGGTGCTACTGGTTTCCCTGGACCTGCTGGCAGAGTTGGACCCCCCGGCCCTGCTGTAAGTTTTATCTAAGAGACTTGTTGAGGAGGGCTAGGGTCCATGTTTACGCGCTATAATGAGGAATTGTTCTACAGATTGGGGTCCAGTTATACCTCCAACCTTTTCCCATGTTTACTGAGTGTAGTTGCTTTTGTGAGAGCTTTATTTGACACAAACATGTTTTTTGTTTTCGCTGTCATGTTTAGTTTAATCTAAAACATTCTTTTTTTTTACTTAGACCAAAGGTCAGTGTTTTTTTGGTATTCAAGGATTAAAACTGTCAGGGAGGCTTGGTTCATGCTGTACTTAGTCAGATAAACTAGACATTAGTTAGACGTATATATATCGCCCAGGGTCAGCTCTTCTTGTAGTTGTTACTATATGAGACCCTCACCTGATGAAGTCATTGTGCTGTGTAATTTTAATATATCTGCCGTCACTTACAGGGAGCTGCCGGACCTCCTGGACCTGGCGGTCCTGTTGGCAAAGATGGACCCAGAGGCGCTCGTGGTGAGACTGGTGCTGCTGGCCGCCCTGGTGAGGTTGGCGGTGTCGGACCTGCTGGTGTGACTGGTGAGAAGGGCTCTCCTGGTGCTGACGGAGCCCCTGTGAGTTGTCAAAACTCAGCATTCCACCGTTGCCAGTTTTAATATGGTGGAGTAGTCATCACGATGTCCTTCCATGTAGGGTGCCCCCGGTAACCCTGGACCTCAAGGTATTGCTGGACAGCGTGGTATCGTCGGTCTTCCTGGACAGCGCGGAGAGCGTGGTTTCCCTGGTCTGCCCGGACCTTCTGTGAGTATCGCCTGAAAGATGTCCTGAATGACGAGGAAAGTGCCTGATAAAAACTGAGAGCTGTTTGTGGTCCATATTTGCCAAAGACGTAGAGGAAGGCATACTGTTAATCATGTAACCAGTCCGTTTGTGTTGTTGTTGTTGTGATGGTTCCATTTCAATTCCCTTTGCAACTGCTTGTCCAATGTGCTGTTAGTTTTCCTCTTTTGAGAGGTGATTTGGATTCAAAAACACTATTTAACCAGGGACATTTCCTTGGGATATGTTAACAATTGGTTGATCAATACAGTGGTCCTCTTGCATTAAGGCTGTATTGTCAACATGCTCCAGTACTTGACTGAGTCAGCCATCGTGATGGAGCCCTCATGTATGTGTATTCGTAAAGATATAAAGTAAAACAGTACATAAAGAATTTTGTCCATCTAGGTCCTAATTTGAGGACAAACGCGGTGATAGAGGCTTAAAAACAACCTACCCAACAAACTACTCATAGCTGTTTTTATTATTTATGGTAAGGTGAGGTGCTCATTGGAGGAACCAATAGTTCACTGGTTTCACGCTCACCAGGATCTTGAAACATAGATGACATAAAAAAGAAATGGCTGCTAAAATCTAAGGGCGTTTGTGTTTGTGCGTAGGGTGAGCCCGGCAAGCAGGGATCAGTCGGTGCTGTTGGTGAGCGTGGACCCCCAGGACCTGCTGGACCCCCTGGACTGTCTGGTGCCCCCGGAGAGGCTGGTCGTGAGGTGAGTTGCTGGTTGACTTCAGTGTTTTGAAGAAAAAAGTCTCACTTGGAACTTTCTTTCTTCTTCACAGGGATCTCAGGGACACGATGGTGCCCCTGGTCGCGATGGTGCTGCTGGCCCCAAGGTGAATATTTCTTGTCATCTGGTTTTAATGTAGATCATCGACAGCATTGGCCCGTGTTTTACATTGTTGTACTTTGCTCTCATAGGGAGACCGTGGTGAGACTGGTATGGCTGGACCACCTGGACCCCCTGGTGCTCCTGGAGCCCCTGGTATGGTTGGCCCATCTGGCAAGAGTGGTGATCGTGGAGAGACTGTAAGACTTCCTTTTAACAAAAATCACCTATTGTTGTGATATGATCTGCTCATGCTTTCTCCATCGCAGGGTCCTGCTGGTCCTGCTGGCCCCGCCGGTCCTGCTGGTGTTCGTGGTCCTGCTGTACGTACTCCCAACCTAACACAAATGCAAAATCTGGAGTAGAAGTGAGAAGTCTGAATGACCGCCAATTGTTCTGGTCTAGGGGCCTGCTGGTGCTAAGGGAGACAGAGGAGAGGCCGGTGAGGCTGGAGAGAGAGGCCACAAGGGACACAGAGGATTCACTGGCATGCAAGGACTGCCCGGACCTGCTGTTAGTAAACCCTTTTTTTCCTTTTGAACTCATTGCTAAGACAGTGTGAACACAACGTCCAAATCTATAGCGGTCTTGTGATGTCAACACCCTGCAACAGCTTTTTGTGGGAGCTGCTTCTGCCATTGTAGGAACTTGTGACACGTGTGTAGACCGTCAGTCTGGACTTGACATGCATCTTAACTTGAATTGTGCTATGAGATGCAATCTACACATAAGATAGACACATGTTTATTTTAACCTGTCTCCAGGGAACTACCGGAGAGAGAGGACCTGCTGGTGTTTCTGGACCTGCTGGACCTAGAGTGAGTGCCATCCTTTGAAGGAATAACTGCATTGTAGGTGGTTTACTAATATTTGTTGCTTTCAAGGGACCTGCTGGATCAAATGGCTCCCCTGGTAAGGATGGCATGAACGGACACCCTGGACCCATGGGACCCCCTGGACCTCGTGGACGCAACGGAGAGATGGGACCTGCTGTAAGTTATAAACACACTGTTGGACCTCTCTGAAGGTGACCAGTTTTAAAGTGTGTCTTTGTCTATTTAAGGGTCCTCCTGGACCTCCCGGACCCCCTGGTGCTCCTGGACCTGCTGGTGGTGGATTTGACTTCATCAGCGCACCTGCCCAAGAGAAGGCTCCCGATCCCTTCCGTGGTGGCCACTATCGTGCCGATGACCCCACAGCCATTCGCGACCGCGACAATGAGGTTGACACCACTCTGAAGACCCTGACCCAGAAGGTGGAGAGCATCCGCAGCCCTGATGGCACCCAGAAGAGCCCAGCCCGTATGTGCCGTGACCTGAGAATGTGCCACCCTGAATGGAAGAGCGGTGAGTGCAGATCTATGACCTCACAGTTCAAAAGCTGAATCAGTTCTAATATGTCGTGGCCCGTTCCAGGCACCTACTGGGTTGACCCCAACCAGGGCTCCGCTCTTGACGCCATCAAGGTCCACTGCAACATGGAGACTGGAGAGACCTGCCTCTTCCCCACTCAGAGCACCATCCCCATGAAGAACTGGTACCGCAGCAAGAACCCCAGAGAGAAGAAGCCCATCTGGTTCAGCGAGGCCATGCAGGGTGGATTCCAGGTGCGAGAAGCATCACTGACCGCACCGCAAAGCAAAACCACACAGCAGATTAACCCTCATCTCCCTCCTCCATAGTTCCAGTATGGCAGCGCTGATGCCGATCCTGAGGATGTCAGCATCCAGATGGCCTTCATGCGCTTGATGTCCAACCAGGCCTCTCAAAACATCACCTATCACTGCAAGAACAGCGTTGCCTACATGGATGCCGCTACTGGCAACCTGAAGAAGGCAATGACTCTTGGTGGATCCAACGACGTTGAGATCAGAGCCGAGGGCAACAGCCGCTTCACATACAGTGTCAGCGAGGATGGATGCACGGTACGTCGTCGGCCTGTTCTTCTTCTTCTCCGTCAATCTTTCCCTGACTAACCTCCCTCTTCTCTCTGCAGTCACACACCGGCGCCTGGGGCAAGACAGTCATTGACTACAAGACAACGAAAACATCCCGCCTGCCTATCATTGACATTGCTCCTATGGATGTTGGTGGACCAGATCAAGAGTTTGGCGTGGAAATCGGTCCCGTCTGCTTCTTGTAAAACAGAGAAAAACATGGACATTGTTGTTGTTTTTTCTAGCGGTCATCTCTAAACCCTCTATCTTTGCGTTCATTTGGCTGCTTAACCCCCAAAACAAAACCACTCGGCTGAAGACGGCGCATCGGGATTTTCACCGATAAGGGACACTTACAAAAACTCCCATCGATGCATTCTTGTGTAAAATCTAAATAAATTCCCGCCCGGAGAGTGAGGAGAAGAAAAAACCCGGAAGGACATTCAGAACAACAACACATGATTGTACCGTTTCCCCTGGTGTTAAATAAATTGTAAAAAGTGTCAAGTGTCTCTTTGTGATAAAGTTTTTAAATAAAAAAAACTAAGACGAACCAGCAAATAACAAGCCGCTCGCCTTCATTTGGAACTCTAAGATGGCTACCTCACTATGAAAGTGATTTCTCCGACGGTGCTATAACCAGACTGTATCTTCACCACTTGCGAATTTTGGTGCTAACAAACCCGCTCAATTACTTTTTTGTACAATTCAATCAACACACAATTCACTCCCCTCCCGAACCCATGTTAATGTTGTTTGTTTGTGTCATACTTTGGCAAAAAAAAAAAAAAAGGTTTTCGTGAAAACTGAAGCAGAGCCACTTTCCTGATTGCAAAGAGAGAATCTGTACTTATTTTGTACATGTATAATAAATCGAAGATGTTTTTAATTATTTTGGGTGCTGAAATAAAGCATGTGAAGTGGTCTACTCACCTTTTACTTTCTCACTGTCCTCTGTCGAGAGAATATTTACAAAATCTCGGGAAATTAACCGATGAGCATGAGAGGTCCCTCCCAGCGTCATAGAGCCCAATACTTCAAATTCCTCCAAAAATCCTTCATGTTGATGTCATAGGACACTCTATTACACCACATTAATACTTGCCTCACTGAAATTCCAATACTGTAGGTCACAAACTACCACAAAACTGTGTGACTGGCGAAGATGAGGGGTGAAAAAATAAAATAAAAAAGCAGACAAACAAACAAAAAAAAATAAATAAAAACACAAAAATGATTTATGATTTAGAGGATTAACATACTCGACAACTACAGTGCAACAAATGACTTTCTGCAACTTAAATGAGATATCTAACTATAAATAATGTAAACAAACCATTTTTTAACAAATATTTATCACAAATAAAAGTCATAGCAAAATATTTCATTTAATTTCATTTCATTTTACTTATTTTTAAAATCGACGATTTGCTCAGGGCAAAAATGTCCCCCAGGATGTTGGTGTTAAAAATGTCCCCCAGAATGTTGGTGTTAAAAATGTCCCCCAGAATGTTGGTGTTGAGTTAGGATGGTTCACTGACGACCTCCCATGGACATGTAACGCAAGTGCAGAATATTTACGTTCAGTTGTCGTGCCACAAACTTTGGGCAGCAGTGGCAGAAATAGTAGCAGCGGAAATGGGGCGGGGAAGGCAGCAACAATACAAAGCCAACAGGTTGTTTCATATATTTAGCAAAATATTTCAAACACATACACAACAGCTAAAATCACTGCATGCTAAATAAGTTGATTGTATATGTAGGTAATCGTAGCAACATTTAAGTTTTCATATTCAAAAGTTTTAACATCTAATATTTTGCATAGTTATACAAAAGTTTATCGTGAAGGTAAAGTTGAAAATAGCAAGTGGAGGATTGTTGACATTTCCATCGGAATAAACATGAGACTGCTTTGTTTTTGTATCATAAACTGCTTAGACAGTCCAGATCAAGCCTGTCAACAAAGGCAGCTCAGCATGTTCAATTGCAAATGTTGACAAAAATCATACTGCGTGATTAATCATTCAAAACAAACCATTAGCGGTGAATGTAATATTACCAGAATATTACTCCTATGACAATAACATTGAGAGAAGTCACATTAAAGTATCATCTGCAATCGATCTCATCACATTTTTACACTAAAAGATCTCCTTCAAAGCAAATCCCTGGACACCGTTGTCACTTCAGGCTACAAAGAAATAAAAATAAATATAAATAAATCATTATGGATTAACATAGCGCTCTAGCTAAGCAGTATTACCTGGCAGCGTGTCGCTGTAGGGCTCGCTATGGCAACAGGGAACAAAAAAAGAACACGTTGATGTCTCAGTTTACCAGAAGTGATCATAGGACCTGGACCGTCTTACTGCTGGGCCATGATGAGCGGCACGTGGGGGCTGTCGGACCTCAGCGGCGCAGTTCTCTCTCCGGTCCGGAAGTTGAACATGGGCTGGGTGGACAGTGGCGGTGGGAAATCGGAGCGGTGATTGGCCATGTTTCGAAGTTCATCCGTGTTTCCATGAATGGTGTGGTGGTGATACAACTGTATCCTGCAAGGATGAATGATAGTATCACAATTCAAATCTATAACAATATTAAAGGTTTGGACTTATAATAGACAAGGACATGAATATTCACCACAGCAACAACAAATCTGTGATATCTCTATCTATGCAGTTTAGATTATACTGGTACCTCGGTTCTCAACAATCCGTTCCAGACGGCCGTTCCAGAAGCGATTTGTTCGAAATCTGAATCAATTTTTCCCATTACAATGAATAGAAAAATAAATAATGCGTTCCAAGCCTTAAAATAGGCTTTTGTAGGAGTGAATGTAGAGTGTCTGCTGCAGGTGCGCTGTTCCTCTATGTGTGTGGCCGCTGCATGTGGGAGGGGTTGCCGAGTGAGTGAGGTCTCTCCAGAAGTGAAGAGGTGCCCGGTGCGTGTCCAGCTCTGAATGTGCGCTTCTGTGCAGTTTGGCTGTGACAAAGTCATAAACCAAGTAACGCTCTGTCCCAGACTCGCCTCATCCCTGTCCCAGCTCCAGCTGACAACAGGACATCAAACCCTGGAGTGAGCGCTCCAGCACCTCCCCTGTGACGCTCTACCACGGTCCAGTGCAGAGACAGGAAAGGTTTTACACCTCAATATGAAGAAAAAACAGCCAGTAAATGTAGCTAACGGGACACGTCTGCACACAGAGGCTGCGTTATACACAATAACAAAGTGAGTCGAGGGTCAGCTGATCGGCCCGCGCACGTTTTGTTTTTCCGGCTTTTTTCGGGGGCGTTCGAGTTCTGGATTTTCGTTCAAAATCCGAAGCAAAAAAATCTCGAAATTTTTGTTCAAACTCCGATTTGTTCGAAGTCCGGGACGTTCGAAAACTGAGGTACCACTGTATTTGATAAATTAAAAAAAAAAAATGTTATCTGTATGTATCTAAAATTTGTGATGTTTGTGTGTGAGATAGGTTTGTGACTCACTGGTTGGTGCGGGCATTTCTCTTGGTTCTGAAAGCAGAGCAGAAACGTCCAGTCAGTTATGTTTGGTGTCAAAACACAGTGTTTTGTCAAAACACAAAACAACAGTGTTATCAAGTTTGATCCTCACACTCCTTCTCGTCGCCCACACATGATGTAGGTCAGCAGCAGGCACAGAACCAGAGCCAGAATGAGCGGCACGATCACCGTCACTATGTAGTCGGGGAAATAATCTCGACTCTCTGGAGACTCCGGAGGCTGAAAAACTTCTCCTGCGTCCAGAATCCCAGAACCAACAGTAGGAGGAGGTGAAGATGGCTCCTGTTTGGTCAGGTCGAACTGCAGGGAGGGAAAGTGATTTTTGTGTTTGTTTTCTAATAACAATAATAATAGTAAAAAAGCAATGAACATAATGTTACACTCTACGGTTTTTTATTTTTTAAATCAAATCAAATTTGCTTAAAAAGAATACCTTTTTTTTTTTTTTTTTTTACCAGGATCAACATTCATCAACTGAAAAGTAATAATAAACTACCAAACAGGGCATAAAACAAAATGAAGAAAAAAGAATAAAAATGAGGAACGGTTTTCTGGCATTTGCTTAATGTTTTTAAAAGACCAAAAATGTGTTAAAATGGTGACCGGAAATTGACATAAAGCAAGCCGTAACACAAATAACACATTTTATTTTAAATACAACTGCTATATAAAAAGAGTTTGTGGTATTTAACCTTCACTTGCATAGTAAGAAGAATAGATAAAATTGAACTTTTTTTCCCCGAATATTAAAAAAAGACATAGGGATAAAGGAGGGATAAAACATAAAAAAACAAAAGGAATAGTGAATAATCCAAAATACAATTGAAATATTTACAAGTGGATATTTTTCTTAATATAAAACTTCATATATGCACAGAAAAATATGTACATTATAATGTAATGACAATTACATGATAAATTCACTGTTGGAGTCAAACAAGCTCAAGGTCATGTGACCTCCTCACCAGCTCAGTGCTGCACCAGCTGATGCAGTTACTGGCAAAGCTGCAGAAGTTACATCCACTGGGCACTTTGACCTTAGCCCCCGAGGAGCACGCCCTCTGGTGCTCTGCCGTCAGGACCTTCTGCAGACAGTTGGAGAAGTAGTCCTCTGAGGCCACCTTGACGTAGACCCTGACGGAGAACTCCAGATGAACATCGTTGCGCATTGATTCGCGGATTCAACCGGAGGAAAGCGCTCACCCCTCGAAGTGTCCCGCCAGCGGGAGCGGAACTCTGCCGCCTCGGTCCAGGGCGTTGGTGACGTTGACGATTTCCAATTGATCCGTTGCCCACAGGTTCTGGAGATCTTGCTTGATCTCATCCTGGACACTAGAGGGCAGCACTTTCTCAATCTCTCGCAGTTTGATGAAGAATTCGGCCTGGTATGGAAGAACCTTCTCTGGAAATTCAAATCAGTCATGAATATTAAATGGAGGCTGCACCACTGCTCCAAAATGCAACTCTTTCAAAGACCAACCTGCGACAGCCTTGATCACCAGAATCTGTCTAGTTGTTTCATAGCTGCGTTTGTTCACCGCATAAATCTGAGGGTCAAGTATTTGTGTCAATAAAAACACAAAACAAATAAAAAGAGATTGAAAATCATAAAAATCATAAGGTATAAAAGCGTAAATGAAAATGCATTACATTTAAACATAGATACGTACTTTTAAAAGTGAATTACACAAAGAATTAGAAATGTTAACTGAGGCATAATGACTTCTGTGAGTTGGTATTCAAGACTACACACACAAACTTGAGATATAAATGTTATTTTTTTTTATAAAATACGGACAAAAGACAGAATTATGTCCAGTAAATAAAATTATTTTAAAAGTCTGAAGATGTTAAAAAAAATACATTAAGCAGGGGAAAAAGAACAATATAATGCATTAGAGCAAATGTAAAGAAAGTGTTAACATATGCTGTAACATCAGAGGAAATTATTATGAAGAAACAAAAGACACTGATTAGTAAAGTAAATGAAATCCAAACCAACAACAAAAACATAACTAATAAATAACAAACCAGAAAATTGTGCCACTATAAACTGATAATATTAACTAAAGGAAATTAAATGAAACAACATGACAACAACAACCAGATATATTGAAACACAAACAACTTCAGTATAGTACTTATACTTATATATAATATACTTATACTTCAGCTTCATCTATATTTGTGAAGTTTGACTCTGTACCTCAATGATGCTCTTCCCAGGAGAGGTTGGCGTTCCGTACAAGAATCCATTATCGTATGAATGTCTCTGAGTGAAGCGGAGCCACTCGGGAAGGTCTGGGAAGTTCTGCTTGTTGCACTTGAACACCATGGGATCATCGTACAAACGGCCAGCTGTTAAAGAAAACAAATCATAGATAAGAAGACATTGAAGTCGGACCTATGTCTTCTTATTGCATGATCTTACCATAAAGTTTGGACAGTGGCTCAAAGTCACTCTGGAAAGTTTCTCTCAGCAACTCATAGCTGAAGAACCTTCCCACCTGAATTGTGAATTTGATCTCCGCTTTGGTCCCATAAAGAGTCACAGCAAAGACTGTAATGAGACACAGCAGTTCAAAGAAAATCGGCACAAAATCTGGAGTGTGTGGAAATATTTAAGGAAGTTTACATGCCTGTGAAGAAGAAGAGAGCTCTGCTGCTGCCTCCCGCCATCTTGCTGTGTGACTGACAGACACAAGTGGACACAGTTTGTGACTCTTGAGTTATTTTGGTCTCGTTCACTTCAGCAGCATGTCGCACCACTATGGCGTCGGCCATAGTGTTGACTTTTGTTTTGACATTCTAGACAAAGCGTACCTCCAACTCCTTGAAAACAAGCGCTACGAATTATGACTCATGAACTGCAGCACAGCTAGAAGTCCAGAAAATGATTCAATGTTGTGTGTGTGTGTTTTAATCTGCTCTTTGCCAATTACTGTTTCTGTTGTTATCACAAACTCAAAACCTTCAGTTTACACTTGAGGCAGTGCTAAAGTGAAGAACAATTCTCTGTTGAAGTGGATCTGGTGTATTGGGAATGTTGAGTGTTGGGATGCTGATGATGAGCGATGAGCTGAGCCAGAAGGCAAGGCTCAGTTCTCCCCTACATCTGTGTCATAGCTAAAAGAACAAGATCCCATATACACCAGGAATAAGAGCCCCCCCTTTGGCAAGTCTATCTTAGATAGGGCTTTGTAGACGTACTGTATGTAGTTTGTATGTCAGTATACAGAAATGCTGAGCTGCTGAGTCAATTCATTTTTTTTTACATATTTAGCTGCACAACACACAAGTGTTTCAGAGTGTGTCTCAGGCTGTGGGATTCCTGTAGGTATATGGAGGTAAATCTCTGCCACTATTTTTGAATACGAAAAAAAAAGAAAATCCTACTAAATACTAATCCCATAACCCATTAAAATAAGTTTGTAATAATAATGCTTTTTGAGGGAGAAGTTTTTTTTTATATTCGAATTGGAATTTATATTAGATTCAAAATGCACTTTGAATCTTCTTATTAAATTATGGTTTTATAGTATTCCAAATTTATGGTGGAGATTCAAAACTTTTTTTCATATTCTTCTTTTTTCTCATTCAAAACTCAACGGCAGGGATTTACCTCCATACTGCTAGCGGTCAGGATGAATAGACAGCAGCAGCAACAAAATTTCTAAATAACAGCGACGACAGAAAAGAAAGTTACTTGGTCATAACTTTATCCAGGTGCTATCTTCAGTGCAGATTTGTCGATGTTGAATGTTTCATTCACAATTGCACAATCGGAATCAGAATCTAATTTATTGCCATGGTCAGTGGGGAGCCCACTAACTAGGAAAGTGTTTTGGAATAAAATAAAATAAAATAAAATAAAATAAAATAACAAGGCTGTTCTCGAATTCAACGTCAAGTCTGACGGCCGAGGGGAAGAAACTGTTCCTGTGACGGGAGGTTCTGGTCTGGATGGACCGTAGCCTCCTGCCAGAGGGAAGAGGAACAAGGTAGCTTAGTCTCTAGTGCTGTTTCTCACAAGCGAAGGAGCTCACACTGGCTGGTGGAAAAATGTGACATTTCCAGGAACAGCAAGTTGAAATATTTGATTTATTTGTGTTATGTTTTTTTTGTTTGTTTGTTTTTTAACACCATTGGAGGAAGTTGAGCTAGCAGGTAATGCAAGGGACTTTAAGAGTTACAAGTGGGACACATGGTAAGATGGCGTTATGAGATGAGTATGACAGTTTAGTGACTGCCATGTATGTCTGTGTCATATGTCTCATATGTTGAAAGGCAAGGAGCTTTTCAGCAGCACTGCGCAGGTGGCAGGGATCATTCATGGATTTCTTAAAGGGTACACAGAAACCATGTGTGCCAGGTTGCTGGTGTGGCCCCTCCATTTTTAAAGCCTTGCCTCCACCCCTGGTGTGCATAATTGCATTTGAGTTGAAATGATTTGATCACCGATCCAATCAGTTTTTTTGATGTTGTTTGGTCAGGTTAGGCATAGCAATTTTAATATTACAAGGATGTAGTTCACATTTTCAAATGTTCTTTTTGACATCTTTTGTTTTCCATATTCACAGTAGGTTTCAGTGGTCCAGGAACAGAGTCGGCACTAGGACCTGGCTGCCTCCTGCAGCCGCACCGTCAGCGGGAGCAGGAGTCTGCAGCAGCAGAGAGAGGAGATCAAAATGATGCTGCTGCCGCCGCTAAAACGGGATTAAACGCCACCAATCTGTCGCTAAATCCTCGCCGCTGCTCCACTTTTCGTTAGAAAATGTGTTTGAAATAATCGTCATCATCTGCAGGAGTCGCGCTGGCATCGTCGAGCTAATGACTGATGCATCGTGGTCACTTTCTCCGGTGCACGGGAGCAGAATCGCAGCGGATGCAGCCAGGCCTCTGATACCGGACCCTGTTTTCCTGTCTGGATCCGCCCCCGCCGGTGTCTCGCACAGATTTGAGTCCACGAGGGGAAGCATGCCGTCGCGTCACGACGCCTGACTGACGATGATGAAGAGCGACCCCACATCCAAGAGCTCCACGCTGCGGAGCGCCTCCCCGCACCGGAACGCGTACGAGGCGGGGATGCAGGCCCTGAAGCCCGTCAAAGACAACGCTGCCAATGGAGACGTGCAGGAGGGTCCCCGGGGCCGCAGGTACGGCTCCAACGTACATCGCATCAAGAACATGTTCCAGCAGATGCAGACCACCTCCCCGGCGGAGGCGGAGGCCGAGGAGGCGGAGAGGGGCGACAAGGCGGTGCGCCTGTCGCTCCCCAGGGCCGGGAGCCTGAACGAGAACGTGGACCACAGCGCCCTGCTCAAGCTGGGCTCCACCGTGTCCGAGCGGGTGAATAAGTTCGACACCAGGCCGGAGAACGGCCACCGGGCGTCCTCGCCCAGCTACTCCAAGCTGCAGGAGACCAGGCGCATCTTCGAGCAGCAGCAGCAGCAGGACAAGCTGGTGACCACCAGGGTGCTCCTCAAGACTGACAAGTCCTCCAGCTACCAGGAGGGTCGCCTGGACGTGGCCCGCTTCAATGGCAGCACGGAGTCTCTTGACAGCCTGGACACCAGCGAGGCAGTGTCGCCCACGGTCAGCCAGCTCAGCGCCGTCTTTGAAAGGGCTGCAGAGCTCAGGAACAACCTGCACCGCCTCTCCTCCACACCGCCGCTACCTGCCAGAGGGGTGAGCGCCAAGGTGGGGGTGCTGAACTCCAAAATTATCACCAAGAGAGCCAGTGCCTTCAGTGCATCAGGCAACAAGGAGGAGGAGGAGAGCCTAGAGGGGGCATCCAGGAGGAGCACTCCTCCGGCTGAGGGACTCAATGGAAGCCACGGTGGCAGCGCGGGTGAAAAGACCGTTTCGGATGCAGGGGTTGAAGCCAAATGTGACCTGACCAGTAGCACAACAGAGAACGGGCAGACCACCGCAGCTAAAATCAGCCCTTCAGCTGGTGGTCAGGTCACAGAGGTCAGAGTCACAAGAGAAAGCCAGGACCGGAATCTTGGGGCTGCTGAGCTCTTGGAGGATCGAGGAAGCCAAGAGGATGAAGATGAGGAGGAAGACGAGGAAGAGGATGATAGCTATGAACCAGAGTCCAGTTGTGTAGAGATCACCGGACTCCCGGAGGAGGAGGACCCTCCGCCTTCCAGGAAGATCCGCTTCAGCTCGGATCCCATCAAGGTGAGTTTGTTACTCTGAGACAGGTAGGGTGCCGTGAACACCATATCCTGGTCCCTGCACCTCTGAGGGTTCTTCCCTGTCTGGAGTTTCTCTGATGTCAACAGCTGACACACGAATAATGATCCAAAATGAGAACATTGATTCACGTCATTGAATGCATCTGTCACAATTCCCATGGCCTTTATTAGTATCATTTTTTTAAATCAAGAAGATGCGACTGTGCACTCTTCATGTGAGTTCACGCCCACACAAAACCCTTTCATCAAACACAACACTTGTGCCTGTGTCCTGCTCTAGACATTTTACTTGTGTATTCACATCACTTAGCTTTGCTGTCAGTCCTGCAGTGGCGCTACAGGTCAGCCTTGTTTTCCTGGGTTCTCAGTCATGTGACCAGAAGATATTCAATCTTTGTCAAGTAATTAATTTTAATGTGAGTTATTTATTATTTTGATGTGTTGTATTTTGTTATGTTTTGTAATTATATATTTATATATTATATATTTATCAACTTATCACTTTTAGCTGAAGATGTGAGAGAACCCTACCTCAGTTTAAATGCCTGAGGCCCTTCGTATTAGCTTGTTTTTCATGAGTTGATGTGAACGATTGTGACAGATGGACATTTGATGTCATATCGTCCGCTAGCTCCAGAATCAATACTGTGTCGTACTGTGTCCAGTATTATTTTAGGGTCAACAAGACATTAGAAAAAAGATAGTGTGTTGCCATTCTGTCTACAAAAACAAAACATTCAGTTTATTAGCATAAATAAAACACCGTGATATTGGCGAGTGCAATGCTGAGTTGTCATAACACCGGCGCCATATTGTGATGTAACCGGAGTATAGACTTGTTCTGGAACTCACCCTTTTCAAAGGTTGAAGGCTACGACACTGCTTTGTTAGTTGGCGTTGGACATTGGTCGGCTCCATAACAGTGACTGGCCATATACAAATGAAGATGAAGATGAACGTGTTATACTCTACTCTCTGCAGAAGGGTCAACAGTACACAATATATATACAATACAGTATACTATATATTTATATATAGTATACCATATATAGAAGTTTCTCTCTTCACCACATTGATGATATTTTCCTGTTTGTTGATGTTAAAAAACGTGGGTAATGCAGGTGGTCTCAGAACATGTTTGTGGGTGTGCAAACTTTCTGGCAGTATCGCTTGTCACTTGTCCCTCATTCTTCCCTCATTCTTTGAACTCGCTTCGCCCATTTCTAATGAAGCTCCCCATTTTTGGGGAGAGGCATATTTCCAGTTCTCACTTGAATTTGAATTCAGTTTTACACTTTACCAACTTTGTCCATAATATATGCTCATTTCACATGCATATTTATGTATGGTTCCAGAGCCTTGTCGGTGGCTTTTTAAGTGTGTGTGTGAAGAAGGCTACTCAATGTGTTTCTGAACCTTGCTGTCTTCCCGGAGACACAAAGACGTCTGTATATGCTGGAGAGCAGTTGTGTAAGAGCGACTCGGTCCCACTCCATTTGATGGAGTTTGACTTTGAGCATCTCCTTGTCTGGAGTTTGTGAAATGATGCGAAGAATAGCACCAGGTCCTCTCCAGCTCTGTCTCGCTGTGGTGTTCTGCCTCGAGGTTGTTCTCCGCTGGAGAAAGTGGCTCTGACATCGAACTGTGTGTGAACAAAAAAAGCCATGGCAGAGCTGAGAGGCTCCTGTCCCACATCATTACCGCAAGAACTTGCTCTCGTCTCGGCACTTTGCCCGCTTGGCTGATTTCTTTTGTCTCAACTCCACCGTCAACACGTCAGTGGTGGATCTGCAGAACAAAATATAACTTATAAAAGGGTTCCAGGAGTTGATCGCATGTATATCTTCAGTCAAACTTAGTGGCCAACCAGGACCAAAGTCATATCTTGATCCTCTAAGACCTTCCTTCAAGGTGCATTGCAAAACCAACAAAACCGATGGAAGCTGCCGAGCAGAATCCCATGAGGCTTCATGGAGTGTGATGTAAAATATTGTGGGCTGTTGATGAAGACATTATTCTGCGTTTCCCTGCTCCATCAGAGTGGCCTATGTCATGTAGACAATACCAGGGTGGAGCAGAGTTTAAGTGGGGTCAAACCGTCTGGGAGTTATTATGCTGAAATGTCACGCGACTGTAAAACACCCGACTTGTTCATACACTTGTCTCCGAAACAGGAAGTGTCCATTTTTAGCCCTGGTTTCTGCAGGGTGTCTGTGCTGGTGGTGGCCCGGCGCCTCTTTGTTTGCACTGAGTCCTCCAAGAATCAGCAGCCGTCTTTGTTAGCTTCTCTCTCTCAATTTTTCCTGCTCCTTTGTCAGCAGCTTCACACTGGAATTAAAAATAGAAGCTTTGTTATCGTCTCACACGCGTTGCCGCCCTGTAGGGGAACGGAAGCAGCCTCTAATGTCTGACATGTTCCGATGTATTAGCATTCCAATAGCTGCTCCAACAGTAATCCTGACGTGTGCCATTACAGTGATGTATTGGCACTCATTCGTATCATGTGCAGTAGCTAGCATGAATGAGCATACCTGTACGTCCATTGGTGGATTCCTGACCAGCATTTCCTCCACCTAGCTGTGTCAGGTTTGAAATATGATGTTTATCTCCCTCATCGCAGTGGTTATTATTGTTATTATTTTCTTTTTTACATGAGCCTGGTGGTGGCACAGTGGCAAGTGGTGCAGAGTTTGAATCCAGCGGCTAATACTGCGATATCACGCTGTTAAGTTAGCTCCTGCTAGACTGAACTAAATTTTTACTGAGTACCTGAATGCATCGTGCATGTTTGGTTTTCATCAGGTCACTTTTGTGGCGATGAGTCAAAACAATTGCCAGAGAATTCTCTTCTGGTATGCTGCCAGTTGATAGTTGCTAAAGCCAATGATCGTAGCAGAAGCCGGCCGTCCTGAGATTGTTGGTTGAAATCCAGGCAAAAGAAAGTGTGTACAATCCGATTTGTTCTCAATGTGTAATGTGGATTGTATTTCATGTTGCTGCTGTAACTGAGCAGGTTTTTGTGTACGTCTGCTTTTGAAGACATATCCAAATGTCTCTTTTTTTTCTAGCCAAAGTAGGGATTTGCATGCGTGTGGATTTGACTTCCATGTTTTCCAAGTAGTGTACTGTCGGCATAGATATGCATAAAAGAGTTGTACACATCATAAGTCTTTCTTACCTTTGGCCAGAAACCACACTTGATAATTCAGCCATTTCCATTGCACAATTTTGGTTCAGTAAACAATTCCCTTTGCCCGGTTTTTAATTAAGTTAAAATGTATGTTTCATGTTGTAGCATCTCCCTCACTGTTTTTAGCTGAAGTTTTGTCCCACAAAGAGATTTGGGCTTTAAATATAATCTCCCTGCCGTGATTCATAATAATCAGATTTGTTTGAGCATGCACCTACTCTCGCACTTCCACTCACACATTGAAGTGCGATCCTGTTGCCATAGCGACCGCTGACACCTCTGGTATTATTTTTCCGTGTGTCATCCTCAGATTATTGAGCATCCATATTATTGATTCCAGCGAGTTGCGGTAGATTATGACGGGCCAGTGAGTGGCGTTGACATGAATCGCTGTCTCATGTAGGGTGAGAGATCAGACGGATTATCGGCAAGGTCGCTGCGTTCCCTTTTTCATCAGTGGGACGGCAGCTCTCACCCAGGTTTGCTGGAACAAACCGCGTTACGCAATTTCCAGCTCCCACTATCAGATTTGATGTTTTCCCGCTTGCTCTCCAGCATGCTTGTCTCCTGAAATAACATGCTGCCTGCTTATTAATTCATCACTTGTCAATAATTAAAATCCATGTAGAAATAGAAGCAACCTTTATTTTAGCTTCGAAAGCCCACGTTGTGTCTTAGAGACGTCATGAAACTCGCGATCTGTAACCCATGAGTCGGGCCATTTTGCTCACCTCTTGTTGGGATGTAAAAAGAAACTGTATTGTGCTTGCTGGTGATGATCGGGTTTGAAGACAAACCTTCTTTCTGCAAGTGCCGTTGTCGATGATACCAGTTTCAGTGTCTAGTTATTACATTAAGTTATACTTAGCTGTCGAGTTTATACTGTCAATGTCACTGTTGACGGACAATAGTACCGAATCATTTAGGTTCATTTGAACATCCAGACTTGAAAGCTGATGGACATGGACCCGAGGTAATGTTAGCCTGAACCTATCCAGAGCGTAGCCCATCTCTCTCAAATTCCTGTGGTTCATTTTAACAAATAGGCACAGGATTGTGGTGAGATAACACAGAGCTTGATCTTACAGCTGATGTTGACGTATCTGTGCCATGACAGTAGTTGATGGCTCGTGTAAGACAAAATTGAGGCCTTAGCGTCATGTTGACTTGCTCTTCTGTCTTCTCAGACTCGACCTGCTCCTCTACTTCTGAGTTGGTTTGCCAAACAAACTCTTTTATTTTCACCATCCCATGTATTTAAAGGGGGAAGGAATTCTGCTAAACAATGTGCTTATATTGTGGCAAACCTACATTAGACACTGTGAAGTGTTGTTGGGTACTTGGTGGATCGACATTATTATGTATTACACCAAACTGTATTGCACTTACTCTGCAATGTCAATTGTTATGCGGAATCAAAGGAAGGTGGCTCACAACTCAAGGAGACAAAGTGAGAAAAACACATCTCTTCATAACATCAGATCTAAAATTAGATCTGTATCTCGAAGCGAAGGCAATGTTGCAGACGAGCTGTCATGTTTCTGTGTATGTGTGTGATTGTGTGTTTGTGAACTGAATCTTGTTGGTGCAAATTAAGCGGCTGCTTCAAATGTGCTTGCTCATCCCTGCAGTTTTGCAACAATGTCTCACACTCCACCTTACCAAGACACAGAGTCCTTCACTTGGAACAGGAACCCATTCCAAACCTTCCCACCAAACACTGACTGAAAGCTAGAGCACCGGATTTTGGAGGCAGCTTTTCCTACTTTTTGAAGAAACTATGTGGACTGGTCTCCTGTAAACCTGCTTGGACCCTTCTGCAAGGTTTTTCATGTTTAAAGCGGTGAAGTGAGTTTGAGCTAATTATTCAGAAAGGTGTGCAGATTTCAGATTAGTTGCCAGAATGAAGATAACAGCGAACCACAATCTGCCCTAATGTGTCTCCGAAAAACCATTTTACAGTTAAGTGGCTGTTTGTGTCCAGCTTGGATGGATTTTGTAGGACATCCTTGTCGGCAGAGGGAGGGAGGGAGTTTCCTGACCATCTGTTCTCTCCTCTGACCTACTATCAGTCACAACTGGAGCAGCGCCCCCGCCTCCCACCACCACCCTCCTGACTTTAATCCTACTGTTTGTCTTCCAAAGACAACCACCTCGCTGTCAGTCCAGAGGGGTTCGGGGGTCGCATCATTAGAGCGGGATCATATCTCGGGAGGAGGGGGAGTGAAAGTGGTCCTGCGCCCAGAGAGCTTTCTGGTGGTCGTGGGCGTGAAAATGAGGACGACATGTGCGCATCAGACAGGGGCACGTGCTGGCGGTGCAGCGGGCACGCCATTGTTGGATCCACCGCCGTTACCAAGGAGTTGTTTTGTTTGACTTTAATCCACATTGTGCTAATCCGCCCAAAGACAAAGGAAACAAATCAAACGCATTTAAAACCTCCAAATCACTGTCTGCCACTTACAGTAGCTTCTTCACCAAGTCGAAAGATTAAATGTTTTCAACAACTCCTCCCTTCAGCTTAATTCTTTTTCCATCTATTAGGCCTGTGTACACTCCTGTGTTGCTCATTAGTCTATTACAGTATATTTTCTCGGGTATTTTTTATTTTTCAAGCTCAAGAGCAAAACAACTGAAATGGCAGTAGCACTTCATGAATGCTAACATTTCTCTCTGCATGCATATTTTACCATCATCCCTAACTGTAACCGAACTATGCACAACAAACATATGCATTAAAACTCATTCAAAATACAAATAAAATGTCCCGCGCCAAATACAACAAAGAAAATCTAAGATGTAAGTGTGATAGGGATCCTGGATATTGCGTGAGACTGGGAATTACAAGACTAGTATTTATGTTACAAAAAGCACGGTTGGGACTAGTTCATGTACAGCTAATGTCCTTCAAGCATATTGCTGCGTCATTAGGAGAAGGACACAATTTTGCCTGAACGTAGCAGCGGAGGAACATTAATGTTCTCCGCTCTGCTCCTTTTCAATCTCTCTAAAATGTAAGATTAAATTATACGTAATTTGTTGGAAGCAATACAGTGTAATGCAACAAAATGTAAGTCACGCCACGGCTTAAATGAGAGCTGCCACCCCTTCAGACAAATGAGGAATTCTCATGTGATCAAACGCATTTGAACGAAGTGGAAACAAGACTGTCGTCGTGTTTTTCACAGGAAAATCCTGAAAAAACCATCATAACAACTGAAGTCTGTTGCTCACACCACCCAAGTTGTGTGTTCCAGCTGGACATATGAAGAGACAGACCGCTGCCGATTGGAGAGAGAGATGTCAAAACTTGTTTCTCTTTTTGCATCTTTTTTGGCTGCATTCATTATTTAATTCTTTCATTCATTAATGTCACTAAAACGCATGAATGTGGATGATCTGGCGATGTGCCTGTTTTTGACGGTGGGGAAGATAAATACAGAGCACATTCATAACGGTCTGCCCTAAAGTCCACTCCGAAAAAGCCTGCTTAACTGATGTTTGTGATATTTTGAGTCACATTTCACTACATATTGAAAAAAAGATGAAAAATCCCCCTATGTTGGGAATTTTTGTCCAGCATTGGGAGTCAAAGTCCCAGTGTAGGAGGCAGCCGCTGAAGCGCTGGAGAGAACCCTGATGTGGTACTATTGTTTTGATCTAATGATGGTTGTAGCTTGAACTGTATTCAATATTCCGTTGCCCACTAGAGCCACAAAAAGGACAGTTAGCAGCTGCTTTTGGTGATAATAAATGCCCAAATCACGTGAGTTCAAGCTCTAAAAACGACACTCGACTGTAAGTGGGAGCTGGTGTGTTTCACGGTCCGTGTCCCGGGAGAGGAGGCTTAAAAATAAGCTGCACTGAGCTGAGTGATGCACGGAAACTACAATAATACTGAAAAACAACGACCGGTGAATGCGGGACGATTACATCTCTGTCCAGCTCACTGTAGCTGGGAGGTTGCCATAGTGAAGTGCTGCTGTGACAGCCAGGATGGACTTAAATTGCGAGGTGGTGAAGGAGATGAATAGTGACAGGATCATAGCATCAATCAAAGAAGAGAGATGGAGTTACAGCCAAACACCTATCACCCAGCCACTACCACCAAATAGAAGAATCCAGCCAACACCAGTGAGGATACAAAACCTCATCACAAACAAGAAATGCAAATGACAAGAATTACATTGGAAATATGAAAATAAAATGTACTAAGCAGTGGATATATGAATAGATCCACATAACTAAATTAGATACTTTCCACCATATTCGTATACATGAAGCCTTTCTCAATTGTATGAACTGTGTGTGTATAGCAGTGGCGGGCCGTCAGGGCCAGCAAGGCCTTGTCTGCTGGCCTGACATAACCAGAAATCATGAGCGTATTTATGACAAAAGTGAATTTCATTTTCAATGTATTTCCCCAAAATATATAAGATATAGTATATATCATAATCATACTCATGTCATAGTATACCCCAGTGTTGTTTTTCCAGGTTAGAGTGTTCATCCAGTCAGAACTCAGCTAGCTTGTGTCGTCATGTCCAAGGCCTTCAGCAGCAACAGTGCAGGCCCAGCTGCCCTCAGAGGAACGGACACATGTAGTGGATGGATAGCTGCAATAGCCAATCAGATCACTAGTTGGGGCAGCGAGGCCTTCTAGCTGGCCTCACATTGAACGTGACTTGTACGCGTCCTGTGACTGGATACTCATACTGTCATTTCAGGACTTACCGCTACTTGTTTCTCGCTCTTGGAAGCCTGTGGCTTAAACATATGAGGACACTTGCGGGCAAACTATCTAACACTGACATCAACATCTGCGCATTGGTGGTTCAGTGGTAGAATTCTCGCCTGCCACGCGGGAGGCCCGGGTTCGATTCCCGGCCAATGCACATGTCCTTTTTCATATGACACAAAACAAGGTTTTACTTGACTGAAAATGCACGGCCCGCCACTGGTGTATAGACATATTTCTTACAAGGCCATGTCGTTTCTGTCTTTCTGACAACTTCACTCATCCCGTCTCACTCCGTCCAGACGGTTAGGTCTCAGCTTGGGACCATTAAAGGCATCTAGTTTGCTTCTGTGTGACTGGGTCACATCAGAAGTGCTGACACACACAAATTATTATCTATGTTTCTGCCTTTCAGTCTGTGAAACAACATTAAAGTGTTGCTTTGTGAGTATTGGGGGACCTGTTGCGTTCGAGTTGGGTCTGTACTTTGATAAATCTGCTGATGAATTTCTTTGTTCTTCATCAGTTTTTTTTTTTTATAAGATTGAGACACTAATAATGTTCAAAATGTGGCGACAAGGATGTCAGCTAACAGGCCCAAGATTTTTGGGCTTCCAAAGAAAAACCACTCCACCAGCATTGCAACAATACTCGAGGGCCTCACAGCAGACGTTTGTCCAGACTAAATTACACAACGTGTTTAAAACCACTCACAGAGAGGCTTTTAAATGGAACATGCCATTATACCTCAGCTATGAACCAACAAAATTGCTGGGTGGGAACAAGCAGCCTCGGATTTTGTATTCGAGGCAACGCACTGTGCTCTTTGAGAATCAGGCCTGGTTTATGTGTGCGTGTGTTTGTGCGTGTGCATGTCAGCTGCACAAGACCTCCCATTAGCATTCAGTGGGTGTTTATGCAAAGTGGTGAGCTGCTGAAGTCTGAAAGCAGAATCCTCAGTCTTCACCGCAGATTCACCTCACGGCTGCGTCGACACCATGAAAAAGCCCGCGGCAGGATAGTTGTGGTTGTGGCTCCGATGAGAAGTCAATCAAACCACATTATGGTCCTTCACTATTGAATCACGAGTCCAGTCCATCGGACTGATTCATCTCCTGGGGCCACGAGTTCATCGACTGTTTAGCTAGCGGCTACTTTTGTTGACTATGTGAAAACAAATGTGTTCTCCTGGATTATACATAAATAGTTTATTAACTCTTTATTGAACGTCGACCTGATTTGCACCGCAGAGGGCAACATGGACCACACAGTCCCCGAGAGGTGACGGATAAGGTTGTGGTTGGGAGAAAGGGAAAAACAAACAAAAGCTATAAAGCAATAAATTGTGCAGCAGTCAAACAGCAGACCCTGCATAGATCTTTGGACTGCACAGAAAGGGGAGTGTTGAGACAGTTGGAACTGGAGGCTGTGACATCCAACATTAGCTTCAACACCTCACCTGCAACAACTCCCCTGTCATGTACTTCAAGTCCTCACCGATCATCCCATCACGTCCCTGCTTTTCCAGCCAGACTCCCCTGATTCCCTGGGCCAGAACTTCCTCCCCATGCTCTTCTAAACTTACGACACCACCTTCATTGACAGTAGTAATACTCCATGCTGCAGTTCAGATACATACAGAACTTGTGTCACCGTGTCATCTATATTGTGTCGACATAAAAATCGTTGCTGAGCAGCTGCTTCTGCGCCTGCAGGTGTTTGCCACTTACCCCAATGAGGACTATGACCGCCGGAACGAGGACGTGGATCCGATGGCAGCGTCGGCGGAGTATGAGCTGGAGAAGAGAGTGGAGCGGCTGGATCTGTTCCCTGTGGAGCTGGAGAAGGGTGAGAAGAACGCAAATGAGTGATCACACATGTTACTTTCCAAAAGTGTAGAAGGTTAAGTTGAGGGAACAAGTCAGGTTGGCTATCTGACTCACAGCACACTTATTTAGCATTTAGGTAAAATGCTAGGCAGCCGAAATGTTAGTGGGAATAATGTGTGCGGACTGATGCAACACGACTCTTATACAGGGGTTGGACAAAATAAAGGAAACACCTTAACACCTTTTTTAACTTTAAGGTGTTTCCACTATTTTGTCCAACCCCTGTATATCTTCACTTATACTGGGTTAAATCATATACATCCTATACTGTGACAAAAGAAATTATTTTCTACGATTCTTTCTTATTTTCTTTCCAAAGTAGCAGAAATACAGTTAAACAAATGTTTTGCAATGTATTATACAAAACAAATAATGCTGTCATGTGTATTACTCATTAAAAGAAACTGAACAGAAATAACTAACAGACGAGAATAGTGAAAGCAAAAAAAAAATTTTTGGAATTAGTAAAAAATAATGGGAAAAAAGTACAATTTCTTGCAGTTTTGACCTCTTGAGGGCTCTGCATAAATACTGGCAAAGGGCCACATGTGGCCCATGGGCTGCACAATGCCCACCGCTGGGTTAGGATATAAATACATTACAGTCTAGTGTCTATGTAGCTTTAGTGCTAGCGTGTCAGTGCTGGGAAAGAGCAGCGTGCATTAGTAACATATATTAAATGAAAACATCTACATCATAATGTACAAAAATATGTCTTTCTTGTCCAGACAATGACGGCCTGGGCATCAGCATCATTGGCATGGGAGCCGGAGCCGACATGGGTCTGGAGAAGCTTGGGATCTTTGTTAAGACCGTGACAGATGGAGGAGCAGCACATCGGGATGGCAGGTAGGTGCTTGTGACGCTGTGGGGAAGCTTGTATGGCACAGTCACACCCTCTTCCTGTCTTCTCAGGATCCAGGTAAATGACTTGATCGTAGAGGTTGATGGGACCAGTCTGGTCGGCGTCACACAGAGTTTTGCCGCCTCCGTACTCAGGAACACCTCAGGAACAGTCAAGTAAGCGTCCATCTTGTATGTTTACCCAGAAATGGTTAAACCTTTATTTGCTTCTGCTGATGGCGTTCATTCATATTTCATTGTTGTTGGTGGTTGTTCGGGCCGGAGGTCAGAAGTCTCAGTAGATATTCATGAATTATGCAACACTGATGTCAGGAGGTATAGGCAATAAATAAAAGATTGAAAGAATGACGCGTTTTATTTTACATGAACTTTAAACCGTCAGCATCTGTTGGCCCCTGAATCTTCCGATTGAAACCGAAACAAATGTTTCTTGGTGGCATCTCTTGAAGTGAAACTTCCTCAACTTGTCCAAACTGATCTGTGGTTGTGTATGACTAGGTTCATCATTGGGCGAGAGAAGCCAGGCGAGCAGAGCGAGGTGGCCCAGCTGATCCAGCAGACTCTGGAGCAGGAGCGTTGGCAGCGCGAGATGATGGAGCAGCGTTACAACCAGTACATGGACGAACAAGAGGTCAGTTCTCACGCTGTGTTAATGGATGCAGTGTGGAAGTGTGCTGGTGCCATCTGGTGGTCATATTTGAAATCATCCAACAGTTGAATTGTACTGATGATTTTTTCTTTTTCATGGAACCCCTCCATACACATTGCTGGACTGCACAGCGACCCTCCCCCACTTCTGCCAACCATACACCCTTCTGATAAATAGTTATTATATGAGAGCCTAGTATTATTTTTAACGTGTGTACACTGTCGATGTTTTCAGATGTTTCTTCTATTCTATTCTATTCTACTGTGATCTTAGTGGATATAAGTATACTTTTCTTTTATTGAGTATGTTTTTCTGAGTAACATATTGTATTCTCTTTTTTTCTTTAGTCTGCTTTTATCTTGAGTTTTTGTAATGAGAAGAAGTTTCCACCCAGATAAATTCCCATTCTGATGCTGAAATTGTCAAAAATGTGTCTTCCTTTTGTTCTGTCACATGAAGGGTGGTGAGTATGGCACAGATGAGGAAGAAGATGATGATGAGGAAGTCAGTCCTCAATATCCCAGCGCCATTGAGGTGTTTGACCTGGCTGAGAATGAGGACATGTCCCCGCTTGAGACCGACCCCGAGAAACTGGCCCACAAATACAAAGAGGTGAGTCAGAGAGGACTTTTCTGCTGCACTTTTTCATCACATGGAGAGTAAAACTTTTGTTTCTTCTTCTGTATTTAGCTCCAGATCAAACATGCAGTCACCCAGGCGGAGATCCAGCAGCTCAAGAGGAAGGTAACGTCACTTGCAGAGAGAGTACAGATTGTTTACTATTCATAATGATTTATTTAGCTTTACAACAGTCCGTGGTAACGGCGTTTAAAAAGTGTTGAAATTGAAAATGTCATTCCTCAGCTGCAGCACGCAGAGCAAGACAAGCAGCGTTGGCGTCTGGACAAAGCTCAGCTGGAACAGACCCTCCAGGAGAACAAGGAGCGCATGGACAAGCTGGAGGGCTATTGGATGGAGGCTCAGAGTCTGTGTCAGGCGGTGGACGAGCATCTGAAGGAGACGCAGGCGCAGTACCAGGCGCTGGAGCGCAAATACAGCAAAGCCAAGCGGCTCATCAAAGAATATCAGCAAAAGTAAGGGATTCTATGGCAGATTAGCTAAGGTGACCAGGGGTCATAAAATGTAACTCCAAAAAAATCTGTTCTTATTCATTAGAGAAATTGAGTACCTGAAGAAGGAGACGCAGCGCTGTGCACAAGTGGGGGAGGAGGCGTCGCTGCTAAAGGAGGAGTCGGGTCAACTGCAGGAGCAGGTACAAGAGTTTTCAGTCATGGCTTCATGCTGCCAAGTGTAGGAGAAAAAGTGGACAAGCATCTCCGGAAGTACTATAAGGCTATATTCAGACTGCAGGCGGTAATGCGGAATTAGGATTTTTTAAAGAAATCTGTTCACATTTCCAATCAGGGGCTTTTCACACTGCGGGTTCTGTCTCAGGTGGCCTCAGTTTGATTCGCCCCCCACTGTGCGTGAGTCGCACCTCTTCACCTCAGGCGATGTCCCTTTTATTCTCCTCAGCTGGCGGCGCTCTGCGCAAAATAGCTGGTTTATGAGCCACGATGAAGCACGTCTAAAGGAAGCGACACCATCGGCTTGACCACCTCATGTCAATTCATCGTACTTCGAGTTGTCGTCACCTCAGATACTAACTGACGGCGTCCCTCCGCCACGGCTGTAACAGAATGTGGCGTTTCACAGCCAATACTAAACATGAAAGACTGTTGTCATGTTTATTTTACAAGGAAATAGCGGAAACAAGCTGCGTAATACGGAGCATCTGGATTGACCCACAACGCTCTCACAACATCTTGAACGCAGTGAGAGAGATTACTGACGACTGAGAAGATTTTAATTCTTCAAGTACAGATCCAGACGTCAAAATAATAGTCTGCTGATCTGCAGGAACTTAGGGAAAAAAACGTCTTTCCTCTTCGCTGTCCTCATACAGACAGCTCTGCCGCAGCCACATCACAACACTGAAAACAATTACTGTAGAGCGCAGCAAATCTGTCTGTCAATAAAACGTTTATCAGCCTAAAAAAACATGCAAGTTATTAAGCACTCGCACACACAGCGAGTCCCGGACCGCTGTGCTGCACTCCCATTCCCAAGCGCAGTTTTCCTGCAGCTTTCCGCTGCACACGATGTTGTCTGCACAGACAGCGGTCAGACCGGCCTTTATCATGTTTGTGAGGAGTCATGCTGTACACGTAGTTTCCAGCACCTAGCGCCGAGTCGCCTGAGGCGAGAAGCTCTCCACCTGCTGAGAGTTTCCTGAGACAAAATGCCGGTCTCCAGGCGGGATCAAGTCGGCGGCCAAGACCCGACTCGCTTGTGTTCACATCTCGGACTTTTGAGAACTTTTGTCTCGAGACTGAACCCGCAGTGTGAAAGAGCCCTTAAGTGTCCCACTTGGGCATTGTGGGACACGATGATGTCATCAGTGTTTTCAAAAGTAAACATGAGCACTGATGGTGCGAGTGTACCTGGCAATTTTAAAATGGCTCCTGTTTCCTCAGTATGAAAGATTATCTCACTTGACAGCACAGACAATGAAGAAACGGATCAAATTACGAGCATATCTATGCTCTCTGCTGTCAGCCATTGTGGCGTCTGGTGTAACCGTTTGATGACGTATAATTCATATGAATGCGACCTGGTCAGACTGAAGTCTCATGTCAAAGGGTGGGATATGTATCGGTGTTAGGACCATGTAACCAAGTGGACTGGGTCGGAAAAAATGGGATCTGTGTCATTCAGCGACAAGTCACATCGAGTTCATTACAGCTGAGACATATACTGAGTGAAAATTCTTCACGCTGGCGAGTGTCCTCAGAAATCTTCCCTTACAGAGACTCCTCTCTTTTTGCAGGTTGCAGACCTGGAGTGCAGAGTGGAAGAGCTGAAATCTGAACCTTTATAAAAGCCTTTTACCTGTTTCATCATTCTGAACTTCAAGAGGAGGAGGACGTGTTACCATTATTATTCTTGCAATGAAGTGCAGGGTATTTCTTGAGTTTTTGTTGCGACATTTGAGTCTGTGTCTCAGCCACATTTAACCTTTACTTTGCCCGTCCGATTCAGGAACAGTGGCAATGGTACTGTTGCTACCATTTTGAATTCCTGTAGACTTCATCCTTCATTTGTGGTTCAAATGAACCACCAGACCACTTTTCAATTGCCAAAAACCTCTTTATTTTGCTGAGTTTTGTGAGCTTCGTTTTCTGTACAGATGTGAAATTGTGTGGTTTCAGAAATCATTTAAGGAAAAGCTTTTGTGTAACAATATCGGAACCGATGGATTGTCAGTGTACTTGGGGAAATGGACGGTACTTTTGCACTGGAAAATGATACGGAAGGTGTCTTTGGAATTGTAACCCAACTTTTGTAGGGGTCTTGTGACTTAACCTTGGGAACCACCTGCTGCCTACCTTTCAGACGTCTTTGTGTAATTCTTTTTTTACACCTGAACCCAGCGACCAATCTTCCAGTTTGAACCATTCCTTTCTTTAAAACATAGACCACTACAAACAAGCCTCTCGCAACTGCTGTGCCACAAAACAAGGCATTTTTTTTTGTTCCTCAAAATGGATGTTGTGTAACTGATACTAGTTAGAACTACTGATTAATGAAATGTCTCCGACTGTGTAAAGAAGAAAAACCAGCAGCGATTTTAATTTCAATTGCTTGTCTCGAACCAGCAGCTGCACTTTGACACCGCTGTGTGTAGCACATGATCAAACACTGCCAGGTGGAAATTCAACGTGTCAAAAACTGTCATGCCAGTATTGTTTGTATAATTCAGCCGAGACTGGTGCATTTTCACTTCATATTTATCCTGTAGTCCGGTCAGAACAGAACAAGAGGGAGCGAGTGATGTTAAATATTAAATGTAATGTATTAAAAATATATACTGGATGACAACACTGACAGAATTATGATTCATTAATCAATAATTAGTGAATAAAGGCATGGTTATGAGTATTTTCCTATTATTAAGGCTTGTACAGTGCACATGCTTTGCATTGTTTAGTGGAATAAATGGTCAACAGTGGCACTGGTGTTTGTGAGATCCTTTCATTGATGTGTTCTGACATAGTGTTTGTCCAAGTGGACCCTGAAAACCATCAGTCTAGTGCAGAGGTGGGCAATTCTGGAGGGCCACATTAGAAACAGTAACTGTTGTGAGGGGCCATCATCAAAAGCAATGATAGCGACGACGACAAAACATGATGGAAAAATATCCAAAATACATACTTGGGTAACAAGGACAAGTTGACCTAAAAAGGTTCAATCTAAGGAAGGATAGTAAGAATGGTAAATATGCAATGAAAACTATTGCAATATTTCATATGCACTTAACTGGAATATAAATCAACATAACTATGGACCAGACGTTCAAGATAAAAAGGCAATTTATTTCACAATATATTTTCAGTATTCCTTCAATGTATTCTGAGAAGCAAGAAAAACACACAAAAATGGCAGATGAAAAAAAAAAAAAAGTCTTGAAACAAGAGCATGTTATATTTAATGCTGAAGTGGTGGTGGTGGTGACTAAAAAAGAAAAAAAAAGCCAGAAAAATTTGAATGTATCAGTTATAGTATAGTAAGTCTGACGATAAAAGGGCCACAAAAATACAGGCATCAGGCCACATATGGCCGCACTGTGCCCAGGTCTGGTCTAGTGACACAGCCCTTATCTTCAGATGTCATGCTCAAAGGTGTTCTCTCCATGGGGCAGCAAGGCAGTTTTTGGTGTATTGCAGGTTTTGTGTATTGCCTTTGCGTCCCCTTTTTGAAGTGTGTCTGTTCTGGTTTCACATCTTGGTTAAACTGCTCGTAAACCATGAGGCAGGTAGAGTGGAGGAAAACTCAAACATATTTAAATGTACACATTTATTCCAACTCATTTAAACATTATTCCAAGTCGTGCAAACTCCCAAATCCAACACATTTTGGTCCAAAACTTAATTGAAACATTACGTTGGCTGAGAGCAACTTCCCAACAGTTGACTTGGATACAGCGCCTGAGCCAGTCGGCTCATAGGTATCACGAGTGCGTCTTCTGATGGTGTCTTCTGAGATGATAGTTTCGAGAAAAACTCTTCCCACACAAAGTGCATTTGAACATTCTCTGTCCCGTGTGAAGCATCTGGTGAGCCTTGAGACTTTGATGGCGACTGAAGCTTTTGCAACACTCCGGGCAGCTGTACGGTCGTACTCCAGTATGTTTTCTCTCGTGACGTTTCAGATCCCCCGACTGGCGGAAGCTCTCTCCACAATGTGTGCAGAGGTAGGGCTTTTCACCAGTGTGTGTTCGGAGGTGAACTCTCAGCTGGCCCACAAGTGAGAAGGTCTTGCTGCAATGAGGACAACTGTGGGGCTTCTCACCTGTGTGGACACGATGGTGCTGCTTCAGGCTGTAGTGGTTTGTGAAGCTCTTCCCACAGTCTGTACACAAAAACAAGAGCTTCACGTGCGGGACACAGGAGTGGGACTTGACCTCTTCAGCTGTTGCGCACTTCTTTCCACAAGTGGAACACGCAAACCCAACTTCCTCTTCCTCCACCGGACAGTCAGTTTCCACTTGTGACAGAAACTGCTCCGCATGGTGCCTCCTGATGTGCTTATCAAGATAGCTCTTCATTGTGAAGGAGAATTGACAGAAGGAGCAGGAGAAAAGCTCAGTGAAACAGTAATGTTTTTTGCACTTGTTCATCTTCTGATGGTGCTTCAAGTTTCCAGATGACGAGAAGAGTTTGCCACAAAACTCACACCTGTAGGACTTGGTACTTCTGTGCATCTTCTGTTCATGCCTCCTCAGGAAGCCAGACTTGGCAAACGTCGCTCCACACAGCTCACATTTGTGTTGCCTTTGATCGCAGGTATGAGCTTTGAGAGCGTCAGAGTTCCCAAACGACTGTTTGCAGTACTGACAGCTATTTTCTTTAACAGAGGAGTTACCCTTGACTAGACTGACATCCTCGGTTTCAGGCTGCAGGTGACGGCCATTTTCGCCAGGGTTCTCTTTTTCTTTTGAAGCAATAAGCTTTGTGATGGCTGAAACTCTCAACATGGCACTGTGACGTCGTGGTCTCTGTGACGGAAGTTCCTCGACTGCTTCTGTCTTAGATGACTCTGGATGGAAGTCAGGATCATTCTTGTCACCTGCCTGATATTCACCTGGATCATCTGTTGGACTTTCAGGTAGGAGATTTACATGCTGGTGAGCGGACTGTGCAGGTGCAAGATCGGGATCATCCGGGGACAAATGTTCTTTCTGGTGATGCTGGAAGTGGCGGCTCAGGTCATTGTACTGAGAGAAACACTTGTGGCACTTGGTACATACATACGGACGAAGACCCCCATGTATTGTTTTCCTATGCTTCCTAAGTGAGGACTCATTTGTAAAGCTCTTCCCACATTCTGAACATTCTATGGACATTTCATCAGGCTGCGCTTGAGCCTCAACTGCTTCTTGACTCTCAATAACATTCTCGGTTGGTACTGTTGAGTCTTCCGTAACAAGTTCTGCACTTGATATTGAGCTTTCCTTCTCCTTTCCAGTCTCACTGTTTAATGCTTTCCTTTTATGAATTTGCTGATGTCGGATCAGACCTGACGCCTGACTGAAACTACGTCGACAATGCGGGCAGCAGTAGGGCCGATTGTTTGAGTGAACACACTGCTTGTGCCGGTTCAGGTGAGGGATTTGTTTAAACACCTTCCCACAATCTGAGCATGTTTTGGACTGGGCAGAATCCACAGACAACTCAAAAAGAGGAGCTGGACGGTCATCCACGGCAGGTGTAGAATTTGTTTGTTTAGCAGTTTCGAAGTTTGGTGTTGTGCATTCTTCTTTAGACTGTGTGTGAGAGCGTACATTGTGTCTTTGGAGGAAGGATTCTGTGGTGAAGGACAGTTGACAGTGGGCACACTGGAAGACCTGAGACTCGGCAGATGGTTGGCTCACTGAAATCAAGACAGATAGCAAGGACAGTGATGTAGAGGGCTCTAACAAGTTAGGGTTAGGGTTAGTGTCCAAGTCAATAATCTAACTTATCCAAACAAGTTTTAGCTCAGTGAGGGCCTTGCTGTCCACCCGGTCAAGCAAGTACAGTGGTACCTCGGTTTTCGAATGTCCCGGACTACGAAGAAATGGGAGTTCGAACAAAAATTTTGAGATTTTTTTTCAAACTCCGCCGAACCCAGAAAGCCCCCGAAAGAAGCTGAAAAAACATAACGTGCGTGGACTGATCAGCTGACCCACGACGCGCTTTGTTATTGTGTATAACGCAGCCTCTGTGTGCAGACGTGTCCCGTTAGCTACATTTACTGACTGTTTCTTCTTCATATTGAGGTGTAAAACCTTTCCTGTCTCCACACTGGACCGTGGTAGAGTGTCACAGGGGAGATGCTGGAGCGCACTCCAGGGTTTGATGTCCTGTTGTCAGCTGGAGCTGGGACAGGGATGAGGCGAGTCTGGGACAGAGCGTTACTTGGTTTATGACTTTGTCACAGCCAAACTGCACAGAAGCGCACATTCAGAGCTGGACACGCACCGGGCACCTCTTCACTTCTGGAGAGACGTCACTCACTCGGCAACCCCTCCCACATGCAGCGGCCACACACATAGAGGAACAGCGCACCTGCAGCAGACACTCTACATTCACTCCTACAAAAGGCTTTTTAAGGCTTGGAATGCATTATTTCTTTTTCCATTCATAGTAATGGGAAAAATCGATTCAGATTTTGAACAAATCGCTTCTCGAACGGCCGTTTGGAACGGATTGTGGTCGAGAACCAAGATACCACTGTACCAACATTCTTCACTGTTTTGCCCGCAAAGCACTTTGTAATCATGATTCAAAAAACAATCTCTCTTACAATTATTATTATTGATAATGACTTTTAACCATTCACATGGCGCTCCCTCCACACAATCCACTCGCATTACAGGACAAACTGACTCCAAAGCAAAATAAAAGTCTCCTTTGTTCTCTATGATCATGATGTGAATATGTGTATACTGAGTTACCAACAACAGGAGACAGTCATCCGTCACATCTCGGGACATTTCTATCAAGGGGATACGTCATATAGGTAGATACAAGGAAGCGTGACTGAAGTGAAGTCTGAATGTTGACACGTACACGTTAAGGACATCATGACTAGGATGTGCTGCCACAACACGGAGGACCAACAAAAACAAAGGAAACAAAACCCACCTGCCACTCTCAGCTTCATAATCCAGCTCTGGGACCAGGATTCACTGAAATGATCCACCAGTTTGCTGCTTGGCCAAACCAGCAGCTCGTCCCCAGGCTCAATAGTGCGACAGCAGTGGAAGAGGATGCTACCTAGGCACTGGATAGCCAGCAGATTCATCTCATCCACGCTGCGAGCTCGGTTCACATACCTGAACAGCGCAGACAACAGATAAAATACTCACTGGACTGTGGACTCACTCTGTAAAAGTGAGAAGAAATTTTCAGAGAATAAACGCACCTCATCCAGTTAGAGAGGGGTTCCGCAGCTGCATCAATGTATGAATAATCATCCTCCCCCCCGTAGATCTGTAAACAAGTAACACCATTTGAGACACACGTGCCAAAATCCAATAGCCCAACAATAGCAACAACTTCACCTCCCAGGAGAAGTCGCTGACCAACGCTTCCTCTAATGTAGCTTGTTCTCCTTCAAGCGGCCCAAAGTGCATCCCCGGAGAAATGGCTGGACCATGGTTGATGACTCCCACTCCAGCATTGGGGAGACTGGATCTACCAACCATGAGGCCATGGGGAAGAGAGAGGAGTGACCTCTGAGGGGTGCCGATGGTTGTAGGGTAGTCCAGAATAAAGGAGGGGCCAGAGATTTTAGATGGGACAGCCTGGTCTTGGAACAGAACCACACACTCTTCACAACCTAGAGAAAAGGATTTTGTTAAACTTGATGTAAATGTGTAGCAAGTTTTTTAAAGAAAGAAAAAGAAACTTATGGTGAAGCCAGCGACACTTCTCTACCCATTCATATATGGCATACTGTACATAGGATTGAATCCACCACAAGAAACATTTGAAGAGCCTGAATGCACTAAATAGCAGCTTGATTGACAACAAAAACAAACATATTTCGTAGCCAAATTGAGCTATACACATAAGACAGCGCTACATGATTCTCATGGTTCTGAGATTTGAGCAACTCGGTGCAATTAATCGCAATAATTGTTGTTGTTCGCAAATGCAAAGACTGAGTCGTACTCACAAAAGCCGTGTCCAGACTCTGGGTCGTTTCTCAGCAGCTTCTGGATGGGCGATTCTGCTGTCTCCAGCACCGGTATCACTGAAAAACACAAAGTGTCACCAAAACATGTCGAACGCCACATTTGGTCATGACTTCGGCCGCAGACACGAAATACCTGTCGCGTGGATGCTTTCTGCGGGTAAACAATCCTCAATTATCACGACCTCTTGGGTGGTTTCGACCCAGTTAACGGCGTCAGACGACATGACAATAACTCGGCAAATACTGTTTATATGTCCAGCTAACAGCTAGTGTTAGCACCAGTGCTTTGTGCAATTAGACTCGTCCGCTGACAAAAACACGCCATTAATTACAACAAATTATATAAGTCAAAAGGTTTGGCACATGCACCATTCAAATACATTAGCGTGTAATAGTTTAGAATGTCACAAGTCCTTTCCAATCGAGCAAAACGCAAACAAGCCGGATGTGCGACGCTCACCCGGAAATAGCGTCACGTCGTCACATCCTCCATTGGCACAGGTTTTAATTTTATATATTTATTTCTTCATTTTTCAGAGGTGCGGGTCGAAAGTGTACAGTAAGCGAAGTTTTATTTCATAAAAACAAACTGCTTCAGAACATAATACGACATAAATGTTATGTTACAGGTTATAGTCAGTCAGTGGGTACGATGGGCTTCATCCGGCGCTGCTGGTGTAGTGGTAACATGCAAGATTCCCATTCTTGCGCTCCGGGTTCGATTCCCGGGCAGCGCATGCGTTTTTGTCACTTGGTTTTAAAAAAAAAAAGCTTGTTTAAACAATGAATGATATGTAACACCATGTCATACATAAACATTGTGTCCTACCACGCATCTCCGATATAATCGGTTATATATATATATATATATATATATATATATATATATATATATATATAAATCTCAAATATTTACTTTGCATTACCTGTAAATGAAAAAACAACAGGTGTAATCTGAGCAAAATAATGAGCAAAAAAGTTGTTCAACAGAAAAACGATTTTATTATTATCTGGTTATAGTAAACATTTGTTATGAAAAAATAGGACAGAATAACTGCCTCAATATTTAACAATCTTGAATAAAATAAAGTCGTACACATTGCTGTGACAAAAACAAACAATGTGTCAATCCAATAAACTTGGTGTTTAAGTCACAGGCATCAGACTGAAAACGTTGAACATCGACTTTGATAGTATACCACTTATTTGATAAGATTAGTTAAACCACAATTCTCACATATCCTTGAAGTTGGTCCGTAGACTACGAAAGCTGAAACCATTGAATTTTACAACTAAGTTGATCAGGATGCTGAATGATCATTTCAATTTCCCAGTGTCTTTGGACTGATCACAGTAAGACCAATATTTGCATCTACATTTGCAGCGGCACAGGGACTTGGCTCGCTCCACAGTACGCTGCAGAAATTCAATTTAACACAATTATGACTATCTAAAGCAGATTTGCGCAGAGTGGGGCCTGAGAATTAGATGTGGCTGTTCACCAGTATTTATCCAGCCTCATGAGGTCAGTGAAAAACTATTCAATTTCTTTTTATTAATATCCATTTCATTGTAAATATAACACTAAGTTTTTCTTTAATATTTAATAGGTTACTGACATGTTAAGTGATGTAGCTCAGTCAACAATAAAAACATTCATCACTTACATGACTATCATATATATTGTGTGTGTATATATATATATATATATAGCAGATTCTTACAGACCATTTTGTGAGGTTCCGGACTGTGAACGGAGCAGTGTGTTACTAGTGGAATTTGGAACTTGGCTCTGGCACTCAACAACTCACTCATCTCTTTTCATCGCTGCAGCCGTTGCCAGAGTTACAAACTCCGCCCTCTCCAAACTTTCACTGGGTCTCAATCTCTGGAAACTATTGTATGCTCTTGTTCTCGACTGACCGCACAAGAGCCAGTTTAAGAGACACACTAAAGTGCTGTAACAGGAGCGCGGTGGAGAGAAGACAGTTCCAACAGCACTGTAGATGACATCAAAGGTGACTACGATGGATCAAAGATGAAGAGAAGCCAGGACTAGAGTCTGCAGCGCTGAAGACGAGTGATCAATAAAGGGTGAAAAGATCTACCTATAAAGGTCGGTGAGAAACCTTTGATAGCAAATACATATTTAATATCCTGGTTGTGTGAGTGGTATTAACCAAGACTGTTGTTGCAAAAGTAGCGGTATTTGATGCAAACAGAAAACATACCAGATTGAGGGACGAATGTATGAGAACTTTCAGTCAAGTTAAAGGGAATGTCTAATCCAGTATATCTGTGAAAAAGAAACTAGTGCTTGAATCAAGGAAACGGTACACGGTCAATACGTTACAGCCGTGAGAACAAAAAGATTATAGAGGAAACAGCATCAAGAGAACTGAGCGAATGAACAAAACAAAGCAGGCACTGACATAGTCACTCTTGAACAGATGGAATCTAAAATGACCACTCACAGAAACCTGTCCTGAGGATAAAGGACAATAATGTACCTTGTGTTGCGACTCACTCTCAATGTTTTAGGATTGAAAGGATTATCATCAGCATGACATCATTCAACTTTGTCGAGCATCTGAAAGTCACGACCAGTAAACCATGTGCCAACTTGTGTGGACTTTGTCCATCCTGCGTCTTTCTGCCCAAACAACCCGAAGACCCCGTGATTCAGTGGAAGTCTACCGATAAGTACCAGCGGATGTTCCTGGTTGAGTTGATACTGAAATGTGAAGACATAAGTGCGCTGCAGCGAATCCAAACTCTCCTGAGCCCAATGACATGGCCAGTGTCTAACTATGTGAGATCCACTCCGGTGGCACCACCACCACCTCCACAGCCCGCCTTAGAAAAGGCACCCACCACGGTCATCAGCAAAAGCGAGATTTGGGATTGGTTCAGGAGCAGTTCCAGCTGGGTCCAGTCCCACTACATCTGTTGTCTTTTGTCATTTTGCGATGCGGAGCAACTGCGCATGTTCGCTAATCTAGTCAACGTCCATTTGACCAGACTGAAACAAGGCTTGCGAGCTGACGGTAAGAGCGTGTTTAACATGTTCATAATTGTAACCAGTCACCCACAGTATTGGGATTATTTCTTCGCAGATCGTGTTCCACTTGATGGTGAAATTATTGACCCTGTTCTGCTGGTCATCCCTGGATCCTCTGAGTCCATGTCTGGAGTCAGCCTCTACAAGGACTTGATCACAAACCTGCCTGTTGACCTCGCAAAGCGAATATTTGGTATGCTTGCTCAGTGGAACAAATGGTAGAAGCTCAATTTTGTTTTGTTGAAATCAACTAGAATGGCTTTTTGAGGGTAGTTTCTGTTTGAATTTGAGAAATATTTGTCAGTATATATCCACATTCACAGCAAGGCTTCTTGACTTCTGCCATCTTTGTTGACTTTCATCAGGTCTACGGGACGATCATGATTTGCAAACGTGCCAGAGGATTGGTTTAGAAGTCTGGAAGCTCCTTGCTATAGAAGTGGGAGACGAAAAAAAATTCCGGCGAGGATTTCATGAGCAAGTAAAAGCGGTGATGGAGGTTAGTGAGATTGTGATGGTGATTCCCTCTCGGAGTCCCAGCAATGATGAGATGAAACAAACGTTCTGTTTCAGAGGTACAAAGGGATCAACTGGGTCAGTCCTACCTTTGCCAGGATGGTGGAAGTTCTGGTGCCATGTGGCTTGGATCAGGAAGGAGAAGATGCCAGTACATATACTCATGAGGTCCTGTCATCACAGCAGAACTGTACTGTATTGTTTCATGTTAACATTTATTTTTTGTGAAACAGATAAGGTCGTTTGAAAATGCCTACGCCAACATGAAAACCAAGGCAGTTCAGATGGAGGAGCGTAACATTTACTGCAGCGCCTACTACACCACTGTGGTGCTTGACAAGTCAGTGCTCCAGGTGTTTTGCTTTGTGAATTAGCTGTGAATGAGTTTTTACTGTCATTATGTGTTTTTAGAGAAGACACTCACCGTGTGGTGGACTACAGGGGACAGACCTACATGGCGTTGGGCTCCAAAGACTGTTCAGTACACCTGCTCTATGTCGGCACCAAGAGCAAGTTTGTCTCTGCTTTAAAGGGTCATGTTGGAAGCATCCGGGCTGTTCTAATGTGTGAAGAGAAAGGGATTATGATTTCTGGCAGCTGTGATACCTCCATCAGGTGGGAGCTCCCAAACATCTTGACCGTTGTCATGTTTTTGCCCTCATTCACTGACTCAACATGGAAGTCACACTCAACTTTGGTCATGCTTGTTGGTTAATGAGTGAAAAAGGGATTAAACTTGAAACTGATGATTGGTATTTGACCACCTATGGTCAAGTGCAGGGGCTTGAATGAGGTTAAACAGAATATTTGTGCCTTATGAGGATGAAAATTGGTTATCGTCTATGCAGTTGGAAAGATGGTAAACTGCCTTCGACTTGCTTACTGAGGGATAATATGTTTCACTTGAACTTGTAAAATCAGTTTGAAATACCGACATTCAGCGAAAAGTAAATGTATCAAGTCTTGCTGACCTGTCGTCCCTGGGTCAACTATGGTAAGAGGCCACGGGAAATGAGCTCAACACATGTATAAGTAACAGGTGAAAACCAGCGAATCTAATGGTCGTGAATCGTCACCCTCAGATGTTGGAGTTTGAGGACGGATCAGTGTGTGATGGCACTTTACGGTCATACTGGGAGTGTCAACTGTTTGGACATCTATGAAGACAGACTTGTGTCAGGAGCCAAAGATTGTCAAGTCAAAGGTAAACAGTGTTGGACATGATAAACCAGGGTAACTCTGAAGCATAAAATGTGGGTAGCTTATTAAAAATCTAGAATGTTTGACTTCTTTTATGATATATACATTGGACTGAGCAATAACACTGCATACAGTTCAGTCACACATTTTTTGGGGGAATATTTGGGGGGCTACCAAAGATCTTTGTCTTTGCAGTGTGGAATCTACAAACTGGTAGGAATTTTTATGATATGAAATTCAAACACCCTGGTTCTGTCCGCTGCGTGAAGATCAGTGCGACAACAGTCTTCAGTGCCTGTGATCGTGGACTTGTCAAAGTGTGGGATATGGACTCAGCATCACTAATCAGGGTAGGACTTGTTGACTTGGCTCCAATGATGTAGTTGTCAATATTAAGTACTCATGTTAAGAATTAATTTAAGGTGATAAACGGGCACAAGAGCTCCGTCAGATGCCTCTTCTATGATGAGTGGCACCTTCTGTCTGGAGACTTCAATGGTCAGCTGATGGTGTGGAGCATCAACTGTGAAGCAAAAGACTGCCTCATGACCTTCAACCATCCAAAGTAAGCACCAGCTAATGCTGCAGAGGAGTACAGAACACACATTGTGGTGACAAGTGAGGTTTACATTATACTTAATGGTAACGCTGAAGCAAATCTCTTTTCCAGCAGAGAGACACAACAACAGAACAAATGCTGACAGAATGAAATAATCGTGGGTTCTGTGCTCTGCAGGGAGGTGAAAGCTGTAAGTCTGACTTACCTCAGAGTCATCACTGGCTGTGTGGATGGAAAGATTCGAGTTTTCAACTTCCTCAATGGAGACTGCATCAAGATCATCACTGCTGAAGTGGAATCCAGCCGCATTCTCTCTGTGCATTTCAACGAAAGATGGTGACTATTTTTCCAAGTCAAGTAAATTTGCTTACAAAGATCTGAATAAGATGGTCAGCATTAACAATATTTTACCTCCAGTTTAACCTGCATCTTCTTCACCTCCAGTATATTAGTGAACACAGCTTCTCGTGTTCGACTGATATTGTTTGGAAAAGTGTTCTGGGACCATGTCGATCCTGGAGACAGAGTTAAGAGAGACCATCAGCCGGTGGAGGAGTCTGTCACAGAGGAGTCGCTTGATTCTCCTACCGGGACAGATTTGTCAGTCCAGAAGACGCACACAACACAAGGCAAGTGGAATTTTTAGTTGTAAAGAGTAAAGGACATTTTGTGAATCCAAATGATGATAGTAGACGTTTCTGCATTAAAAGTGACCTTTTTCAGTTTCTGCAATTAAATACCAAGGTAAATATGTTGTCTGAACGTAGTCAAAAGTCCTTCAAATGATAAGCTGTTGATGCTGACTCTTTGGTCAGTCATGTCTGTCCCTGTCCTCTCGTAGACTGCCGTGAATCCACAAAGACAAAGTTGAGTGAAAAGGCCTCGTCGAGCAAGAAGGGAAGTGCTCATCATCAAACGGAGAGTTCCTCACACCCCCATGAAAAAAGTGAAGCCAAAGCTGATGCATCCAGTAAATAAGGTGGGGCTGCAGTAAAAAAGTGGCTGCTGATCCAAGGACGAAGAGACATAGACCAAGAGGAAGATGACCAGAAAACAGCGAAAGGACAACACCAACACGCAACAGTCACAGCCTGAGTGACCTCATCTGCTGCTCTCCCCAAATCTGAACCTTCATGAACCCCATCATGAGATGTTTTCTGTCCCCCCACCTGAAGTGGAGCATCAACAAGTGGCCAAAGCATAGTGGTCAGATGGTGGTGTTGCTTGGAGAACAACAAGCTTCCCATCAAGTGTCTTCAGTGGAACCTGGCTCAACACCTGGAAGGAGAGAGAAGCCATAGTTAGACTGGCTTCAGTTCATTTTTGAGGACTCCGATCCCAAACCAGAAACTGAAATCAGTGGATCCATTGGGCAAAAAAAAAATAAAAAAAAGCATGGGACACCCCAAATTGAAAAAAATATCACTAAGAAGTTTCACAATAAACGCTAGTCAAAAAAAAAAAAAAAAAAAAAAAAGGGCTTTTTGCTGACAAGATGGCCTCAACTGAGGGTCCAAGAGGAAAACAGTGCCCCCACTTCGCTGTTCATTCAGTGGTAACAAAGATAATTAAGAATACATTGTCAACGGTGGCTCTGCATTATTTACCCTCTCATGCAAAACATTTTTGGGGGACTTAAAGTTTATTTACTCCCACTTCGTATTGAAAACTTTATTTTATTATTCATTTTTTTTTCAATGCTGGCAGAGATTCGAAACTTTTTTTTGGTCAGATTTAAAAATATATTTTCCTCAAAAATCGGAACAAACTGCTGAGTCATTAGCCGTGTTTTATTGGATTTTTTTTATCTACTGTAACTATCCGGTTCAAGTTGTAGTTATAGTGAATGACCACTGCAGGGCGATCGTTACCTGCGATGAAGAGGTCATTTTACTCGGAGGGTTTGAATAAGATCACAGGCCTGTGGGGAACTGAATTGAAATTAAAGTCAAAGGTGGCTAACATGCAGACCTTAGAATGTTGTCCAAGTTGTGATCTTGCACCTTTACTCAGCAACCACATATTCTTTATACTGTAGATCACAGAACAAGCCAACCTTGCATTGCAGCTTCCAACCACGGAGCTCTTTGGTTGAGATCAGAAGTGTTGTGATCTGGCCGGACCTTTCACCCTGCCACCTGCCCTCTGGTCCTGCTGCCTTCAGGGCATCATTATGAGGCGCAGAGGTGGGAGATCAGGAAGGGAAGCCCCCTTTGCTTTGACGACAGCTGGGAATTTGTGAATAACAAAAGGCCTCTAAAGGAAACCCAGTTGATAAGACGTCCCACTCTGTAGAATCTCCTCCAGTGAAATTTGATTTGTTCTTCAGAGGGTCATGTGACGTAAAAGGATGCTGTGGAAGTGTATTGAGCTCTGACAGGGAGCAGCACAGCCGCCCCTTTTGTTTGATCGGGTTCAGAATCCCTTGTCCGGAGCTCCACAGGGGATAACAGGCGTAAAAGTAGGAAAAGAGAAAGTCCTCTCAAATTCTCTTGGACCTTCTGCTCCATTCAAAGGACCCTCATAGACCCGGCATACAGCTTCAATTATGCATAAGGCAACCCCCTCCAGAAATGACAGTTAACCCTCATACCATGGAGTTTAGGTGACTGACAAAAGGCGTCTTAGAGGAACCTGAATGACCTCCCAACCAATACTGGTCTCCAGAGGTGAACATTTGCATCATTTGTCAATTTAATTTTTCTCAGCCTCGGTCATGCCTTGTCAACACATGGCTCACATTGGACCTGAGACAGAACATCTCAGACTTGAAACTGTGATATGTTAAATAATGATCAGAACGACTTAGAGATTAGCATGAGGCCCAGACAGACACTCTTTCCCTGGATCTAAAAAAAAAGTCTTTTAAAAAACGTTGATTTTCAGAGAGTATTTTATCACCTAAAACTTGCTGGAGAATAACTGAATTCACTTCCTTCACTTCAGAGAGAGACCGATCGTTGACTGTGTGCTGTAAAAAAAGTCCAGCAGTTTTTATATTAAAAATGAGAGCTGTGGTTGCCAGAAAAAAAGACAGTGAATACAGTACATCTACACAGTGGCAACAGTAACATAACTTTTATATTCTTACCTGACCATATCACACCATACATTTTTAACAATGATTCCCAGAAATTCATTGTTGAATTCACGTTTTGAATATGATATTTAACAAAAGCAGCAAAAAATTATGTAGCAATGATGTATCAGAAATCCAAAGTCAAATTTACGTATTTCTCCACATATACGTTTGCTGCTTGACCTGATTCTGTTTTTGACTTAAAAATGATGACTTTGCAATTTATATTGTTTTGCAATTTACAAAAACAAAACAAAACAAAACAAAACAAAACACAACACAACACAATAGTAATATGTGCTGTTAACGTACGAATCTGTCTTAATAAAAATACTGTTTAAATCAGAGTAATGTCCAATTGAATGTCATCATAACAGTAAAATCAAACAACTTTGTATTGTATTTTGTCTGACTTTTTTTATGTTGGAACTTTTTACTATTAATTCAACATTCATTTTTTGCAGTGTTGCTTGGTTGGGTTATTAAAGCATGAAGACACCTCTGGCTTGCTTGTTTTGTTTGTTTGTATTGTCTAAAATGCAGTACGTTACATGAAAAACAGCAGCCTTCTCAAGGTCCTACAAACCATTATCATGTTCTATTGTAAAGAAAAGTAGTAGACTCAAAAGTATACCAAGCTTTCTCCATGACAATGTATCTAACCCTCCCCTCCCGTACTCCCCAACACACACACACACAAACAAAAAAACTAACTAACTAAAACACAACAGTTCGAGGTCCTGAAAATAAGTCACTAAAATGTTTGAGTCAACAGTCACTTCAAATGGTTGTTTCTTGACTGAGCCAACTGTGCCTGAGAGAAGGGCATCAGCATCATCAAGTCTTCACTGTGAACCTTATAAACAGAGGATTACAGACTGTTGACAAATACATTTAAATACAGTATAAGCAACACCATTGTATTCTACATAATGAAACATTCAGGAATGGTCCAGAAGGGATTTGCTTGTGTTTACATTATTGAGTAAATCCAGTTTCACTTCTATGACCCGGTTCTACCACCAGGCTGCAAGACATCTGGAACATGTTGAGCATTTTTTCCTTTATCCATGTGATACATAACCTACACCTGGGGTGTTCGCCAACCAGCCGAGGCCTTCTGACCACCTGCCATATACTGTACAAGTCCTTCATGTGTAAATCACACATGGCGATCAGAATCAAAAGTTCTGAAGATCTCCTCAGAGGTGGACCAGTCAAGGGTCACCACCCAAGAGTCAGTTGGTGATTTTAAATGTATTTAAGTCATCGTCAACTTGCAGTTCATATGTACGACTTTAGAGGGCGAACTGTCACTGTGTTATCTCACACGAACTGAAGCGCTTTTAATTACAGTCATGTGCCATTAAACAACACAGAGAGTGAAGCAGAATAATTTATGCATGAATACATAATACGCCTTTCTGAAAGTAAAACGCTATTAAAGAAGAACAAAAATGTATAGTATAGTAACAGAAAGGTCACTTTGCAAGAACACAATCATAGACATTTATAGTATAGCATTAATGAATAAAATAACTGAATAAATACATTATAAATCGAATAAGCCCCAAAACTGCGCTCAAAATAATTTGAAAATGAATATGAATAAAACGCATGACTTGAGTGAATTGATGTTATCTTATAATTTTCATGTAAATCAATTTGAACACAATCGATATACATTGCAAAATACATGGAAAAAAAACAAAACAAATAGCTATGTCATCAGGATGAGAATGGGACTGTAAAAATAAAAATGAAAATCTGAAGATTGAATTATGGAAAAAAACATAGGTCTTCCAAACCCAGAGCTCAGTAGACCGGTGAGTCTGAGTTTTGCAAAAAGAAAAAAAAAAAGAGTATATATTTTAAAACCGCGCTGTATAGACAATTTGAATAATCATGGGAGTGAATTAAATATGAGACTGAAACATCTTTGAAGCTGAATTGTTCTCATGTCTGTGGAGCTGAAAAAAGGATGTGGCTATAAATCCCATTTAAAAATTGTATGATGGCTCAGATGTGCTCAGTATATGGTGAAATGAAGTGTCCAGCCACCTTATATAAACCCCACTCTGAGATGAGAAGCATGTGCTTTTGTAGTGATGGAAACAAGCACACTACATTAGTGTAATGAAAACGTAGATATTTAGACAAAAGTGATTCTTTTGCGAGGTCATTTGCCCCACTCTGACTCATTCTTGAAATCTCACATGGAAGCTGTTCCATGTTTAAGCCTTTGGAAATGTTTGCAGAGATGGATATTAAGAGCACAAACATTGAGTGTCTTATCAGCGGTCGATCACAGGACTAATCAAATAAAAGCAGATTCCATGACACCAAACCGCAGTGTGCACACAAAAACCCGATACTGCGCGATAAGTCGGGATTGACAGTGAGAGTGTTTTATCCTTAGAGTGCGTTCGAAGCGGCCGGCGCGCTCATGTAGCCACATCAAAAACGCATCTCTGCAAGTTGGAGGCGAACCAAGGCCGTGCATGTGTTCTGAATCAGTCCAAATGGGGGAAAGTGCTCAGTTCAGAAGAAATCTGAATGAAGATTCATTTTGCGTAACTGAGGAGAAGGCTCCTGTGGAAATATGTGAGTTGACATCCGTCCATTTAAAAAAATCTGTTATTAGCCACGTTTCATGACTCAATTCATCTTCGACCTAAAATATTGTCAGCAATTCACGATGGAAATCATTTCCATGAAGAAAAAAAAAGCATAAACTACAGTTCAGTCAATGCCATGAATGTTTTTCATATTGAGAAAATTATTTTTTTAATGGATTTTGTAATGCTTGCACAGATATCTGGTTAATAGCTCATACTAAATGGAAGCTAATATCCCTATGACTTTGTTTTCTGGTTGACTCAGTTGGAGCTGCTGTGGCGTTGAATAACCAGATATCAACTCAGGTAGACTAGATAGTCTGCTAATAAATCGAGTTGAAAACAATGTTGAACTGAATGTTGCTTTAGCTTTTAAGTTATCCAACATGACAAGCGAAGTTAAAATGCAAAACCACCATGAAACCGCTTGTTACTATCAGCTTCTTAAAAATTTAAGAGCAGATGTTTCTGCAATCAGCTTGCAGCCTAAATAAATCACTTCATGGTTGAGTCAAGACGACAGGATATTTTGACATATACATTCAATAAATGCAGTCAGTAGTGAAAACAATATGGAGGCAAGATAATGATTTGTTTAAAGGAGGAAACTCGCAAGCACGAGGCAGCAAACAAGAGGAGTGGAGTGATTTCCGACTGAATCTTACTATTACAAATCTGGAAAAGCATTGAAGTATTGAAACTAAAACAGTGTTAAGAAGCACTTGTCAGGACGGACAAATATCGATTCATCTGGAATAACACAATGCTGTTTCTACTGACTGATCATTTATGATAAATCCAACCGAACTGGGGGGATTTGGGTTTCTATCAAACTCCACGTGCAACCTTCAAACAGATCATGAATGGTTTTAGAGAGTGTGTGAGCCACTCTAGGATCTGTCTGAACTCCGTGCTCTGCTCTTAATTAAAATAAACCTGCGGCAGCAATCAGCGATCCAGTTGGCACCGTCCGTATAAACAGCTCGACGGCTTAAAAAAAAACCATACGTAATGTCCCAGGATCTGCTGAGTGCTGCGCTGGAAGACGCGCGAAGGCCACATCTGGGATCACTGGGAGATGTGGAGATAAAACCACGCTAAAAAATATTTACATTTTTATTCCATTCCATTTTGGCTCCTGCTTCACTCGACCTTTTGGGGAAGAGGAGTGCCATGAAGATGTGGCTGATCTGATCCAAAAATGTCGATGGACATTATGTCCTGAGCAAGGTCAAGTTCTCACACCTGAGTCGGACCCGTCCTGGTTTAGCTCATAGACAGGTCGTCTGTCGGGATGTGGCACCCTTACACCCATTGTTTCTGTGCTGAATTTCCAGGCATCTTTGGAAGAAAGAAAGATTTTAGTTCATACTCACCTAACTTTCTGCTACACCAACATGTCCCTCTCCAGGCCCAATTCTTGGATTTTGTCAGAGAGCTCCATCACTTTAGAATAAGACTGTGAGATATTATTGAGTGTCCACCAAAGGAAATATTTCATGCTTGGGATGAGCAACAAGTTCCACATGTTAAAATCCTCGCAAATCAGAAACTCATCTTTTTGATCTGCATGTGAGCAGTGAACGTCTTCAGGTTGTATTTATATACATTTATACCTCATCCATATGGAAATGGAGTTGTTCTGTGCTGGACAAGCCACTTGTCCTCACAGATTTAACGGTTGAACACCATAACTGGTACAAATTGAAACTTGGTTCCAGAGTGAATATGCACAGCATCTCTCTCTCTCTCATGTCGATTAGAAAAGTGTGACACATAACAACTACGTCACCGGTTCACGCCGTCTTCTTCCATGTTTGATTTGCGTTGCGACTATGCAAACGCAACGCAATTGCACAAGCTATGCACAAGCGGCGTTAAAAAAAAAGAGACAAAAAAAAAAACATTTAAGAGCTGCCCTTTTTTTTACCTTTGTTTCCAATTATGAGCGTTCATCCCCGTCTCATTTTCCCTTCTAACACTCTGTGATATAAAGGAAGTAATTTCTAACCATATGGTGAAATAAATAAGGTCAGTGATGATGATGATGGCATGGAGACTTGGTCAGCCAATGTTGGGTCTGCACGGCGGCGGCACTTGCGCTCTTACACAAACACCACTTGAATGATGGAGGAGGTGCTGATAGAGTTGCGGGTCATGAACTTGTAGTGTATATAATTATGTCAAATGCCCTGCAAGGTCTTTAAAAGAATATTTTCAAAACGCTTGAAGACAAAAGTATTGAATAACCACAGCACAATCTGGAGCTGGGTGATGTATGGTTACAAATCAGTTTGTTTTATATGCCCAACTGAAGTGACTTTTGAAAGTGGTGCAGGGATTTTTTTTTCCTGAAAACTCATCTGAAACATTTTTTTAAAGACTTAATTTTTGCTACACGGGATCTGTTGTTATATACTTGAATTCCCTCTCACTTTGTCCACTGAGCAATAACATTTTCTTTAAGTGACCTGCGGCTTATCTTGATAGGAGACACAAGAACCCCACCTATGACACCAATCCGTCTGAGCAAGTTCTCACCTACGCTCCCTCTAATCTTTCATGTTCACACTGAGACGTTCCTATATATATATATATATATATATATATATATATATATATATATATATATATATATATATATATATAGTCTACTTATACTTTTAACTGCAACCAGCAGCAGAACCAGGTGCAACTCATATTCATGATAAAAAAGAAGAAAAAAATCTGTGGAGAAAATTGAAAAAAAAAGGAAATGTCATAAATAAAACAAAGTACCGACACACATCAAAGCGATGTTTTCGACCACCAACACAGCCCATGAGCCAATAAGCGCCGGGTGGGGTGTGTGTAAGAAGACGGGCGCTTTGACTGACAGACATTGCGGATTACACGGACAAGAACTTCACATACTTTGAATGGCTGACAGACCATCTACATCCATTTCGTCTCGGCACGTCTGCTCAACGAAATCTCAATATACATATATATATATAATATAATAATTCCATGGCCAGAGAACATAGTGAGCAGACCTACCTTTGGTGCATATGAGGTGTCAATTTTGATTTTAACCCTTTAACTTATGCATAATTATTAACAGAAGTGATGTAGTGGGCAAAAATTTCTATTTCATCATCATCATCAGCTGTGAGAAGTTCGACATGTCTGCATTAAATGGCGTTTGCGGACAGGTTGAGCAAGTCGTTTCCTAACCAATGTTGGTAAAATCACCAGATGGAAGGTAGATAATAACATTTTTACGATCGGCTCTAGACCTGCTGACTCATCAGCTTTATAATGGGCAGTGTTTCCTGGAAAACAGTATCACCAGCAGCAGGTTAGATGGTGTTTATTAAAGTCAAAGTACCAGACGGAGGAGGAGGATGAGACCCCCACCCTCCACCCCACGCGCACTTTTCTTCTTTAGCTTTGTCAGCCCTTCTGTCTAATTAAAACAGACCACTTCTCTCCTGTAATAAACGTGATAGGAAGTGTTCAGTAATTCAGCCTGGCGCTACTTCACGCTGATCTCACTCTGTGTTGGCAGTGATACTGGGTGGTCCACATTAGCTTTTGGTAGCATTAACTCAAAATTTATTGGTATTTCATAGGGGCAGAGGATGGATCTCAAGTTTCAGTGGTGAAACATGGTGTTAGTTCTTTTGGGAGACATCGGTGTCAGAATCTGTGTTGATGTTTTGTTAGTCAACATCATTGGCACAAGCAGGCAAAGGAGTTTCCTTAAGCGGACTAGCTCCTATTACAGTGAGAAGAGTCCAGTCAACAGTCACAGGCTCAGAGTAATAGGTCCATCATTTTAAGCCGTTAATGCCTTCTTCACTTGTTTTTGAACGGAGTGAACAAAACCTCTCACATAATAATTCAAAATAAAGACTCAACCGTCTTGCCACTTCATAATATATCATTATGTTTGTGGACAATTTAAATTCATAGTTTTGTGGTTGTACTTTTCTGCCCCCTAAATTCCACGCACAACATCATCCTCTGTCTCTCTGTCTTATCTGGCTCCTGACACGCCTGTGACAAGGTGCTATTTTTAAACTCAAAGGTCCTTGGCATATCAAGAAAAGAGAACGACAGGAAAAAGAAGAGAGATGATCGGCCATGCCGGCACATTTGTGTCGGACGCTGTCCAGGGTGTTTGCCGTAATCTATGGGAGCACTTAGGTCTGTGACGTGACGGCACATTCATCATGCTCCCGCTCAGCCTGAGACTTCAGAACCTCCACAGAAGAATTTCAATGCCGCACTCTGGTGATACATCACGGTTGACTCTATGGAAGGAAGGTTCAACATGCCTGCCATGAATTTCAACAGTGTTGCCATCAGGATGCACCGACATGACCCTCCAGTGGTCCCCCACATCAACCATCCAGCAAGGAGACAATTACTATATTTCTTCAGTATCTGTATTGTTTTAGCAATTCCACTCACGAAGTCCTGGAATACTTTACTCCTTCATCCCCAACTCTTCGTCCTGTCTGAGGCCCGCTTCAACAGTGCCACTACACTTACAGCATGTAAGTGCATCTTTGGACAGGACTTTTCAGAGCAGTCTTCACTTCAGAACACATGAGAGTGTTTCAGAATGTGTTCGCTTTACTATGCCCAATGATCTGCGGCAGAAGTAACCAAGGTGTCCTGCAGGGTACGAACAAAAACTCTGTTAAATGCTCTTAAAGCAAGGTATTGGACAGGAAATACAGCTGCTACTTGGGATTAACTGCAGGAGGGAACAGAGTCTTGTTACAAGGCCATGACATCCATAATAGTGGATATAGCTGAAGTGCTAAAATACGGATGGATTAAGTTGAAATAAAAGTGACAGAACCTCAGATTTTTTTAGGATATAAATCAAAGGGACCTGCTGCTAGCTTCACTCACTCAGGGCCACATCCATCAATAGGTAATAGCATACTATTCTAATTCATGTACAGTGCACCAATGTCAGTAGCAAGTTCCAGCAAATAATTTCCGTTCAACTCTATCGGAGTGGTAGTGAACGGAAAAGGTGTGACAATGTCTCATTTTATGGCGAACCCTCTACATATTATAAAGCCCCTAGTATAAAACAAAACTGATATAAAACTGTTGATCCTTGTGTCTGTGTCTCGGTTGTAAAAAGAAAGCACTTGAAAATCCAAAACTGTCAAGTCAGCAGAACATGTTGCTGTTTATTATTTCCACAACAGCAGTGATTTAGCGTCGCGCGCAGCTACAAGCCCCCAGGCCGGATCCTTAGTGCCGTTTGCGATAAAAGAAGGTGCCATTATCTAGTCTGCGTCTCGGCCGTGAAAGCAATGAAGAAGCGGTGAAACCATAAACAAGCAATTATCCGTTTTAGATCCTGCCATCAAGTGTCAACACTTTGAAAATCAAATCATACAGTGAGAGAAGCAATGAGCTGGTGAAGATGAGTGCGCGCAGAGACAAAGGTTTTGATAGTCACTCAATGGTCGTAATGTTCCCTGCACGCAGATTCAAGCTCTGTTTGCTGGCACTAAGGTACTAATCCAGAGAGGAGAACTACGAGCTAACTCATATAGCATTGATGTATGCGACAATTTCCCTCTTGTCTTGCGTTTGTTGCTGGAAAGCACCGTGAGTTTGTGATGCAGGCATTCACACATGCACACAATATAATTTCCTTGTTAATTTCTTCTGGAACAAAAGTATATTTCCTAAAGAAACAGATCAGTCTGGAACTATTAAAGAGTGATGGGTGCACACAAGTTGTAACAGCGAGTATAAAAGATGCCGTGTAGTCATAATAATACACAGCGAAACGTCCCCACTAAAACTCTTGTTTCCTGTTTGTGCTCTGTTTTTATGTACTGTCTGTGGATTAAACCTTGTTAAATTTAACCTCACTGCTCGAGTCCACCTGTTCACCTGAGCCTCCATGACACTACTTACACCTAACTTCAACCAGTAGCAGAATCAGGTGCAAATCATATTTATGATTTAAAAGGAAGAAAAAAAAATCACAAATTGTGGAGAAAATTGGAAAAAAATGGACATGTCATAAATAAAACTATGAATAAAGTAAATATATCTAATATATCATAAAATAGATATAGTATGAATAAATGTTTGTTTCCCCCCCACCGATATTAACAGTAAAGAAAACGGTGAAGCGGTCCCCACTAAAACTCACGTATCGCTTTGTTGTTTTACATCAGAAACCCTCCCCCTGTTGCTTTGAGAATCACGTCAGTGCTGTGCAGGGAAACGCTCCAGAGGACAGGAACTCTGAAAAGGGCAGCCACACCGAGCGATGACAAGAAAAGCTGCTTCCTATCCAGACAGTGGGGAAGTGGAGCGACATGGAACTTGGCCCTGGGCACTACTCTTTTTCTCCACACGGTGCCTATTATCTCCAATCATGTTCAGTGCAGCTCTGCTTTGGGGGGCGTTTTCTGCTTCCTCTCCCACCAGGTGCCAGCACCAGTCACCAGCGTTACTGTCTGCTGAAAGACAGCGGGAGATCGGTCGGGGGGCTGGTCAAGGCTCTCTGATTAAATTGTTAGGAGGAAGTGGTGGAGAACAAAAGCCAGTCTGGGATGTACATGGGGTTAGACAGGTAGATGAAAAGAGCTACAGTCAATGAATTAACGCCTGAGATGCAGTTTGTTTAAGCTTCAGTTGAAGTTTTGACTTGAACAATGTGGTAGCCAACATCATTTACCCTCTTGGAGCCCGTTGGGAAGGTTGAAAACCTCCACTGAAGAAAATCCCAGGGAACGGGACTGGAGAGGAATGAAGTTACGTCATGAGTGAAACACTCCTCTAACAATGTGTGGGCATCTTGGAAAGAGACCTGGTCACTACTGACAAGAAGATCTCAATCACTCATCCTGAATATGACAAAAGGTTGAGGCCTTTTACTGAACGTTACATTTTTATGTTTCTCACTGACATGAACTGTTATGGTGATCAAACTGTTTTTAAGTGCCAAAGCAACATTGTTTTCTATAGTAGTGCTTTCATTTAGTAAAGCAGAGGTTTTTGACCTCTGACTGTGACTGACTGTGATATTGGTGAAATTCATGAGACCCTGAGAGTTTGTGACCACTGCAGTGGCTTCACTTTGGCTTATTTGGATTCCAGACGGCGATAAGGGGAAAATGTTCCTACGACTGTACTGTTGACTGCAATGGAACGAAGAAGTGATCATTTTCGTACTGACAAACATTTTGGATGAGTGAGAGAAAAAGCAGCATTGTCTTCGACAACAAGGTTGGAAACTATTGGAGCTTGCTGTTCCACTGTTTTGTTTTACCAGAGTTCAGATTCACCTCACTCTACCTTCCACAACCAAATTGCAGAGAGAGTTCTTTCCAAAGTATTTACTGTGGTGACGAGACATAATCCCTCCACCTGGTCCTGGGTCGGCCCCTCAGACTCCTCCCAGCTGACTGAGCCTGAAACACCTCCAAAGGGAGGTGTCCAATGGGCATCCTCATGAGATCCTCAACTGGCTGAAGCAGCACTCTTGAAGGGGTTTTCACACTGCGAACCGGGTTTTGATCAGGACTGGAGAGCTGCACCACGTCCCAGGAAGCTCTCCTCAGGGGCTCAGCTCGATTTGGTGCTAGACGCCGGAAACTATGCACACAGCGCGATTCCACACAAACAGATGGCGACTTCCTTGAGACGTGCTTCCTCATCGGTTACAAACCAGCTATTTTGCACATAGCGCCACTAGCTGAGAAGAAAAAAAAAATCGCCTGTGGTGCAATGGTGCGAAGCTGCACAGAAGGATGCAAACTAGACTCAGGCCTCCAAAGACAGAATCCACAGTGTGAAAAGCCCCTGAGTCTATTCCAGTGACAGAACACCTCAAGCTATTACTAAGGGAAATGCCCACCACCCTTTGTAGAAAACTCACTTCAGCCCGTATCTATCTGTCATGGTAATATTAATTACTCATATCTGTACTCTGTATTGCCAAGTACTAGTACATACTAGGACTTGGTCAGAAAAAAAGTGGTATCAGGACGTGCCTTATTAGAGCAAACCGCGGACCATCAATGTGGCTAAAATCTGCAATACATGCCGGCCTTCGAACTCACAATCCATTCTTAGTAACCACTTTTGTAAAAATTTGTTTCCAAAGTTGAAATACCCAAGTAGTTCCTTCCACTGAATGACTTCCTTCCAAGCAAACGACTTTGTTTTTCCCCTAGAATGCAAAATGCCTCCATTGTTAAGCACTGCCTCTAGCGTCTTCTGCACATCTTGAGCTTAAACAAAACATCTTTCCCCTCAGTCTCCGTCCCTCTGCCGACTGGCTCGGCACAGGTTGATGCATCTGTTTGTTGAAACGAAAAAAATCACCTGCGTATCTCTCCTGCAGCTGCGTCGCTCAGAAGCGCCGCCAAGTAGAACCGGACAGATGTGGGCGCAGTAAGAAAATTCCATCACTCTCTCTCCTCTGTATTAATCTGTCCATCACGGCTGCTGTCCTCTGCAGCTCATCTTTGTCCTCTACTGTGGGAGTCGCAGAAGGACATTTAGAAATGAAATGGGAAGTTTGGAAATGCGGTGCACTGCAGGTCAACATGTGTGGTCCATCATTCCTTGACGTCTCAACAACCCTGTCAGTGGTGCATAGCCATCACCACGTTGGCCAATGATGTGTGTTCCTCCCAAAGAAAAATGCTCTAAAGAAGTGTCTATTTCCACAAAACCACCAGAAGTCCACATCTTCAATAAATGTGGGATTTTCTCTCATGCGAACCGGTCCAGATGTGTTTCTATGATTACTTATTCTGGCTGTTTGACAACTTTCTCAGGCTCCCTTGACTATAGTTGCACCCAAAATTAGCCTGCCATTAGCCTCAAACATTTGTTGCCATGCTAAAGGTAGGTCTCAGAACAGTTGGAACATCACAATATAAAGATGCTGCTCTTACGTTCTCCTTTGAGTTAAGAGTCCCGCTGGAACAACATTGATGTCTGCTGCTGCAAAACAACTAAGATGCTGAGGAGAACTGGCTTTGTGTGGAGGGGTGACAACTGGCATTACATACCGATCGGTTCCATAAACCATTAGATTGTACAGTTCATCAAGTGTTAGGAGTTACAGTATTACGCCGATTCCCTCCAATTTTTCGGGAACGCCTGAATTAAGTAGGCTCATCTGAAACAGATGTGTGACACTGTGTCTTCGTGACTTTGTGAAGGAGCCGACAATTCTGATTCACAGTCTATTTGAGTGTTCGACAATGTTACAAAGCTTCATGAAAAACATGGTTCCACCACTGTTTGGAAAAGTGTCCAGGCTTTTGGGGTACTGGTTCATGAGTCCAGTGACTGCTGTGCTCCTCTGTGCGTGTTAAATATTGGACTAGAAGGTTTTGTGGTTGGAAATGAGCGACTACAAAGACATTATTCAGACTGAGAGACGGAGCAGAGAATGAAATCCAGATTGGACGGAACCAGTGGGCAGCCAAGGCAGTCAAGAAAGAGCAGTTCTTTGGTGCAAGAATCTAAAGAGACAGGCTTTCTTTGGACAATGTTTTAATCATTGAAAGTCACAGCTTTGACTCCAAACGTCAGTCTCATCGCTTCCCTGAGTGCCGGAGCATGAAAATAAAAACATAATGTCAACTCGGCTCAGAATGCGGGGCTAGTCTGTGCCAAGAAAGGGGGTGCTCAATTGCCCGTTCTTGATTTAGATATACGGGTGACATTTGGAATGTCTTTCATGAAACCATCTCCAGACTTTTTCAGTGATCCGTTTGTTTTGTCAAAGCTAATGACTGACAAAGGAGCTGAACTGAATTAAACCAGATTAGGACCGAGTCACTGAGGATCACGCTCATATTTGCTCTCCATCTCATGGGGTGCTTAATGTAAACACCTAAGGCACCATCTCTCACGTGGATAGGCTTCCTCCTTTGCTTTTGTTAAGGCGGCTGCTGTTGCAGCTTTCACTTTGACTTGAGGGCGGGTTGACAATCGGTCCGACGGACCTGTAAATGAACATGAGCATCTGGATTAGCACTGCAAAGTACCAGGGACTCAGTCGCTAAGTCACCTATACCTTAATAGTGTGCCCCACTAGAAAGACCGAATTCCATGCAGGTGAATGTGGATTGGACAGTCTGTAATTTTGGTATATCAGGACAAAGTGGTACAGGTTGTGTGGCGACTAAGGCTGCCATCCTGCCATCGTATGCATGACCGATCACGTCCATCATTGAGAGGTCCCTGCACATCAACAATGGCAGCAGGGTGATGGACGAACTAGCAGTGCTGGTCCGACATCAGTGCCACGATGCTAGTCACGGAGCCCCACTTGGCTCACCCCAAGGCTTCTCCCCTGCTCTGGCGGCCCAGGATAGCACCTCTGGAGACGGACATGTCCACTCTCGCTGCATGTAGGAGCGATTCTGTCATTCTTCCTGCCTAGTGCTGTCAGGCTGCGCAGTAGCAGACTGAACTCACCGTTCATTATCGGGCATTTGTATAATTACTGTTTTATTTTATTATTTTTTTTTTACTTGCATTTTTTTCCTTATGATTTCCTTTTTTTTGGTTCTTACCTCTTCCACGTAAGCATTATATTTTTGTGTGGAAATTAAAAAAATAAAGAAATAAAGTTGATTGATTTAATAAAAAGTAGAAATAAGGACTCTAATGAGTCATGGTTAAATCCCCTTTAGCTAAATTAAATTGTTAAGGTCTCATCGGCTCTGTCTTGACTTGTTTGCAATCACTAAAAAATAGATGTGAATTTAATTACAAAAAGAAGAGCATTTTCAGTTTGGGCAGCGAGAATGAATCTTTTCCTTGTTAGGCCGACGGCAAGAGTAATTTTTCTAGGACCCTCCATTTGTCACCGCCCTCCCCTTCTGCTATCCCCCCCTTCCCTTGTCATGCAGTGAGAAATGTCAGTGCGAGCAGAGAGCACATATTTAGCCCCCCAATTTGCAAACCCAGGGACCCAAACTCTGTAATACGGTAGAATTTTGATATAAACAAACTGATGTACATAGTTAATGAATTTGCTTGTTCATGAACGTGAGAGTTTTGAGGTCAAGTGCTGGAGGACTTGACAGACTTGTCAACACAAGTCGGGTTGTTTACCTTTATGCTGAACAATGTAGGACTTTGAAGACATTTACAATACAGTATAAACCTCCCTCCTTCTTTTGACCCGACCTCATCAGTTCCTTACCCTCCTCCAAATCTGTTGCCACCATCCATCTTCTTTCATGCTCATGTGAGGTTCTTCAGCTGGTTCATTCATTATTTACCAGTCATTTTATTGCCTAAGTCATACTGAGCAGTGCATTTGTATGTGTACAATCCTTTTTTATTTTTTTCTTTGACTACTGAAAAATAATATATATAATTTTATATGTTTACAAGAGGGATGTGCAATGATGAAAAACTTAGCTAGTTATGTTTATGAAAAAATAATGACATAGAAATGTTTGTGCATTATTTGGTGTAATTATTTTGGCCTATGTAAAAAGCTGAACCATTATGAAGGACAAATATTTTGTTATGAAATTATGGCTAAGCCTGGATTTACCCCAAATCCAGTTGTAGTGAGTCACACTGGACCCGTCCTCTGTCCTGAGTGCGATGCTGCTGCTCTTGTTGTCAGTTCACTCAACCTCTTTTGTCCATGGTGTTAAACAAGTGAACGGGGGGAAGGGTTGGCGCTTGTGTGCCATTGTTGACATAACTTGAATGGGATTCCATCTCAGCAAATAGAGTTCAATGTTGTTGAGAATAGACTGCGTACTATTGACCTTTAGTAGCACGAACAGGCTGCCCATCTCAACACAAAATAGAAGTCCTGATGAAGGTTCAATGGTCAGAGTTCTGAGCAGGACTGGGTGATGTTGGTACACAACCATCTAGAAGAAACAGAATAACATAAAGCTGACCTATTGTCAGTGACAGATGACAAGGCTGGTCACTAGGATAAGAAGAGCGGAAATGATTTGGCACTTTGTTGCCAGTCTGTGATCAGATGGGTTGGCGATCAGGCAAGAAGGTAGGAACAGGAATGAAATGAGTTGGCAACCAGTGTTCAGTCCAAGATGGAAAGCTTGAAAGGCTTCATGAAAGGGTGTGAAGACAACCTGGTGAATTGTGCATGTATATGCTGAAACAAGTACAAGAGAGGCTGCAGGTAAGTAAATCATAGGGGGAGGTTCAGCAGATCAAAAGAGACAGCGGTTTTCAAGTATGAGATGAAATGTTATCAAGCCTACTTTTTCGAAAAAAAATGGCAGAATAGCAAACAAATGCAGGACTAAGCAATGCGCTTTGTTTTTTATGGAGGAAGATGGCAGGTGGCCCTCAAGACGTACAGTATGCAGATCTGCTTCACAATGACGACAAAAGCACTAGGTTCTCTGGAAATTATGACAATATCACTTCTTTGTCTTTAAAGGGCTCAGGTTTTGAATAAAACAACGACAACAGAGGTGGTGAATATCTTCTTCTCATTTGGCGGCGTTAATGTTTCTCCCCCAACGCCTTCAAAAGTCTGCTGTGACTAAAACATGTTTAAGTTTATCTCCCAGCTGGAATCTGTGCCGAGGAAAAAAAGTCTGTGGCCAAAAGAAAATCCACTCTGCTGTAAAGAGGAACAGTAAACAGTGATCTTTAACGGGCCAGAGTCCATTACTGCAAGTCATAAAAGTCATGTGGAATATCCACATGAGTGCAGAGTGGGACGTGGCCGTTGTCACACTCACGCTCGTTCTTGTTTATGTGACTTTTTACTGGGACTTTGTATGAGTTTGTGGTTTAATGTAAAGTCTGTGTCAGAACAGTAAATGCAGCACGAACTTCTGACCTTTACTCTCAGCGTTTCTGGTCAGTGTACCATGTTTCTGGACAACTTTAAGGGTTGTATCATGGTTCAGTATTCTGCCAGTTAGAAGGAGTGACACAGGCCACACCCCACAAGGAAGTAAAGCTTGTTCAACCGGACAAGAGGTGCTCATGCATCTCCTGGTTGGAGGAGCAAGAAGGTGACATGGACCATGACTTGTAGGCTGGACAAGACAGTACTCTGCTTTGGTGCATAATAATAATGACTAGTGTGATGTTTATCTGACATTAACTCACAACTCCGATTTTTCATACATGATGACTAGTAGCCATGAAATAAGTTCTTGTTGTGTTTATTAACCCCAATGAGCCATTGACACGGCAGCGTATCCGCCGCAGCTGCACCTTTGAATGAGTCCGGACTCAGTGCTCTGTCATCCTGATGTTTTCAAACCTGATGATTTATTCTGACCTCCAACAGATTACTCACTCCCCCTTCACCGCCTAGTGGACGACAGGGGCGTCTACGCTCTGATTGGTGGGTTGCGCCCTCATTTGTCTGTGACAGCCTTCGCTGGGAAACCAAACAATGTCCATCCATCTCCTGTGTCACAGAGCAAGAGACTCGTGCTGTGACTGAGAGGTCTGGTCAACGCGAGTCGCTCAGTGTTGGAAGCTTTTTGTCTGCAGGGTTGGTCCAGAACCACATAACTGTGGGCACAGCTGAGGTCAAGGATAGACAATATAATCTTAGGTGGAGATGTCACATTTTGTCACACAACCTCAGTCAAAGTAGCTGTTCATTGGATAATTACAATGTATTTACATATAAATGAATCTAAACATCAGGCAGCAACTCAATTGTATGCAGTGTCAATTGAAAACATGGCAGTGTGGTGTCACAGTTCTGCAGGCTCCGAACAAGAAGCTCATTGGTTCAAATTCGGCCTGAGATATCTCAGATTGTACTGGATACAAAATGTGATCATAAACTCATCTCTTTATCTTGTCTCATGTTGAGGTACTTATCTTTCAAACTGACATTTCGACTAATGCACATCAGCATTTATCAAGCTGGAAATGAGCTGAAAACACTCGATTGAAGTATCATAAGTAAAATAGGTGTGTGATGCTGGGGTCAATCTTCTGAAAATAAGCATGGTTGATACAAAAGTCCTGAAACTCAAATTGTCTTTAACATGCTGGAAAAAGTTTCTAAATGTAACTTCACGTCAACTTCAAATGTTTTTTTCCACTTGGATTGATGAGGAAGAGAAGCTGCGAGCGATTTTATCATACAAGTGAGCAATTACAAGAAAACATTGTTGTGTCTCTTCTTTATACTGAAAGTCACTGTATCAACTACACATGTTTTATAAAAACTAAGGGTGAATAGGTGGAGGTGGATTTTGTGTTTTCATTAAGAAACCACACTTTAAATGGACATTCAATACCAGTTCACATGATCTTGTGAATCAACTGAGGGCCCAGCTGGCATGTGATTTAAAAAGTCGAGAATTCTTGATTGATGGCAAGTGAATAAATAAAAAAATGTTCAAGTCACGAAACCCTGGAAACATATGTAAGTGTGAAAGAACAAATATAACCTCTGTCATTAACGCAGCCTTTATTTTTGGCATAGCTGCAACCTCTCCATATTGCTGTTATGAATAATGCATTTTGTTTAAAAATAAATATCTTCTGTCCCTGCAGAGCAAACGTCGGCTGGTGTGTGCTGATAAGATAAAGAGATGATGAAATGAAATTCCATGCCAGAAATACAAGAAGGAGGCACTTATAAATTAGAATATTGTCTTAAAATAAAACTGTAAATGACATCTCGTGTGGCGTGACATATTGTGTACATGTTTCAAAGTTAAATGTCTTGGAACAGCGCTTTATTTTGATGTTTTGCCTGAGGTACTATTACTTTTTTGACTGACTTCCTGTATGAACAGTCATCTCTACTCCAGTACAGCTTGACCAGAACCGCTCAAGAGATCTCACCCAAACCTATTTTCATCTGCACGACTCAGCAAAACCCCTTTTGGTTCAGTGGTGGGCGAATGTTTCACCCTTGCGCTCACGGTTTCTGAGGCTGTCCACTCCACTCGAAGCAAAAGTAAAAAAAAAAAAAGCATCTTAAACAATCTTAAATCTTAATCTTAAACAAACAAACAATGGTATTTCTGCGGTCAAGTTACTGCACTATTGCATTTTAACTGGACATAAGTTTGGCTTTCCGAAATGGCTGTCATCTAAGATGATGGTAATTGTGTTATTTTTCTTTTTTACCTGAAACAATGGTTATTTCAAGGTGAATGTGTAGGTTTTCTGTATTCCGTGCCACCGTTTTGCTTTCTCATGTTATTCATCATGCCTGGGAGCTCAGTGATAGGGGTGAAACAATGATTCTCCATGAACCATTTGTCCTGTGTCCACATTCACTCAATTATTTTCAGAAGATAAACAGGAAGATCAGGAGATTGTTTGGAGGGGAAATGATGGACCACTGTCTCCACTCAAAACTGTTCTCTGCTTTTCAAGAACAAAAATCATAGACCTCTTATGGTACAATGAAACACAGCAACAGATCCATTTCCATGTTCATATTGATACAACACCCCTGTTTATATATCCTCTTACTACAATGTCTGTACTATAGCAACATTTTGGAAAGGGATTTTTTTCATTGTCATTTCTGACTCCTTTCAGTATTCTATGTAGATGGAAGAAAAGCAACTCGTATTTAGATATATTCAATTTGGAAGGATGTGAAGGGGCTTCTTGTATTTGGCTTTGTATTTTTTAAAGATGACAGAAAAGATTACAAACCACCAAATTTGCATTTTATCTACGACAAATTGTCTCTAGGATATGCATTTCTAATTTATTTATTTGTAGCCTTGGTTCATCCATCCATCTATAGGTAGCCACCACTTAGTTCTGTTCACGATTGCGGGGAGTACAGGAGCCTATCCCAGCGGTCCCTTGGCAAGAGGCAGGAATACACCCCCGACAGGTTGCCAGTCCATAAAATAAACTTTTGTAAATAACTGGAAAATGTGAGTCTTCATGAGGAGTCACCACGCCATGCTAGCATGTTTCCTGTGACACATTTGAAGTTGTACAAAAGTCTCATACCAGGGTCTGCCACCCAAACTGTCCATCATCTGCTATAGTGAGGCACTGCCAAACCACAGCCTGAGGTCAGGTCTTGTTACCCTAGCGCAAGCGCTGCCAGAGTTCATTATTGTCACTGACCAAGACCAGATTTACTCAAGTGTATTTACATGACTGTGGTACATTTTGATTTTTGGTAGCAGTTGCTTCAACCTATTTAAATCACAGATCATGGAATCAGTGTCACAATGCATCGAGGTACGGGAGGATGCCATCCAGGCGCTGCTGGAACTCGCTCCATCTACAAGCTCATACATAATAATGTACTCGTAACTGGGCAATGACAGGATGAGACCAGGCTGCTACCGTCCCATGACGACATTTGTCGCTTAGACTTTTCGTTTTTTTATCATTGTCAAAATAACATTTTTAAAATATTATACACTGTGGTATGAATCATCAGATCAGATCATGTGACGATGAAGCGATTCTGATTGTTATTCTGTGTCTTGTATTGAGGTGAAATGTAATGCTGTCTGTGACTCTCTTTAGCCCTTTCACAACGTGCAACAAACGTGGGAAATGAAATTTCCTCCAAACACAAGTGCAAACATAATAATTGGTCTTGCAGCTCTCGGGTCGAGGGCCTCTCAAGTTAGCTCCCTGTTGCCAACATGTGAACAGCCCTTCTCGAAGAATTCTTAATTGTGCACCCCGTGGATAAGGTCTGGTCGGAAAACCTCTGCCGATGTGGTGTCAATGTCCCACCTGTTCACCCCTCAAGATGATCCAGTCCCGGGACAGCTGTCTGGCAGAGGCTTCGAGGTATCTGGTCATGTGAGAACCGTGTCGTACCAAGTGCAAATCAAAGTACCAGGACTTGTGCTCTTCACCCTCGCAGCGTCCTCGGTGAGGGATTTGACACACCCTGGGACAGCTGGATTTGCTAAAGCTGCCATGCAGAATCAGCATCCGTGTGGGGCATTTGAGAGCCTTCACTTTGTTTGTTTTATTTGGGCTCACATCATTATCTCATGGAGTGAGGAGGATTGGGTTTAATATGACGGGTGGCGATGAGGTAGCGCTTGTCCTTCCTCGCACGCAATCACTTACCCGCGCGCTGGGTTCACACTCCAACATAAACAGCACATTTAACAGGTGGGTCGACCCTCAATGTGCCGCCCTGTTCGCATTGCACATTTATTAATTAAAAGGCCGGACTTTTTTATCACTGGCGCTCATGATGAATGAGGGCAATTCATTTTTAATAAGGGCCACTGGAGGGCTGTCGTGAGAGGTGGCGCAGTACTTGATGAAGTCATTTAAAAGCGCAATATCGTCAGCAAAATTACAGGTTTGAGAAGGGCAATGAGGAAAAATGTACACATTTATATTTTAATTTTAAGTAAAATTAAGAAATGAAAGACAAAGCATTCAATTCACGCAGACCAACTAGAGAAAAGTGAATAAATAAATAAACCAAAACTTTTCTTCAAAGAAGTAGACATGATCCTGCAGCAGAATATTAAAACATTATTTGAACTCCACATTTGAACACGCAGCCAGGTAACTGAAAACCCCAAAATGTGGCTGATGATCACGTGACTATGGAGCTGTTAAATTCTGCTGGCAGCATATCCGATACAAATAGTGACGTTAAGCTGACTTACACACGGCTGAGTATTTCTGATTTATATATTTTGACTGATGTCAGTTGTGTTAGTCATTAAAAGGTTCTAAACCAATGGATTCAATGTCTAATTTGAACATTTACCAAATGAGATTATGACGTATGATGTAAAATCTATAATTCTTTTTGAGGAAACCTCATGTTTATACGCTAAAGTAGAGCTGTGTTGGAAGATAATGGCTCCAAAGCGATCGGGACAGACACAGTAGGAACCTGAATCAGTTCATGAGATGATCCCCGAGGTCATTACCTCTTGGGGGGGTCCAAGCATCTTCTAAGGCCAAGATCTGTCACACACCTGCCACTGTCTCTTAACAGAGCTGGGAGGCTCTACCTCCTTTGGATCAGCGCCGATGAGTCCAGTTATCAACTCCCTCTGCTGCACTTCAGTAACAACACTCGTGTCAGGTTCCCCTTCTCCTCGTGGAACAGGGGCAATCAAAGGCCAGTCTTCTCTGGGAGGGAGGACTGGCCCGAATTTAACCCTTTTCTGTCTTATTCCCCAGAGTGCTGCTCGAACTGCGTACAAGTGTCCGGTTTCCCTGCTAGCTTACCCTCTGAACCGTGAGGATGGATGGGCGAGCAGTTTAGCCTCCTGTTGAGACCTCCAGGGATGAGACGCTCTCAACCCTACAGACCCGCCGTCTCATTAAGAGCCTGTCAGGAGTGCAACTTTGTCGTCTTGATGTCCCACTTGGATCCTGTGAGGGAATTCCCCAGCAAAGTAGTTACAAGTGTTAATTTGTAAAAGCATCGGAGGGACATTTTTCTGCTAGGGTTGCTTTACATCAAGTCCGGTGTAGGTACCAAATGTGTCCGCTTACCAAATGTGTCCTACCTGGCGGGGACTGATGACGTCACATCCGGCATATACGATCATTTTTTTATGTTTTAATGAGCCAGAGGAAATTGAAATAAAGGATTTCAAGGCGCTTTCTACCACACGCATAGCATTTATTTCCACAAAATTTTGTTTGTCATCGAATCGTTTGCTAAGGTTATGTCCGTTCTTCTCCGCAGTTTGTGGAACAATGCCGTGATTGGCTGACATGTATGGAGCTTTGTTTTTCTGCGCAAGAAATCACAATAGATCTTACAGTAGGAACTTATACACATCCCGATACATTTATATTAATTTACCCGGGAAAATATGAATTTATGAAGGAGTTTTCACCCCTACCAAATCGGTCCTACCACACCCGCGTTAGCTGAAAGATACGTCGTGATTGGCTGACATGTGCGGGGCATTGTTTTTAGATAGATATCGTATAGAAAGATATCGTATATGCCGGATGTGACGTCATCACTCCGCGGCAGGTAGGACACATTTGGTCGGCGGACACATTTGGTACCTACACCGGATCATGGGGCACACAGCTATGATTTCATTGCCCTTAAATTGTTGCGTGGAAGCAGCTATCGACGATACAGATCATGAAACTGCCTTGCCCTCTTTTCATACCCCCTTTTTCACATTAATTGTTGGAAATATAATGTGGCCATCTTAAAGCAGAAAAAAGGAGTGAGCACGAGTTGTTTTTTATTGCTCCCACATCCTTTATGCCGCATGCTTGTTTTCGAAACACAGCATTGTAAAGGAAAGTGTTGCCTCCTCACCCTGTCAAAAATATGTTCTCCATGTGTCAAATTTAGAGCTCATCCACGTACAACTGGCTCTCTCTCAGCTCTCCGCCTTGTTAAGGGATTTTTATTTTTATTTTTTTAGATCTTGATGACCCGCACATTGCTCCGTGTCATGGAGGGGGTGACAAAGTCAAGGGGAGACAGAGGCTGTGTGTGTGGTCGATACCTGCACATTTCGATCCCAACTCTCTCTTTGGCCTTCACTGACAATAGATTTCATTGTTCAGGTGAGTTTTGTTTTCTTGTATCATTATGAACCTTTTTAGCAAAACCAACCATACCACCCAACTAGTCAGGGAATCTCTGTCCAGCTGGGGGTAAAGTACTCTTTCTAAATGAGAGGTCTCCGGTTTGATCATAACTGCTTTAGTGCCGTTTAGGGCCGTTTCGAGAGGTCATGATTTGTTGGTTTAAGGAGACGACATTACCACCACATTAGCAACCGTTAGCATGGCTGCTAAACTAGTCAAGGCTCACAACAGTGATCAAAAGTGAGACTCTGTACTTAAGATACTCCACACCTATCATCATTGTAAGTAGACAAGACAAACTCTGTGATATTTAATCTTAGTCAGAATCTTGCAGGTTTATTCCCCAAAAAAAAAGCGTGGTGACGTGATGATGACAGCTTCATGACAGTAACAGTGCTGAACCATCGCTCCAACACGCAGATTCTGGATCTCTGAAGTTAGACTAGTACGTCAGTTAACACGAATGCTGTCCACAGAGTTCAATACAACAGACTGAAATGGCACCTCGCTACCTGTCAACCTTGAATGTACTTCCTCCACACTCATTGGAACCAGAAGGACTGAAGAGCTCACAGCGCCACCCCTCATCATGGAGGTGCATTACTCAGTAATTCAACTTATCTCTACTGCATATAAAGCAGGAGAACATGACACAATCGGACTCGGCAGCGTAATCGAGCGATTGCCTTAGTTGGACCACTCCCTTCTTGTAACCACAGTGAGTGTATGTGACAATGGATGACTTAGTGAGAAATGCATTGGGGGCTAGATAAACCTGGAAAGCACAATATCTGTAAACCATATACCATCAACAGATTTTTGGTACTTAGTTATTTCCTTAGAAGATGCAGTAATTAGGTTAACACCCCTCTTGTATCAACATATCTCACATTGCATCCTGAAATTAGGATCAATGGCAATGCTAACATCAGGAGTTGGTCCAGAAGTTGCGAACGTTTTAAGAGAGAGCCTGAAAGTGTTACGGCTCACCCCATTGACTCAGTGATGCACAGAGTCACAACTGAACTGCAGAGCAGTCGGGGGCTACTCATTCATGTCTTTTATCATATCATATGGACAATCCTGGAACAAGATGGAGTCCTTTACCTTTTACATTGGTGCTTTCACCCTGACAGGTTTCCATTCTCGCAGGTGAGGAACTTCAAAGACACCTTTTTTCCATGAGTTGAAGGCACAGCGGACTCTTCCATCAGACCCTCTGTTCTGGATGCTATCCATGGGACTGTCATCTCTTGAGGGGGCACTTCTGAACCCGGGACACTATACGTTCTACTTTACCATTGAAACTATTTCACACACTTTCCATTTCATTTATGTTCACATCTGTCTGCAATAATTTAGCACTTAAAGAAGTCTGGTGCGAGGATCTCGCTCCTCCTCAGTATAATTCCACACTCCCACTCGTCTCCTTTTCTTCTTCGCTGAGTCCAAAAGGGATATTTAGGAAGAGGACTTAAATACCTCCCCACAGCTGTGGAATTGAACGTGAAGTGGAATGTTGTGTTTGGTGTCTAACGAGCTGAACTGGCAGAGTGAAGTGCGGATGATTGACTGTGGCACCACATTCCGGGCAGCGAGAGGCGATAATGATACCCTCGAGTCTCTACCAAAAGCTGACCTCATTTAAACAAATTGTGTCTGACACATCATCTGATCAGTGCCAGTGCGTAGTCTAGTGAGGGCAGTGGTGCGTTGCAGCACTGGTAAGTGTCCGACAGGAAGATCCAGGTTTACAGCCTCCTGCGGTATCTTTCTTCAGCGTAGCAGCTAATGTGACTCTGTCTGGCCAGTACAGGTTTGAAGATACGCACCGAAACAGGCCCCGATGTCGGTGTAAGATGTAGACATGGACTTAAAAGAGAAGACCAGAAGGTGCTCTCACCTTGGGTGAGACAAGCATGCTGAGAGAAAGATTAAGGGACATGACCAACATGATGAAATGCGAGCAGACATTTTGGAGCACCAGGTTTGTCACACCATCTTTTTGGGGACCACTCATTGAGATGATCCCTTTCCCCAGCCTCTCATCCTTAACTAAACCTTCCATAACAGATGAGAAATGGCTTAACCAGGACTCTGAAACAAACTTACATCCTCAAACTGAGGCTTAACCTTGTGGGGTCCAGCCAAAGGGCCCCACATTGCCCAACACTGGACCCCACTTGGATAGATATACTTAAACACACACACACCTATCTTTAAGTGGACTGTACTTCTGAGATGCTGGCTTCAAACCTGCCATGCAGCATATTTTGCCTTCACATTCTCCGTCATCATCCTGCTGGTCAGGGGGTGATGCTGAAGATGGGCGAGAGACTGAAACTCGATCGGAATGAATCCTCCAGTTCCAGACTCGCCCACAAGTGGGATCATTGTCATCGCCTTGTTCTGATTTCATTTCATCTCTCGGCGCCACCACCGCAGAGCAATACCTGTGTGTCGAGTTACCAGAGGCCCAGTGCTTATTATTTTCATGGGAACTGGAGGACAAGGGCACATTTGCATGAATGCCTATAATGCTGTCTCCTCGATGCTCAGGATGTTTAAAAGCTATCTCCAAGCTGCATCGCAGGCTTTCAGCCCGTCAGAGCCATTAATATTAGACGGGTTTATGCGTTTCATATTGCCTCCCCGCCAGCCTGGGCCCAACACCTGATGAGTGGATGTGCCGTTCTTTTTTATAGCTTCATTTAGTTGGTGAGTATTGGCGTCAGGAGATCGCACTCATGTCTGTAAAGGTAAAAGCTGCTGACCAATATATACTGAGCCAGAATTGAACTTGAGAACAGACAGAAGGCACATGAAGAAACAGGCAGACATGAACTGGTCACAGCAGACAGAAGAGTGACCCATTCTCCTGCTGATCATCATGTTGGTCAATGTGGTGTCCTGTTACCAGCCACTCTCAAATTTTATTTTCATGATTTTCTCATATGCTTCTCCAAGTTTGAGGGAGAAGTGAAGGAAATCATAAGCTACCTTTCACCAACTTTCATGTGATGCTTTGAATTGAAAAGTGTTGGTTCTTTAAAAGCAATTATATATATATATATATATATATATATATATATATATATATATATATATATATATATATATATATATATATATATATATATATATATATATATATATATATATAATTATAAGTATATATAAGTATGTCTCAAAATAATATAATAAAGTTTATAAGTGGTAATGGAAGATCCCATTCGCTGAAGTTAGGGGGCGCTCCGATAACTTCCTCATATTGATGAGACCTGCGAGCGAGAGTCTACAAAAGTTCTCCATTTGAATACAGATGAGGAATTAGGATGCAGGTGCTGAACAGAGTCCCGCTGGGCTGGACCAGAACTAATGCTGGTTACCACGCAGGCCTGAAGCAGCTGCCAGCGTCCCCTAGCAACCGAAAACGGCGACCCCCAGGGGCCACGAACGCCAGCAGGAGAGGGACTCACAGTCCATGTTTCCCAGCATGCTTTGCCACTGAGGTGCCCTTCACCCTGTGACCTGCTCTAATGGCGGCATAGAGAGATGAAAAGCGCCATGTGACTCTTCACGCTGCTCGCCGCCGCAAACAGCGATCACACACAGAGAGTGGCCGCGACAGAGCAGCACGAGCGGACAGGGGCTGGAAAAGAAGCTTGTCTAAGATCAGGTGGATGAGGAAATGAAGGAAATTTTTCTGAGTTCACAAAATATAAGTATGGTTTCCTGACAAAAAAATGGCACCCTAGTTTTTTCTTGATTGATATATATATATGTGTGTGTGTGTGTGTGTGTGTGTGTGTGTGTGTGTGTGTGTGTGTGTGTGTGTGTTCAATGGTTTGGGGTAAATCTGATCATTTTCTCTGAGCAATTGTTTTTGTGAATGTAATATTTAAATTTACATTTTAATATTCAGAGATTTAGCATAAAATAAGAGAAAAGAGAGTTTCATATGTCAACTGGAGGAAGAAAATGGAACTAATGAATATCACAGCAAATATTTTTCATTGAGAAAACATTTTCAGAATTTTTTTTTTAAGAGCGAAGCTGCGTGTAATTGTTCTACCCCAATGACTACGTCTGCTTGTTTCATAGCTCACCCACATATTAATGAAGCTTTTTTTTCATTTTCCACTTCACCGATGCAGATTATTGCAGCAATATTTCTGATTCCTACTGTTGCTGTTCCGCAGAAGATGGACGAATCAAAAACAGTGGCAGGTTGTTTAGAATGAAACATTCGCAGTGTGAGAACGCTCCATCTGCACTGGTCCTCGGTCATCACTCCAGCCGCGCCTCTGCTTTGTGACGCTAATGTGACTTTAAATCAGCGGTGAGTTCATTACAAGGTGACGCGAAAGCTAGCCGGGGACAACAAGTAGTAGGAGGGGGGGGGAGACAGATGAAGGGGAGGAGGACGGTGGTGGAACTTCACTTCAGAGCCGTCACCAGTGCAGCGAACGTGGCATGATTCTGAATCCTGATGCCTCATGTTAGAATCATCACTTTAGATTCAATAGATTCCGAGGTCATGGATCTTTGCTTAAGGTTTGGACAGTGTAAACATAACTATCATACTTGTCAGGATGCTCAACAAGTGGTTGGCAATCTACTGCTGGATCACGACGGTCGCTCAGCTAGACTGAGACATGGAATAGAACGAAAAGGACGCAGGTCAATGAAAGCCTACCATCTCTCACAACGTTTTAAACACTATTAAAGGTGATGTACGAAGCGGATAAGAAGCCACGTTCTTGTAATTTCTGGATTACAAGGAGACTGAGACTCAAGGTTACAATTTAGTGGTTTATTAAAACAATAAATATACTAACAACAGGATAACAGAGGGCGTCACCGAGCCAGGAGAGAAACACAAACAGAACTGAGCAAGAAATCTGAAGCAAACAAGATTCAGAAAAACACAGCTGTTAGTAGAGGCTTGTGGAAAAAGCTCATGACCCAGAACAGACAAATGAGAAACCAAGTGATGACCACGGGAGCAAAGTCAGTCTGGAACCCGGCGCTGGACTTTCAGCAGCAGTTGTGAGCAGGTGGGAAGCTTGATTTCTGATAGGTTCCTGATAGGTGTGTGCTGTTACCTGAACAAGCTCTGGGAGACGGAGGGAGAACACAGCAAGACTCCAGACAAAATAAATGACAGGATGGGACAAATGTACAGTATGTTTCGTCTAACATTAGTTCTTTGGTGTGAAAAGTGTGACACTGGTGGATTAGTTGTAAACATAGCTAATGTGGAAATATGGCTCAAATACTATGATTGATAAAATTTGCTATCATCAAACCAGTCCATCTCAAGTAGTGGGGGGTTGGGGGGCATGTGACCCTTTTTTTTTTCTGGCAAATTGATGCACTTTTAGTCTTTTCTGTTACAGACAAAAACAATGTCAATAAAGTTACTCTTTCTTGTAAGTTCCTCTGTATTACCTTCCTTTTTCTTTTGTTTAATACTGACAAGGATACAATGTTATGCAGCGGTGTACTTATAATAATATTTTAGACGGATCATACTATTTACAAAAGTAGTGGAGAGTTGGGGGGTGCAAAACGTTTACTCCTTCTTGGAGCAAGCACTGCATTAACCCAATGCTGACCTCCATCAACAAACAAAGAGAACATGCACTAAAAACACAAAAGCAATGCATTTCAGTTTAGAAGAGGGAGAATGCAAACTACTGGACAACTCGGCTGCACTACTCATTCATGAGTATTAGCGGCAAATTTACAAATTTACAGGCTGTTGAGCCTGGCTGTATTTTATCATAGAATAGTCTTGGATTATTAACAGCACCGTAAATAACCAAGTGAATAAAGAACAGCTCATCAACACTAATCCAATAAGATTATTGATGATTAAAATATGTTCTCAAATCTAAATTGTTAAAGCTTTGTTTTGATCCAACATATTTAACTCGCTCGGCCTTGAGTAAGCAAAAATAATAATGTAAAACGCCTGCGAAAACTCTCATGAGTGGTGCAGCAGCATAGGCTCCTTTGAGCTTATTAACACTCTCGACATGCACACGTTTTCACAGCAAAAAATCCGGACGAGCTGTTTCAGAGAGAGCAGGTGGTTCTGAGTTCAAAGAGCGTCGGGATGAGGTCGTGTTTTCTTTTCCTGCGACGCTTTCTTCTCAAGGATGTCGTCCCGTGCATAGTTCCTGGTCTGACCACTTCACAGATGCTTTATTATCAGTAAAGTGCTTTTAAATCCACACCAGGATGTCTCCCGCATGCTAATCCTCCGGGATTCAGAACCCTCACTCCCTGGCCCTTCCCTTGTTGTTGTCGTGCTGAAGACAGCTGGAGAAACAGTCTGGACCTGGTGGTTTTGTCTGCCGACCCATACCGTCTGACTGGACTGATGCTCCTTAGAGATAGATAAATCAGTAACCGTTGCTTTCCTGAGAACCACATGACGCTTAAAAGCAGAGAGTTTCTCGTGCAGTAAAAAATAAGTTCACTATAACAACTTGATAAATAATAATCCAAAGTATTAAACTATTGGCAACATTAAAGTCACAACAACATAAAATGTTGCTAACAATCCACAGGGCATACAACCTATAAACACATATAACCACTTGGAAAACTGTGGAAAAGAGTCAATAAGTGTTCCTGATAAAAAAGGCTAATGTCTATTAAATACTGGAAGGAGTGGAGAAATGACACAAGTAGAGTCATTGACGTAAGCAATGGCAAAATGAAACACAGAAATAAATAGATAATAATAATAATAATAAAATGATTATTTTTATTTATTTAAATATAGATCTATATTAAATAACTCAAAGCTGACTTTTATTCAAATTCTCTTATATTGCTAATCTCATTGATTCCATGTAACCAGTACCTAATACTTCAGCACATAAATTCCCTGCTCTTTGACTCCAACTTTGATGTCGGCTGATGCGCTTTAGTGTCAAAAGTTTGGGAAGTTTAAGATGAAGCCACATGAGTTGAGGGAGCTAATCTCCTCAGGACTTTGGAGAAGCCAGCAGCATCTCTGCGACTTAGTTTCCTGAGAATGGAGAGCGGATGAGCGGAGGTAGGGGGCTGCACAGGGAGAAGGAGGGGAGTTGGAAAGCGTGAGTGTGTGTGTGGGGGAGTGGATGTTGGGGGGTCGAACTTGGAGAACAGTGATAAAGAGGTAATCATCTCCTCTCAAAGCAAAATTCATCCACTGGAGTTATTAGGAAAATGAAGTCAAATCTCGTCTCTCTCTCTCTCTATACCTCCTGATCCTCTTCTCATCCTCACATTCCATCCTCTCACTGCAGTTTCATGTCTTTCCTTCAAGCATTCATCCACAGAAACTTTTTGTCAGGGACTGACATCATGGTTTGTGTTTTCAGGACGCTGTATCTGTTCCTACACGCTCAGGGATGTTGTGATATAGATAGGAAAGGTAGGGGGCAGTGTTATCCAGAGTAAATCTCATGAGCGTCAGATGCCATTTGACCACTCAGATGTCCAGAACCTCAATATTGCGCTCAAACTTGGAACTTTTAGATATGTCCATACACCATGAGCAGTCAACGACAAAATGCAAGTTATAAATATTAACGACAACAACAACAACAACAATAATAATTATTATTATCATTATCATTATTATTTTGTGTGGAAACTTTACCAAACATGTTGCTTTCATATCTTGATAAAAGGAAATATACATTTTCTATCTAACATGTCTATCTGCAGAAAATATTTTAGAATTGCGTGGTGAAATGCATTTTTGCATTTTTGTTTGCTGATGGCACCATTCACAGAATCCTTTTAAAACATGCAATGCATTATACATATTTTCATTTTCAAACCACGTTAGATTTAGTTTCAATATTTCTTCTTCTGAATGATAAAAACCTTTATTTCTTACCAAATTTTGTCTGTGCTGATGGAATTATTATGACCTTTTATTCTTTTATTTATGCCAAAAATCTTTTGTTTCATCTACATACTTTTGAGGGAAAAAAGCATGATTTTATGTTGTTACTTAATTGTGTTAGTTATTATGAAAAGTCATGCTTTTTATTTAAGAAACATTTCTCTTACTTAAACATTACTCATTTTTTCATTTTTTCCAGTTTCACATTCCATCATACTTGTGTGTACTCCCCAGTCTTTTCTCTGTAAGTTCATGGTTTTGTATGTTGGTGATGTAGCTGGTGTTGTTATTTGTTGCTAAACTCACATCTTTGTGATAAACGCTGGCAGCTGTTGGTCTCTGTGCATTCACACAACCAGGTCTTTGTTTGGTCCGCTCCACATCACCAGGTGCTCCTGTTAGAACCCTCACACTGTCCCGGGGTTCATGAGCACCGGTGGCACCAACGTCTCAATGGGTCGACTATTCGCCCGGTATCAGTTTACAGGCCGCAATTATTCAGCCAATCATTCTGGATCAAGCGTCAACATCTGCTGTCCTGGACTTCAGTTCTGAAAGGTGAGCCGTTTGTGGGTCATGACAGTAGGTGGAGCTGAGGAGTAATGAGGGTCCCCCAACTGCAATGGTTAGATACACACACAGAGAATACCCACACAGAGGTAACATCACCGGACACACACACACTCTGAATAACTGGATACACACACACACACATTTGTCTTCCTATCTTAGTGAGGACATCGACATAATGCTTTCCCCAGCCCCTCACCCTAACCCTGAAGTGTCTAGTACATTCATGACTCATATACGTCTCACAAATATAGTCACCATTATGGACACAGACAGATGTGCACACGCACCCACATGAACTCACATACAGTACAACCAGGTGCCTTCAGGTGTTTTCTTATCTTCTCCTCAGCAGAGATGAATTCTTATCTGCATCAGGGAAATCTCAAGGACACAGCGACTGAACTCTGAGGGAGATTCTAAGAAAAATAAATGCATTTATGTTCTTCTAAAAACCACCAAAACTGGTTTTGGTTCATTTTTGGTCAAAGAGTGTAAAGTGATTTGGTGAGGGCAGAATTGAAATTCTCATGATTTTAGAAATAGGATGAGTCGCCCCTAAATGCCCTCTGATCATTGTTCATCTCTGAAAAGCTACAGTGCTTCTCTACGTGTGAGTCCCGACACATGTTTCTGAAGGGTGGTACTTCAGCATACCTGTGGTCCAACAGGCCGGAGTCCAGTACTGAGGCTAAGACTCCGCTCTGGGTCCCAGGGATGAGCTTGTAGCTGCACCATGTGGAAGTGCTTTCTCACAGCAGAAGGAAGCCAGAAGTCTCCAGTTTTCTGTCATGGAAAAATGCATACAACAGACTGAAGACAAACCAAATATTTTAATGTTATTTTTTTTTTAATAAAACTAATAAATGTCAATTTACTTCAACAATAAAGACAGACTTTCTTATTAGAATGTACAGTTGAACTCCCATAATTTACATAAATGATTTTTTCAACAAAGTAAACATTTTATTTACAGTGAAACAAACATAAAAAAAAATCACGGGTTGACTGGTCAGAAACCGTAAAAAAAATCAGGTTTCCCAAGACTGAATCCTTCTACACATGCAAAAGTCAGGTAACTTGGTAACCAGTTTCATGTGAACAAAAGAACATCACTATAATAAAAAATCTTTTTACTGCAGAAAGAATGACTGTATTGCACAAAAATATTATAAATTGACAAACACAAGAGTGAATCCACAGAGGCCAGATACAAACCGAACAAACAAAAAAGCAAATGAACAAATTTAGTTAATTCAAAGTTCGAATTCTCAGCATCTAACAAGAGGCACCTTTAAAGGATGTTGTTAGTGTGGGCATCAATTTAAGAAGCTCTCGCAATTTTCATTCGAGCGCATGTATCTTGACATATTTGGCAGTGACAGCCTCCCCTGAGTCGACCTCCTCACCATGTCGCAGCCCACACCCAGGATGATTGCAGCCCTTGAGCAGCTCCCAGGCTTATCATCAAGTCCATCCGCTAGTCTGGAGGCTAATATCAGCGTCTCAAGGGTGAGCAGATAACCATCATTTTCCTGAGCTTGGACCGTGGCGCGAGTCCCCGGAGTCTCGACTCAGCAGCCTGTTTTCACTCTGGTGTTGTCGCAACATGTAGATCACTGGCAAAACCAGAGCTCTTAATGACATCCACAGCGACCGGACACGAGGTCAAGCGGAGCAACACCCAGATTAACCTCAGTGTTTATCATTCAGGTAGTCAGTGTTCAAAGTGTCTGGAGGTGGCTGTGGAATCATCTCTTCTTATTCACATTGAATAAAAGAAATTCAAAGGCATGAAAATGGCTCAACTTACCTGACATTACATGAACAATGAGGACAGCAAAGCATGGAATGTCTTCTTATTGAAGATGATGATGCTGTCTTCAGCAGCCTCCCTCTCTTTTTTGCCACACAACCTGAGTTAGCATCTATTTATTTTTTTTATTCATTACAATGCCATACTGGCAGTGGGGTGTAAACCTTTGTTACCTGGAGATCGTAAGTGGCTGTCTAAAGCAAAGGACGCACACATGAGAAGCAGTCAGGTGAAAGATGTGAAAGGTTGCTTTGGAACCCAGCAACACTAAAATAATTCTGCCCCTGCTTGGTGGGTGTGACGATCCATTTTAATGGTGAAGAATGTAGCTATTTATTGGTCATGTGGTAGTCTAGAAAAATACAAGGGATGCTTTCAATCGCCCACTTCCATGAGTACAGGATCAGGTCAGACTTAATCCACACCCTATTCTGCAGATCCCCTTGATGTCTCTAGTGAGACCTGAAGTCGCCCAAACAACAGTTGCCTCAGAATCCTTGACTCTTTGGCGAGCGACGAGGAGTTGAAGACGCTTCCTCAGATGTTATTTGTCAACAAAACTATTGAGTTTTAAACTGTTTTCACTCTCCATTGTCCATATGCTGTCATTCATTCCAGACAGCCCACATCAGACCACAGTTCTTTTTGTAGTGCATGCAAGTATTGTAACTCATAAAGGCGTACAGACGATCAATGGGTGAACAGTATTATTGAGGTTGTCTGTGTTGTCAAGAAAGAATGACAGTCCACAAACCGCAGGGAGCATTTCAACTCAAATGTGTTCCTTTGTGTGTTAATGTGTCATCCATTAGAATTCTGTTTTTGGGGAAGCACATGTGACAAACGCTCATCCATCATCTTAAACTCTCTACACGTCAGCGAAATCCTCGAAAACTTCTCAGCTAATCTCTCTGACTTGAACCCGGATTCCTATTTTCCTCCTAAGAGTTGTAAACTACATGTCTGGATGGTAATTTAGTTTTCAGCGGAGAATCGATAAGATTCCGTGGCGAACCAGCTCGAGCGTAACACTCCGACTAATGGACCCACACGTTCCCATCTGTTAGTGAGAGAGATCTCAGCGGGCTCCGAGTCCACAAGTTACCGAAACACAGACGGGAGAGAAGAAATGTGATGAGTTTTATGGGAATTCCGAGAAGTCGGCTGGAAAACAAGAGCAGGACAAGGACACGGCTGTTAGGCTGGATTGTGAACAGGCCAGGAATGTAACAACACTTTGTCCTTCACCTTCATCTATGTAGCAGTGTGCAATGCCTCCTTTTTAAATGACTCTTTATAACCAAGCACGATTGTGCCTTTTTATTTCTCAGCCAACAGTAGTATGAACGTTCAATTCCGTGTTAGGAATCTTCCACCAAAACTGAATGTGATTGAGTTGAGTTCATTGGCAGCTGTACATCTAAAACCATGGCTTCCACCATGCTATGAATGCTCCCTTCAAGCATGGTATGAGCTTTCGCTTCAAGGGTTTTTATTATGGCTCAGCCAGCGAGAGACGAGAGTGGAACTTGAGAGTAAAAGAAACCTGTGGAGCGCCCAGTTTTCTTTGCTGGTTGATCTCCTTCAAAGACCATGCATGCTCTGCCATCAGCCAGAGACTCGGGGTAGAGCCAATGTTTTTGCATTGAGACAAGCCAACTGTTATTACAATTACATAGTATAATATATATATATATATATATATAAAAGAACCATGACTCACATGAGTTAGACCCCACTTGTTTAATAATAATTATAAAAACTACTGTTTTCTAAGGCAGAACAACAAGTGTTACAGTGGAGCAGAGTTTGTACTGACAGTTCAAGTCAAGCCCTCACAGATCATATTCAGTGCAACATCTCAGCTTTATTCACAAGCATCAGCTTCTGGCTGCATGCAGTTTTGGATAAATTCTTCCAAGTTGTAAAGCCTTTATTTCTTCTTCAGATCTATCCATCACTTCCCGCCCACCTCCTCCAAGGCGGAGAAGCATTCCTTTTGCTCATTTCTCCAAGTTGCATGGAAGCGATGGAACATTATGAAACGCCGCTCCTCAACAAGATGAAGTGTCCCCTGTGATCAGACTAATGTGTTGTTGCTTGCTGCTGGTGGTCACCTCTCGCTGCCTTCATAATGAATGTCCCCCACCCAGGGAGCAAGAGAGTCGATGTGTTACTCAACATTTTAAAGAGAAGCAGGATAATTGTGGAGATCCCTTCAGGAGGATTCACAGAAGACAGGAATGAAGCAGAGAAATTAAGGGACGGCTGGAGGGACTAGACACAGGAAATTTGTAGCGGTTACTCATAAAAAACTGGAAGGAAAACATGTCGCTCCTGACCACGTATGGCTTCCATGGAACTTGATGAACTCGGCTGAGAGGGATGAGGAAGGAGGGCGGTGCCAGGAGAACATGGGCCAAGTTCATCACCCGCATGGTTTGAACCAGCGTGGAGCTCATCTGTGTGCTGACATCAACAGGAGCAGTCGCCCGGGAGACGAGGTCCATGGTGCGGATTCCACGTGGTAGATCTGCCGTGGAGTGCGTCATCACAAAGTGGACCGTCCAGAGAGTGTCTCTAGAACAAGAGTGGTACTTCAACACTCCCATTTTCCTTTCCTTGAACCCACTCAACATTAAAAGCTGTTGTGGATTACTTTGGAAAAACGAATTACTTCCAACAGTTCTTATCCACACAGGGTGCGGGTGTCATCGAACAGAGGCCACCAGGCATGCACGGAAACCAGTTTTATTTTTACAAGATCTTAGACTGAACAAATGATTGCTATACTGTGTTTGAGACCCCATACATGTTGCTGCAGACTTGGTCTATAGCTACTGCTAGGCTGGCAACAAAACCAGCTATCTTAACATATATATTCACTCAACAAATTGTGCAAATGTTACAATGTTTGTTCAGTTTTATAGGCGTACAACCAAATATTACTTTATATTACCTGGCTGCTAATGCTTGTTTCTGCTCTGACACTTCTGTAGCCTCTCCCTATTCGGGTTCTGTGCTTCTCTTCTTAGCAGTATAACCTGCAGCAGCCAACGCATCAGTAGCTTCTATCCATTTCACAGCTTGCAACTGGTTGTAGTAGTTAAAGAGAGGAAAAAATATGCTACCACAATCTCTCTGTAGGCACCGAGAGGATTTTGGTTGTCTTTTTCACAGATTGAAAACTGAGCCCAGGAGAAGGGCAGGGGTCTATTTTAGACAGATCACTCAAAGAACTAGACAAGTTAAGATCACAAAATGATTTTCAAAGAGTGACAAAAAAAAAAATCAGACTGCAGCTCCAAATAAGATCAAAAGGAAGCCACTAGCATTCACTACTTACAGGCCTCCATTTGATTTTATGGCTTCTGTTGTGTAGTGATGGGCAGATGAGGTATCATGAAACAGCATTCTAATTTTCAGAGGTCACTAAATGGCACTCTTGGTTTAGAAATTAAATGAGATTTTAATGATTTAGTCGTTGAAGTCCAGCAGTGCCATTTGGTGGCATCTGAAAATCAGGACACTGTTTCACGAAGCCTCATCGACCCATCACTACTGAGAAAGACAGTTTTCACCATAGACAACTAATCCATGGGTTTCCAAATTCTATTTTCCTAAAATGCGATTCATTTCCAGAGCTTTTTAAAAAAAATTCTTTCCAAATCCAGTTGTTCTCCAGGAGAATTCCTGGTAGAGAGCACAACAAACACTTGCTGTACTTGCCCTCTGAGCTTCCTCCAGTCCGGTCTGGAGGCAAAGTGAACCCGTCACCTCTCCTGCGTGATGTGGCCGCTAATGGAACAAAGCTCTGCAAACAGGAAAAGCACTGAGTCAACAAATAAGAAAACTTATCACAGATGTTCTGGTGGGGAGGTAAGACCTTCAATTAATTAAGGCCCATAAAACCCCACTTCCTCTGGGGTCGCTCCTGTAATGGGATCAGCGTCTATGTCCCGGACTTCAAATTGCCTAGTTAACCTGATTTGAGCGAGTCCGGCCTTTCCGTCCCAAACTACCGCTGCAGTTAAACCGGAAGACCCGGCATCACTTTCCATTTGTCCGGTTCTACTGTAGGTAACTGATATGGCGATGTTCCACGTCGACCTTTCAATCCCTGGCCGTGGCCCGGGCAAACACAGTAATCCGGTTACTGGGTCCTGGGCTCAGCCTCATTGAAGACACTCCACTGAATTGTGCACGTGTGATTTAGTTAGTGCCTGGCCTAATTAAAGTCCTGGAAACGGCCGCCGATGTTGTGTGTGGTATTAATCAGCTAAGACACCTCATCAGAGGAATTCAGCTGCAGCCCACACAGCTTCAAGCCAGCGCTGCTGTGTGTGTGTGAGGCCGATTTCCTGCCATTTAACCCCCAAGCTCCGCGTTTGACAACCACACTGAGGTCTATTGACTGTTCTAATCCCACCTCCGTGTTCAGACCTCTATTCCAGGCTGCACGCGTTGCGTATATCCCCCCCACATGTGGTTCTTAGGACCCCTGAGTTATTTCAAGAGTCTCACCCCTCGCCATCCTTCAACCCCTGCTTTGGCTCTCCTCATGGCCGCCCTTCTGCAAACATAAAACTGCAGAGGTAATTCATGCAAGCCTTGATTAAATGTCCCCCGTTATGATGGCGCTCGGTCATAAATGTGAGATGAATCAAATGAACATTACGCTTCATATCAGCCAACGGTTTAAGCTGCACTTTTGAACTTTTGTTAAGCAACGCTACACGATCACGACTCAGTGTTGATTCATTTGAGAAGCACTGGGCGTTTTATCTCATGCAGCACCACTTCCTCTTTGACTAAACATTTTCCAAACGTCACAATTTAACAGCTGTTCATGTCCCCATTTACCTCAAGCGTTGGGATAATAATCCATTATATTCCTTCTGCACACAGTGTGGTTCCATAACCATCAGTGCTTGTGTTGTACTTCTAAGTCTGAGCCTCTGAAGAGGAATGGCCACTTCAAATGGTCAACAGTCTCAGTACAAAGAGCAAGGGTTGCATTGTAGCAGACTCCAAAAGAAGATTAGACCTGGTTATCATAACCAAGTAATTACAACACAATGCAATGTCAGACCTGATTGAATATTGAGCCTTACCTATCACCAGCACCTCATCTCATCTAATTCACCAAAAGTCTTCAAAGCATTCCAGTTACTTGGCGGGGAAGACAGTTTGAAGCAGCATTATTTTCCTCTACCAATATGAGTATTATTGAATTCATTTCAAAGGACTATTACGTTATTAATGCCACGATCAATAGCAACCAACATTAACATGAACAAAACATGAAAACTGATATCAACACTTACCACAGCATGAAAAGGCAGGTATCGCATACTGCTGTAACCTGCCCCAACACAAACTCCAGAAAACTTAAAAAAAAAAAAAAGCAGAACTACAATGGCCATGACTGAAAAAAACTTGAACAACACTAGCTACAACCATGTCTGTTAGTTAAACTACTGACAAACACAACAACCAGCAGTAACAAAACACTGCCACTACTAAAAATGCTTAAAAAACTGCACAGCCAACATTGCCCTTCACCACCACCGACTACTTCAATCCCAGAAATGCTCCATACCTGATATCCAACACTGAGTCACAGTAGTCTTTAAAATAGAAGAAGAAGTTCATGCCTCCTAACCAAGTCACTGTAATATAATAATAATTATAATAATAATAATTATGTAACATTATTGATACCAACAAATGCAGCTTCGCCAAACTATTTTCCACCGAAAGTATTTTGTTACTTTTCGTCACTACACTTATTTTTCCTGAAGCGGTGAAGCAGTCAAAGCTCGAGCGGCATGAGTGACCGATCCTGGACTTGGCAGCAGTTTGGTTTCTTCACCACGCGCACGGACGCAGCATTTTCATCAACCTCCAGCTCCAGAGTCTCTTGCTCCTCCTGCTCACCTCCTGGACACCCCTCATCGTCAGAGATAACTCATTCGGCTTTTGATTAAAGGGCTTCCTTATGTTTTTTGGCTCGTAGCTGCTCGGCCATTAACGTCAGCGCTGTGAACAAATGGATCACGAGCCGCTGCCAGAGGTGAGAATTTCAGTCCCCTTCAACTCTCCACTGGCCAACTGCTCGTTCAAAAATGCTCTTAGAATTTGGACCTTTGGAATCCTCTGTTTTATGTTCACTGATGATATAAGTGGAAAAACTGGCGTCAAAGTTTTGAGTCCAGGAGGAAATCTGGCTGTCATGTGGTGCTGGAAGCTTCTTGCTTCCAGCGTTTGTGGTGATCTTAAAAGTGCTAGAAGACTAGAAGCAGCACATATTATCGAAAATTAGAAATCATAATAGAAACATAGCCTTCATCACAAACATGTCAGTCTGAAATAGAAGGTGCATTGTGTTTGACATCTTCTAACTCCCTTGTTCCCTCCACTTAAGCAACTCTCCCATCAATTTGCTCTTTCTCCAGATTGCAAGATGTAGACAGTCCCTGTTTGTTCACACATTTGGACCTGCTGGAGATATCCAGACTGGAGATTATGTTTGCACCTGGTGGTCGAATTCTGAGGATTATTTAAGGATTTTAAAGAAAAGACAGCAAATAAAAGAAATTGGGCAAATTGTAGATACTGTTGGTGGTAAGAATATTTATTGTCCATCAATGTGCAGGACAGAAATATAACATGGAGTTGTGACGAAGTCTTCTCACTCTGAAGGTATTCTCATACTGAAAGAAATTTGGGAACATTATCATGCCAGTTCATTGAATTTAAACGTAAATGAGTCACTTGCAATGCATACATCAGGTTAGGTGTTGAAACATGCCTTTGAAACTTTGGCATAATAGTGTCAACTACAGCAGTGCCCTTTTAACCCTTTTTTAAGCCGCAGGACACTTTTCCATTGAAAAAATCTCAAGCCACGGCACCAAAGGAACCTCGGCCACATGCAGTTGTTCTTAGTCGAAAGTCCTGTAGAAAAACCCTCTGAATTTGTGAAAAATCGTAGTACTGGCTATTTTCGGCTATTTTGGCACGCTATTTGCAGAAAAAAATGTGGAAAATGAATTTGTTTAAAACTCTCTCCAGAAGTGGTGGGCCATATGGCAAAATATATCCTGATGCATTTATTTATGTATTTTAAATAACCGTCAGGAGTTTATCACAATCGCTTTTGCATGATTTTATTCTAGTTTGGGAAACTTGCAGACTAATCTTTAATATTCTTCAGACATTTCTTCCTCAGCTTCTTTCTGTTATCACATTTTGAGCGCATTTTTTTGGTTCTGCTTTTAGTATTTAGCCAACTTCAACAACATCCTCCCCTAGCATCCTGGAATCTGCTGCTTCAGTGGCACTTGTCCTCATTGCCACAAGTTTGTGATGGACACTCCCCATAAATTCCCTCTTTTGCATTCAATAATTGCCCCTCTAAAATTTGTTTCACGAGCCGCCTTTCTCAGCTAATGGCATTTGAGTGAATTACATCTGTGTTTCCGCTCTTCTGCTAATTTAGGATGCTGTGGCGCAATAATGTGTCGGATATTAACCTGGAGATCCCACAAGGTGATCCGCCCTTACACTGTGCAGGTAGTCTGAATTGATCTGGACACTGGTGCTGCTCTATACCTGCTCAACTACATGAGGCACAGCTGAAGTGAACTCTTGAATGACACTTTTGTCACAAACACAGATGAATAAAAATCTTGCAGTAAATATTAAAGGGTATCAAGATGGCTGACAGGATGTTGGAACAGTTGCACATTAAACAGTAGAAAGGTTCCTTGGACTTAGTTTTGTCTGTTTGTTTCAGGGCTGGCTGTAATTCCAGTGATTACACACACACACACCACACACACACTCACTCACACACACAAGCATAGTCTGCTTGGCATGTGTGGAAGCGTCGTGATGGCAGATGGAGAGCGCCTGCATTAACGCTGATGGTACTTTGATTCTCAGAGGCCTAGTTCCTCTCGCTCAGTCTTTTCAAGCTCCATCTAACAAAGGCGGTGTTTCAAAACTGACAAAGCTGCAGAGGGAAATGTGCAGAAATGCGATAAGACAAAACAAACATGCAGAGCAGAGAAGATTCTGGAAGGTAGAGAAAGTAACTGCCAGATGATTGTTTATTACAACACAGTTTACGCTCACACACCAGCTGCAATTCCCTCTGAAATCCAGAAATATAAACGCTAGTTATTCAATCAATTAGAAATATGTTTGGATCATCAAACAGTTCTGTTTGTTTGATACATTCTGGCCACTCAATGACGATGTAACGCACATTGTAATGTATGCAAAATACATTTTAGTATCAAACAAAAGAAGAAATGAGTTTCCACCTGACTTTGGAAAACTCATGTACTCCCTCATTCCCAGCTGGCAGTGGACTCTACTGCTACATCAAGGTATGACACACGGTACATCTCTGTGGAGTGAGGCATCCAGGCGAAACACTGACAAGAGGTTAACATTTTGCAGTATTATGATGCAGTATCTTCCTTTGTTACACAAAATAGTATGAAGTATAAATGGTATGAAGAGTAGGGGTCAAAATAAGAGCACAAACATTTAAGTATAACAGGTAAATTCAGTTTAGAATTACTCTCCCCTGTTCATAACTGAGATGTGTGGAGAACTAAGCATGAGCCACCAGTGGTGTTACTTCATAGACTTGAATTCTGTTCATTCTATCTGAGGTTTTCATGTCATAGAAATGTTTCTAAATGTTCGGTACCATATAACTTCCTCTTTAATGACTCATCTGTCCTGAATCCTTCACCAAGGTTTAATCCTGATTTATGGAAATCCCTACATGCTCTAACTCATCTGAACTTAATCCATCTTTTAACTACTTTTTGGGAAAGTTTCCTAAACCATGCTGAGAATAGCTCATGAGGATTTATACTGTAGATTGGAGCACAATTGAGCGCAAATCTCAGTCACTTAGCAGGAGTGCGCTTCTTCGGTGACTTCTGGTCTCGGTGTGGGCCGCCTGTCGAGCTGAGGGAGCCTTGCTGACAAATTAGAGCGTCGATGGGTCAGTGGGAAGGGTCAGGGGTCAGCGGGAGGAGGACTGAGGTCAAGTGTGAACACAAACTCGTCTGTGTATGTCTGCTACTCTAATGTTTGAGTTCGATCCCCCACCATTTGCCTCTCTCTCAGAGAGAGAGAGAGACGTCTTGCTATCCTCAATGAGCCGCATCGCCTACGTTAAAGGAACGTCTTGCCGTGGGGATCCCTAGTAGTATTCAACGTCACCTCCCTGGCCATCAGCTTCTCTACTAGCAGTGATGGTCGGATCGTGCTGAAGATGCTGGGGACAGATGATCCTGGCCTGGTATATAAACGGCATCCGGTCCATGAAATCACATTACTGCGGTCAGTTCTCTCACTTGTAAATACATTCTCTTAGTGAACGATCCATGACGCTTACCTCAGAGCAGATGGTTTTCTGTGCTCTTTTGTCGACCAACATCCATCTATAGTGGTCCGAAACGCTTGCATCTATATTTTGGAGACATTTCTTTTTTATGCTGCTCAATTACATTGCTATGGATCAAATGTTTGATCAGTCATTGCTGACCGATACCAGTCTGTATCAGCCAAAAAATGTATTCAATCAGAAGGTCTCCAGTTCAGCTTGAAGTCTTTCTTGAAGACTTTGATCAGAAGCTACTGCAGCTCCTCAAACCGCTCAGGTGCCTCTCAGAGAGCACGGTAAGCCACTGGTGGGATTTCGACGGCTGTTTTCAGAGCTGTCCTGTGGTATTTGAGCCCACACGTTAGCCGAGGTCAGCGGTAAGGTGGGAATCACCACACAAGTAGATATTAACCGCAATGTGTGAGTTCTCAACGACCGGCCTCAACTTTAGAGCGACATGCTGACAAATATTAATAACTGCCTTGTAAAAGTGTGTAAGGATCAAACTTTGAAAATCAGCATGAAGGTGCTCAAGAACGTGAATTGCCATATCAGGAGCAACTGAGTGCTCACCCTTGAACTTGTCTAAACCTTATTTCCCTGGAAACCATCATGCTTCTCCTCACACAGTCGTTCTCTAAACCTTCTCAAGCTGCTGTCGCCTGAATAAACAACAACAAAAGATTGGCTCTCCACTCTTGCGTGTGTCTTGTTTGGAAACACTTCATCCGCCCTTCATCCTGAGACCGCGAGAACAAAATTAACCTTTTAGAAACTTATCAAAAAAACATGCAGCAGCCGTGTGACAGAGTCTCGGAGCGCCGTCTGTCCCGAGACCTCATGTTGTTTCTGTCTGCGACTCTACTGAACCCGTTTACCCGGCGAGTCTGAGCTCAATGTGTCGAGACCCCGTTTAGCAAACCTGTTTTTCAGATGTGTTCATCACATAAAACTGCTGGTAGGATTGATGAATTGATTCTTCCTGTACAGACTGCAGCTGTTTATTGGGCCACAACCTATTTTCCAAATTGTAAAATACCTGAGCACTAACTCACACCCGTCTCATCTGACATACAATAGCAGCATTTGGACCTCTGGATTGTCTGTAACGTTGCGCGGACACACTTCACTTGTGCAATGTGCCAAATTGTACCGTACAACAATTTGTGTTTGTAGGGAAGCAGGAGAATGTGAAGATAGCAACTGTGTTTAAAAAACAAGACAGCTGGACATTCATGGTGCCCGTGGAGACTCGGGACAGCAGCTGAGGAGGTCAGTGTGTTTGTTGTCCTCTGACTATTCACTGGAATTTATCCTTGACACAGGTAAATGAGTTCACAACTATGCAAGCTTGACCAGTATCTGGACCATGCCTAGAATTCTTATCTTGAAATCAGGATGTTGGATTTTTCTTTTGTGAATATCGTGTTAATAAAAAGGCCAACGCTTATTTTAGGATTTTATTGAATATTTCTACTTTTTAGTTTCTGCACACACACACCTTGTTGGATGTGCACACACATGCGCACACCTGCACACATCCATACAGAGTTGGCTTAAAAAAAAAAAAAAAAAAAGTCAGATAAGAGCAATAAGCGCTGCACCTTAATATGTACATTATTTCTAGAGCTGGAAAAGTTCTTTTGAGCAGCATTATTGTACAGGATTTCAGCAAACAACAGCCCAAGCCATGTGACTGCAACTCCCCCAAATCCTCAAAGATCTGGAAGAAAAAAACGGTGAGCGTCCATGTCATCGTGAAGAACAGTACAGAATAAAAATACCTCCAGTCTTTTACCTGATGCCTTCATGTTTTTTTAGTGTCCGGCGCAAAAAAACAGAGAGAACTACCAGTGCGCTCGCAACCGCCAGCGCAGTCGTCACATGAATCAAAGCGCAGAGCAGCGAAAGGTTAAAAGCTCCTGAGGACTGCAGACACATTATTCAAGGGGGCACGTAATAGGATCAGGCTTCCATAACTCCCCAGAACAGCCAATCCTCCCTGGTTTCTGCCTGTTTAGCCTTCAAAGCGAAAGTTTGTGTGTCTGTGACGGCTGGGCAGGGGGGTTAAGAGAGGAAAAGTGCATTTTTTCGGTCGCAAACTCAATTTCCCTGGTGAGCTGAAGAGGCCGCACTTTCAAAAGCCGGAGCATAAAGAGGCTTTAATTTGTGCCTCTTACAGTAATAGAGTCTTGGACCTGGGGCAGGCTTGACGACGTGTGCAGAGACTCACACCAGAAAATCTTTTTTCCCAAACGTTGACCCCATGTTGCTTTTAAACAACGTACTTCATCTTGCTTTGTTATCCTGATGTGTAAAGCGCTTAAGACAGGGAAAGCAAACAAATGACCCCTGTTGCTCTTTGTGGACGACTTGCTAATGCCTCGACATGTTGGACCTCTGCAATACATCTTTAACCGCCACACCAGCTCTACATCTCTGTAATGGTAGAAACTGATATGTTCTTTCAAAGCTGGTGGAGTACAAAGCTTGCTAACACTATTACTTAAAGGTTTCATCTATAATGCTTTATTCGGAGATAAGACATAATGCATTAAGGCTTGGTAACTTAAGGTTTCTAGAATATTATTGGATAGATTAATTTAAATTTTGTGTTCAACTTCATCTACTTCTAAATACTCTAGAGCCCTCAACCATCATCATAACCCTAACCCATAACCTAACTAACTATGCAGTATATTCTTACAAATAAGATGACACTATTCTTTAAAAATCTGCACCTGATATATGCTTATTAAACCGTGTTATAAGTTGTCATACACATCTTCTATTAAGCCTAATAA